>NW_027327335.1:0-683587 GCF_047675955.1 Chlorocebus sabaeus
GGAGGCACATAGAGGGCAATGGTGAAAAAGGAAACATCCTAAGATAAAAACTGAAAAGAAGCTTTCTGAGAAACTGCTTTGTGTTCTGTTAATTCAACTCACAGTTACTCTTTTACCTCAGGAAGCCTTTCGCTAAGGCTGTTGTTGTGGAATTTACAAAGTGATATTTTGAAGCCCATAGAGGGCTATGGTGAAAAAGGAAATACCTTCAGTTAAAAACTGAAAAGAAGCTTTCTGAGAAACTGCTTTGTGTGCTGTTAATTCATCTCAAAGAGTTACTGCTTTTGCCTCAAGAATCCTTCCGCTAAGACTGTTTTTGTGGAATTTCCAAAGTGATATTTCGATACCCATAGTAGGCTATGGTGAAAATGGAAATATCCTAAGATAAAAACCGAAAAGAAGCTGTATGGAAAGCTGCTTTGTGTTTTGTTAGTTCACTCACAGCGTTACAGCTTTCCCCTCAAGAAGCCGTTCACTAAGACTGTTTTGTGAAATTTGGAAAGTGATATTTGGAAGCCCATAGAGGGCTAAGGTGAAAAAGGAAATATCTTCCGTTAAAAACTGGAAAGAACCATTCTGAGAAAATGCGGTGTGTTCTGTTAGTACATATCACCGAGGTACAGCTTTCCTCTCAAGAAGCCTTTCGTTAAGACTGTTCTTATGGGATTTCCAAAGTGATACTTGGAAGCCCATAGAGGGCTATTTTTAAAATGGAAATATCCTAAGATAAAAACCGAAAAGAAGCTGTCTGAGAAACTGCTTTGTGTTGTGTTAGTTCATCTCACAGTGTTACAGCTTTCCCCTCAAGAAGCCCTTCACTAAGACTGTTCTTGTGAAATTTGCAAACTGATATTTGTAATCCCATAGAGGACTTTGGTGAAAAAGGAAATATCTTTCGTTAAAAACTGGAAAGAAGATTTCTGAGAAACTGCTTTGTGTTCTGTTATTTCATCTCAGAGAGTTACAGAATTCCCCTCAAGAGGCCGTTCACTAAGACTGTTCTTGTGGAATTTGCAAAGTGATATTTGAAGCCCATAGTGGACTATGGTGAAAAAGGAAATATCTTCCGCTAAAAACTGGAAAGAACCTTTCTGAGAAACTGCTTTGTGTTCCGTTAATTAATCTCACAGAGTTACAGCTTTCCTATCATGAAGCCAATCACTATGGCTGTTCTTTTTTAATATGCAAAGTGATATTTGGAAGCCCATAGAGGGCTACGGTGAAAAAGGAATTATCCTAAGACAAAAACTGAAAAGAAGCTTTCTGAGAAACTGCTTTGTGTTCTGTTAATTCGTCACCAGAGTTACAGCTTTCCCCTCAAAAAGCCTTTCGCTAAGACTGTTCTTGTGGAATTTGCAAAGTGAAATTTGGAAGCCCATTTTGGGCTATGATGAAAAAGGACATTTCTTCCATTAAAAACCGAAAAGAAGATTTCTGAGAAACTGCTTCGTGTTTTGTTAGTTCATCTCACAGAATTACAGCTTTGCTCCCAGAAGCATTTCGCTAAGACTGTTCTTGTGGAATTTGCAAAGTTGTCTTAGAAGCCCATAGAGGGCTATGGTGAAAAAGGAAATAACTTACGTTAAAAATTGAAAAGAAGCTTTCTGAGAAACTGACATGTGTTCTGTTAAAACATCTCACCGTGTTACAGCTTTCACCTCAAGAAGCCTTTCGCTAAGACTGTTCTTGTGGAATTTTCTAAGTGATATTTGGAAGCCCATAGAGGGCTATGGGAAAAAGAAAATATCTTCGGTTGAAAACTGGAAAGAAGCTTTCTGAGAAACAGCTCTGTGTTCTGTTAATTCATTTCAGAGAGTTACAGCTTTCCGCTCCAGAAGTCTTCACTAAGACTGCTCTTTTGGAATTTGCAACGTGATATTTGGAAGCCCTTAGAGGGCTATGGTGAAAAAGGAAATATCTTCCGTTAAAAACTGGAAAGAAGCATTCTGAGATACTGCCGTGTGTTCTGTTAATACATCTAACCGAGTTACAGCTTTCCCCTCTAGAAGCCTTTCGCTAAGACTGTTCTTGTGGCATTTGCAATGTGATATTTGGAAGCCCTTAGAGGGCTATGGTGAAAAAGGAAATAACTTCAGTTAAAAACTGGAAAGAAGCTTTCTGAGAAACTGCTTTGTGTTCTGTTAATTCATCTCACAGAGTTACAGGTTTCCCCTCCAGAAGCCTTTCCCGAAGACTGTTCTTGTGGAATTTGCAAAGTGATATTTGGAAGCCCATAGAGGGCTATGGTGAAAAAGGACATATCTTCCATTAAAAACTGGAAAGAAATTTTCTGAGAAACTGCTTTGTTTTCTGTTAATTCATCTCACAGAGTTACAGCTTTCTTCTCAAGAAGCCTTTCGGTAAGACTGTTCTTGTGGAATTTGCAAAGTGATATTTGCAAGCCCATAGAGGGCTATGGTGAAAAAGGACATATCTTCCGTTAAAAACTGGAAAGAAGATTTCTGAGAAACTGCTTTGTGTTCTGTTAATTCATCTCAGAGAGTTACAGATTTCCCCTCAAGAGGCCGTTCACTAAGACTGTTCTTCTGAAATTTGGAAAGTGATATTTAGAATCCCATAGAGGGCTATGGTGAAAAACGAATTATTTTCCGTTAAAAACTGGAAAGAAGCTTTCTGAGAAACTGCTTTGTGTTCTGTTAATTCATCTCACAGAGTTACATTTCCCTCTAAAAGCCTTTCGCTAAGGCTGCTGTCGAATTTGCAAAGTGATATTTGGAAGCCCATAGAGGGCTATGGTGAAAAAGGAAATATCTTCAGTTAAAAACTGGAAAGAAGCTTTCTGAGAAACTGCCATGTGTTCTGATAATAGACCTCACCCAGTTACAGCTTTCCCTTCAAGAAGCCTTTCGCTAAGACTGTTGTTGTGGGATTTGCAAAATGATATTTGGAAGCCCATAGAGCGCTATGGTGAAAAAGGAAATATCTTCTGTTACAAAGCGGAAAGAAGCTTTCTGAGAAACTCCTTTTTGTTCTGTTAATTCACCTCAAAGAGTTACAGCTTTCCACTCAATAATTCTTTCGCTAAGACTGTTCTTGTGGAATTTGCAAAGTGAGATTTGGAAGCCCATAGAGGTCTATGGTGAAAAAGGAAATATCGTAAGATAAAAACTGAAAAGAAGCTTTCTGAGAAATTGCTTTGTGTTCTGTTAATTCATCTCACATAGTTACAACATTTCCCTCTAAAAGCCTTTCGCTAAGACTGTTCTTGTGGAATTTGCAAAGTGATATTTGGAAGCCCATACAGGGTTATGTTGAAAAAGGAAATATCTTCGGTTAAAAACTGAAAAGAAGCTTTTTGAGAAACTGCTTTGTGTTCTGTTAATTCATCTCACAGAGTTACAACTTTCCCCTCAGGAAGCCTTTCGCTAAGACTGTTCTTGTGAAACTAGCAAAGTGATATTTGGAAGCCCATAGAGGGCTATGGCTTAAAAGGAAATATCCTCCGTTAGAAACTGGAAAGAAGCTATCTGAGAAACTGCTTTGTGTTCTGTTAATTCATCTCACAGAGTTACAGTTTTCCCCTCAAGAAGCCGTTCACTAAGACTTTCCTTGTGGAATTTTCAAAGTGATATTTGAAGGCACATAGAGGGCTATGATGAAAAAGAAAACATCCAAAGATAAAAACTGAAATGAAGCTTTCTGTGAAACTGCTTTGTGTTCTGTTAATTCATCTCACAGATTTACAGCTTTCTTCTCAAGAAGCCTTTCGGTAAAACTGTTCTTGTGGAATTTGCAAAGTGATATTTGGAAGCCCATAGAGGGCTATGGTGAAAAAGGACATATCTTCCGTTAAAAACTGGAAAGAAGCTTTTTGAGAAACTGCCGTGTGTTCTGTTAAAGCATCTCACCGAGTTACAGCATTCCCCTCAAGAAGGCTTTCGCTAAGACTGTTCTTGTGGGATTTGCAAAGTGATATTTGGAAGCCCATAGAAGACTATGGTGAAAAAGGAAATATCTTTCGTTAAAAACTGGAAAGAAGATATCTGAGAAACTGCTTTGTGTTCTGTTAATTCATCTCACAGCGTTACAGTTTTCCCTCCCGAAGTCTTTCGCTTCCACAGTTCTTGTGGAATTTGCATAGTGATATTTGGAATCCCATAGAGGGCTATGGTGAAAATGGAAATACCTTCAATTAAAAAATGAAAAGAAGCTTTCCGAGAAACTGCTTTGTGTTCTGTTAATTCATCTCAAAGAATTACAGCTTTCCCCTCAAGAAGCCTTCCGCTAAGACTGTTTTTGAGGAATTTCCAAAGTGATATGTGGAAGCCCATAGAGGGCTATGGTGAAAATGGAAATATCCTAAGATACTTACCGAAGAGAAGCTGTCTGAAAAACTGCTTTGTGTTCTGTTAGTTCATCTCACAGAGCTACAGCTTTTCCCTTAAGAAGCCGTTCATTAAGACTGTTTTGTGAAATTTGGAAAGTGATATTTGGAAACCCATAGAGGACTATGGTGAAAAAGGAAATATCTTCCGTTAAAAACTGGAAAGAAGCATTCTGAGAAAATGCCGTGTCTTCTGTTAATACGTCTCACTGAGTTACAGCTTTCCTTTCAAGAAGCCTTTCGCTAAGACTGTTCTTGTGGGATTTGCAATGTGATATTTGGAAGCCCATAGAAGACTATGGTGAGAAAGGAAATATCCTCCGTTAAAAACTGGAAAGAAGACTTGTGAGAAAATGCTTTGTGTTCTGTTAATTCATCTCAGAGAGTTACAGCTTTCCCCTCAAGAAGTCTTTCACAAAGACTGTTCTTGTGTAATTTGCAAAGTGATATTTGGAAGACCATAGAGGGCTATGTTGAAAATGGAAATATAGTAAGATAAAATCCGAAAAGAAGCTCTCTGAGAAACTGCTTTGTGTTCTGTTAATTCATCTCAAAGTGTCACAGATTTCCCCTCATGAGGCCGTTCACTAAGACTGTTCTTCTGAAATTTGGAAAGTGATATTTAGAATCTCATAGAGGGCAATGGTGAAAAAGGAAATATTTTCCGATAAAAACTGTAAAGAAGCTTTCTGATAAACTGCTTTGTGTTCTGTTAGTTCATCTCACAGAGTTACAGCTTTCCCTTCAAGAAGCAGTTCACTGAGACTATTCTTGTGAAATTTGCAAAGTGATATTAGAAATCTCCTAGAGGGCTATGGTGAAAAAGGAAATATCTTCCGTTAAAAACTGGAAAGAAGCTTTTTGAGAAACTGCCGTGTGTTCTGTTAAAGCATCTCACCGAGTTACAGCTTTCCCCTCAAGAAGGCTTTCGCTAAGACTGTTCTTGTGGGATTTGCAAAGTGATATTTGGAAGTCCCTAGAGGGCTATGGTGAAAAAGGAAATATCTTTCGTTAAAAACTGGAAAGAAGCTATCTGAGAAACTGCTTTGTGTTCTGTTAATTCATCTCACAGAGTTACAGTTTTCCCCTCCAGAAGTCTTTCGCTTCCACTGTTCTTGTGGAATTTGCATAGTGATATTTGGAATCCCATAGAGGGCTATGGTGAAAATGGAAATAACTTCAGTTAAAAAATGAAAAGAAGCTTTCCGAGAAACTGCTTTGTGTTCTGTTAATTCATCTCAAAGAGTTACAGCTTTCCCCTCAAGAAGCCTTCCGCTAAGACTGTTTTTGAGGAATTTCCAAAGTGATATGTGGAAGCCCATAGAGGGCTATGGTGAAAATGGAAATATCGTAAGATACTTACCGAAAAGAAGCTGTCTGAAAAACTGCTTTGTGTTCTGTTAGTTCATCTCACAGAGCTACAGCTTTTCCCTCAAGAAGCCGTTCACTAAGACTGTTTTGTGAAATTTGCAAAGTGATATTTGGAAGCCCATAGAGGGCTAAGGTGAAAAAGGAAATATCTTCCGTTAAAAACTGGAAAGAACAATTCTGAGAAAATGCGGTGTGTTCTGTTAGTACATATCACCGAGCTACAGCTTTCCCCTCAGGAAGCCGTTCACTAAGACTGTTCTTGTGGAATTGCAAAGTGAT
The DNA here is from genome assembly GCF_047675955.1 of Chlorocebus sabaeus. Lineage (NCBI taxonomy): Eukaryota > Metazoa > Chordata > Mammalia > Primates > Cercopithecidae > Chlorocebus > Chlorocebus sabaeus. The sequence goes on from NW_027327335.1 coordinate 5,996, forward strand.
ATTTGGAGGCACATAGAGGGCAATGGTGAAAAAGGAAACATCCTAAGATAAAAACTGAAAAGAAGCTTTCTGAGAAACTGCTTTGTGTTCTGTTAATTCAACTCACAGTTACTCTTTTACCTCAGGAAGCCTTTCGCTAAGGCTGTTGTTGTGGAATTTACAAAGTGATATTTTGAAGCCCATAGAGGGCTATGGTGAAAAAGGAAATACCTTCAGTTAAAAACTGAAAAGAAGCTTTCTGAGAAACTGCTTTGTGTGCTGTTAATTCATCTCAAAGAGTTACTGCTTTTGCCTCAAGAATCCTTCCGCTAAGACTGTTTTTGTGGAATTTCCAAAGTGATATTTCGATACCCATAGTAGGCTATGGTGAAAATGGAAATATCCTAAGATAAAAACCGAAAAGAAGCTGTATGGAAAGCTGCTTTGTGTTTTGTTAGTTCACTCACAGCGTTACAGCTTTCCCCTCAAGAAGCCGTTCACTAAGACTGTTTTGTGAAATTTGGAAAGTGATATTTGGAAGCCCATAGAGGGCTAAGGTGAAAAAGGAAATATCTTCCGTTAAAAACTGGAAAGAACCATTCTGAGAAAATGCGGTGTGTTCTGTTAGTACATATCACCGAGGTACAGCTTTCCTCTCAAGAAGCCTTTCGTTAAGACTGTTCTTATGGGATTTCCAAAGTGATACTTGGAAGCCCATAGAGGGCTATTTTTAAAATGGAAATATCCTAAGATAAAAACCGAAAAGAAGCTGTCTGAGAAACTGCTTTGTGTTGTGTTAGTTCATCTCACAGTGTTACAGCTTTCCCCTCAAGAAGCCCTTCACTAAGACTGTTCTTGTGAAATTTGCAAACTGATATTTGTAATCCCATAGAGGACTTTGGTGAAAAAGGAAATATCTTTCGTTAAAAACTGGAAAGAAGATTTCTGAGAAACTGCTTTGTGTTCTGTTATTTCATCTCAGAGAGTTACAGATTTCCCCTCAAGAGGCCGTTCACTAAGACTGTTCTTGTGGAATTTGCAAAGTGATATTTTGAAGCCCATAGTGGACTATGGTGAAAAAGGAAATATCTTCCGCTAAAAACTGGAAAGAACCTTTCTGAGAAACTGCTTTGTGTTCCGTTAATTAATCTCACAGAGTTACAGCTTTCCTATCATGAAGCCAATCACTATGGCTGTTCTTTTTTAATATGCAAAGTGATATTTGGAAGCCCATAGAGGGCTACGGTGAAAAAGGAATTATCCTAAGACAAAAACTGAAAAGAAGCTTTCTGAGAAACTGCTTTGTGTTCTGTTAATTCGTCACCAGAGTTACAGCTTTCCCCTCAAAAAGCCTTTCGCTAAGACTGTTCTTGTGGAATTTGCAAAGTGAAATTTGGAAGCCCATTTTGGGCTATGATGAAAAAGGACATTTCTTCCATTAAAAACCGAAAAGAAGATTTCTGAGAAACTGCTTCGTGTTTTGTTAGTTCATCTCACAGAATTACAGCTTTGCTCCCAGAAGCATTTCGCTAAGACTGTTCTTGTGGAATTTGCAAAGTTGTCTTAGAAGCCCATAGAGGGCTATGGTGAAAAAGGAAATAACTTACGTTAAAAATTGAAAAGAAGCTTTCTGAGAAACTGACATGTGTTCTGTTAAAACATCTCACCGTGTTACAGCTTTCACCTCAAGAAGCCTTTCGCTAAGACTGTTCTTGTGGAATTTTCTAAGTGATATTTGGAAGCCCATAGAGGGCTATGGGAAAAAGAAAATATCTTCGGTTGAAAACTGGAAAGAAGCTTTCTGAGAAACAGCTCTGTGTTCTGTTAATTCATTTCAGAGAGTTACAGCTTTCCGCTCCAGAAGTCTTCACTAAGACTGCTCTTTTGGAATTTGCAACGTGATATTTGGAAGCCCTTAGAGGGCTATGGTGAAAAAGGAAATATCTTCCGTTAAAAACTGGAAAGAAGCATTCTGAGATACTGCCGTGTGTTCTGTTAATACATCTAACCGAGTTACAGCTTTCCCCTCTAGAAGCCTTTCGCTAAGACTGTTCTTGTGGCATTTGCAATGTGATATTTGGAAGCCCTTAGAGGGCTATGGTGAAAAAGGAAATAACTTCAGTTAAAAACTGGAAAGAAGCTTTCTGAGAAACTGCTTTGTGTTCTGTTAATTCATCTCACAGAGTTACAGGTTTCCCCTCCAGAAGCCTTTCCCGAAGACTGTTCTTGTGGAATTTGCAAAGTGATATTTGGAAGCCCATAGAGGGCTATGGTGAAAAAGGACATATCTTCCATTAAAAACTGGAAAGAAATTTTCTGAGAAACTGCTTTGTTTTCTGTTAATTCATCTCACAGAGTTACAGCTTTCTTCTCAAGAAGCCTTTCGGTAAGACTGTTCTTGTGGAATTTGCAAAGTGATATTTGCAAGCCCATAGAGGGCTATGGTGAAAAAGGACATATCTTCCGTTAAAAACTGGAAAGAAGATTTCTGAGAAACTGCTTTGTGTTCTGTTAATTCATCTCAGAGAGTTACAGATTTCCCCTCAAGAGGCCGTTCACTAAGACTGTTCTTCTGAAATTTGGAAAGTGATATTTAGAATCCCATAGAGGGCTATGGTGAAAAACGAATTATTTTCCGTTAAAAACTGGAAAGAAGCTTTCTGAGAAACTGCTTTGTGTTCTGTTAATTCATCTCACAGAGTTACATTTCCCTCTAAAAGCCTTTCGCTAAGGCTGCTGTCGAATTTGCAAAGTGATATTTGGAAGCCCATAGAGGGCTATGGTGAAAAAGGAAATATCTTCAGTTAAAAACTGGAAAGAAGCTTTCTGAGAAACTGCCATGTGTTCTGATAATAGACCTCACCCAGTTACAGCTTTCCCTTCAAGAAGCCTTTCGCTAAGACTGTTGTTGTGGGATTTGCAAAATGATATTTGGAAGCCCATAGAGCGCTATGGTGAAAAAGGAAATATCTTCTGTTACAAAGCGGAAAGAAGCTTTCTGAGAAACTCCTTTTTGTTCTGTTAATTCACCTCAAAGAGTTACAGCTTTCCACTCAATAATTCTTTCGCTAAGACTGTTCTTGTGGAATTTGCAAAGTGAGATTTGGAAGCCCATAGAGGTCTATGGTGAAAAAGGAAATATCGTAAGATAAAAACTGAAAAGAAGCTTTCTGAGAAATTGCTTTGTGTTCTGTTAATTCATCTCACATAGTTACAACATTTCCCTCTAAAAGCCTTTCGCTAAGACTGTTCTTGTGGAATTTGCAAAGTGATATTTGGAAGCCCATACAGGGTTATGTTGAAAAAGGAAATATCTTCGGTTAAAAACTGAAAAGAAGCTTTTTGAGAAACTGCTTTGTGTTCTGTTAATTCATCTCACAGAGTTACAACTGTCCCCTCAGGAAGCCTTTCGCTAAGACTGTTCTTGTGAAACTAGCAAAGTGATATTTGGAAGCCCATAGAGGGCTATGGCTTAAAAGGAAATATCCTCCGTTAGAAACTGGAAAGAAGCTATCTGAGAAACTGCTTTGTGTTCTGTTAATTCATCTCACAGAGTTACAGTTTTCCCCTCAAGAAGCCGTTCACTAAGACTTTCCTTGTGGAATTTTCAAAGTGATATTTGAAGGCACATAGAGGGCTATGATGAAAAAGAAAACATCCAAAGATAAAAACTGAAATGAAGCTTTCTGTGAAACTGCTTTGTGTTCTGTTAATTCATCTCACAGATTTACAGCTTTCTTCTCAAGAAGCCTTTCGGTAAAACTGTTCTTGTGGAATTTGCAAAGTGATATTTGGAAGCCCATAGAGGGCTATGGTGAAAAAGGACATATCTTCCGTTAAAAACTGGAAAGAAGCTTTTTGAGAAACTGCCGTGTGTTCTGTTAAAGCATCTCACCGAGTTACAGCATTCCCCTCAAGAAGGCTTTTGCTAAGACTGTTCTTGTGGGATTTGCAAAGTGATATTTGGAAGCCCATAGAAGACTATGGTGAAAAAGGAAATATCTTTCGTTAAAAACTGGAAAGAAGATATCTGAGAAACTGCTTTGTGTTCTGTTAATTCATCTCACAGCGTTACAGTTTTCCCTCCCGAAGTCTTTCGCTTCCACAGTTCTTGTGGAATTTGCATAGTGATATTTGGAATCCCATAGAGGGCTATGGTGAAAATGGAAATACCTTCAATTAAAAAATGAAAAGAAGCTTTCCGAGAAACTGCTTTGTGTTCTGTTAATTCATCTCAAAGAATTACAGCTTTCCCCTCAAGAAGCCTTCCGCTAAGACTGTTTTTGAGGAATTTCCAAAGTGATATGTGGAAGCCCATAGAGGGCTATGGTGAAAATGGAAATATCCTAAGATACTTACCGAAGAGAAGCTGTCTGAAAAACTGCTTTGTGTTCTGTTAGTTCATCTCACAGAGCTACAGCTTTTCCCTTAAGAAGCCGTTCATTAAGACTGTTTTGTGAAATTTGGAAAGTGATATTTGGAAACCCATAGAGGACTATGGTGAAAAAGGAAATATCTTCCGTTAAAAACTGGAAAGAAGCATTCTGAGAAAATGCCGTGTCTTCTGTTAATACGTCTCACTGAGTTACAGCTTTCCTTTCAAGAAGCCTTTCGCTAAGACTGTTCTTGTGGGATTTGCAATGTGATATTTGGAAGCCCATAGAAGACTATGGTGAGAAAGGAAATATCCTCCGTTAAAAACTGGAAAGAAGACTTGTGAGAAAATGCTTTGTGTTCTGTTAATTCATCTCAGAGAGTTACAGCTTTCCCCTCAAGAAGTCTTTCACAAAGACTGTTCTTGTTTAATTTGCAAAGTGATATTTGGAAGACCATAGAGGGCTATGTTGAAAATGGAAATATAGTAAGATAAAATCCGAAAAGAAGCTCTCTGAGAAACTGCTTTGTGTTCTGTTAATTCATCTCAAAGTGTCACAGATTTCCCCTCATGAGGCCGTTCACTAAGACTGTTCTTCTGAAATTTGGAAAGTGATATTTAGAATCCCATAGAGGGCAATGGTGAAAAAGGAAATATTTTCCGATAAAAACTGTAAAGAAGCTTTCTGATAAACTGCTTTGTGTTCTGTTAATTCATCTCACAGCGTTACAGTTTTCCCTCCCGAAGTCTTTCGCTTCCACAGTTCTTGTGGAATTTGCATAGTGATATTTGGAATCCCATAGAGGGCTATGGTGAAAATGGAAATACCTTCAATTAAAAAATGAAAAGAAGCTTTCCGAGAAACTGCTTTGTTTTCTGTTAATTCATCTCAAAGAATTACAGCTTTCCCCTCAAGAAGCCTTCCGCTAAGACTGTTTTTGAGGAATTTCCAAAGTGATATGTGGAAGCCCATAGAGGGCTATGGTGAAAATGGAAATATCCTAAGATACTTACCGAAGAGAAGCTGTCTGAAAAACTGCTTTGTGTTCTGTTAGTTCATCTCACAGAGCTACAGCTTTTCCCTCAAGAAGCCGTTCATTAAGACTGTTTTCTGAAATTTGGAAAGTGATATTTGGAAACCCATAGAGGACTATGGTGAAAAAGGAAATATCTTCCGTTAAAAACTGGAAAGAAGCATTCTGAGAAAATGCCGTGTCTTCTGTTAATACGTCTCACTGAGTTACAGCTTTCCTCTCAAGAAGCCTTTCACTAAGACTGTTCTTGTGTGATTTGCAATGTGATATTTGGAAGCCCATAGAAGACTATGGTGAGAAAGGAAATATCCTCCGTTAAAAACTGGAAAGAAGATTTGTGAGAAAATGCTTTGTGTTCTGTTAATTCATCTCACAGAGTTAGAGCTTTCCCCTCAAGAAGCCTTTCGCTAAGACTGTTCTTGTGGAATTTGCAAAGTGATATTTGGAAGCCCATAGAGGTCTATGGTGAAAAAGGAAATATCCTCAGTTAAAAACTGGAAAGAAGCTTTCTGAGAAACTGCTTTGTGTTCAGTTAGTTCCTCTCACAGAGTTACAGCTTTCCCCTCAAGAAGACTTTCGCTAAGACTGTTCATGTGGAATTTTCAAAGTGATAATTGGAATCCCATAGAGGGCTATGGTGAAAAAGGAAATATCCTAAGGTAAAAACTGAAAAGTAGGTTTCTGAGAAAATGTTTTGTGTTCTGTTAATTCATCTTACAGAGTTACAGCTTTACCCTCAAGAAGCCTTTCGCTAAGACTTTTCTTCTGGAATTTGCAAAGTGATATTTGGAAACCCTATAGCCCTATGGTGAAAATGGAAATATCGTAAGATAAAAAACGAAAAGAAGGTTTCTGAGAAATTGCTTTGAATTCTTTTAATTCATCTTACAGATTTACAGCTTTTATCTCCAGAATCCTTTCGCTAAGACTGTTCTTGTGGAATTTGCGAAATGTTTTTGGAAGCCCATAGAGGGCTATGCTGAAAAAGGAAATATCCTAAGATAAAAACTGAAAAGAAGCTTTCTGAGAAACTGCTTTGTGTTCTGTTAATTCATCTCAGAGAGTTACAGCTTTCCCCTCAAGAAGTCTTTCACAAAGACTGTTCTTGTGTAATTTGCAAAGTGATATTTGGAAGACCATAGAGGGCTATGTTGAAAAGGGAAATATAGTAAGATAAAATCCGAAAAGAAGCTTTCTGAGAAACTGCTTTGTGTTCTGTTAATTCATCTCAAAGTGTCACAGATTTCCCCTCATGAGGCCGTTCACTAAGACTGTTCTTCTGAAATTTGGAAAGTGATATTTAGAATCTCATAGAGGGCAATGGTGAAAAAGGAAATATTTTCCGATAAAAACTGTAAAGAAGCTTTCTGATAAACTGCTTTGTGTTCTGTTAGTTCATCTCACAGAGTTACAGCTTTCCCTTCAAGAAGCAGTTCACTGAGACTATTCTTGTGAAATTTGCAAAGTGATATTAGAAATCTCCTAGAGGGCTATGGTGAAAAAGGAAATATCTTCCGTTAAAAACTGGAAAGAAGCTTTTTGAGAAACTGCCGTGTGTTCTGTTAAAGCATCTCACCGAGTTACAGCTTTCCCCTCAAGAAGGCTTTCGCTAAGACTGTTCTTGTGGGATTTGCAAAGTGATATTTGGAAGTCCCTAGAGGGCTATGGTGAAAAAGGAAATATCTTTCGTTAAAAACTGGAAAGAAGCTATCTGAGAAACTGCTTTGTGTTCTGTTAATTCATCTCACAGAGTTACAGTTTTCCCCTCCAGAAGTCTTTCGCTTCCACTGTTCTTGTGGAATTTGCATAGTGATATTTGGAATCCCATAGAGGGCTATGGTGAAAATGGAAATAACTTCAGTTAAAAAATGAAAAGAAGCTTTCCGAGAAACTGCTTTGTGTTCTGTTAATTCATCTCAAAGAGTTACAGCTTTCCCCTCAAGAAGCCTTCCGCTAAGACTGTTTTTGAGGAATTTCCAAAGTGATATGTGGAAGCCCATAGAGGGCTATGGTGAAAATGGAAATATCGTAAGATACTTACCGAAAAGAAGCTGTCTGAAAAACTGCTTTGTGTTCTGTTAGTTCATCTCACAGAGCTACAGCTTTTCCCTCAAGAAGCCGTTCACTAAGACTGTTTTGTGAAATTTGCAAAGTGATATTTGGAAGCCCATAGAGGGCTAAGGTGAAAAAGGAAATATCTTCCGTTAAAAACTGGAAAGAACAATTCTGAGAAAATGCGGTGTGTTCTGTTAGTACATATCACCGAGCTACAGCTTTCCCCTCAGGAAGCCGTTCACTAAGACTGTTCTTGTGGAATTGCAAAGTGATATTTGGAGGCACATAGAGGGCAATGGTGAAAAAGGAAACATCCTAAGATAAAAACTGAAAAGAAGCTTTCTGAGAAACTGCTTTGTGTTCTGTTAATTCAACTCACAGTTACTCTTTTACCTCAGGAAGCCTTTCGCTAAGGCTGTTGTTGTGGAATTTACAAAGTGATATTTTGAAGCCCATAGAGGGCTATGGTGAAAAAGGAAATACCTTCAGTTAAAAACTGAAAAGAAGCTTTCTGAGAAACTGCTTTGTGTGCTGTTAATTCATCTCAAAGAGTTACTGCTTTTGCCTCAAGAATCCTTCCGCTAAGACTGTTTTTGTGGAATTTCCAAAGTGATATTTCGATACCCATAGTAGGCTATGGTGAAAATGGAAATATCCTAAGATAAAAACCGAAAAGAAGCTGTATGGAAAGCTGCTTTGTGTTTTGTTAGTTCACTCACAGCGTTACAGCTTTCCCCTCAAGGAGCCGTTCACTAAGACTGTTTTGTGAAATTTGCAAAGTGATATTTGGAAGCCCATAGAGGGCAAAGGTGAAAAAGGAAATATCTTCCGTTAAAAACTGGAAAGAACCATTCTGAGAAAATGCGGTGTGTTCTGTTAGTACATATCACCGAGGTACAGCTTTCCTCTCAAGAAGCCTTTTGCTAAGACTGTTCTTGTGGGATTTCCAAAGTGATATTTGGAAGCCCATAGAGGGCTATAGTGAAAAAGGAAATATCTTCAGGTAAATACTGGAAAGAAGCTTTCTGAAAGACTGCTATGTGTTCTGTTAATTCATCTCACAGAGTTACAGCTTCCCCCCTCAAGAAGCCTTTCGCTAAGACTGTTCTTGTGGAATTTGCAAAGTCATATTTGGAAGCCCATAGAGGACTATGGTGAAAAAGGAACTAACTTCCGTTAAAAACTGGAAAGAAGATTTGTGAGAAACTGCTTTGTGTTCTGTTAATTCAACTCACAGAGTTACAGATTTCCCCTTCAGAAGCCTTTCGCTAAGACTGTTCTTCTGGAATTTGCAAAGTGATATTTGGAAGCCCATGGAGGGCTACGGTGAAAAGGGAAATAACTTCAGTTAAAAACTGGAAAGAAGCTTTCTGAGAAACTGCCATGTGTTCTGATAATAGACCTCACCCAGTTACAGCTTTCCCTTCAAGAAGCCTTTCGCTAAGACTGTTGTTGTGGGATTTGCAAAATGATATTTGGAAGCCCATAGAGCGCTATGGTGAAAAAGGAAATATCTTCTGTTACAAAGCGGAAAGAAGCTTTCTGAGAAACTCCTTTTTGTTCTGTTAATTCACCTCAAAGAGTTACAGCTTTCCACTCAATAATTCTTTCGCTAAGACTGTTCTTGTGGAATTTGCAAAGTGAGATTTGGAAGCCCATAGAGGTCTATGGTGAAAAAGGAAATATCGTAAGATAAAAACTGAAAAGAAGCTTTCTGAGAAATTGCTTTGTGTTCTGTTAATTCATCTCACATAGTTACAACATTTCCCTCTAAAAGCCTTTCGCTAAGACTGTTCTTGTGGAATTTGCAAAGTGATATTTGGAAGCCCATACAGGGTTATGTTGAAAAAGGAAATATCTTCGGTTAAAAACTGAAAAGAAGCTTTTTGAGAAACTGCTTTGTGTTCTTTTAATTCATCTCACAGAGTTACAACTTTCCCCTCAGGAAGCCTTTCGCTAAGACTGTTCTTGTGAAACTTGAAAAGTGATATTTGGAAGCCCATAGAGGGCTATGGCTTAAAAGGAAATATCCTCCGTTAGAAACTGGAAAGAAGCTATCTGAGAAACTGCTTTGTGTTCTGTTAATTCATCTCACAGAGTTACAGTTTTCCCCTCAAGAAGCCGTTCACTAAGACTTTCCTTGTGGAATTTTCAAAGTGATATTTGAAGGCACATAGAGGGCTATGATGAAAAAGAAAACATCCAAAGATAAAAACTGAAATGAAGCTTTCTGTGAAACTGCTTTGTGTTCTGTTAATTCATCTCACAGATTTACAGCTTTCTTCTCAAGAAGCCTTTCGGTAAAACTGTTCTTGTGGAATTTGCAAAGTGATATTTGGAAGCCCATAGAGGGCTATGGTGAAAAAGGACATATCTTCCGTTAAAAACTGGAAAGAAGCTTTTTGAGAAACTGCCGTGTGTTCTGTTAAAGCATCTCACCGAGTTACAGCATTCCACTCAAGAAGGCTTTCGCTAAGACTGTTGTTGTGGGATTTGCAAAGTGATATTTGGAAGCCCATAGAAGACTATGGTGAAAAAGGAAATATGTTTCGTTAAAAACTGGAAAGAAGATATCTGAGAAACTGCTTTGTGTTCTGTTAATTCATCTCACAGCGTTACAGTTTTCCCTCCCGAAGTCTTTCGCTTCCACAGTTCTTGTGGAATTTGCATAGTGATATTTGGAATCCCGTAGAGGGCTATGGTGAAAATGGAAATACCTTCAATTAAAAAATGAAAAGAAGCTTTCCGAGAAACTGCTTTGTTTTCTGTTAATTCATCTCAAAGAATTACAGCTTTCCCCTCAAGAAGCCTTCCGCTAAGACTGTTTTTGAGGAATTTCCAAAGTGATATGTGGAAGCCCATAGAGGGCTATGGTGAAAATGGAAATATCCTAAGATACTTACCGAAGAGAAGCTGTCTGAAAAACTGCTTTGTGTTCTGTTAGTTCATCTCACAGAGCTACAGCTTTTCCCTCAAGAAGCCGTTCATTAAGACTGTTTTCTGAAATTTGGAAAGTGATATTTGGAAACCCATAGAGGACTATGGTGAAAAAGGAAATATCTTCCGTTAAAAACTGGAAAGAAGCATTCTGAGAAAATGCCGTGTCTTCTGTTAATACGTCTCACTGAGTTACAGCTTTCCTCTCAAGAAGCCTTTCGCTAAGACTGTTCTTGTGGGATTTGCAATGTGATATTTGGAAGCCCATAGAAGACTATGGTGAGAAAGGAAATATCCTCCGTTAAAAACTGGAAAGAAGATTTGTGAGAAAATGCTTTGTGTTCTGTTAATTCATCTCACAGAGTTAGAGCTTTCCCCTCAAGAAGCCTTTCGCTAAGACTGTTCTTGTGGAATTTGCAAAGTGATATTTGGAAGCCCATAGAGGTCTATGGTGAAAAAGGAAATATCCTCAGTTAAAAACTGGAAAGAAGCTTTCTGAGAAACTGCTTTGTGTTCAGTTAGTTCCTCTCACAGAGTTACAGCTTTCCCCTCAAGAAGACTTTCGCTAAGACTGTTCATGTGGAATTTTCAAAGTGATAATTGGAATCCCATAGAGGGCTATGGTGAAAAAGGAAATATCCTAAGGTAAAAACTGAAAAGTAGGTTTCTGAGAAAATGTTTTGTGTTCTGTTAATTCATCTTACAGAGTTACAGCTTTACCCTCAAGAAGGCTTTCGCTAAGACTTTTCTTCTGGAATTTGCAAAGTGATATTTGGAAACCCTATAGCCCTATGGTGAAAATGGAAATATCGTAAGATAAAAAACGAAAAGAAGGTTTCTGAGAAATTGCTTTGAATTCTTTTAATTCATCTTACAGATTTACAGCTTTTATCTCCAGAATCCTTTCGCTAAGACTGTTCTTGTGGAATTTGCAAAATGTTTTTGGAAGCCCATAGAGGGCTATGGTGAAAATGGAAATACCTTCAATTAAAAAATGAAAAGAAGCTTTCCGAGAAACTGCTTTGTTTTCTGTTAATTCATCTCAAAGAATTACAGCTTTCCCCTCAAGAAGCCTTCCGCTAAGACTGTTTTTGAGGAATTTCCAAAGTGATATGTGGAAGCCCATAGAGGGCTATGGTGAAAATGGAAATATCCTAAGATACTTACCGAAGAGAAGCTGTCTGAAAAACTGCTTTGTGTTCTGTTAGTTCCTCTCACAGAGTTACAGCTTTCCCCTCAAGAAGACTTTCGCTAAGACTGTTCATGTGGAATTTTCAAAGTGATAATTGGAATCCCATAGAGGGCTATGGTGAAAAAGGAAATATCCTAAGGTAAAAACTGAAAAGTAGGTTTCTGAGAAAATGTTTTGTGTTCTGTTAATTCATCTTACAGAGTTACAGCTTTACCCTCAAGAAGCCTTTCGCTAAGACTTTTCTTCTGGAATTTGCAAAGTGATATTTGGAAACCCTATAGCCCTATGGTGAAAATGGAAATATCGTAAGATAAAAAACGAAAAGAAGGTTTCTGAGAAATTGCTTTGAATTCTTTTAATTCATCTTACAGATTTACAGCTTTTATCTCCAGAATCCTTTCGCTAAGACTGTTCTTGTGGAATTTGCGAAATGTTTTTGGAAGCCCATAGAGGGCTATGCTGAAAAAGGAAATATCCTAAGATAAAAACTGAAAAGAAGCTTTCTGAGAAACTGCTTTGTGTTCTGTTAATTCATCTCAGAGAGTTACAGCTTTCCCCTCAAGAAGTCTTTCACAAAGACTGTTCTTGTGTAATTTGCAAAGTGATATTTGGAAGACCATAGAGGGCTATGTTGAAAAGGGAAATATAGTAAGATAAAATCCGAAAAGAAGCTTTCTGAGAAACTGCTTTGTGTTCTGTTAATTCATCTCAAAGTGTCACAGATTTCCCCTCATGAGGCCGTTCACTAAGACTGTTCTTCTGAAATTTGGAAAGTGATATTTAGAATCTCATAGAGGGCAATGGTGAAAAAGGAAATATTTTCCGATAAAAACTGTAAAGAAGCTTTCTGATAAACTGCTTTGTGTTCTGTTAGTTCATCTCACAGAGTTACAGCTTTCCCTTCAAGAAGCAGTTCACTGAGACTATTCTTGTGAAATTTGCAAAGTGATATTAGAAATCTCCTAGAGGGCTATGGTGAAAAAGGAAATATCTTCCGTTAAAAACTGGAAAGAAGCTTTTTGAGAAACTGCCGTGTGTTCTGTTAAAGCATCTCACCGAGTTACAGCTTTCCCCTCAAGAAGGCTTTCGCTAAGACTGTTCTTGTGGGATTTGCAAAGTGATATTTGGAAGTCCCTAGAGGGCTATGGTGAAAAAGGAAATATCTTTCGTTAAAAACTGGAAAGAAGCTATCTGAGAAACTGCTTTGTGTTCTGTTAATTCATCTCACAGAGTTACAGTTTTCCCCTCCAGAAGTCTTTCGCTTCCACTGTTCTTGTGGAATTTGCATAGTGATATTTGGAATCCCATAGAGGGCTATGGTGAAAATGGAAATAACTTCAGTTAAAAAATGAAAAGAAGCTTTCCGAGAAACTGCTTTGTGTTCTGTTAATTCATCTCAAAGAGTTACAGCTTTCCCCTCAAGAAGCCTTCCGCTAAGACTGTTTTTGAGGAATTTCCAAAGTGATATGTGGAAGCCCATAGAGGGCTATGGTGAAAATGGAAATATCGTAAGATACTTACCGAAAAGAAGCTGTCTGAAAAACTGCTTTGTGTTCTGTTAGTTCATCTCACAGAGCTACAGCTTTTCCCTCAAGAAGCCGTTCACTAAGACTGTTTTGTGAAATTTGCAAAGTGATATTTGGAAGCCCATAGAGGGCTAAGGTGAAAAAGGAAATATCTTCCGTTAAAAACTGGAAAGAACAATTCTGAGAAAATGCGGTGTGTTCTGTTAGTACATATCACCGAGCTACAGCTTTCCCCTCAGGAAGCCGTTCACTAAGACTGTTCTTGTGGAATTGCAAAGTGATATTTGGAGGCACATAGAGGGCAATGGTGAAAAAGGAAACATCCTAAGATAAAAACTGAAAAGAAGCTTTCTGAGAAACTGCTTTGTGTTCTGTTAATTCAACTCACAGTTACTCTTTTACCTCAGGAAGCCTTTCGCTAAGGCTGTTGTTGTGGAATTTACAAAGTGATATTTTGAAGCCCATAGAGGGCTATGGTGAAAAAGGAAATACCTTCAGTTAAAAACTGAAAAGAAGCTTTCTGAGAAACTGCTTTGTGTGCTGTTAATTCATCTCAAAGAGTTACTGCTTTTGCCTCAAGAATCCTTCCGCTAAGACTGTTTTTGTGGAATTTCCAAAGTGATATTTCGATACCCATAGTAGGCTATGGTGAAAATGGAAATATCCTAAGATAAAAACCGAAAAGAAGCTGTATGGAAAGCTGCTTTGTGTTTTGTTAGTTCACTCACAGCGTTACAGCTTTCCCCTCAAGAAGCCGTTCACTAAGACTGTTTTGTGAAATTTGGAAAGTGATATTTGGAAGCCCATAGAGGGCTAAGGTGAAAAAGGAAATATCTTCCGTTAAAAACTGGAAAGAACCATTCTGAGAAAATGCGGTGTGTTCTGTTAGTACATATCACCGAGGTACAGCTTTCCTCTCAAGAAGCCTTTCGTTAAGACTGTTCTTATGGGATTTCCAAAGTGATACTTGGAAGCCCATAGAGGGCTATTTTTAAAATGGAAATATCCTAAGATAAAAACCGAAAAGAAGCTGTCTGAGAAACTGCTTTGTGTTGTGTTAGTTCATCTCACAGTGTTACAGCTTTCCCCTCAAGAAGCCCTTCACTAAGACTGTTCTTGTGAAATTTGCAAACTGATATTTGTAATCCCATAGAGGACTTTGGTGAAAAAGGAAATATCTTTCGTTAAAAACTGGAAAGAAGATTTCTGAGAAACTGCTTTGTGTTCTGTTATTTCATCTCAGAGAGTTACAGATTTCCCCTCAAGAGGCCGTTCACTAAGACTGTTCTTGTGGAATTTGCAAAGTGATATTTTGAAGCCCATAGTGGACTATGGTGAAAAAGGAAATATCTTCCGCTAAAAACTGGAAAGAACCTTTCTGAGAAACTGCTTTGTGTTCCGTTAATTAATCTCACAGAGTTACAGCTTTCCTATCATGAAGCCAATCACTATGGCTGTTCTTTTTTAATATGCAAAGTGATATTTGGAAGCCCATAGAGGGCTACGGTGAAAAAGGAATTATCCTAAGACAAAAACTGAAAAGAAGCTTTCTGAGAAACTGCTTTGTGTTCTGTTAATTCGTCACCAGAGTTACAGCTTTCCCCTCAAAAAGCCTTTCGCTAAGACTGTTCTTGTGGAATTTGCAAAGTGAAATTTGGAAGCCCATTTTGGGCTATGATGAAAAAGGACATTTCTTCCATTAAAAACCGAAAAGAAGATTTCTGAGAAACTGCTTCGTGTTTTGTTAGTTCATCTCACAGAATTACAGCTTTGCTCCCAGAAGCATTTCGCTAAGACTGTTCTTGTGGAATTTGCAAAGTTGTCTTAGAAGCCCATAGAGGGCTATGGTGAAAAAGGAAATAACTTACGTTAAAAATTGAAAAGAAGCTTTCTGAGAAACTGACATGTGTTCTGTTAAAACATCTCACCGTGTTACAGCTTTCACCTCAAGAAGCCTTTCGCTAAGACTGTTCTTGTGGAATTTTCTAAGTGATATTTGGAAGCCCATAGAGGGCTATGGGAAAAAGAAAATATCTTCGGTTGAAAACTGGAAAGAAGCTTTCTGAGAAACAGCTCTGTGTTCTGTTAATTCATTTCAGAGAGTTACAGCTTTCCGCTCCAGAAGTCTTCACTAAGACTGCTCTTTTGGAATTTGCAACGTGATATTTGGAAGCCCTTAGAGGGCTATGGTGAAAAAGGAAATATCTTCCATTAAAAACTGGAAAGAAGCATTCTGAGATACTGCCGTGTGTTCTGTTAATACATCTAACCGAGTTACAGCTTTCCCCTCTAGAAGCCTTTCGCTAAGACTGTTCTTGTGGCATTTGCAATGTGATATTTGGAAGCCCTTAGAGGGCTATGGTGAAAAAGGAAATAACTTCAGTTAAAAACTGGAAAGAAGCTTTCTGAGAAACTGCTTTGTGTTCTGTTAATTCATCTCACAGAGTTACAGGTTTCCCCTCCAGAAGCCTTTCCCGAAGACTGTTCTTGTGGAATTTGCAAAGTGATATTTGGAAGCCCATAGAGGGCTATGGTGAAAAAGGACATATCTTCCATTAAAAACTGGAAAGAAATTTTCTGAGAAACTGCTTTGTTTTCTGTTAATTCATCTCACAGAGTTACAGCTTTCTTCTCAAGAAGCCTTTCGGTAAGACTGTTCTTGTGGAATTTGCAAAGTGATATTTGCAAGCCCATAGAGGGCTATGGTGAAAAAGGACATATCTTCCGTTAAAAACTGGAAAGAAGATTTCTGAGAAACTGCTTTGTGTTCTGTTAATTCATCTCAGAGAGTTACAGATTTCCCCTCAAGAGGCCGTTCACTAAGACTGTTCTTCTGAAATTTGGAAAGTGATATTTAGAATCCCATAGAGGGCTATGGTGAAAAACGAATTATTTTCCGTTAAAAACTGGAAAGAAGCTTTCTGAGAAACTGCTTTGTGTTCTGTTAATTCATCTCACAGAGTTACATTTCCCTCTAAAAGCCTTTCGCTAAGGCTGCTGTCGAATTTGCAAAGTGATATTTGGAAGCCCATAGAGGGCTATGGTGAAAAAGGAAATATCTTCAGTTAAAAACTGGAAAGAAGCTTTCTGAGAAACTGCCATGTGTTCTGATAATAGACCTCACCCAGTTACAGCTTTCCCTTCAAGAAGCCTTTCGCTAAGACTGTTGTTGTGGGATTTGCAAAATGATATTTGGAAGCCCATAGAGCGCTATGGTGAAAAAGGAAATATCTTCTGTTACAAAGCGGAAAGAAGCTTTCTGAGAAACTCCTTTTTGTTCTGTTAATTCACCTCAAAGAGTTACAGCTTTCCACTCAATAATTCTTTCGCTAAGACTGTTCTTGTGGAATTTGCAAAGTGAGATTTGGAAGCCCATAGAGGTCTATGGTGAAAAAGGAAATATCGTAAGATAAAAACTGAAAAGAAGCTTTCTGAGAAATTGCTTTGTGTTCTGTTAATTCATCTCACATAGTTACAACATTTCCCTCTAAAAGCCTTTCGCTAAGACTGTTCTTGTGGAATTTGCAAAGTGATATTTGGAAGCCCATACAGGGTTATGTTGAAAAAGGAAATATCTTCGGTTAAAAACTGAAAAGAAGCTTTTTGAGAAACTGCTTTGTGTTCTGTTAATTCATCTCACAGAGTTACAACTTTCCCCTCAGGAAGCCTTTCGCTAAGACTGTTCTTGTGAAACTAGCAAAGTGATATTTGGAAGCCCATAGAGGGCTATGGCTTAAAAGGAAATATCCTCCGTTAGAAACTGGAAAGAAGCTATCTGAGAAACTGCTTTGTGTTCTGTTAATTCATCTCACAGAGTTACAGTTTTCCCCTCAAGAAGCCGTTCACTAAGACTTTCCTTGTGGAATTTTCAAAGTGATATTTGAAGGCACATAGAGGGCTATGATGAAAAAGAAAACATCCAAAGATAAAAACTGAAATGAAGCTTTCTGTGAAACTGCTTTGTGTTCTGTTAATTCATCTCACAGATTTACAGCTTTCTTCTCAAGAAGCCTTTCGGTAAAACTGTTCTTGTGGAATTTGCAAAGTGATATTTGGAAGCCCATAGAGGGCTATGGTGAAAAAGGACATATCTTCCGTTAAAAACTGGAAAGAAGCTTTTTGAGAAACTGCCGTGTGTTCTGTTAAAGCATCTCACCGAGTTACAGCATTCCCCTCAAGAAGGCTTTCGCTAAGACTGTTCTTGTGGGATTTGCAAAGTGATATTTGGAAGCCCATAGAAGACTATGGTGAAAAAGGAAATATCTTTCGTTAAAAACTGGAAAGAAGATATCTGAGAAACTGCTTTGTGTTCTGTTAATTCATCTCACAGCGTTACAGTTTTCCCTCCCGAAGTCTTTCGCTTCCACAGTTCTTGTGGAATTTGCATAGTGATATTTGGAATCCCATAGAGGGCTATGGTGAAAATGGAAATACCTTCAATTAAAAAATGAAAAGAAGCTTTCCGAGAAACTGCTTTGTGTTCTGTTAATTCATCTCAAAGAATTACAGCTTTCCCCTCAAGAAGCCTTCCGCTAAGACTGTTTTTGAGGAATTTCCAAAGTGATATGTGGAAGCCCATAGAGGGCTATGGTGAAAATGGAAATATCCTAAGATACTTACCGAAGAGAAGCTGTCTGAAAAACTGCTTTGTGTTCTGTTAGTTCATCTCACAGAGCTACAGCTTTTCCCTTAAGAAGCCGTTCATTAAGACTGTTTTGTGAAATTTGGAAAGTGATATTTGGAAACCCATAGAGGACTATGGTGAAAAAGGAAATATCTTCCGTTAAAAACTGGAAAGAAGCATTCTGAGAAAATGCCGTGTCTTCTGTTAATACGTCTCACTGAGTTACAGCTTTCCTTTCAAGAAGCCTTTCGCTAAGACTGTTCTTGTGGGATTTGCAATGTGATATTTGGAAGCCCATAGAAGACTATGGTGAGAAAGGAAATATCCTCCGTTAAAAACTGGAAAGAAGACTTGTGAGAAAATGCTTTGTGTTCTGTTAATTCATCTCAGAGAGTTACAGCTTTCCCCTCAAGAAGTCTTTCACAAAGACTGTTCTTGTTTAATTTGCAAAGTGATATTTGGAAGACCATAGAGGGCTATGTTGAAAATGGAAATATAGTAAGATAAAATCCGAAAAGAAGCTCTCTGAGAAACTGCTTTGTGTTCTGTTAATTCATCTCAAAGTGTCACAGATTTCCCCTCATGAGGCCGTTCACTAAGACTGTTCTTCTGAAATTTGGAAAGTGATATTTAGAATCTCATAGAGGGCAATGGTGAAAAAGGAAATATTTTCCGATAAAAACTGTAAAGAAGCTTTCTGATAAACTGCTTTGTGTTCTGTTAGTTCATCTCACAGAGTTACAGCTTTCCCTTCAAGAAGCAGTTCACTGAGACTATTCTTGTGAAATTTGCAAAGTGATATTAGAAATCTCCTAGAGGGCTATGGTGAAAAAGGAAATATCTTCCGTTAAAAACTGGAAAGAAGCTTTTTGAGAAACTGCCGTGTGTTCTGTTAAAGCATCTCACCGAGTTACAGCTTTCCCCTCAAGAAGGCTTTCGCTAAGACTGTTCTTGTGGGATTTGCAAAGTGATATTTGGAAGTCCCTAGAGGGCTATGGTGAAAAAGGAAATATCTTTCGTTAAAAACTGGAAAGAAGCTATCTGAGAAACTGCTTTGTGTTCTGTTAATTCATCTCACAGAGTTACAGTTTTCCCCTCCAGAAGTCTTTCGCTTCCACTGTTCTTGTGGAATTTGCATAGTGATATTTGGAATCCCATAGAGGGCTATGGTGAAAATGGAAATAACTTCAGTTAAAAAATGAAAAGAAGCTTTCCGAGAAACTGCTTTGTGTTCTGTTAATTCATCTCAAAGAGTTACAGCTTTCCCCTCAAGAAGCCTTCCGCTAAGACTGTTTTTGAGGAATTTCCAAAGTGATATGTGGAAGCCCATAGAGGGCTATGGTGAAAATGGAAATATCGTAAGATACTTACCGAAAAGAAGCTGTCTGAAAAACTGCTTTGTGTTCTGTTAGTTCATCTCACAGAGCTACAGCTTTTCCCTCAAGAAGCCGTTCACTAAGACTGTTTTGTGAAATTTGCAAAGTGATATTTGGAAGCCCATAGAGGGCTAAGGTGAAAAAGGAAATATCTTCCGTTAAAAACTGGAAAGAACAATTCTGAGAAAATGCGGTGTGTTCTGTTAGTACATATCACCGAGCTACAGCTTTCCCCTCAGGAAGCCGTTCACTAAGACTGTTCTTGTGGAATTGCAAAGTGATATTTGGAGGCACATAGAGGGCAATGGTGAAAAAGGAAACATCCTAAGATGAAAACTGAAAAGAAGCTTTCTGAGAAACTGCTTTGTGTTCTGTTAATTCAACTCACAGTTACTCTTTTACCTCAGGAAGCCTTTCGCTAAGGCTGTTGTTGTGGAATTTACAAAGTGATATTTTGAAGCCCATAGAGGGCTATGGTGAAAAAGGAAATACCTTCAGTTAAAAACTGAAAAGAAGCTTTCTGAGAAACTGCTTTGTGTGCTGTTAATTCATCTCAAAGAGTTACTGCTTTTGCCTCAAGAATCCTTCCGCTAAGACTGTTTTTGTGGAATTTCCAAAGTGATATTTCGATACCCATAGTAGGCTATGGTGAAAATGGAAATATCCTAAGATAAAAACCGAAAAGAAGCTGTATGGAAAGCTGCTTTGTGTTTTGTTAGTTCACTCACAGCGTTACAGCTTTCCCCTCAAGAAGCCGTTCACTAAGACTGTTTTGTGAAATTTGGAAAGTGATATTTGGAAGCCCATAGAGGGCTAAGGTGAAAAAGGAAATATCTTCCGTTAAAAACTGGAAAGAACCATTCTGAGAAAATGCGGTGTGTTCTGTTAGTACATATCACCGAGGTACAGCTTTCCTCTCAAGAAGCCTTTCGTTAAGACTGTTCTTATGGGATTTCCAAAGTGATACTTGGAAGCCCATAGAGGGCTATTTTTAAAATGGAAATATCCTAAGATAAAAACCGAAAAGAAGCTGTCTGAGAAACTGCTTTGTGTTGTGTTAGTTCATCTCACAGTGTTACAGCTTTCCCCTCAAGAAGCCCTTCACTAAGACTGTTCTTGTGAAATTTGCAAACTGATATTTGTAATCCCATAGAGGACTTTGGTGAAAAAGGAAATATCTTTCGTTAAAAACTGGAAAGAAGATTTCTGAGAAACTGCTTTGTGTTCTGTTATTTCATCTCAGAGAGTTACAGATTTCCCCTCAAGAGGCCGTTCACTAAGACTGTTCTTGTGGAATTTGCAAAGTGATATTTTGAAGCCCATAGTGGACTATGGTGAAAAAGGAAATATCTTCCGCTAAAAACTGGAAAGAACCTTTCTGAGAAACTGCTTTGTGTTCCGTTAATTAATCTCACAGAGTTACAGCTTTCCTATCATGAAGCCAATCACTATGGCTGTTCTTTTTTAATATGCAAAGTGATATTTGGAAGCCCATAGAGGGCTACGGTGAAAAAGGAATTATCCTAAGACAAAAACTGAAAAGAAGCTTTCTGAGAAACTGCTTTGTGTTCTGTTAATTCGTCACCAGAGTTACAGCTTTCCCCTCAAAAAGCCTTTCGCTAAGACTGTTCTTGTGGAATTTGCAAAGTGAAATTTGGAAGCCCATTTTGGGCTATGATGAAAAAGGACATTTCTTCCATTAAAAACCGAAAAGAAGATTTCTGAGAAACTGCTTCGTGTTTTGTTAGTTCATCTCACAGAATTACAGCTTTGCTCCCAGAAGCATTTCGCTAAGACTGTTCTTGTGGAATTTGCAAAGTTGTCTTAGAAGCCCATAGAGGGCTATGGTGAAAAAGGAAATAACTTACGTTAAAAATTGAAAAGAAGCTTTCTGAGAAACTGACATGTGTTCTGTTAAAACATCTCACCGTGTTACAGCTTTCACCTCAAGAAGCCTTTCGCTAAGACTGTTCTTGTGGAATTTTCTAAGTGATATTTGGAAGCCCATAGAGGGCTATGGGAAAAAGAAAATATCTTCGGTTGAAAACTGGAAAGAAGCTTTCTGAGAAACAGCTCTGTGTTCTGTTAATTCATTTCAGAGAGTTACAGCTTTCCGCTCCAGAAGTCTTCACTAAGACTGCTCTTTTGGAATTTGCAACGTGATATTTGGAAGCCCTTAGAGGGCTATGGTGAAAAAGGAAATATCTTCCGTTAAAAACTGGAAAGAAGCATTCTGAGATACTGCCGTGTGTTCTGTTAATACATCTAACCGAGTTACAGCTTTCCCCTCTAGAAGCCTTTCGCTAAGACTGTTCTTGTGGCATTTGCAATGTGATATTTGGAAGCCCTTAGAGGGCTATGGTGAAAAAGGAAATAACTTCAGTTAAAAACTGGAAAGAAGCTTTCTGAGAAACTGCTTTGTGTTCTGTTAATTCATCTCACAGAGTTACAGGTTTCCCCTCCAGAAGCCTTTCCCGAAGACTGTTCTTGTGGAATTTGCAAAGTGATATTTGGAAGCCCATAGAGGGCTATGGTGAAAAAGGACATATCTTCCATTAAAAACTGGAAAGAAATTTTCTGAGAAACTGCTTTGTTTTCTGTTAATTCATCTCACAGAGTTACAGCTTTCTTCTCAAGAAGCCTTTCGGTAAGACTGTTCTTGTGGAATTTGCAAAGTGATATTTGCAAGCCCATAGAGGGCTATGGTGAAAAAGGACATATCTTCCGTTAAAAACTGGAAAGAAGATTTCTGAGAAACTGCTTTGTGTTCTGTTAATTCATCTCAGAGAGTTACAGATTTCCCCTCAAGAGGCCGTTCACTAAGACTGTTCTTCTGAAATTTGGAAAGTGATATTTAGAATCCCATAGAGGGCTATGGTGAAAAACGAATTATTTTCCGTTAAAAACTGGAAAGAAGCTTTCTGAGAAACTGCTTTGTGTTCTGTTAATTCATCTCACAGAGTTACATTTCCCTCTAAAAGCCTTTCGCTAAGGCTGCTGTCGAATTTGCAAAGTGATATTTGGAAGCCCATAGAGGGCTATGGTGAAAAAGGAAATATCTTCAGTTAAAAACTGGAAAGAAGCTTTCTGAGAAACTGCCATGTGTTCTGATAATAGACCTCACCCAGTTACAGCTTTCCCTTCAAGAAGCCTTTCGCTAAGACTGTTGTTGTGGGATTTGCAAAATGATATTTGGAAGCCCATAGAGCGCTATGGTGAAAAAGGAAATATCTTCTGTTACAAAGCGGAAAGAAGCTTTCTGAGAAACTCCTTTTTGTTCTGTTAATTCACCTCAAAGAGTTACAGCTTTCCACTCAATAATTCTTTCGCTAAGACTGTTCTTGTGGAATTTGCAAAGTGAGATTTGGAAGCCCATAGAGGTCTATGGTGAAAAAGGAAATATCGTAAGATAAAAACTGAAAAGAAGCTTTCTGAGAAATTGCTTTGTGTTCTGTTAATTCATCTCACATAGTTACAACATTTCCCTCTAAAAGCCTTTCGCTAAGACTGTTCTTGTGGAATTTGCAAAGTGATATTTGGAAGCCCATACAGGGTTATGTTGAAAAAGGAAATATCTTCGGTTAAAAACTGAAAAGAAGCTTTTTGAGAAACTGCTTTGTGTTCTGTTAATTCATCTCACAGAGTTACAACTGTCCCCTCAGGAAGCCTTTCGCTAAGACTGTTCTTGTGAAACTAGCAAAGTGATATTTGGAAGCCCATAGAGGGCTATGGCTTAAAAGGAAATATCCTCCGTTAGAAACTGGAAAGAAGCTATCTGAGAAACTGCTTTGTGTTCTGTTAATTCATCTCACAGAGTTACAGTTTTCCCCTCAAGAAGCCGTTCACTAAGACTTTCCTTGTGGAATTTTCAAAGTGATATTTGAAGGCACATAGAGGGCTATGATGAAAAAGAAAACATCCAAAGATAAAAACTGAAATGAAGCTTTCTGTGAAACTGCTTTGTGTTCTGTTAATTCATCTCACAGATTTACAGCTTTCTTCTCAAGAAGCCTTTCGGTAAAACTGTTCTTGTGGAATTTGCAAAGTGATATTTGGAAGCCCATAGAGGGCTATGGTGAAAAAGGACATATCTTCCGTTAAAAACTGGAAAGAAGCTTTTTGAGAAACTGCCGTGTGTTCTGTTAAAGCATCTCACCGAGTTACAGCATTCCCCTCAAGAAGGCTTTCGCTAAGACTGTTCTTGTGGGATTTGCAAAGTGATATTTGGAAGCCCATAGAAGACTATGGTGAAAAAGGAAATATCTTTCGTTAAAAACTGGAAAGAAGATATCTGAGAAACTGCTTTGTGTTCTGTTAATTCATCTCACAGCGTTACAGTTTTCCCTCCCGAAGTCTTTCGCTTCCACAGTTCTTGTGGAATTTGCATAGTGATATTTGGAATCCCATAGAGGGCTATGGTGAAAATGGAAATACCTTCAATTAAAAAATGAAAAGAAGCTTTCCGAGAAACTGCTTTGTGTTCTGTTAATTCATCTCAAAGAATTACAGCTTTCCCCTCAAGAAGCCTTCCGCTAAGACTGTTTTTGAGGAATTTCCAAAGTGATATGTGGAAGCCCATAGAGGGCTATGGTGAAAATGGAAATATCCTAAGATACTTACCGAAGAGAAGCTGTCTGAAAAACTGCTTTGTGTTCTGTTAGTTCATCTCACAGAGCTACAGCTTTTCCCTTAAGAAGCCGTTCATTAAGACTGTTTTGTGAAATTTGGAAAGTGATATTTGGAAACCCATAGAGGACTATGGTGAAAAAGGAAATATCTTCCGTTAAAAACTGGAAAGAAGCATTCTGAGAAAATGCCGTGTCTTCTGTTAATACGTCTCACTGAGTTACAGCTTTCCTTTCAAGAAGCCTTTCGCTAAGACTGTTCTTGTGGGATTTGCAATGTGATATTTGGAAGCCCATAGAAGACTATGGTGAGAAAGGAAATATCCTCCGTTAAAAACTGGAAAGAAGACTTGTGAGAAAATGCTTTGTGTTCTGTTAATTCATCTCAGAGAGTTACAGCTTTCCCCTCAAGAAGTCTTTCACAAAGACTGTTCTTGTTTAATTTGCAAAGTGATATTTGGAAGACCATAGAGGGCTATGTTGAAAATGGAAATATAGTAAGATAAAATCCGAAAAGAAGCTCTCTGAGAAACTGCTTTGTGTTCTGTTAATTCATCTCAAAGTGTCACAGATTTCCCCTCATGAGGCCGTTCACTAAGACTGTTCTTCTGAAATTTGGAAAGTGATATTTAGAATCTCATAGAGGGCAATGGTGAAAAAGGAAATATTTTCCGATAAAAACTGTAAAGAAGCTTTCTGATAAACTGCTTTGTGTTCTGTTAGTTCATCTCACAGAGTTACAGCTTTCCCTTCAAGAAGCAGTTCACTGAGACTATTCTTGTGAAATTTGCAAAGTGATATTAGAAATCTCCTAGAGGGCTATGGTGAAAAAGGAAATATCTTCCGTTAAAAACTGGAAAGAAGCTTTTTGAGAAACTGCCGTGTGTTCTGTTAAAGCATCTCACCGAGTTACAGCTTTCCCCTCAAGAAGGCTTTCGCTAAGACTGTTCTTGTGGGATTTGCAAAGTGATATTTGGAAGTCCCTAGAGGGCTATGGTGAAAAAGGAAATATCTTTCGTTAAAAACTGGAAAGAAGCTATCTGAGAAACTGCTTTGTGTTCTGTTAATTCATCTCACAGAGTTACAGTTTTCCCCTCCAGAAGTCTTTCGCTTCCACTGTTCTTGTGGAATTTGCATAGTGATATTTGGAATCCCATAGAGGGCTATGGTGAAAATGGAAATAACTTCAGTTAAAAAATGAAAAGAAGCTTTCCGAGAAACTGCTTTGTGTTCTGTTAATTCATCTCAAAGAGTTACAGCTTTCCCCTCAAGAAGCCTTCCGCTAAGACTGTTTTTGAGGAATTTCCAAAGTGATATGTGGAAGCCCATAGAGGGCTATGGTGAAAATGGAAATATCGTAAGATACTTACCGAAAAGAAGCTGTCTGAAAAACTGCTTTGTGTTCTGTTAGTTCATCTCACAGAGCTACAGCTTTTCCCTCAAGAAGCCGTTCACTAAGACTGTTTTGTGAAATTTGCAAAGTGATATTTGGAAGCCCATAGAGGGCTAAGGTGAAAAAGGAAATATCTTCCGTTAAAAACTGGAAAGAACAATTCTGAGAAAATGCGGTGTGTTCTGTTAGTACATATCACCGAGCTACAGCTTTCCCCTCAGGAAGCCGTTCACTAAGACTGTTCTTGTGGAATTGCAAAGTGATATTTGGAGGCACATAGAGGGCAATGGTGAAAAAGGAAACATCCTAAGATAAAAACTGAAAAGAAGCTTTCTGAGAAACTGCTTTGTGTTCTGTTAATTCAACTCACAGTTACTCTTTTACCTCAGGAAGCCTTTCGCTAAGGCTGTTGTTGTGGAATTTACAAAGTGATATTTTGAAGCCCATAGAGGGCTATGGTGAAAAAGGAAATACCTTCAGTTAAAAACTGAAAAGAAGCTTTCTGAGAAACTGCTTTGTGTGCTGTTAATTCATCTCAAAGAGTTACTGCTTTTGCCTCAAGAATCCTTCCGCTAAGACTGTTTTTGTGGAATTTCCAAAGTGATATTTCGATACCCATAGTAGGCTATGGTGAAAATGGAAATATCCTAAGATAAAAACCGAAAAGAAGCTGTATGGAAAGCTGCTTTGTGTTTTGTTAGTTCACTCACAGCGTTACAGCTTTCCCCTCAAGAAGCCGTTCACTAAGACTGTTTTGTGAAATTTGGAAAGTGATATTTGGAAGCCCATAGAGGGCTAAGGTGAAAAAGGAAATATCTTCCGTTAAAAACTGGAAAGAACCATTCTGAGAAAATGCGGTGTGTTCTGTTAGTACATATCACCGAGGTACAGCTTTCCTCTCAAGAAGCCTTTCGTTAAGACTGTTCTTATGGGATTTCCAAAGTGATACTTGGAAGCCCATAGAGGGCTATTTTTAAAATGGAAATATCCTAAGATAAAAACCGAAAAGAAGCTGTCTGAGAAACTGCTTTGTGTTGTGTTAGTTCATCTCACAGTGTTACAGCTTTCCCCTCAAGAAGCCCTTCACTAAGACTGTTCTTGTGAAATTTGCAAACTGATATTTGTAATCCCATAGAGGACTTTGGTGAAAAAGGAAATATCTTTCGTTAAAAACTGGAAAGAAGATTTCTAAGAAACTGCTTTGTGTTCTGTTATTTCATCTCAGAGAGTTACAGATTTCCCCTCAAGAGGCCGTTCACTAAGACTGTTCTTGTGGAATTTGCAAAGTGATATTTTGAAGCCCATAGTGGACTATGGTGAAAAAGGAAATATCTTCCGCTAAAAACTGGAAAGAACCTTTCTGAGAAACTGCTTTGTGTTCCGTTAATTAATCTCACAGAGTTACAGCTTTCCTATCATGAAGCCAATCACTATGGCTGTTCTTTTTTAATATGCAAAGTGATATTTGGAAGCCCATAGAGGGCTACGGTGAAAAAGGAATTATCCTAAGACAAAAACTGAAAAGAAGCTTTCTGAGAAACTGCTTTGTGTTCTGTTAATTCGTCACCAGAGTTACAGCTTTCCCCTCAAAAAGCCTTTCGCTAAGACTGTTCTTGTGGAATTTGCAAAGTGAAATTTGGAAGCCCATTTTGGGCTATGATGAAAAAGGACATTTCTTCCATTAAAAACCGAAAAGAGGATTTCTGAGAAACTGCTTCGTGTTTTGTTAGTTCATCTCACAGAATTACAGCTTTGCTCCCAGAAGCATTTCGCTAAGACTGTTCTTGTGGAATTTGCAAAGTTGTCTTAGAAGCCCATAGAGGGCTATGGTGAAAAAGGAAATAACTTACGTTAAAAATTGAAAAGAAGCTTTCTGAGAAACTGACATGTGTTCTGTTAAAACATCTCACCGTGTTACAGCTTTCACCTCAAGAAGCCTTTCGCTAAGACTGTTCTTGTGGAATTTTCTAAGTGATATTTGGAAGCCCATAGAGGGCTATGGGAAAAAGAAAATATCTTCGGTTGAAAACTGGAAAGAAGCTTTCTGAGAAACAGCTCTGTGTTCTGTTAATTCATTTCAGAGAGTTACAGCTTTCCGCTCCAGAAGTCTTCACTAAGACTGCTCTTTTGGAATTTGCAACGTGATATTTGGAAGCCCTTAGAGGGCTATGGTGAAAAAGGAAATATCTTCCGTTAAAAACTGGAAAGAAGCATTCTGAGATACTGCCGTGTGTTCTGTTAATACATCTAACCGAGTTACAGCTTTCCCCTCTAGAAGCCTTTCGCTAAGACTGTTCTTGTGGCATTTGCAATGTGATATTTGGAAGCCCTTAGAGGGCTATGGTGAAAAAGGAAATAACTTCAGTTAAAAACTGGAAAGAAGCTTTCTGAGAAACTGCTTTGTGTTCTGTTAATTCATCTCACAGAGTTACAGGTTTCCCCTCCAGAAGCCTTTCCCGAAGACTGTTCTTGTGGAATTTGCAAAGTGATATTTGGAAGCCCATAGAGGGCTATGGTGAAAAAGGACATATCTTCCATTAAAAACTGGAAAGAAATTTTCTGAGAAACTGCTTTGTTTTCTGTTAATTCATCTCACAGAGTTACAGCTTTCTTCTCAAGAAGCCTTTCGGTAAGACTGTTCTTGTGGAATTTGCAAAGTGATATTTGCAAGCCCATAGAGGGCTATGGTGAAAAAGGACATATCTTCCGTTAAAAACTGGAAAGAAGATTTCTGAGAAACTGCTTTGTGTTCTGTTAATTCATCTCAGAGAGTTACAGATTTCCCCTCAAGAGGCCGTTCACTAAGACTGTTCTTCTGAAATTTGGAAAGTGATATTTAGAATCCCATAGAGGGCTATGGTGAAAAACGAATTATTTTCCGTTAAAAACTGGAAAGAAGCTTTCTGAGAAACTGCTTTGTGTTCTGTTAATTCATCTCACAGAGTTACATTTCCCTCTAAAAGCCTTTCGCTAAGGCTGCTGTCGAATTTGCAAAGTGATATTTGGAAGCCCATAGAGGGCTATGGTGAAAAAGGAAATATCTTCAGTTAAAAACTGGAAAGAAGCTTTCTGAGAAACTGCCATGTGTTCTGATAATAGACCTCACCCAGTTACAGCTTTCCCTTCAAGAAGCCTTTCGCTAAGACTGTTGTTGTGGGATTTGCAAAATGATATTTGGAAGCCCATAGAGCGCTATGGTGAAAAAGGAAATATCTTCTGTTACAAAGCGGAAAGAAGCTTTCTGAGAAACTCCTTTTTGTTCTGTTAATTCACCTCAAAGAGTTACAGCTTTCCACTCAATAATTCTTTCGCTAAGACTGTTCTTGTGGAATTTGCAAAGTGAGATTTGGAAGCCCATAGAGGTCTATGGTGAAAAAGGAAATATCGTAAGATAAAAACTGAAAAGAAGCTTTCTGAGAAATTGCTTTGTGTTCTGTTAATTCATCTCACATAGTTACAACATTTCCCTCTAAAAGCCTTTCGCTAAGACTGTTCTTGTGGAATTTGCAAAGTGATATTTGGAAGCCCATACAGGGTTATGTTGAAAAAGGAAATATCTTCGGTTAAAAACTGAAAAGAAGCTTTTTGAGAAACTGCTTTGTGTTCTGTTAATTCATCTCACAGAGTTACAACTGTCCCCTCAGGAAGCCTTTCGCTAAGACTGTTCTTGTGAAACTAGCAAAGTGATATTTGGAAGCCCATAGAGGGCTATGGCTTAAAAGGAAATATCCTCCGTTAGAAACTGGAAAGAAGCTATCTGAGAAACTGCTTTGTGTTCTGTTAATTCATCTCACAGAGTTACAGTTTTCCCCTCAAGAAGCCGTTCACTAAGACTTTCCTTGTGGAATTTTCAAAGTGATATTTGAAGGCACATAGAGGGCTATGATGAAAAAGAAAACATCCAAAGATAAAAACTGAAATGAAGCTTTCTGTGAAACTGCTTTGTGTTCTGTTAATTCATCTCACAGATTTACAGCTTTCTTCTCAAGAAGCCTTTCGGTAAAACTGTTCTTGTGGAATTTGCAAAGTGATATTTGGAAGCCCATAGAGGGCTATGGTGAAAAAGGACATATCTTCCGTTAAAAACTGGAAAGAAGCTTTTTGAGAAACTGCCGTGTGTTCTGTTAAAGCATCTCACCGAGTTACAGCATTCCCCTCAAGAAGGCTTTCGCTAAGACTGTTCTTGTGGGATTTGCAAAGTGATATTTGGAAGCCCATAGAAGACTATGGTGAAAAAGGAAATATGTTTCGTTAGAAACTGGAAAGAAGATATCTGAGAAACTGCTTTGTGTTCTGTTAATTCATCTCACAGCGTTACAGTTTTCCCTCCCGAAGTCTTTCGCTTCCACAGTTCTTGTGGAATTTGCATAGTGATATTTGGAATCCCATAGAGGGCTATGGTGAAAATGGAAATACCTTCAATTAAAAAATGAAAAGAAGCTTTCCGAGAAACTGCTTTGTGTTCTGTTAATTCATCTCAAAGAATTACAGCTTTCCCCTCAAGAAGCCTTCCGCTAAGACTGTTTTTGAGGAATTTCCAAAGTGATATGTGGAAGCCCATAGAGGGCTATGGTGAAAATGGAAATATCCTAAGATACTTACCGAAGAGAAGCTGTCTGAAAAACTGCTTTGTGTTCTGTTAGTTCATCTCACAGAGCTACAGCTTTTCCCTTAAGAAGCCGTTCATTAAGACTGTTTTGTGAAATTTGGAAAGTGATATTTGGAAACCCATAGAGGACTATGGTGAAAAAGGAAATATCTTCCGTTAAAAACTGGAAAGAAGCATTCTGAGAAAATGCCGTGTCTTCTGTTAATACGTCTCACTGAGTTACAGCTTTCCTTTCAAGAAGCCTTTCGCTAAGACTGTTCTTGTGGGATTTGCAATGTGATATTTGGAAGCCCATAGAAGACTATGGTGAGAAAGGAAATATCCTCCGTTAAAAACTGGAAAGAAGACTTGTGAGAAAATGCTTTGTGTTCTGTTAATTCATCTCAGAGAGTTACAGCTTTCCCCTCAAGAAGTCTTTCACAAAGACTGTTCTTGTTTAATTTGCAAAGTGATATTTGGAAGACCATAGAGGGCTATGTTGAAAATGGAAATATAGTAAGATAAAATCCGAAAAGAAGCTCTCTGAGAAACTGCTTTGTGTTCTGTTAATTCATCTCAAAGTGTCACAGATTTCCCCTCATGAGGCCGTTCACTAAGACTGTTCTTCTGAAATTTGGAAAGTGATATTTAGAATCTCATAGAGGGCAATGGTGAAAAAGGAAATATTTTCCGATAAAAACTGTAAAGAAGCTTTCTGATAAACTGCTTTGTGTTCTGTTAATTCATCTCACAGCGTTACAGTTTTCCCTCCCGAAGTCTTTCGCTTCCACAGTTCTTGTGGAATTTGCATAGTGATATTTGGAATCCCATAGAGGGCTATGGTGAAAATGGAAATACCTTCAATTAAAAAATGAAAAGAAGCTTTCCGAGAAACTGCTTTGTTTTCTGTTAATTCATCTCAAAGAATTACAGCTTTCTCCTCAAGAAGCCTTCCGCTAAGACTGTTTTTGAGGAATTTCCAAAGTGATATGTGGAAGCCCATAGAGGGCTATGGTGAAAATGGAAATATCCTAAGATACTTACCGAAGAGAAACTGTCTGAAAAACTGCTTTGTGTTCTGTTAGTTCATCTCACAGAGCTACAGCTTTTCCCTCAAGAAGCCGTTCATTAAGACTGTTTTCTGAAATTTGGAAAGTGATATTTGGAAACCCATAGAGGACTATGGTGAAAAAGGAAATATCTTCCGTTAAAAACTGGAAAGAAGCATTCTGAGAAAATGCCGTGTCTTCTGTTAATACGTCTCACTGAGTTACAGCTTTCCTCTCAAGAAGCCTTTCGCTAAGACTGTTCTTGTGGGATTTGCAATGTGATATTTGGAAGCCCATAGAAGACTATGGTGAGAAAGGAAATATCCTCCGTTAAAAACTGGAAAGAAGATTTGTGAGAAAATGCTTTGTGTTCTGTTAATTCATCTCACAGAGTTAGAGCTTTCCCCTCAAGAAGCCTTTCGCTAAGACTGTTCTTGTGGAATTTGCAAAGTGATATTTGGAAGCCCATAGAGGTCTATGGTGAAAAAGGAAATATCCTCAGTTAAAAACTGGAAAGAAGCTTTCTGAGAAACTGCTTTGTGTTCAGTTAGTTCCTCTCACAGAGTTACAGCTTTCCCCTCAAGAAGACTTTCGCTAAGACTGTTCATGTGGAATTTTCAAAGTGATAATTGGAATCCCATAGAGGGCTATGGTGAAAAAGGAAATATCCTAAGGTAAAAACTGAAAAGTAGGTTTCTGAGAAAATGTTTTGTGTTCTGTTAATTCATCTTACAGAGTTACAGCTTTACCCTCAAGAAGCCTTTCGCTAAGACTTTTCTTCTGGAATTTGCAAAGTGATATTTGGAAACCCTATAGCCCTATGGTGAAAATGGAAATATCGTAAGATAAAAAACGAAAAGAAGGTTTCTGAGAAATTGCTTTGAATTCTTTTAATTCATCTTACAGATTTACAGCTTTTATCTCCAGAATCCTTTCGCTAAGACTGTTCTTGTGGAATTTGCGAAATGTTTTTGGAAGCCCATAGAGGGCTATGCTGAAAAAGGAAATATCCTAAGATAAAAACTGAAAAGAAGCTTTCTGAGAAACTGCTTTGTGTTCTGTTAATTCATCTCAGAGAGTTACAGCTTTCCCCTCAAGAAGTCTTTCACAAAGACTGTTCTTGTGTAATTTGCAAAGTGATATTTGGAAGACCATAGAGGGCTATGTTGAAAAGGGAAATATAGTAAGATAAAATCCGAAAAGAAGCTTTCTGAGAAACTGCTTTGTGTTCTGTTAATTCATCTCAAAGTGTCACAGATTTCCCCTCATGAGGCCGTTCACTAAGACTGTTCTTCTGAAATTTGGAAAGTGATATTTAGAATCTCATAGAGGGCAATGGTGAAAAAGGAAATATTTTCCGATAAAAACTGTAAAGAAGCTTTCTGATAAACTGCTTTGTGTTCTGTTAGTTCATCTCACAGAGTTACAGCTTTCCCTTCAAGAAGCAGTTCACTGAGACTATTCTTGTGAAATTTGCAAAGTGATATTAGAAATCTCCTAGAGGGCTATGGTGAAAAAGGAAATATCTTCCGTTAAAAACTGGAAAGAAGCTTTTTGAGAAACTGCCGTGTGTTCTGTTAAAGCATCTCACCGAGTTACAGCTTTCCCCTCAAGAAGGCTTTCGCTAAGACTGTTCTTGTGGGATTTGCAAAGTGATATTTGGAAGTCCCTAGAGGGCTATGGTGAAAAAGGAAATATCTTTCGTTAAAAACTGGAAAGAAGATATCTGAGAAACTGCTTTGTGTTCTGTTAATTCATCTCACAGAGTTACAGTTTTCCCCTCCAGAAGTCTTTCGCTTCCACTGTTCTTGTGGAATTTGCATAGTGATATTTGGAATCCCATAGAGGGCTATGGTGAAAATGGAAATAACTTCAGTTAAAAAATGAAAAGAAGCTTTCCGAGAAACTGCTTTGTGTTCTGTTAATTCATCTCAAAGAGTTACAGCTTTCCCCTCAAGAAGCCTTCCGCTAAGACTGTTTTTGAGGAATTTCCAAAGTGATATGTGGAAGCCCATAGAGGGCTATGGTGAAAATGGAAATATCGTAAGATACTTACCGAAAAGAAGCTGTCTGAAAAACTGCTTTGTGTTCTGTTAGTTCATCTCACAGAGCTACAGCTTTTCCCTCAAGAAGCCGTTCACTAAGACTGTTTTGTGAAATTTGCAAAGTGATATTTGGAAGCCCATAGAGGGCTAAGGTGAAAAAGGAAATATCTTCCGTTAAAAACTGGAAAGAACAATTCTGAGAAAATGCGGTGTGTTCTGTTAGTACATATCACCGAGCTACAGCTTTCCCCTCAGGAAGCCGTTCACTAAGACTGTTCTTGTGGAATTGCAAAGTGATATTTGGAGGCACATAGAGGGCAATGGTGAAAAAGGAAACATCCTAAGATAAAAACTGAAAAGAAGCTTTCTGAGAAACTGCTTTGTGTTCTGTTAATTCAACTCACAGTTACTCTTTTACCTCAGGAAGCCTTTCGCTAAGGCTGTTGTTGTGGAATTTACAAAGTGATATTTTGAAGCCCATAGAGGGCTATGGTGAAAAAGGAAATACCTTCAGTTAAAAACTGAAAAGAAGCTTTCTGAGAAACTGCTTTGTGTTCTGTTAATTCATCTCAAAGAGTTACTGCTTTTGCCTCAAGAATCCTTCCGCTAAGACTGTTTTTGTGGAATTTCCAAAGTGATATTTCGATACCCATAGTAGGCTATGGTGAAAATGGAAATATCCTAAGATAAAAACCGAAAAGAAGCTGTATGGAAAGCTGCTTTGTGTTTTGTTAGTTCACTCACAGAGTTACAGCTTTCCCCTCAAGGAGCCGTTCACTAAGACTGTTTTGTGAAATTTGCAAAGTGATATTTGGAAGCCCATAGAGGGCAAAGGTGAAAAAGGAAATATCTTCCGTTAAAAACTGGAAAGAACCATTCTGAGAAAATGCGGTGTGTTCTGTTAGTACATATCACCGAGGTACAGCTTTCCTCTCAAGAAGCCTTTTGCTAAGACTGTTCTTGTGGGATTTCCAAAGTGATATTTGGAAGCCCATAGAGGGCTATAGTGAAAAAGGAAATATCTTCAGTTAAATACTGGAAAGAAGCTTTCTGAAAGACTGCTATGTGTTCTGATAATTCATCTCACAGAGTTACAGCTTCCCCCCTCAAGAAGCCTTTCGCTAAGACTGTTCTTGTGGAATTTGCAAAGTCATATTTGGAAGCCCATAGAGGACTATGGTGAAAAAGGAACTAACTTCCGTTAAAAACTGGAAAGAAGATTTGTGAGAAACTGCTTTGTGTTCTGTTAATTCAACTCACAGAGTTACAGATTTCCCCTTCAGAAGCCTTTCGCTAAGACTGTTCTTCTGGAATTTGCAAAGTGATATTTGGAAGCCCATGGAGGGCTACGGTGAAAAGGGAAATAACTTCAGTTAAAAACTGGAAAGAAGCTTTCTGAGAAACTGCCATGTGTTCTGATAATAGACCTCACCCAGTTACAGCTTTCCCTTCAAGAAGCCTTTCGCTAAGACTGTTGTTGTGGGATTTGCAAAATGATATTTGGAAGCCCATAGAGCGCTATGGTGAAAAAGGAAATATCTTCTGTTACAAAGCGGAAAGAAGCTTTCTGAGAAACTCCTTTTTGTTCTGTTAATTCACCTCCAAGAGTTACAGCTTTCCACTCAATAATTCTTTCGCTAAGACTGTTCTTGTGGAATTTGCAAAGTGAGATTTGGAAGCCCATAGAGGTCTATGGTGAAAAAGGAAATATCGTAAGATAGAAACTGAAAAGAAGCTTTCTGAGAAATTGCTTTGTGTTCTGTTAATTCATCTCACATAGTTACAACATTTCCCTCTAAAAGCCTTTCGCTAAGACTGTTCTTGTGGAATTTGCAAAGTGATATTTGGAAGCCCATACAGGGTTATGTTGAAAAAGGAAATATCTTCGGTTAAAAACTGAAAAGAAGCTTTTTGAGAAACTGCTTTGTGTTCTTTTAATTCATCTCACAGAGTTACAACTTTCCCCTCAGGAAGCCTTTCGCTAAGACTGTTCTTGTGAAACTTGAAAAGTGATATTTGGAAGCCCATAGAGGGCTATGGCTTAAAAGGAAATATCCTCCGTTAGAAACTGGAAAGAAGCTATCTGAGAAACTGCTTTGTGTTCTGTTAATTCATCTCACAGAGTTACAGTTTTCCCCTCAAGAAGCCGTTCACTAAGACTTTCCTTGTGGAATTTTCAAAGTGATATTTGAAGGCACATAGAGGGCTATGATGAAAAAGAAAACATCCAAAGATAAAAACTGAAATGAAGCTTTCTGTGAAACTGCTTTGTGTTCTGTTAATTCATCTCACAGATTTACAGCTTTCTTCTCAAGAAGCCTTTCGGTAAAACTGTTCTTGTGGAATTTGCAAAGTGATATTTGGAAGCCCATAGAGGGCTATGGTGAAAAAGGACATATCTTCCGTTAAAAACTGGAAAGAAGCTTTTTGAGAAACTGCCGTGTGTTCTGTTAAAGCATCTCACCGAGTTACAGCATTCCACTCAAGAAGGCTTTCGCTAAGACTGTTGTTGTGGGATTTGCAAAGTGATATTTGGAAGCCCATAGAAGACTATGGTGAAAAAGGAAATATGTTTCGTTAAAAACTGGAAAGAAGATATCTGAGAAACTGCTTTGTGTTCTGTTAATTCATCTCACAGCGTTACAGTTTTCCCTCCCGAAGTCTTTCGCTTCCACAGTTCTTGTGGAATTTGCATAGTGATATTTGGAATCCCATAGAGGGCTATGGTGAAAATGGAAATACCTTCAATTAAAAAATGAAAAGAAGCTTTCCGAGAAACTGCTTTGTTTTCTGTTAATTCATCTCAAAGAATTACAGCTTTCCCCTCAAGAAGCCTTCCGCTAAGACTGTTTTTGAGGAATTTCCAAAGTGATATGTGGAAGCCCATAGAGGGCTATGGTGAAAATGGAAATATCCTAAGATACTTACCGAAGAGAAGCTGTCTGAAAAACTGCTTTGTGTTCTGTTAGTTCATCTCACAGAGCTACAGCTTTTCCCTCAAGAAGCCGTTCATTAAGACTGTTTTCTGAAATTTGGAAAGTGATATTTGGAAACCCATAGAGGACTATGGTGAAAAAGGAAATATCTTCCGTTAAAAACTGGAAAGAAGCATTCTGAGAAAATGCCATGTCTTCTGTTAATACGTCTCACTGAGTTACAGCTTTCCTCTCAAGAAGCCTTTCGCTAAGACTGTTCTTGTGGGATTTGCAATGTGATATTTGGAAGCCCATAGAAGACTATGGTGAGAAAGGAAATATCCTCCGTTAAAAACTGGAAAGAAGACTTGTGAGAAAATGCTTTGTGTTCTGTTAATTCATCTCAGAGAGTTACAGCTTTCCCCTCAAGAAGTCTTTCACAAAGACTGTTCTTGTTTAATTTGCAAAGTGATATTTGGAAGACCATAGAGGGCTATGTTGAAAATGGAAATATAGTAAGATAAAATCCGAAAAGAAGCTCTCTGAGAAACTGCTTTGTGTTCTGTTAATTCATCTCAAAGTGTCACAGATTTCCCCTCATGAGGCCGTTCACTAAGACTGTTCTTCTGAAATTTGGAAAGTGATATTTAGAATCTCATAGAGGGCAATGGTGAAAAAGGAAATATTTTCCGATAAAAACTGTAAAGAAGCTTTCTGATAAACTGCTTTGTGTTCTGTTAGTTCATCTCACAGAGTTACAGCTTTCCCTTCAAGAAGCAGTTCACTGAGACTATTCTTGTGAAATTTGCAAAGTGATATTAGAAATCTCCTAGAGGGCTATGGTGAAAAAGGAAATATCTTCCGTTAAAAACTGGAAAGAAGCTTTTTGAGAAACTGCCGTGTGTTCTGTTAAAGCATCTCACCGAGTTACAGCTTTCCCCTCAAGAAGGCTTTCGCTAAGACTGTTCTTGTGGGATTTGCAAAGTGATATTTGGAAGTCCCTAGAGGGCTATGGTGAAAAAGGAAATATCTTTCGTTAAAAACTGGAAAGAAGCTATCTGAGAAACTGCTTTGTGTTCTGTTAATTCATCTCACAGAGTTACAGTTTTCCCCTCCAGAAGTCTTTCGCTTCCACTGTTCTTGTGGAATTTGCATAGTGATATTTGGAATCCCATAGAGGGCTATGGTGAAAATGGAAATAACTTCAGTTAAAAAATGAAAAGAAGCTTTCCGAGAGACTGCTTTGTGTTCTGTTAATTCATCTCAAAGAGTTACAGCTTTCCCCTCAAGAAGCCTTCCGCTAAGACTGTTTTTGAGGAATTTCCAAAGTGATATGTGGAAGCCCATAGAGGGCTATGGTGAAAATGGAAATATCGTAAGATACTTACCGAAAAGAAGCTGTCTGAAAAACTGCTTTGTGTTCTGTTAGTTCATCTCACAGAGCTACAGCTTTTCCCTCAAGAAGCCGTTCACTAAGACTGTTTTGTGAAATTTGCAAAGTGATATTTGGAAGCCCATAGAGGGCTAAGGTGAAAAAGGAAATATCTTCCGTTAAAAACTGGAAAGAACAATTCTGAGAAAATGCGGTGTGTTCTGTTAGTACATATCACCGAGCTACAGCTTTCCCCTCAGGAAGCCGTTCACTAAGACTGTTCTTGTGGAATTGCAAAGTGATATTTGGAGGCACATAGAGGGCAATGGTGAAAAAGGAAACATCCTAAGATAAAAACTGAAAAGAAGCTTTCTGAGAAACTGCTTTGTGTTCTGTTAATTCAACTCACAGTTACTCTTTTACCTCAGGAAGCCTTTCGCTAAGGCTGTTGTTGTGGAATTTACAAAGTGATATTTTGAAGCCCATAGAGGGCTATGGTGAAAAAGGAAATACCTTCAGTTAAAAACTGAAAAGAAGCTTTCTGAGAAACTGCTTTGTGTGCTGTTAATTCATCTCAAAGAGTTACTGCTTTTGCCTCAAGAATCCTTCCGCTAAGACTGTTTTTGTGGAATTTCCAAAGTGATATTTCGATACCCATAGTAGGCTATGGTGAAAATGGAAATATCCTAAGATAAAAACCGAAAAGAAGCTGTATGGAAAGCTGCTTTGTGTTTTGTTAGTTCACTCACAGCGTTACAGCTTTCCCCTCAAGAAGCCGTTCACTAAGACTGTTTTGTGAAATTTGGAAAGTGATATTTGGAAGCCCATAGAGGGCTAAGGTGAAAAAGGAAATATCTTCCGTTAAAAACTGGAAAGAACCATTCTGAGAAAATGCGGTGTGTTCTGTTAGTACATATCACCGAGGTACAGCTTTCCTCTCAAGAAGCCTTTCGTTAAGACTGTTCTTATGGGATTTCCAAAGTGATACTTGGAAGCCCATAGAGGGCTATTTTTAAAATGGAAATATCCTAAGATAAAAACCGAAAAGAAGCTGTCTGAGAAACTGCTTTGTGTTGTGTTAGTTCATCTCACAGTGTTACAGCTTTCCCCTCAAGAAGCCCTTCACTAAGACTGTTCTTGTGAAATTTGCAAACTGATATTTGTAATCCCATAGAGGACTTTGGTGAAAAAGGAAATATCTTTCGTTAAAAACTGGAAAGAAGATTTCTGAGAAACTGCTTTGTGTTCTGTTATTTCATCTCAGAGAGTTACAGATTTCCCCTCAAGAGGCCGTTCACTAAGACTGTTCTTGTGGAATTTGCAAAGTGATATTTTGAAGCCCATAGTGGACTATGGTGAAAAAGGAAATATCTTCCGCTAAAAACTGGAAAGAACCTTTCTGAGAAACTGCTTTGTGTTCCGTTAATTAATCTCACAGAGTTACAGCTTTCCTATCATGAAGCCAATCACTATGGCTGTTCTTTTTTAATATGCAAAGTGATATTTGGAAGCCCATAGAGGGCTACGGTGAAAAAGGAATTATCCTAAGACAAAAACTGAAAAGAAGCTTTCTGAGAAACTGCTTTGTGTTCTGTTAATTCGTCACCAGAGTTACAGCTTTCCCCTCAAAAAGCCTTTCGCTAAGACTGTTCTTGTGGAATTTGCAAAGTGAAATTTGGAAGCCCATTTTGGGCTATGATGAAAAAGGACATTTCTTCCATTAAAAACCGAAAAGAAGATTTCTGAGAAACTGCTTCGTGTTTTGTTAGTTCATCTCACAGAATTACAGCTTTGCTCCCAGAAGCATTTCGCTAAGACTGTTCTTGTGGAATTTGCAAAGTTGTCTTAGAAGCCCATAGAGGGCTATGGTGAAAAAGGAAATAACTTACGTTAAAAATTGAAAAGAAGCTTTCTGAGAAACTGACATGTGTTCTGTTAAAACATCTCACCGTGTTACAGCTTTCACCTCAAGAAGCCTTTCGCTAAGACTGTTCTTGTGGAATTTTCTAAGTGATATTTGGAAGCCCATAGAGGGCTATGGGAAAAAGAAAATATCTTCGGTTGAAAACTGGAAAGAAGCTTTCTGAGAAACAGCTCTGTGTTCTGTTAATTCATTTCAGAGAGTTACAGCTTTCCGCTCCAGAAGTCTTCACTAAGACTGCTCTTTTGGAATTTGCAACGTGATATTTGGAAGCCCTTAGAGGGCTATGGTGAAAAAGGAAATATCTTCCGTTAAAAACTGGAAAGAAGCATTCTGAGATACTGCCGTGTGTTCTGTTAATACATCTAACCGAGTTACAGCTTTCCCCTCTAGAAGCCTTTCGCTAAGACTGTTCTTGTGGCATTTGCAATGTGATATTTGGAAGCCCTTAGAGGGCTATGGTGAAAAAGGAAATAACTTCAGTTAAAAACTGGAAAGAAGCTTTCTGAGAAACTGCTTTGTGTTCTGTTAATTCATCTCACAGAGTTACAGGTTTCCCCTCCAGAAGCCTTTCCCGAAGACTGTTCTTGTGGAATTTGCAAAGTGATATTTGGAAGCCCATAGAGGGCTATGGTGAAAAAGGACATATCTTCCATTAAAAACTGGAAAGAAATTTTCTGAGAAACTGCTTTGTTTTCTGTTAATTCATCTCACAGAGTTACAGCTTTCTTCTCAAGAAGCCTTTCGGTAAGACTGTTCTTGTGGAATTTGCAAAGTGATATTTGCAAGCCCATAGAGGGCTATGGTGAAAAAGGACATATCTTCCGTTAAAAACTGGAAAGAAGATTTCTGAGAAACTGCTTTGTGTTCTGTTAATTCATCTCAGAGAGTTACAGATTTCCCCTCAAGAGGCCGTTCACTAAGACTGTTCTTCTGAAATTTGGAAAGTGATATTTAGAATCCCATAGAGGGCTATGGTGAAAAACGAATTATTTTCCGTTAAAAACTGGAAAGAAGCTTTCTGAGAAACTGCTTTGTGTTCTGTTAATTCATCTCACAGAGTTACATTTCCCTCTAAAAGCCTTTCGCTAAGGCTGCTGTCGAATTTGCAAAGTGATATTTGGAAGCCCATAGAGGGCTATGGTGAAAAAGGAAATATCTTCAGTTAAAAACTGGAAAGAAGCTTTCTGAGAAACTGCCATGTGTTCTGATAATAGACCTCACCCAGTTACAGCTTTCCCTTCAAGAAGCCTTTCGCTAAGACTGTTGTTGTGGGATTTGCAAAATGATATTTGGAAGCCCATAGAGCGCTATGGTGAAAAAGGAAATATCTTCTGTTACAAAGCGGAAAGAAGCTTTCTGAGAAACTCCTTTTTGTTCTGTTAATTCACCTCAAAGAGTTACAGCTTTCCACTCAATAATTCTTTCGCTAAGACTGTTCTTGTGGAATTTGCAAAGTGAGATTTGGAAGCCCATAGAGGTCTATGGTGAAAAAGGAAATATCGTAAGATAAAAACTGAAAAGAAGCTTTCTGAGAAATTGCTTTGTGTTCTGTTAATTCATCTCACATAGTTACAACATTTCCCTCTAAAAGCCTTTCGCTAAGACTGTTCTTGTGGAATTTGCAAAGTGATATTTGGAAGCCCATACAGGGTTATG
The DNA here is from genome assembly GCF_047675955.1 of Chlorocebus sabaeus. Lineage (NCBI taxonomy): Eukaryota > Metazoa > Chordata > Mammalia > Primates > Cercopithecidae > Chlorocebus > Chlorocebus sabaeus. The sequence goes on from NW_027327335.1 coordinate 46,661, forward strand.
TTGAAAAAGGAAATATCTTCGGTTAAAAACTGAAAAGAAGCTTTTTGAGAAACTGCTTTGTGTTCTGTTAATTCATCTCACAGAGTTACAACTGTCCCCTCAGGAAGCCTTTCGCTAAGACTGTTCTTGTGAAACTAGCAAAGTGATATTTGGAAGCCCATAGAGGGCTATGGCTTAAAAGGAAATATCCTCCGTTAGAAACTGGAAAGAAGCTATCTGAGAAACTGCTTTGTGTTCTGTTAATTCATCTCACAGAGTTACAGTTTTCCCCTCAAGAAGCCGTTCACTAAGACTTTCCTTGTGGAATTTTCAAAGTGATATTTGAAGGCACATAGAGGGCTATGATGAAAAAGAAAACATCCAAAGATAAAAACTGAAATGAAGCTTTCTGTGAAACTGCTTTGTGTTCTGTTAATTCATCTCACAGATTTACAGCTTTCTTCTCAAGAAGCCTTTCGGTAAAACTGTTCTTGTGGAATTTGCAAAGTGATATTTGGAAGCCCATAGAGGGCTATGGTGAAAAAGGACATATCTTCCGTTAAAAACTGGAAAGAAGCTTTTTGAGAAACTGCCGTGTGTTCTGTTAAAGCATCTCACCGAGTTACAGCATTCCCCTCAAGAAGGCTTTCGCTAAGACTGTTCTTGTGGGATTTGCAAAGTGATATTTGGAAGCCCATAGAAGACTATGGTGAAAAAGGAAATATCTTTCGTTAAAAACTGGAAAGAAGATATCTGAGAAACTGCTTTGTGTTCTGTTAATTCATCTCACAGCGTTACAGTTTTCCCTCCCGAAGTCTTTCGCTTCCACAGTTCTTGTGGAATTTGCATAGTGATATTTGGAATCCCATAGAGGGCTATGGTGAAAATGGAAATACCTTCAATTAAAAAATGAAAAGAAGCTTTCCGAGAAACTGCTTTGTGTTCTGTTAATTCATCTCAAAGAATTACAGCTTTCCCCTCAAGAAGCCTTCCGCTAAGACTGTTTTTGAGGAATTTCCAAAGTGATATGTGGAAGCCCATAGAGGGCTATGGTGAAAATGGAAATATCCTAAGATACTTACCGAAGAGAAGCTGTCTGAAAAACTGCTTTGTGTTCTGTTAGTTCATCTCACAGAGCTACAGCTTTTCCCTTAAGAAGCCGTTCATTAAGACTGTTTTGTGAAATTTGGAAAGTGATATTTGGAAACCCATAGAGGACTATGGTGAAAAAGGAAATATCTTCCGTTAAAAACTGGAAAGAAGCATTCTGAGAAAATGCCGTGTCTTCTGTTAATACGTCTCACTGAGTTACAGCTTTCCTTTCAAGAAGCCTTTCGCTAAGACTGTTCTTGTGGGATTTGCAATGTGATATTTGGAAGCCCATAGAAGACTATGGTGAGAAAGGAAATATCCTCCGTTAAAAACTGGAAAGAAGACTTGTGAGAAAATGCTTTGTGTTCTGTTAATTCATCTCAGAGAGTTACAGCTTTCCCCTCAAGAAGTCTTTCACAAAGACTGTTCTTGTTTAATTTGCAAAGTGATATTTGGAAGACCATAGAGGGCTATGTTGAAAAAGGAAATATAGTAAGATAAAATCCGAAAAGAAGCTTTCTGAGAAACTGCTTTGTGTTCTGTTAATTCATCTCAAAGTGTCACAGATTTCCCCTCATGAGGCCGTTCACTAAGACTGTTCTTCTGAAATTTGGAAAGTGATATTTAGAATCTCATAGAGGGCAATGGTGAAAAAGGAAATATTTTCCGATAAAAACTGTAAAGAAGCTTTCTGATAAACTGCTTTGTGTTCTGTTAGTTCATCTCACAGAGTTACAGCTTTCCCTTCAAGAAGCAGTTCACTGAGACTATTCTTGTGAAATTTGCAAAGTGATATTAGAAAACTCCTAGAGGGCTATGGTGAAAAAGGAAATATCTTCCGTTAAAAACTGGAAAGAAGCTTTTTGAGAAACTGCCGTGTGTTCTGTTAAAGCATCTCACCGAGTTACAGCTTTCCCCTCAAGAAGGCTTTCGCTAAGACTGTTGTTGTGGGATTTGCAAAGTGATATTTGGAAGCCCCTAGAGGGCTGTGGTGAAAAAGGAAATATCTTTCGTTAAAAACTGGAAAGAAGATATCTGAGAAACTGCTTTGTGTTCTGTTAATTCATCTCACAGAGTTACAGTTTTCCCCTCCAGAAGTCTTTCGCTTCCACTGTTCTTGTGGAATTTGCATAGTGATATTTGGAATCCCATAGAGGGCTATGGTGAAAATGGAAATAACTTCAGTTAAAAAATGAAAAGAAGCTTTCCGAGAAACTGCTTTGTGTTCTGTTAATTCATCTCAAAGAGTTACAGCTTTCCCCTCAAGAAGCCTTCCGCTAAGACTGTTTTTGTGGAATTTCCAAAGTGATATGTGGAAGCCCATAGAGGGCGATGGTGAAAATGGAAATATCGTAAGATACTTACCGAAAAGAAGCTGTCTGAAAAACTGCTTTGTGTTCTGTTAGTTCATCTCACAGAGCTACAGCTTTTCCCTCAAGAAGCCGTTCACTAAGACTGTTTTGTGAAATTTGCAAAGTGATATTTGGAAGCCCATAGAGGGCTAAGGTGAAAAAGGAAATATCTTCCGTTAAAAACTGGAAAGAACCATTCTGAGAAAATGCGGTGTGTTCTGTTAGTACATATCACCGAGCTACAGCTTTCCCCTCAGGAAGCCGTTCACTAAGACTGTTCTTGTGGAATTGCAAAGTGATATTTGGAGGCACATAGAGGGCAATGGTGAAAAAGGAAACATCCCAAGATAAAAACTGAAAAGAAGCTTTCTGGGAAACGGCTTTGTGTTCTGTTAATTCAAGTCACAGAGTTACTCTTTTACCTCAGGAAGCCTTTCGCAAAGGCTGTTGTTGTGGAATTTGCAAAGTGATATTTGGAAGCCCAAAAGGGCTATGGTGAAAAAGGAAATATCCTCAGTTAAAAACTGGAAAGAAGCTTTCTGAGAAACTGCTTTGTGTTCAGTTAGTTCCTCTCACAGAGTTACAGCTTTCCCCTCAAGAAGACTTTCGCTAAGACTGTTCATGTGGAATTTTCAAAGTGATAATTGGAATCCCATAGAGGGCTATGGTGAAAAAGGAAATATCCTAATTTAAAAACTGAAAAGTAGTTTTCTGAGAAAATGTTTTGTGTTCTGTTAATTCATCTTACAGAGTTACAGCTTTACCCTCAAGAAGCCTTTCGATAAGACTTTTCTTCTGGAATTTGCAAAGTGATATTTGGAAACCCTATAGCCCTATGGTGAAAATGGAAATATCGTAAGATAAAAAACGAAAAGAAGGTTTCTGAGAAACTGCTTTGAATTCTTTTAATTCATCTTACCGATTTACAGCTTTTATCTCCAGAATCCTTTGGCTAAGACTGTTCTTGTGGAATTTGCAAAATGTTTTTGGAAGCCCATAGAGGGCTATGCTGAAAAAGGAAATATCCTAACATAAAAACTGAAAAGAAGCTTTCTGAGAAACTGCTTTGTGTTCTGTTAATTCATCTCAGAGAGTTACAGCTTTCCCCTCAAGAAGTCTTTCACAAAGACTGTTCTTGTGTAATTTGCAAAGTGATATTTGGAAGACCATAGAGGGGTATGTTGAAAAAGGAAATATAGTAAGATAAAATCCGAAAAGAAGCTTTCTGAGAAACTGCTTTGTGTTCTGTTAATTCATCTCAAAGTGTCACAGATTTCCCCTCATGAGGCCGTTCACTAAGACTGTTCTTCTGAAATTTGGAAAGTGATATTTAGAATCTCATAGAGGGCAATGGTGAAAAAGGAAATATTTTCCGATAAAAACTGTAAAGAAGCTTTCTGATAAACTGCTTTGTGTTCTGTTAGTTCATCTCACAGAGTTACAGCTTTCCCTTCAAGAAGCAGTTCACTGAGACTATTCTTGTGAAATTTGCAAAGTGATATTAGAAAACTCCTAGAGGGCTATGGTGAAAAAGGAAATATCTTCCGTTAAAAACTGGAAAGAAGCTTTTTGAGAAACTGCCGTGTGTTCTGTTAAAGCATCTCACCGAGTTACAGCTTTCCCCTCAAGAAGGCTTTCGCTAAGACTGTTCTTGTGGGATTTGCAAAGTGATATTTGGAAGCCCCTAGAGGGCTATGGTGAAAAAGGAAATATCTTTCGTTAAAAACTGGAAAGAAGATATCTGAGAAACTGCTTTGTGTTCTGTTAATTCATCTCACAGAGTTACAGTTTTCCCCTCCAGAAGTCTTTCGCTTCCACTGTTCTTGTGGAATTTGCATAGTGATATTTGGAATCCCATAGAGGGCTATGGTGAAAATGGAAATAACTTCAGTTAAAAAATGAAAAGAAGCTTTCCGAGAAACTGCTTTGTGTTCTGTTAATTCATCTCAAAGAGTTACAGCTTTCCCCTCAAGAAGCCTTCCGCTAAGACTGTTTTTGTGGAATTTCCAAAGTGATATGTGGAAGCCCATAGAGGGCGATGGTGAAAATGGAAATATCGTAAGATACTTACCGAAAAGAAGCTGTCTGAAAAACTGCTTTGTGTTCTGTTAGTTCATCTCACAGAGCTACAGCTTTTCCCTCAAGAAGCCGTTCACTAAGACTGTTTTGTGAAATTTGCAAAGTGATATTTGGAAGCCCATAGAGGGCTAAGGTGAAAAAGGAAATATCTTCCGTTAAAAACTGGAAAGAACCATTCTGAGAAAATGCGGTGTGTTCTGTTAGTACATATCACCGAGCTACAGCTTTCCCCTCAGGAAGCCGTTCACTAAGACTGTTCTTGTGGAATTGCAAAGTGATATTTGGAGGCACATAGAGGGCAATGGTGAAAAAGGAAACATCCTAAGATAAAAACTGAAAAGAAGCTTTCTGAGAAACTGCTTTGTGTTCTGTTAATTCAACTCACAGTTACTCTTTTACCTCAAGAAGCCTTTCGCTAAGACTGTTCTTGTGGAATTTGCAAAGTGATATTTGGAAGCCCATAGAGGTCTATGGTGAAAAAGGAAATATCCTCAGTTAAAAACTGGAAAGAAGCTTTCTGAGAAACTCCTTTGTGTTCAGTTAGTTCCTCTCACAGAGTTACAGCTTTCCCCCTCAAGAAGCCTTTCGCTAAGACTGTTCTTGTGGAATTTGCAAAGTCATATTTGGAAGCCCATAGAGGACTATGGTGAAAAAGGAACTAACTTCCGTTAAAAACTGGAAAGAAGATTTGTGAGAAACTGCTTTGTGTTCTGTTAATTCAACTCACAGAGTTACAGACTTCCCCTTCAGAAGCCTTTCGCTAAGACTGTTCTTCTGGAATTTGCAAAGTGATATTTGGAAGCCCTATAGCCCTATGGTGAAAATGGAAATATCGTAAGATAAAAAACGAAAAGAAGGTTTCTGAGAAACTGCTTTGAATTCTTTTAATTCATCTTACCGATTTACAGCTTTTATCTCCAGAATCCTTTGGCTAAGACTGTTCTTGTGGAATTTGCAAAATGTTTTTGGAAGCCCATAGAGGGCTATGCTGAAAAAGGAAATATCCTAACATAAAAACTGAAAAGAAGCTTTCTGAGAAACTGCTTTGTGTTCTGTTAATTCATCTCAGAGAGTTACAGCTTTCCCCTCAAGAAGTCTTTCACAAAGACTGTTCTTGTGTAATTTGCAAAGTGATATTTGGAAGACCATAGAGGGGTATGTTGAAAAAGGAAATATAGTAAGATAAAATCCGAAAAGAAGCTTTCTGAGAAACTGCTTTGTGTTCTGTTAATTCATCTCAAAGTGTCACAGATTTCCCCTCATGAGGCCGTTCACTAAGACTGTTCTTCTGAAATTTGGAAAGTGATATTTAGAATCTCATAGAGGGCAATGGTGAAAAAGGAAATATTTTCCGATAAAAACTGTAAAGAAGCTTTCTGATAAACTGCTTTGTGTTCTGTTAGTTCATCTCACAGAGTTACAGCTTTCCCTTCAAGAAGCAGTTCACTGAGACTATTCTTGTGAAATTTGCAAAGTGATATTAGAAAACTCCTAGAGGGCTATGGTGAAAAAGGAAATATCTTCCGTTAAAATCTGGAAAGAAGCTTTTTGAGAAACTGCCGTGTGTTCTGTTAAAGCATCTCACCGAGTTACAGCTTTCCCCTCAAGAAGGCTTTCGCTAAGACTGTTCTTGTGGGATTTGCAAAGTGATATTTGGAAGCCCATAGAGGGCTATGGTGAAAAAGGAAATATCTTTCGTTAAAAACTGGAAAGAAGATATCTGAGAAACTGCTTTGTGTTCTGTTAATTCATCTCACAGAGTTACAGTTTTCCCCTCCAGAAGTCTTTCGCTTCCACTGTTCTTGTGGAATTTGCATAGTGATATTTGGAATCCCATAGAGGGCTATGGTGAAAATGGAAATAACTTCAGTTAAAAAATGAAAAGAAGCTTTCCGAAAAACTGCTTTGTGTTCTGTTAATTCATCTCAAAGAGTTACAGCTTTCCCCTCAAGAAGCATTCCGCTAAGACTGTTTTTGAGGAATTTCCAAAGTCATATGTGGAAGCCCATAGAGGGCGATGGTGAAAATGGAAATATCGTAAGATACTTACCGAAAAGAAGCTGTCTGAAAAACTGCTTTGTGTTCTGTTAGTTCATCTCACAGAGCTACAGCTTTTCCCTCAAGAAGCCGTTCACTAAGACTGTTTTGTGAAATTTGCAAAGTGATATTTGGAAGCCCATAGAGGGCTAAGGTGAAAAAGGAAATATCTTCCGTTAAAAACTGGAAAGAACCATTCTGAGAAAATGCGGTGTGTTCTGTTAGTACATATCACCGAGCTACAGCTTTCCCCTCAGGAAGCCGTTCACTAAGACTGTTCTTGTGGAATTGCAAAGTGATATTTGGAGGCACATAGAGGGCAATGGTGAAAAAGGAAACATCCCAAGATAAAAACTGAAAAGAAGCTTTCTGGGAAACGGCTTTGTGTTCTGTTAATTCAAGTCACAGAGTTACTCTTTTACCTCAGGAAGCCTTTCGCAAAGGCTGTTGTTGTGGAATTTGCAAAGTGATATTTGGAAGCCCAAAAGGGCTATGGTGAAAAAGGAAATATCCTCAGTTAAAAACTGGAAAGAAGCTTTCTGAGAAACTGCTTTGTGTTCAGTTAGTTCCTCTCACAGAGTTACAGCTTTCCCCTCAAGAAGACTTTCGCTAAGACTGTTCATGTGGAATTTTCAAAGTGATAATTGGAATCCCATAGAGGGCGATGGTGAAAAAGGAAATATCCTAAGGTAAAAACTGAAAAGCAGGTTTCTGAGAAAATGTTTTGTGTTCTGTTAATTCATCTTACAGAGTTACAGCTTTACCCTCAAGAAGCCTTTCGCTAAGACTTTTCTTCTGGAATTTGCAAAGTGATATTTGGAAACCCTATAGCCCTATGGTGAAAATGGAAATATCCTAAGATAAAAAACGAAAAGAAGGTTTCTGAGAAACTGCTTTGAATTCTTTTAATTCATCTTACCGATTTACAGCTTTTATCTCCAGAATCCTTTCGCTAAGACTGTTCTTGTGGAATTTGCAAAATGTTTTTGGAAGCCCATAGAGGGCTATGCTGAAAAAGGAAATATCCTAAGATAAAAACTGAAAAGAAGCTTTCTTAGAAACTGCTTTGTGTTCTGTTAATTCATCTCAGAGAGTTACAGCTTTCCCCTCAAGAAGTCTTTCACAAAGACTGTTCTTGTGTAATTTGCAAAGTGATATTTGGAAGACCATAGAGGGCTATGTTGAAAAAGGAAATATAGTAAGATAAAATCCGAAAAGAAGCTTTCTGAGAAACTGCTTTGTGTTCTGTTAATTCATCTCAAAGTGTCACAGATTTCCCCTCATGAGGCCGTTCACTAAGACTGTTCTTCTGAAATTTGGAAAGTGATATTTAGAATCTCATAGAGCGCAATGGTGAAAAAGGAAATATTTTCCGATAAAAACTGTAAAGAAGCTTTCTGATAAACTGCTTTGTGTTCTGTTAGTTCATCTCACAGAGTTACAGCTTTCCCTTCAAGAAGCAGTTCACTGAGACTATTCTTTTGAAATTTGCAAAGTGATATTAGAAAACTCCTAGAGGGCTATGGTGAAAAAGGAAATATCTTCCGTAAAAAACTGGAAAGAAGCTTTTTGAGAAACTGCCGTGTGTTCTGTTAAAGCATCTCACCGAGTTACAGCTTTCCCCTCAAGAAGGCTTTCGCTAAGACTGTTCTTGTGGAATTTGCAAAGTGATAATTGGAATCCCATAGAGGGCTATGGTGAAAAAGGAAATATCCTAAGGTAAAAACTGAAAAGTAGGTTTCTGAGAAAATGTTTTGTGTTCTGTTAATTCATCTTACAGAGTTACAGCTTTACCCTCAAGAAGCCTTTCGCTAAGACTTTTCTTCTGGAATTTGCAAAGTGATATTTGGAAACCCTATAGCCCTATGTTTAAAATGGAAATATCATAAGATAAAAAACGAAAAGAAGGTTTCTGAGAAAATGCTTTGAATTCTTTTAATTCATCTTACAGATTTACAGCTTTTATCTCCAGAATCCTTTCGCTAAGACTGTTCTTGTGGAATTTGCAAAATGTTTTTGAAGCCCACTGAGGGCTATGCTGAAAAAGGAAATATCCTACGATAAAAACTGAAAGGAAGCTTTCTGAGAAACTGCTTTGTGTTCTGTTAATTCATCTCAGAGAGTTACAGCTTTCCCCTCAAGAAGTCTTTCACAAAGACTGTTCTTGTGTAATTTACAAAGTGATATTTGGAAGACCATAGAGGGCTATGTTGAAAAAGGAAATATAGTAAGATAAAATCCGAAAAGAAGCTTTCTGAGAAACTGCTTTGTGTTCTGTTAATTAATCTCACAGAGTTACAGCTTTCCTATCATGAATCCGATCACTAAGGCTGTTCTTTTGGAATATGCAAAGTGATATTTGGAAGCCCATAGAGGGCTACGGTGAAAAAGGAAATATCCTAAGACAAAAACTGAAAAGAAGCTTTCTGAGAAACTGCTTTGTGTTCTGTTAATTCGTCACCAGAGTTACAGCTTTCCCCTCAAAAAGCCTTTCGCTAAGACTGTTCTTGTGGAATTTGCAGAGTGAAATTTGGAAGCCCATTGAGGGCTATGATGAAAAAGGACATTTCTTCCTTTAAAAACCGAAAAGAAGATTTCTGAGAAACTGCTTCGTGTTTTGTTAGTTCATCTCACAGAATTACAGCTTTGCCCCCAGAAGCCTTTCGCTAAGACTGTTCTTGTGGAATTTGCAAAGTGATCTTAGAAGCCCGTAGAGGGCTATGGTGAGAAAGGAAATACCTTAAGTAAGAACTGGAAAGAAGCTTTCTGAGAAACTGCTTTGTGCTCTGATAATTAATCTCGCAGAGTTACAGCTTTCCCTTCAAGAAGCCTTTCGCTAAGGCTGTTCCTGTGGATTTTGCAAATAATATTTGGAAGCCCATAGACGGTTACGGTGAAAAAGGGAATATCTTCAGTTAAAAACTGGAAAGAAGCTGTCTGAGATACTGCTCTGTGTTCTGTTAATTCATGTCAAAGAGTTACAGCTTTCCCCTCAAGAATCCTTTCGCTAAGTCTGTTCTTGTGGAATTTGGAAAGTGATATTTGCAAGCCCATAGAGGGGTATGGTAAAAAGGAAATATCTTCCGTTAAAACTGGAAAGAAGCTTTCTGAGAAACTGCTTTGTGTTCTGTAATTTCATCTCTCAGAGTTACAGCTTTCCCTTAAAGAAGCCTTTCACTAAAGCTGTTCTTGCGGAATTTGGAAAGTTATATTTGGAAGCCCATAGAGGATTATGGTGAAAAAGGAAATAATCTAAGGTAAAAACTGAAAAGAAGAATTCTGAGAAACTGCTTTGTGTTCCGTTAATTCATCTCACAGAGTTACAGCTTTCCCTTCAAGAAGCCTTTCGCTAAGGCTGTTCTTGTGAAATTTGGAAAGTGATATTTGGAAGCCCCTAGATTACAATGGTGAAAAAGAAAATATCTTCAGATAAAAACTGGAAAGAAGCTGTCTGAGAATCTTCTTTGTGTTGTGTTAATTCATCTCACAGAGTTACAGCTTTCACCTCAAGAAGCCTTTTGCTAAGACTGTTCTTGTGGAATTGGCAAAGTGATATTTGGAAGCCCATAGAGGGCTATGGTGAAAAAGGAATATCTTCAGTTAAAATCTGGAAAGAAGCTTTCTTAGAAACTTCTTTGTGTTCTGTTAATTCGTTTCAAACAGTTACAGCTTTCCATTCAATAAGCCTGTCGCAAAGACTGTTCTTGTGGATTTTGCAAAGTGATATTTGGAATCCCATACAGGGCTATGGTGAAGAAGGAAATGTCTTTCGTTAAAAACTGGAAAGAAGCTTTATGATACACTGCTCTGTGTTCTGTTAATTCATCTCGCAGAGTTACAGCTTTCCCTTCAATAATCCTTTCGCTAAGTCTGTTCTTGTGGAATTTGCAAAGTTATATTTGGAAGCCCATAGAGGGATATGGTGAAAAAGGAAATATCTTCCGTTAAAAACTGGAAAGAAGGTTTCAGAGAAACTCCTTTGTGTTCTGCTAATTCATCTCACAGAGTTATAGCTTTCCCCTCAAGAAGCCTTTCGCTAAGACTGTTCTTGTGGAATTGGCAAAGTGATATTTGGAAGCGCATAGAGGGCTGTGGTGAAAAAGAAAATATCTCCCGTTAAAAACTGGAAAGAAGCTTTCTGAAAAAATGCTTTGTGTTCTGTTAATTCATCTCACAGAGTTACAGCTTTCCCTTCAAGAATCCTTTCGCTAAGTCTGTTCTTCTGGAGTTTGCAAAGTGATATTTGGAATCCCATATTGGGCTATGTTGAAAAAGGAAATATCTTCCATTAAAAACTGGATAGAAGCTTTCTGAGAAATTGCTTTGTGTTCTGTTAATTCATCTCACAGAGTCACTGCTTTCACCTCAAGAAACCTTTCGCTAAGATTGTAGCTTTCTGAGAAATGGCTTTGTGTTCTGTTAATTCATCTCAAAGAGTTACAGCTTTCCCCTCAAGAAGCCTTTCGCTAACACTGTTCTTGTGGAATTTTCAAAGTGATGTTTGGAAGCCCATAGAGGTCTATGGTGAAAAAGGAAGTCTCTTCATTAAAAACTGGAAAGAAGGTTTCTGAGAAATGGCTTTGTGTTCTGTTAATTCATCTCACAGAGTTACAGCTTTCTCCTCAAGAAGCCTTTCGCTAAGACTATTCTTGTGGAGTTTGCAAGGTGATATTTGGAAACCCAAAGAGGGCTACAGTGAGAAAGGAAATATCTTCAGTTAAAAACTGGAAATAAGCTTTTTGAGAAACTGCTTTGTGTTCTGTTAATTCATCTCACAGAATTACAGCTTTCCCCTGAAGAAGACTTTCGCTAGGACTGTTCTTGTGGAATTAGCAAAGTGATATTTGGATGCCCATAGAGGTCTATGTTGAAAAAGTAATTATCTTTAGTTAAAAAGTGGAAGGAAACATTATGAGAAACTGCTTTGTGTTCTGTTAATTCATCTCACAGAATTTTATATTTCCCCTCAAGAAGCCTGTCGTTAAGACTGTTCTTGTGGAATTTTCAAAGTGATATTTTGAAGCCCATAGAGGGCTATGGTGAAAAAGGAAATCTCTTCCGTTGAAAACTGGAAAGAAGCTTTCTCAGAAACGGCTATGTGTTCCGTTAATTCATCTCACAGAGTTGCAGCTATCCCCTCAAGAAGCCTTTCGCTAAGACTCTTTTTATGGTATTTACAAAGTGATATTTGAAGCCCACAGAGGGCTATGATGAAAAAGGAAATATCTTCGGGTAAAAACTGGAAAGAAGCTTTCTGAGAAACTGCTTTGTGTTCTGTTAATTCATCTCACATAGTTACAGCTTTCCCATCAAGAATCCTTTCTCTAAGACTGTTCTTGTGTAATTTGCAAGGTGATATTTGGAAGCCCCTGGAGGGCCATGATTTAAAAGGAAATCTCTTCAATTAAAAACTGTAAAGAAGCTTTCTGAGAAACGGCTTTGTGTTCTATTAATTCATCTCAAAGTGTTACAGCTTTCCCCTGAAGAAGACTTTCGCTAAGACTGTTGGTGTGGAATTTGCAAAGTGATATTTGAAAGCCCATAGAGGGCTATGGTGAAAAAGAAAGTATCTTCAGTTAAAAACTGGAAAGAAGCTTTCTGAGAAACTGCTTTGTGTTCAGTTAATTCATCTCACAGATTTACTGCTTTCCCCTGTGGAAGCCTTTTGCTAAGAGTGCTCTTGTGGAATTTAAAAACTGATATTTGGAAGCCCTTAGAGAGCTGTAGTGAAAAAGGAAATATCCTAAGATAAAAACTGTAAGAAGCTTTTTGAGAAACTCCTTTTTGTTCTGTTAATTCATCTCACAGAATTACAGCTTTCCCCTCAAGAATCCTTACGCTAAGACGGTTCCTGTGGAATTTGCAAAGTGATATTTGGAAGCCCTTAGAGGGCAATGGTGAAAAAGGAAATATCTTCAGTTAAAAACTGGAAAGAAGATTTTTGAGAAACAGCATTGTGTTCTGTTAATTCATCTCACAGAGTTACAGCTTTCCCCTCAAGAAGCCTTTCGCTAAGACTGTTCTTGTGGAATTTGCAAAGTGATATTTGGAAGCCCATAGAGGGCTATGGTGAGAAAGGAAATATCTTCCGTTAAAAACGGGAAAGAAGCTTTCAGAGAAACGGCTTTGTGTTCTGTTAAATCATCTTACAGAGTTATAGCTATCCCCTCAAGAAGCCCTTTGCTAAGACTGCTCTTGAGGAATTTTCAAAGTGATATTTGGAAGACCTTAGAGGTCTATGTTGAAAAAGGAAGTCTCTTCTTTAAAAACTGGAAAGAAGCTTTCTGAGAAACGGCTTTGTGTTCTGTTAATACGTCTCACAGACTTACAGCTTTCCCCTCAAGCAGCCTTTTGCTAAGACTATTCTTGTGGAATTTGCAAGGTGATATTTTGAAGCCCGTAGAGGGCTATGGTGAAAAAGGAAATATCTTCAGTTAAAAACTGCAAAGAAACCTTTTGAGAAAGTGCTTTGTGTTCTGTTAATTCATCTCACAGAATTACAGCTTTCCCCTGAAGAAGCCTTTCGCTAAGACTGCTCTTGTGGAATTTGCAAAGTGATATTTTGAAGCCCATGGAGGGCTATGGTGAAAAAGGAAATATCCTAAGATAAAAACTAAAAAGAAGCCTTTTGAGAAACTGCTTTGTGATCTGTTAATTCACCTCGCAGAGTTACAGCGTTCCCCTTCAGAAGCCTTTCGCTAAGACTGTTCCTGTGTAATTTGCAAAGTAATATTGGGAAGCCCATAGAGGGCTATGGTGAATAAGGAAATCTCTTCAGTTACAAACTGGAAAGAAGCTTTTTAAGAAACGGCTTTGTGTTCTTTTAATTCATCTCACAGAGTTACAGCTTTCCCCTCAAAAGCCTTTTGCTAAGACTGTTCTTGTGAAATTTGGAAAGTGATATTTGAAGCCCATAGAGGGCTACGGTGAGAAGGAAATATCTTCTGGTAAAAACGGGAAAAAAGCTTTCTGAGAAACTGCTTTGTGTTCCGTTAATTCATCTCACAGAATTACAGCTTTCCCATCAAGAAGCCTGTCGCTACGACTGTTCTTGTGGAGGTTGCAAAGTGATATTTGAATACCATAGAGGGCTATGGTGAAAAAAGAAATATCTTCCGTTTAAAACTGGAAAGAAGCTTTCTGAGAAACTGCATTGTGTTCTGCTAATTCAACTCACAGAGTTACATATTTCCCTTCAAGAAGCCTTTCGATAAGACTGTTCTTCTGGAATTTGCAAAGGGATATTTGGAAGCCCATAGAGGGCTATGGTGAAAAAGGGAATATCTTCCGTGAAAAACTGGAAAGATGCATTCTGAGAAACTGCTTTGTGTTCTGTTAATTCATCTCACAGAGTTACAGCTTTCCCCTCAAGAAGCCTTTCACTAAGACTGTTCTTGTGGAATATTCAAAGTGATATTTGGAAGCCCATAGAGGTCTACGGTGAAAAAGGAATTATCTTCAGTTAAAAACTGGAAAGAAGCTTTCTGAAAAACTGCGTTGTGTTCTGATCATTCATCTCACAGAGCTACAGCTTTCCTGTCAAGAAGACTTACGTTACGACTGTTCTTGTGGAATTTGCAAAGAGATATTTGGAAGCCTATAGAGGGTTACGGTGAAAAAGAAATATCTTCACTTAAAAACGGGAAAGAAGCTTTCTGAGAAACTGCGTTGTGTTCTCTTAATTTTTCTCACAGAGTTACAGCTTTCCCCTCAAAAAGCCTTTCGATAAGACTCTCTTTTGGAATTTTCAAAGTGATATTTGGAAGCCCTTAGAGGGCTATGGTGAAAAAGGAAATGTCTTCCGTTAAAACTCTAAAGAAGCATTCTGTGAAATTGCCATGTGTTCTGTTAATACATCTCACAGAGTTACAGCTTTCCCAACAAGATGCCTTTCACTAAGACTGTTTTTGTGGGATTTGCAAAGTGATATTTGGAAGCCCATAGAGGGCTATGGTGAAAAAGGAAATATCTTCAATTAAAAACTGGAAAGAAGCTTTCTGAGAAACTGCTTTGTGTTCTCTTAATTCATCTCACAGACTTACAGATATTCCCTCAAGAAGCCTTTCATTAAGAGTGTCTTTGTGGGATTTGCAAAGTGATAATTGGAAGCCCATATAGGGCTATGGTGTAAAGGGAACTATTTTCAGTTAAAAACTGGAAAGAAGCTTTCAGATAAAATGCCTTGTGTTCTGTAAATACATCTCACCGAGTTACAGCTTTCCCCTCAAGAAGCCTTTCGCAAAGACTGTTCTTGTGGGATTTTCTAAGTGATATTTGGAAGCACATAGAGGGCTATGGGGAAAAAGGAAATATCTTCAGTTAAAAACTGGTAAGTCGCTTTCTGAGAAACTGCTTTGTGTTCTGTTAATTCATCTCACAGAGTTACAGGATTCCCCTCCAGAAGCCTTTTGCTAAGACTGTTTTTGTGGAATTTGCAAAATGATATTTGGAAGCCCATAGAGGGCTATGGTGAAAAAGGACATATCTTCCATTAAAAACTGGAAGGAAATTTTCTGAGAAACCGCTTTGTGTTCTGTTAATTCATCTCACAGAGTTACAGCTTTCTTCTCAAGAAGCCTTTCGCTAAGACAGTTCTTGTGGAATTTACAAAGTGATATTTGGTAGCCCTTAGAGGGCTATGGTGAAAAAGGACATATCTTCCTTTAAAAACTGGAAAGAAGATATCTGAGAAACTGCTTTGTTTTCTGTTAATTCATCTCACAGAGTTAAAACTTTCCCCTCCAGAAGCCTTTCGCTTAGACTGTTCTTGTGAAATTTGCAAAATGATATTTGGAAGCCCAAAGAGAGCTATGGTGAAAAAGGAAATATCCTAAGATAAAAACTGAAAAGAAGCTTTCTGAGGAACTGCTTTGTGTTCTCTTAATTCGTATCACAGAGTTACAGCTTACCTCTCAAGAAGCCTTTCGCTAAGACTGTTCTTGTGGAATTTGCAAAGTGATATTTGGAAACCCATAGAGGGCTATGGTGAGAAAGGAAATATCTTTCGTTAAAAACTGAAAAGAAGCTTTCTGAGAAACTGCGATGTGTTCTGTTAATTCATCTCAAAGAGTTACAACGTTCCCCTCAAGAAGCCTTCAGCTAAGGCTCCTCTTGTGTAATTTGCAAAATGATAT
Source organism: Chlorocebus sabaeus (assembly GCF_047675955.1). Classification (NCBI taxonomy): domain Eukaryota; kingdom Metazoa; phylum Chordata; class Mammalia; order Primates; family Cercopithecidae; genus Chlorocebus; species Chlorocebus sabaeus. The sequence continues at coordinate 62,334 of NW_027327335.1, forward strand.
TTGGAAGCCCATAGAGGTCTACAGTGAAAATGGAAATATCCTCAGATAAAAACCGAAAAGAATCTTTCTGAAAATCTGCTTTGTGTTCTGTTAGTTCATCTCACAGAGTTACAGCTTTCCCCTCAAGAAGCCGTTCACTAAGATTGTTTTTGAGAAATTTGCAAAGAGATAGTTGGAAGCCCATAGAGGGCTACGGTGAAAAAGGAAATATCCTAAGATAAAAACAGAAAAGAAGCTTTCTGAGAAACTGCTTTGTGTTCTGTTAATTCATCCCACAGAGTTACAGCTTTCCCCTCCAGAAGACTTATGGTAAGACTGTTCTTGTGTAATTTGGAAAGTGATATTTAGAAGCCCCTACAGGGCTATGGAGAAAAAGGAAATATCTTCCGTTAAAAACTGGAAAGAAGCTTTCTGAGAAACAACTTTGTGTTCTGTTAATTGATTTCACAGAGTTACAGCGTTCCCCTCAAGAAGCCTTTCGCTCAGACTGTTCTTGTGGAATTTACATAGTGATATTTGGAAGCCCATAGTGGGCTATGGCGAAAAAGGAAATGTCGTAAGAAAAAAACTGAAAAGAAGCTTTCTGATAAACTGATTTGTGTTCTGTTAATTCATCTCACAGAGTTACAGATTTTCCCTAAAGAAGCCTTTTGCTAAGACTGTTCCTGTGGAATTTGCAAAGTGATATTTTGAAACCCATAGAGGGCTATGGTGAAAAAGGAAATATCCTATGATAAAAACTGAAAAGAAGCTTTCTGAGAAACTGCTTTGTGTTCTGTTAATTCAACTCACAGAGTTACAGCATTCCCCTCAAGAAACCTTTCGCTAAGACTGTTCTTTTGGAATTTGCAAAGTGATATTTGGAAGCCCATAGAGGCCTATGGTGAAAAAGGAAATATCTTCAGTTAAAAACTGAAAAGAAGCTTTCTGAGAAACTGCTTTGTGTTCTGTTAATTCATATCGAAGAGTTAGAGTTTCCCCTCAAGAAGCCTTTCGCTAAGACTGTTCTTGTGGAATTTGCAATGTGATATTTGGAAGAACATAGGTGCTATTCTGAAAAAGGAAATATCCTAAGAAAAAAACTGAAAAGAAGCTTTCTGAGAAACTGCTTTGTGTTCTGTTAATTCATCTCAAAGAGTTAGAGCTTTCCCCTCAAGAAGCCTTTCGCTAAGACTGTTCTTGTGGAATTTGCAAAGTGATATTTGGAAGCCCATCCATGGTTATGGTGAAAGTGGACATATCCTAAGATAAAAACCGAAAAGAAGCTTTCTGAGAATCTGCTTTGTGTTCTGTTATTTCGTCTCACAGAGTTACAGCTTTCCCCTCAAGAAGCCGTTCACGAAGGCTGTTCTTGTGTAATTTGCAAAGAGATATTTGGAAGACCATAGAGGGCTATATTGAAAAGTAAATATCTTCCGTTTAAAACTGGAAAGAAGCATTCTGAGAAACTGCCATGTGTTCTGTTAATACATCACACCGAGTTACAGCTTTCCCCTCAAGAAATTTTTCGCTAGGACTGTTCTTGTGGAATTTGCAAAGTCATATTTGGAAGCCAGTAGTGGGCTATGGTGAAAAAGGAAATATCTTCAGTGGAAAACTGGAAAGAAGGTTTCTGAAAAACTGCTTTGTGTTCCGTTAATTCATCTCACAGAGTTACAGATTTTCCCACAAGAAGCTTTTCTCAAAGACTGTTCTTGTGGAATTTGCAAAGTGATATTTGGAAGCCCATTGAAGTCTACTGTGAAAAAGGAAATATCATCCGTTAAAAACTGGAAAGAAGACTTCTGAGAAACTGCTTTGTGTTCTGTTAATTCATCTCACAGAGATACAGCTTACCCCTCAAGAAGTCTTTCGCTAAGACTGTTCTTGTGGAATTTGCAAAGTGATATTTGGAAGCCTATAGGGGGCTCTGGTGAAAAAGGAAATATCTTCCGTTAAAAACTGGAAAGAAGATTTCTGAGAAACTGCTTTGTGTTCTGTTAATTCATCTCACAGAGTTACAGATTTCCCCTCCAGAATCCTTTCACTAAGACTGTTCTTGTGGAATTTGCAAAGTGATATTTGGAATCCCAGAGAGATATGGGGAAAACAGAAATATCTTCCGTTAAAAACTGGAAAGAAGCTTTCTGAGAAACTGCTTCGTGTTCTGTTAATTCATCTCACAGAGTTACAGCTTTCCCTGAAAGAAGCCTTTCGCTAAGACTGTTCTTGTGGAATTTGCAAACTGATATTTGGAAGACTCTAGAGGGCTAGGGTGAAAAAGAAAATATTTTCCGTTAAAAACTGGAAAGAAGATTTCTGAGAATCAGCTTTGTGTTCTGTTAATTCATCTAACAGAGTTACAGCTGTCCCGTAGAGAAGCCTTTCGCTAAGAGTTTTCTTGTGGAATTTGCAAAGTGATATTTGGAAGCCCTTAGAAGGCTATGGTGAAAAAGGAAATATCCTAAGATAAAAACAGAAAAGAAACTTTCTGAGAAACTGTTTTGTGTTCTGTTAATTCATCTCACAGAGTTACAGCTTTTACCTCAAGATGCCTTTCGCTAAGACTGTTCTTGGGCAATTTGCAAAGTGATATTTTGAAGCCCATAGAGAGCTATGTTGAACAATTAAAATCTTTCGTTAAAAACTGGAAAGAAGCTTTCTGAGAAACTGCTTTTTGTTCTGTTAATTCATCTCACAGAGTTACAGCTTTCTCCTCAAGAAGCCGTTCACTAAGACTGTGCTTGTGGAATTTGCAAAGTGATATTTAAAAGCCCTTAGAGGACTATGGTGAAAAAGGAAATATCCTAAGATAAAAACAGAAAAGAAGCATTCTGAGAAACTGCTTTGTGTTCTGTTAATTCATCTCATGGAGTTACAGATTTCCTCTCCAGAATCCTTTCTCTAATACTGTTACTGTTTAGCTTGCTAAGTGATATTTGGAAGCCAGTAGAAGGCTATGGTGAAAAACGAAATATCTTCAGTTAGAAACTTGAAAGAAGCTTTCTGACAAACTACTTTGTGTTCTGTTAATTCATCTCACAGAGTTACAGCTTTCCCCTCAAGAAGCCGTTCACTTGGACTATTCTTGTGAAATTTTCAAAGTGATATTTTTAAACCCATAGACGGCTACGGTGAAAAAGAAAATATCTTCCTTTAATAACTGGAAAGAAATTTTCTGAGAAACTGCCGTGTTTTCTGTTAATACATCTCACCGAGTTACAGCTTTCCTCTCAAGAAGCCTTTCTGTAAGGCTCTTCTTGTGGAATTTGCAAAGTGATATTTGGAAGCACATAGAGGCCTATGGTGAAAAAGGAAATATCTTCCGTTAAAAACTGGAAGAGAGATTTCTGAAAAACTGCTTTGTGTTTTGTTAATTCATGTCACAGAGTTACAGCTTTCCCCTCCATAATCCTTTCGCTAAGACTGTTGTTGTGGAATTTGCAAAGAGATATTTGGAAGCCCATAGAGGGCTATGGTGAAAAAGGAAATATAATAAGATAAAAACTGAAAAGAAGCTTTCTGAGAAACTGTTTTGTGTTCTGTTAATTCATCTCACAGAGTTACAGCTTTTCTTTCAAGAAGTATTTCGCTAAGAGTGTTCTTGTGGAATTTGCAAAGTGATATTTGGAAGCCCTTAGAGGGCTACGGTGAAAAAGGAAATATCTTCAATTAAAAAATGGAAAGATGCTTTCTGAGAAACTGCTTTGTGTTCTGTTAATTCATCTCACAGCGTTACAGGTTTTAACTCAAGAAGCCCTTTGCTAAGACTGTTCTTGGGTAATTAGCAAAGTGATATTTGGAAGCTCTTAGAGGGCTATACGAAAAAGGAAATATCTTCAGTTAAAACTGGAAAGAAACTTCTGAGAAACTGCTTTGTGTTCTGTTAATTCATGTTACAGTGTTACAGCTTTCCCCTCCATAATCCTTTCGCTAAGACTGTTGTTGTGGAATTTGCAAAGAGATATTTGGAAGCCCATAGAGGGCTATGGTAAAAAAGGAAATATAATAAGATAAAAACTGAAAAGAAGCTTTCTGAGAAACTGCTTTGTGTTCTGTTAATTCATCTCAAAGAGTTAGAGCTTTCCCCTCAAGAAGCCTTTCGCTAAGACTGTTCTTGTGGAATTTGCAAAGTGATATTTGGAAGCCCATCCATGGTTATGGTGAAAGTGGACATATCCTAAGATAAAAACCAAAAAGAAGCTTTCTGAGAATCTGCTTTGTGTTCTGTTATTTCTTCTCACAGAGTTACAGCTTTCCCCTCAAGAAGCCGTTCACGAAGGCTGTTCTTGTGTAATTTGCAAAGAGATATTTGGAAGACCATAGAGGGCTATATTGAAAAGTAAATATCTTCCGTTTAAAACTGGAAAGAAGCATTCTGAGAAACTGCCATGTGTTCTGTTAATACATCACACCGAGTTACAGCTTTCCCCTCAAGAAATTTTTCGCTAGGACTGTTCTTGTGGAATTTGCAAAGTCATATTTGGAAGCCAGTAGTGGGCTATGGTGAAAAAGGAAATATCTTCAGTGGAAAACTGGAAAGAAGGTTTCTGAGAAACTGCTTTGTGTTCTGTTAATTCATCTCACAGAGTTACAGATTTTCCCACAAGAAGCTTTTCTCAAAGACTGTTCTTGTGGAATTTGCAAAGTGATATTTGGAAGCCCATTGAAGTCTACTGTGAAAAAGGAAATATCATCCGTTAAAAACTGGAAAGAAGACTTCTGAGAAACTGCTTTGTGTTCTGTTAATTCATCTCACAGAGATACAGCTTACCCCTCAAGAAGTCTTTCGCTAAGACTGTTCTTGTGGAATTTGCAAAGTGATATTTGGAAGCCTATAGGGGGCTCTGGTGAAAAAGGAAATATCTTCCGTTAAAAACTGGAAAGAAGATTTCTGAGAAACTGCTTTGTGTTCTGTTAATTCATCTCACAGAGTTACAGATTTCCCCTCCAGAATCCTTTCACTAAGACTGTTCTTGTGGAATTTGCAAAGTGATATTTGGAATCCCAGAGAGATATGGGGAAAACAGAAATATCTTCCGTTAAAAACTGGAAAGAAGCTTTCTGAGAAACTGCTTCGTGTTCTGTTAATTCATCTCACAGAGTTACAGCTTTCCCTGAAAGAAGCCTTTCGCTAAGACTGTTCTTGTGGAATTTGCAAACTGATATTTGGAAGACTCTAGAGGGCTAGGGTGAAAAAGAAAATATTTTCCGTTAAAAACTGGAAAGAAGATTTCTGAGAATCAGCTTTGTGTTCTGTTAATTCATCTAACAGAGTTACAGCTGTCCCGTAGAGAAGCCTTTCGCTAAGAGTTTTCTTGTGGAATTTGCAAAGTGATATTTGGAAGCCCTTAGAAGGCTATGGTGAAAAAGGAAATATCCTAAGATAAAAACAGAAAAGAAACTTTCTGAGAAACTGTTTTGTGTTCTGTTAATTCATCTCACAGAGTTACAGCTTTTACCTCAAGATGCCTTTCGCTAAGACTGTTCTTGGGCAATTTGCAAAGTGATATTTTGAAGCCCATAGAGAGCTATGTTGAACAATTAAAATCTTTCGTTAAAAACTGGAAAGAAGCTTTCTGAGAAACTGCTTTTTGTTCTGTTAATTCATCTCACAGAGTTACAGCTTTCTCCTCAAGAAGCCGTTCACTAAGACTGTGCTTGTGGAATTTGCAAAGTGATATTTAAAAGCCCTTAGAGGACTATGGTGAAAAAGGAAATATCCTAAGATAAAAACAGAAAAGAAGCATTCTGAGAAACTGCTTTGTGTTCTGTTAATTCATCTCATGGAGTTACAGATTTCCTCTCCAGAATCCTTTCTCTAATACTGTTACTGTTTAGCTTGCTAAGTGATATTTGGAAGCCAGTAGAAGGCTATGGTGAAAAACGAAATATCTTCAGTTAGAAACTTGAAAGAAGCTTTCTGACAAACTACTTTGTGTTCTGTTAATTCATCTCACAGAGTTACAGCTTTCCCCTCAAGAAGCCGTTCACTTGGACTATTCTTGTGAAATTTTCAAAGTGATATTTTTAAACCCATAGAAGGCTACGGTGAAAAAGAAAATATCTTCCTTTAATAACTGGAAAGAAATTTTCTGAGAAACTGCCGTGTTTTCTGTTAATACATCTCACCGAGTTACAGCTTTCCTCTCAAGAAGCCTTTCTGTAAGGCTCTTCTTGTGGAATTTGCAAAGTGATATTTGGAAGCACATAGAGGCCTATGGTGAAAAAGGAAATATCTTCCGTTAAAAACTGGAAGAGAGATTTCTGAAAAACTGCTTTGTGTTTTGTTAATTCATGTCACAGAGTTACAGCTTTCCCCTCCATAATCCTTTCGCTAAGACTGTTGTTGTGGAATTTGCAAAGAGATATTTGGAAGCCCATAGAGGGCTATGATGAAAAAGGAAATATAATAAGATAAAAACTGAAAAGAAGCTTTCTGAGAAACTGTTTTGTGTTCTGTTAATTCATCTCACAGAGTTACAGCTTTTCTTTCAAGAAGTATTTCGCTAAGAGTGTTCTTGTGGAATTTGCAAAGTGATATTTGGAAGCCCTTAGAGGGCTACGGTGAAAAAGGAAATATCTTCAATTAAAAAATGGAAAGATGCTTTCTGAGAAACTGCTTTGTGTTCTGTTAATTCATCTCACAGAGTTACAGGATTCCCCTCCAGAAGCCTTTTGCTAAGACTGTTTTTGTGGAATTTGCAAAATGATATTTGGAAGCCCATAGAGGGCTATGGTGAAAAAGGACATATCTTCCATTAAAAACTGGAAGGAAATTTTCTGAGAAACCGCTTTGTGTTCTGTTAATTCATCTCACAGAGTTACAGCTTTCTTCTCAAGAAGCCTTTCGCTAAGACAGTTCTTGTGGAATTTACAAAGTGATATTTGGTAGCCCTTAGAGGGCTATGGTGAAAAAGGACATATCTTCCTTTAAAAACTGGAAAGAAGATATCTGAGAAACTGCTTTGTTTTCTGTTAATTCATCTCACAGAGTTAAAACTTTCCCCTCCAGAAGCCTTTCGCTTAGACTGTTCTTGTGAAATTTGCAAAATGATATTTGGAAGCCCAAAGAGAGCTATGGTGAAAAAGGAAATATCCTAAGATAAAAACTGAAAAGAAGCTTTCTGAGGAACTGCTTTGTGTTCTCTTAATTCGTATCACAGAGTTACAAATTTTCCCTCAAGAAGCCATTCGCTAAGACTGTTCTTGTGCAATTTGCAAAGTGATATTTGGAAGCCCATAGAGGGCCATGATGAAAAAGGAAATATCTTCAGTTAAAACCTGGAAAGAAACTTACTGAGAAACTGCTTTGTGTTGTAGTAATTCATCTCACAGAGTTACAGCTTTCTTCTCAAGAAGCTTTTCGGTAAGTCTGTTTTGTGGAATTTGCAAAGTGATATTTGGAAGCCCATAGTGGGATATGGAGAAAAAGGAAATATCTTCCGTTAAAAACTAGGAAGAAGATTTCTGAGACACTGCTTTCTGTTCTGTTAATTTATCTAACAGAGTTACAGCATTCCCCTACAGAACTCATTCGCTAAGAGTGTTTTTGTGGAATTTGCAAAGTGATATTTGGAAGCCCCAAGAGGGCTTCGGTGAAAAAGGGAATATCTTCAGTTAAAAACTGGAAAGAAGCTTTCTGAGAAACTGCTTTGTGTTCTGATAATTCATCTCACAGAATTACAGCTTTCCCTTCAAGAAGTCTTTCGATAAGACTGTTCTTGTGGGATTTGCAAAGTGATATTTGGAAACCCATAGAGGGCTATGGTGAAAAACAAAATATCTTCCGTTAAAAACTGGAAAGAAGCTTTCTGAGAAACTGCCGTGTGTTCTATTGATACATCTCACACAGTTACAGCTTTGCTCTCCAGAAGACCTTCGCTAAGACTGTTCTTGAGTGATTTGCAAAGTGATATTTGGAAGCCCACAGAGGGCTATGTTGAAAAAGGAAATATCTTCCGTTATAAACTGGAAAGAAGCTTTCTGAGAAACTGCCGTGTGTTCTGTTAATATATCTCACTGAGTTACAGCTTTCCCCTCGAGAAGCCTTTCACTAAGACTGTTATTGTGGGATTTGCAAAGTGATATTTGGAAGTCTATAGGGGGCTATGGTAAAAAAATAAATATCTTCAGTTAAAAACTGGAAAGAAGCTTTCTGAGAAACTGCTTTGTGTTCTGTTAATTCATCTCACAGAGTTACAGCTTACCTCTCAAGAAGCCTTTCGCTAAGACTGTTCTTGTGGAATTTGCAAAGTGATATTTGGAAACCCATAGAGGGCTATGGTGAGAAAGGAAATATCTTTCGTTAAAAACTGAAAAGAAGCTTTCTGAGAAACTGCGATGTGTTCTGTTAATTCATCTCAAAGAGTTACAACGTTCCCCTCAAGAAGCCTTCAGCTAAGGCTCCTCTTGTGTAATTTGCAAAATGATATTTGGAAGCCCATAGAGGTCTACAGTGAAAATGGAAATATCCTCAGATAAAAACCGAAAAGAATCTTTCTGAAAATCTGCTTTGTGTTCTGTTAGTTCATCTCACAGAGTTACAGCTTTCCCCTCAAGAAGCCGTTCACTAAGATTGTTTTTGAGAAATTTGCAAAGAGATGGTTGGAAGCCCATAGAGGGCTACGGTGAAAAAGGAAATATCCTAAGATAAAAACAGAAAAGAAGCTTTCTGAGAAACTGCTTTGTGTTCTGTTAATTCATCCCACAGAGTTACAGCTTTCCCCTCCAGAAGACTTATGGTAAGACTGTTCTTGTGTAATTTGGAAAGTGATATTTAGAAGCCCCTACAGGGCTATGGAGAAAAAGGAAATATCTTCCGTTAAAAACTGGAAAGAAGCTTTCTGAGAAACAACTTTGTGTTCTGTTAATTGATTTCACAGAGTTACAGCGTTCCCCTCAAGAAGCCTTTCGCTCAGACTGTTCTTGTGGAATTTACATAGTGATATTTGGAAGCCCATAGTGGGCTATGGCGAAAAAGGAAATGTCGTAAGAAAAAAACTGAAAAGAAGCTTTCTGATAAACTGATTTGTGTTCTGTTAATTCATCTCACAGAGTTACAGATTTTCCCTAAAGAAGCCTTTTGCTAAGACTGTTCCTGTGGAATTTGCAAAGTGATATTTTGAAACCCATAGAGGGCTATGGTGAAAAAGGAAATATCCTATGATAAAAACTGAAAAGAAGCTTTCTGAGAAACTGCTTTGTGTTCTGTTAATTCAACTCACAGAGTTACAGCATTCCCCTCAAGAAACCTTTCGCTAAGACTGTTCTTTTGGAATTTGCAAAGTGATATTTGGAAGCCCATAGAGGCCTATGGTGAAAAAGGAAATATCTTCAGTTAAAAACTGAAAAGAAGCTTTCTGAGAAACTGCTTTGTGTTCTGTTAATTCATATCGAAGAGTTAGAGTTTCCCCTCAAGAAGCCTTTCGCTAAGACTGTTCTTGTGGAATTGGCAATGTGATATTTGGAAGAACATAGGTGCTATTCTGAAAAAGGAAATATCCTAAGAAAAAAACTGAAAAGAAGCTTTCTGAGAAACTGCTTTGTGTTCTGTTAATTCATCTCAAAGAGTTAGAGCTTTCCCCTCAAGAAGCCTTTCGCTAAGACTGTTCTTGTGGAATTTGCAAAGTGATATTTGGAAGCCCATCCATGGTTATGGTGAAAGTGGACATATCCTAAGATAAAAACCGAAAAGAAGCTTTCTGAGAATCTGCTTTGTGTTCTGTTATTTCGTCTCACAGAGTTACAGCTTTCCCCTCAAGAAGCCGTTCACGAAGGCTGTTCTTGTGTAATTTGCAAAGAGATATTTGGAAGACCATAGAGGGCTATATTGAAAAGTAAATATCTTCCGTTTAAAACTGGAAAGAAGCATTCTGAGAAACTGCCATGTGTTCTGTTAATACATCACACCGAGTTACAGCTTTCCCCTCAAGAAATTTTTCGCTAGGACTGTTCTTGTGGAATTTGCAAAGTCATATTTGGAAGCCAGTAGTGGGCTATGGTGAAAAAGGAAATATCTTCAGTGGAAAACTGGAAAGAAGGTTTCTGAGAAACTGCTTTGTGTTCCGTTAATTCATCTCACAGAGTTACAGATTTTCCCACAAGAAGCTTTTCTCAAAGACTGTTCTTGTGGAATTTGCAAAGTGATATTTGGAAGCCCATTGAAGTCTACTGTGAAAAAGGAAATATCATCCGTTAAAAACTGGAAAGAAGACTTCTGAGAAACTGCTTTGTGTTCTGTTAATTCATCTCACAGAGATACAGCTTACCCCTCAAGAAGTCTTTCGCTAAGACTGTTCTTGTGGAATTTGCAAAGTGATATTTGGAAGCCTATAGGGGGCTCTGGTGAAAAAGGAAATATCTTCCGTTAAAAACTGGAAAGAAGATTTCTGAGAAACTGCTTTGTGTTCTGTTAATTCATCTCACAGAGTTACAGATTTCCCCTCCAGAATCCTTTCACTAAGACTGTTCTTGTGGAATTTGCAAAGTGATATTTGGAATCCCAGAGAGATATGGGGAAAACAGAAATATCTTCCGTTAAAAACTGGAAAGAAGCTTTCTGAGAAACTGCTTCGTGTTCTGTTAATTCATCTCACAGAGTTACAGCTTTCCCTGAAAGAAGCCTTTCGCTAAGACTGTTTTGTGGAATTTGCAAACTGATATTTGGAAGACTCTAGAGGGCTAGGGTGAAAAAGAAAATATTTTCCGTTAAAAACTGGAAAGAAGATTTCTGAGAATCAGCTTTGTGTTCTGTTAATTCATCTAACAGAGTTACAGCTGTCCCGTAGAGAAGCCTTTCGCTAAGAGTTTTCTTGTGGAATTTGCAAAGTGATATTTGGAAGCCCTTAGAAGGCTATGGTGAAAAAGGAAATATCCTAAGATAAAAACAGAAAAGAAACTTTCTGAGAAACTGTTTTGTGTTCTGTTAATTCATCTCACAGAGTTACAGCTTTTACCTCAAGATGCCTTTCGCTAAGACTGTTCTTGGGCAATTTGCAAAGTGATATTTTGAAGCCCATAGAGAGCTATGTTGAACAATTAAAATCTTTCGTTAAAAACTGGAAAGAAGCTTTCTGAGAAGCTGCTTTTTGTTCTGTTAATTCATCTCACAGAGTTACAGCTTTCTCCTCAAGAAGCCGTTCACTAAGACTGTGCTTGTGGAATTTGCAAAGTGATATTTAAAAGCCCTTAGAGGACTATGGTGAAAAAGGAAATATCCTAAGATAAAAACAGAAAAGAAGCATTCTGAGAAACTGCTTTGTGTTCTGTTAATTCATCTCATGGAGTTACAGATTTCCTCTCCAGAATCCTTTCTCTAATACTGTTACTGTTTAGCTTGCTAAGTGATATTTGGAAGCCAGTAGAAGGCTATGGTGAAAAACGAAATATCTTCAGTTAGAAACTTGAAAGAAGCTTTCTGACAAACTACTTTGTGTTCTGTTAATTCATCTCACAGAGTTACAGCTTTCCCCTCAAGAAGCCGTTCACTTGGACTATTCTTGTGAAATTTTCAAAGTGATATTTTTAAACCCATAGACGGCTACGGTGAAAAAGAAAATATCTTCCTTTAATAACTGGAAAGAAATTTTCTGAGAAACTGCCGTGTTTTCTGTTAATACATCTCACCGAGTTACAGCTTTCCTCTCAAGAAGCCTTTCTGTAAGGCTCTTCTTGTGGAATTTGCAAAGTGATATTTGGAAGCACATAGAGGCCTATGGTGAAAAAGGAAATATCTTCCGTTAAAAACTGGAAGAGAGATTTCTGAAAAACTGCTTTGTGTTTTGTTAATTCATGTCACAGAGTTACAGCTTTCCCCTCCATAATCCTTTCGCTAAGACTGTTGTTGTGGAATTTGCAAAGAGATATTTGGAAGCCCATAGAGGGCTATGGTGAAAAAGGAAATATAATAAGATAAAAACTGAAAAGAAGCTTTCTGAGAAACTGTTTTGTGTTCTGTTAATTCATCTCACAGAGTTACAGCTTTTCTTTCAAGAAGTATTTCGCTAAGAGTGTTCTTGTGGAATTTGCAAAGTGATATTTGGAAGCCCTTAGAGGGCTACGGTGAAAAAGGAAATATCTTCAATTAAAAAATGGAAAGATGCTTTCTGAGAAACTGCTTTGTGTTCTGTTAATTCATCTCACAGCGTTACAGGTTTTAACTCAAGAAGCCCTTTGCTAAGACTGTTCTTGGGTAATTAGCAAAGTGATATTTGGAAGCTCTTAGAGGGCTATACGAAAAAGGAAATATCTTCAGTTAAAACTGGAAAGAAACTTCTGAGAAACTGCTTTGTGTTCTGTTAATTCATGTTACAGTGTTACAGCTTTCCCCTCCATAATCCTTTCGCTAAGACTGTTGTTGTGGAATTTGCAAAGAGATATTTGGAAGCCCATAGAGGGCTATGGTAAAAAAGGAAATATAATAAGATAAAAACTGAAAAGAAGCTTTCTGAGAAACTGTTTTGTGTTCTGTTAATTCATCTCAAAGAGTTAGAGCTTTCCCCTCAAGAAGCCTTTCGCTAAGACTGTTCTTGTGGAATTTGCAAAGTGATATTTGGAAGCCCATCCATGGTTATGGTGAAAGTGGACATATCCTAAGATAAAAACCGAAAAGAAGCTTTCTGAGAATCTGCTTTGTGTTCTGTTATTTCGTCTCACAGAGTTACAGCTTTCCCCTCAAGAAGCCGTTCACGAAGGCTGTTCTTGTGTAATTTGCAAAGAGATATTTGGAAGACCATAGAGGGCTATATTGAAAAGTAAATATCTTCCGTTTAAAACTGGAAGGAAGCATTCTGAGAAACTGCCATGTGTTCTGTTAATACATCACACCGAGTTACAGCTTTCCCCTCAAGAAATTTTTCGCTAGGACTGTTCTTGTGGAATTTGCAAAGTCATATTTGGAAGCCAGTAGTGGGCTATGGTGAAAAAGGAAATATCTTCAGTGGAAAACTGGAAAGAAGGTTTCTGAGAAACTGCTTTGTGTTCCGTTAATTCATCTCACAGAGTTACAGATTTTCCCACAAGAAGCTTTTCTCAAAGACTGTTCTTGTGGAATTTGCAAAGTGATATTTGGAAGCCCATTGAAGTCTACTGTGAAAAAGGAAATATCATCCGTTAAAAACTGGAAAGAAGACTTCTGAGAAACTGCTTTGTGTTCTGTTAATTCGTCTCACAGAGATACAGCTTACCCCTCAAGAAGTCTTTCGCTAAGACTGTTCTTGTGGAATTTGCAAAGTGATATTTGGAATCCTATAGGGGGCTCTGGTGAAAAAGGAAATATCTTCCGTTAAAAACTGGAAAGAAGATTTCTGAGAAACTGCTTTGTGTTCTGTTAATTCATCTCACAGAGTTACAGATTTCCCCTCCAGAATCCTTTCACTAAGACTGTTCTTGTGGAATTTGCAAAGTGATATTTGGAATCCCAGAGAGATATGGGGAAAACAGAAATATCTTCCGTTAAAAACTGGAAAGAAGCTTTCTGAGAAACTGCTTCGTGTTCTGTTAATTCATCTCACAGAGTTACAGCTTTCCCTGAAAGAAGCCTTTCGCTAAGACTGTTCTTGTGGAATTTGCAAACTGATATTTGGAAGACTCTAGAGGGCTAGGGTGAAAAAGAAAATATTTTCCGTTAAAAACTGGAAAGAAGATTTCTGAGAATCAGCTTTGTGTTCTGTTAATTCATCTAACAGAGTTACAGCTGTCCCGTAGAGAAGCCTTTCGCTAAGAGTTTTCTTGTGGAATTTGCAAAGTGATATTTGGAAGCCCTTAGAAGGCTATGGTGAAAAAGGAAATATCCTAAGATAAAAACAGAAAAGAAACTTTCTGAGAAACTGTTTTGTGTTCTGTTAATTCATCTCACAGAGTTACAGCTTTTACCTCAAGATGCCTTTCGCTAAGACTGTTCTTGGGCAATTTGCAAAGTGATATTTTGAAGCCCATAGAGAGCTATGTTGAACAATTAAAATCTTTCGTTAAAAACTGGAAAGAAGCTTTCTGAGAAACTGCTTTTTGTTCTGTTAATTCATCTCACAGAGTTACAGCTTTCTCCTCAAGAAGCCGTTCACTAAGACTGTGCTTGTGGAATTTGCAAAGTGATATTTAAAAGCCCTTAGAGGACTATGGTGAAAAAGGAAATATCCTAAGATAAAAACAGAAAAGAAGCATTCTGAGAAACTGCTTTGTGTTCTGTTAATTCATCTCATGGAGTTACAGATTTCCTCTCCAGAATCCTTTCTCTAATACTGTTACTGTTTAGCTTGCTAAGTGATATTTGGAAGCCAGTAGAAGGCTATGGTGAAAAACGAAGTATCTTCAGTTAGAAACTTGAAAGAAGCTTTCTGACAAACTACTTTGTGTTCTGTTAATTCATCTCACAGAGTTACAGCTTTCCCCTCAAGAAGCCGTTCACTTGGACTATTCTTGTGAAATTTTCAAAGTGATATTTTTAAACCCATAGAAGGCTACGGTGAAAAAGAAAATATCTTCCTTTAATAACTGGAAAGAAATTTTCTGAGAAACTGCCGTGTTTTCTGTTAATACATCTCACCGAGTTACAGCTTTCCTCTCAAGAAGCCTTTCTGTAAGGCTCTTCTTGTGGAATTTGCAAAGTGATATTTGGAAGCACATAGAGGCCTATGGTGAAAAAGGAAATATCTTCCGTTAAAAACTGGAAGAGAGATTTCTGAAAAACTGCTTTGTGTTTTGTTAATTCATGTCACAGAGTTACAGCTTTCCCCTCCATAATCCTTTCGCTAAGACTGTTGATGTGGAATTTGCAAAGAGATATTTGGAAGCCCATAGAGGGCTATGGTGAAAAAGGAAATATAATAAGATAAAAACTGAAAAGAAGCTTTCTGAGAAACTGTTTTGTGTTCTGTTAATTCATCTCACAGAGTTACAGCTTTTCTTTCAAGAAGTATTTCGCTAAGAGTGTTCTTGTGGAATTTGCAAAGTGATATTTGGAAGCCCTTAGAGGGCTACGGTGAAAAAGGAAATATCTTCAATTAAAAAATGGAAAGATGCTTTCTGAGAAACTGCTTTGTGTTCTGTTAATTCATCTCACAGAGTTACAGGATTCCCCTCCAGAAGCCTTTTGCTAAGACTGTTTTTGTGGAATTTGCAAAATGATATTTGGAAGCCCATAGAGGGCTATGGTGAAAAAGGACATATCTTCCATTAAAAACTGGAAGGAAATTTTCTGAGAAACCGCTTTGTGTTCTGTTAATTCATCTCACAGAGTTACAGCTTTCTTCTCAAGAAGCCTTTCGCTAAGACAGTTCTTGTGGAATTTACAAAGTGATATTTGGTAGCCCTTAGAGGGCTATGGTGAAAAAGGACATATCTTCCTTTAAAAACTGGAAAGAAGATATCTGAGAAACTGCTTTGTTTTCTGTTAATTCATCTCACAGAGTTAAAACTTTCCCCTCCAGAAGCCTTTCGCTTAGACTGTTCTTGTGAAATTTGCAAAATGATATTTGGAAGCCCAAAGAGAGCTATGGTGAAAAAGGAAATATCCTAAGATAAAAACTGAAAAGAAGCTTTCTGAGGAACTGCTTTGTGTTCTCTTAATTCGTATCACAGAGTTACAAATTTTCCCTCAAGAAGCCATTCGCTAAGACTGTTCTTGTGCAATTTGCAAAGTGATATTTGGAAGCCCATAGAGGGCCATGATGAAAAAGGAAATATCTTCAGTTAAAACCTGGAAAGAAACTTACTGAGAAACTGCTTTGTGTTGTAGTAATTCATCTCACAGAGTTACAGCTTTCTTCTCAAGAAGCTTTTCGGTAAGTCTGTTTTGTGGAATTTGCAAAGTGATATTTGGAAGCCCATAGTGGGATATGGAGAAAAAGGAAATATCTTCCGTTAAAAACTAGGAAGAAGATTTCTGAGACACTGCTTTCTGTTCTGTTAATTTATCTAACAGAGTTACAGCATTCCCCTACAGAACTCATTCGCTAAGAGTGTTTTTGTGGAATTTGCAAAGTGATATTTGAAAGCCCCAAGAGGGCTTCGGTGAAAAAGGGAATATCTTCAGTTAAAAACTGGAAAGAAGCTTTCTGAGAAACTGCTTTGTGTTCTGATAATTCATCTCACAGAATTACAGCTTTCCCTTCAAGAAGTCTTTCGATAAGACTGTTCTTGTGGGATTTGCAAAGTGATATTTGGAAACCCATAGAGGGCTATGGTGAAAAACAAAATATCTTCCGTTAAAAACTGGAAAGAAGCTTTCTGAGAAACTGCCGTGTGTTCTATTGATACATCTCACACAGTTACAGCTTTGCTCTCAAGAAGACCTTCGCTAAGACTGTTCTTGAGTGATTTGCAAAGTGATATTTGGAAGCCCACAGAGGGCTATGTTGAAAAAGGAAATATCTTCCGTTATAAACTGGAAAGAAGCTTTCTGAGAAACTGCCGTGTGTTCTGTTAATATATCTCACTGAGTTACAGCTTTCCCCTCGAGAAGCCTTTCACTAAGACTGTTATTGTGGGATTTGCAAAGTGATATTTGGAAGTCTATAGGGGGCTATGGTAAAAAAATAAATATCTTCAGTTAAAAACTGGAAAGAAGCTTTCTGAGAAACTGCTTTGTGTTCTGTTAATTCATCTCACAGAGTTACAGCTTACCTCTCAAGAAGCCTTTCGCTAAGACTGTTCTTGTGGAATTTGCAAAGTGATATTTGGAAACCCATAGAGGGCTATGGTGAGAAAGGAAATATCTTTCGTTAAAAACTGAAAAGAAGCTTTCTGAGAAACTGCGATGTGTTCTGTTAATTCATCTCAAAGAGTTACAACGTTCCCCTCAAGAAGCCTTCAGCTAAGGCTCCTCTTGTGTAATTTGCAAAATGATATTTGGAAGCCCATAGAGGTCTACAGTGAAAATGGAAATATCCTCAGATAAAAACCGAAAAGAATCTTTCTGAAAATCTGCTTTGTGTTCTGTTAGTTCATCTCACAGAGTTACAGCTTTCCCCTCAAGAAGCCGTTCACTAAGATTGTTTTTGAGAAATTTGCAAAGAGATAATTGGAAGCCCATAGAGGGCTACGGTGAAAAAGGAAATATCCTAAGATAAAAACAGAAAAGAAGCTTTCTGAGAAACTGCTTTGTGTTCTGTTAATTCATCCCACAGAGTTACAGCTTTCCCCTCCAGAAGACTTATGGTAAGACTGTTCTTGTGTAATTTGGAAAGTGATATTTAGAAGCCCCTACAGGGCTATGGAGAAAAAGGAAATATCTTCCGTTAAAAACTGGAAAGAAGCTTTCTGAGAAACAACTTTGTGTTCTGTTAATTGATTTCACAGAGTTACAGCGTTCCCCTCAAGAAGCCTTTCGCTCAGACTGTTCTTGTGGAATTTACATAGTGATATTTGGAAGCCCATAGTGGGCTATGGCGAAAAAGGAAATGTCGTAAGAAAAAAACTGAAAAGAAGCTTTCTGATAAACTGATTTGTGTTCTGTTAATTCATCTCACAGAGTTACAGATTTTCCCTAAAGAAGCCTTTTGCTAAGACTGTTCCTGTGGAATTTGCAAAGTGATATTTTGAAACCCATAGAGGGCTATGGTGAAAAAGGAAATATCCTATGATAAAAACTGAAAAGAAGCTTTCTGAGAAACTGCTTTGTGTTCTGTTAATTCAACTCACAGAGTTACAGCATTCCCCTCAAGAAACCTTTCGCTAAGACTGTTCTTTTGGAATTTGCAAAGTGATATTTGGAAGCCCATAGAGGCCTATGGTGAAAAAGGAAATATCTTCAGTTAAAAACTGAAAAGAAGCTTTCTGAGAAACTGCTTTGTGTTCTGTTAATTCATATCGAAGAGTTAGAGTTTCCCCTCAAGAAGCCTTTCGCTAAGACTGTTCTTGTGGAATTTGCAATGTGATATTTGGAAGAACATAGGTGCTATTCTGAAAAAGGAAATATCCTAAGAAAAAAACTGAAAAGAAGCTTTCTGAGAAACTGCTTTGTGTTCTGTTAATTCATCTCAAAGAGTTAGAGCTTTCCCCTCAAGAAGCCTTTCGCTAAGACTGTTCTTGTGGAATTTGCAAAGTGATATTTGGAAG
The DNA here is from genome assembly GCF_047675955.1 of Chlorocebus sabaeus. Lineage (NCBI taxonomy): Eukaryota > Metazoa > Chordata > Mammalia > Primates > Cercopithecidae > Chlorocebus > Chlorocebus sabaeus. Next base: position 80,370 of record NW_027327335.1, read on the forward strand.
CCCATCCATGGTTATGGTGAAAGTGGACATATCCTAAGATAAAAACCGAAAAGAAGCTTTCTGAGAATCTGCTTTGTGTTCTGTTATTTCGTCTCACAGTGTTACAGCTTTCCCCTCAAGAAGCCGTTCACGAAGGCTGTTCTTGTGTAATTTGCAAAGAGATATTTGGAAGACCATAGAGGGCTATATTGAAAAGTAAATATCTTCCGTTTAAAACTGGAAAGAAGCATTCTGAGAAACTGCCATGTGTTCTGTTAATACATCACACCGAGTTACAGCTTTCCCCTCAAGAAATTTTTCGCTAGGACTGTTCTTGTGGAATTTGCAAAGTCATATTTGGAAGCCAGTAGTGGGCTATGGTGAAAAAGGAAATATCTTCAGTGGAAAACTGGAAAGAAGGTTTCTGAGAAACTGCTTTGTGTTCCGTTAATTCATCTCACAGAGTTACAGATTTTCCCACAAGAAGCTTTTCTCAAAGACTGTTCTTGTGGAATTTGCAAAGTGATATTTGGAAGCCCATTGAAGTCTACTGTGAAAAAGGAAATATCATCCGTTAAAAACTGGAAAGAAGACTTCTGAGAAACTGCTTTGTGTTCTGTTAATTCATCTCACAGAGATACAGCTTACCCCTCAAGAAGTCTTTCGCTAAGACTGTTCTTGTGGAATTTGCAAAGTGATATTTGGAAGCCTATAGGGGGCTCTGGTGAAAAAGGAAATATCTTCCGTTAAAAACTGGAAAGAAGATTTCTGAGAAACTGCTTTGTGTTCTGTTAATTCATCTCACAGAGTTACAGATTTCCCCTCCAGAATCCTTTCACTAAGACTGTTCTTGTGGAATTTGCAAAGTGATATTTGGAATCCCAGAGAGATATGGGGAAAACAGAAATATCTTCCGTTAAAAACTGGAAAGAAGCTTTCTGAGAAACTGCTTCGTGTTCTGTTAATTCATCTCACAGAGTTACAGCTTTCCCTGAAAGAAGCCTTTCGCTAAGACTGTTCTTGTGGAATTTGCAAACTGATATTTGGAAGACTCTAGAGGGCTAGGGTGAAAAAGAAAATATTTTCCGTTAAAAACTGGAAAGAAGATTTCTGAGAATCAGCTTTGTGTTCTGTTAATTCATCTAACAGAGTTACAGCTGTCCCGTAGAGAAGCCTTTCGCTAAGAGTTTTCTTGTGGAATTTGCAAAGTGATATTTGGAAGCCCTTAGAAGGCTATGGTGAAAAAGGAAATATCCTAAGATAAAAACAGAAAAGAAACTTTCTGAGAAACTGTTTTGTGTTCTGTTAATTCATCTCACAGAGTTACAGCTTTTACCTCAAGATGCCTTTCGCTAAGACTGTTCTTGGGCAATTTGCAAAGTGATATTTTGAAGCCCATAGAGAGCTATGTTGAACAATTAAAATCTTTCGTTAAAAACTGGAAAGAAGCTTTCTGAGAAACTGCTTTTTGTTCTGTTAATTCATCTCACAGAGTTACAGCTTTCTCCTCAAGAAGCCGTTCACTAAGACTGTGCTTGTGGAATTTGCAAAGTGATATTTAAAAGCCCTTAGAGGACTATGGTGAAAAAGGAAATATCCTAAGATAAAAACAGAAAAGAAGCATTCTGAGAAACTGCTTTGTGTTCTGTTAATTCATCTCATGGAGTTACAGATTTCCTCTCCAGAATCCTTTCTCTAATACTGTTACTGTTTAGCTTGCTAAGTGATATTTGGAAGCCAGTAGAAGGCTATGGTGAAAAACGAAATATCTTCAGTTAGAAACTTGAAAGAAGCTTTCTGACAAACTACTTTGTGTTCTGTTAATTCATCTCACAGAGTTACAGCTTTCCCCTCAAGAAGCCGTTCACTTGGACTATTCTTGTGAAATTTTCAAAGTGATATTTTTAAACCCATAGACGGCTACGGTGAAAAAGAAAATATCTTCCTTTAATAACTGGAAAGAAATTTTCTGAGAAACTGCCGTGTTTTCTGTTAATACATCTCACCGAGTTACAGCTTTCCTCTCAAGAAGCCTTTCTGTAAGGCTCTTCTTGTGGAATTTGCAAAGTGATATTTGGAAGCACATAGAGGCCTATGGTGAAAAAGGAAATATCTTCCGTTAAAAACTGGAAGAGAGATTTCTGAAAAACTGCTTTGTGTTTTGTTAATTCATGTCACAGAGTTACAGCTTTCCCCTCCATAATCCTTTCGCTAAGACTGTTGTTGTGGAATTTGCAAAGAGATATTTGGAAGCCCATAGAGGGCTATGGTGAAAAAGGAAATATAATAAGATAAAAACTGAAAAGAAGCTTTCTGAGAAACTGTTTTGTGTTCTGTTAATTCATCTCACAGAGTTACAGCTTTTCTTTCAAGAAGTATTTCGCTAAGAGTGTTCTTGTGGAATTTGCAAAGTGATATTTGGAAGCCCTTAGAGGGCTACGGTGAAAAAGGAAATATCTTCAATTAAAAAATGGAAAGATGCTTTCTGAGAAACTGCTTTGTGTTCTGTTAATTCATCTCACAGCGTTACAGGTTTTAACTCAAGAAGCCCTTTGCTAAGACTGTTCTTGGGTAATTAGCAAAGTGATATTTGGAAGCTCTTAGAGGGCTATACGAAAAAGGAAATATCTTCAGTTAAAACTGGAAAGAAACTTCTGAGAAACTGCTTTGTGTTCTGTTAATTCATGTTACAGTGTTACAGCTTTCCCCTCCATAATCCTTTCGCTAAGACTGTTGTTGTGGAATTTGCAAAGAGATATTTGGAAGCCCATAGAGGGCTATGGTAAAAAAGGAAATATAATAAGATAAAAACTGAAAAGAAGCTTTCTGAGAAACTGCTTTGTGTTCTGTTAATTCATCTCAAAGAGTTAGAGCTTTCCCCTCAAGAAGCCTTTCGCTAAGACTGTTCTTGTGGAATTTGCAAAGTGATATTTGGAAGCCCATCCATGGTTATGGTGAAAGTGGACATATCCTAAGATAAAAACCAAAAAGAAGCTTTCTGAGAATCTGCTTTGTGTTCTGTTATTTCTTCTCACAGAGTTACAGCTTTCCCCTCAAGAAGCCGTTCACGAAGGCTGTTCTTGTGTAATTTGCAAAGAGATATTTGGAAGACCATAGAGGGCTATATTGAAAAGTAAATATCTTCCGTTTAAAACTGGAAAGAAGCATTCTGAGAAACTGCCATGTGTTCTGTTAATACATCACACCGAGTTACAGCTTTCCCCTCAAGAAATTTTTCGCTAGGACTGTTCTTGTGGAATTTGCAAAGTCATATTTGGAAGCCAGTAGTGGGCTATGGTGAAAAAGGAAATATCTTCAGTGGAAAACTGGAAAGAAGGTTTCTGAGAAACTGCTTTGTGTTCTGTTAATTCATCTCACAGAGTTACAGATTTTCCCACAAGAAGCTTTTCTCAAAGACTGTTCTTGTGGAATTTGCAAAGTGATATTTGGAAGCCCATTGAAGTCTACTGTGAAAAAGGAAATATCATCCGTTAAAAACTGGAAAGAAGACTTCTGAGAAACTGCTTTGTGTTCTGTTAATTCATCTCACAGAGATACAGCTTACCCCTCAAGAAGTCTTTCGCTAAGACTGTTCTTGTGGAATTTGCAAAGTGATATTTGGAAGCCTATAGGGGGCTCTGGTGAAAAAGGAAATATCTTCCGTTAAAAACTGGAAAGAAGATTTCTGAGAAACTGCTTTGTGTTCTGTTAATTCATCTCACAGAGTTACAGATTTCCCCTCCAGAATCCTTTCACTAAGACTGTTCTTGTGGAATTTGCAAAGTGATATTTGGAATCCCAGAGAGATATGGGGAAAACAGAAATATCTTCCGTTAAAAACTGGAAAGAAGCTTTCTGAGAAACTGCTTCGTGTTCTGTTAATTCATCTCACAGAGTTACAGCTTTCCCTGAAAGAAGCCTTTCGCTAAGACTGTTCTTGTGGAATTTGCAAACTGATATTTGGAAGACTCTAGAGGGCTAGGGTGAAAAAGAAAATATTTTCCGTTAAAAACTGGAAAGAAGATTTCTGAGAATCAGCTTTGTGTTCTGTTAATTCATCTAACAGAGTTACAGCTGTCCCGTAGAGAAGCCTTTCGCTAAGAGTTTTCTTGTGGAATTTGCAAAGTGATATTTGGAAGCCCTTAGAAGGCTATGGTGAAAAAGGAAATATCCTAAGATAAAAACAGAAAAGAAACTTTCTGAGAAACTGTTTTGTGTTCTGTTAATTCATCTCACAGAGTTACAGCTTTTACCTCAAGATGCCTTTCGCTAAGACTGTTCTTGGGCAATTTGCAAAGTGATATTTTGAAGCCCATAGAGAGCTATGTTGAACAATTAAAATCTTTCGTTAAAAACTGGAAAGAAGCTTTCTGAGAAACTGCTTTTTGTTCTGTTAATTCATCTCACAGAGTTACAGCTTTCTCCTCAAGAAGCCGTTCACTAAGACTGTGCTTGTGGAATTTGCAAAGTGATATTTAAAAGCCCTTAGAGGACTATGGTGAAAAAGGAAATATCCTAAGATAAAAACAGAAAAGAAGCATTCTGAGAAACTGCTTTGTGTTCTGTTAATTCATCTCATGGAGTTACAGATTTCCTCTCCAGAATCCTTTCTCTAATACTGTTACTGTTTAGCTTGCTAAGTGATATTTGGAAGCCAGTAGAAGGCTATGGTGAAAAACGAAATATCTTCAGTTAGAAACTTGAAAGAAGCTTTCTGACAAACTACTTTGTGTTCTGTTAATTCATCTCACAGAGTTACAGCTTTCCCCTCAAGAAGCCGTTCACTTGGACTATTCTTGTGAAATTTTCAAAGTGATATTTTTAAACCCATAGAAGGCTACGGTGAAAAAGAAAATATCTTCCTTTAATAACTGGAAAGAAATTTTCTGAGAAACTGCCGTGTTTTCTGTTAATACATCTCACCGAGTTACAGCTTTCCTCTCAAGAAGCCTTTCTGTAAGGCTCTTCTTGTGGAATTTGCAAAGTGATATTTGGAAGCACATAGAGGCCTATGGTGAAAAAGGAAATATCTTCCGTTAAAAACTGGAAGAGAGATTTCTGAAAAACTGCTTTGTGTTTTGTTAATTCATGTCACAGAGTTACAGCTTTCCCCTCCATAATCCTTTCGCTAAGACTGTTGTTGTGGAATTTGCAAAGAGATATTTGGAAGCCCATAGAGGGCTATGATGAAAAAGGAAATATAATAAGATAAAAACTGAAAAGAAGCTTTCTGAGAAACTGTTTTGTGTTCTGTTAATTCATCTCACAGAGTTACAGCTTTTCTTTCAAGAAGTATTTCGCTAAGAGTGTTCTTGTGGAATTTGCAAAGTGATATTTGGAAGCCCTTAGAGGGCTACGGTGAAAAAGGAAATATCTTCAATTAAAAAATGGAAAGATGCTTTCTGAGAAACTGCTTTGTGTTCTGTTAATTCATCTCACAGAGTTACAGGATTCCCCTCCAGAAGCCTTTTGCTAAGACTGTTTTTGTGGAATTTGCAAAATGATATTTGGAAGCCCATAGAGGGCTATGGTGAAAAAGGACATATCTTCCATTAAAAACTGGAAGGAAATTTTCTGAGAAACCGCTTTGTGTTCTGTTAATTCATCTCACAGAGTTACAGCTTTCTTCTCAAGAAGCCTTTCGCTAAGACAGTTCTTGTGGAATTTACAAAGTGATATTTGGTAGCCCTTAGAGGGCTATGGTGAAAAAGGACATATCTTCCTTTAAAAACTGGAAAGAAGATATCTGAGAAACTGCTTTGTTTTCTGTTAATTCATCTCACAGAGTTAAAACTTTCCCCTCCAGAAGCCTTTCGCTTAGACTGTTCTTGTGAAATTTGCAAAATGATATTTGGAAGCCCAAAGAGAGCTATGGTGAAAAAGGAAATATCCTAAGATAAAAACTGAAAAGAAGCTTTCTGAGGAACTGCTTTGTGTTCTCTTAATTCGTATCACAGAGTTACAAATTTTCCCTCAAGAAGCCATTCGCTAAGACTGTTCTTGTGCAATTTGCAAAGTGATATTTGGAAGCCCATAGAGGGCCATGATGAAAAAGGAAATATCTTCAGTTAAAACCTGGAAAGAAACTTACTGAGAAACTGCTTTGTGTTGTAGTAATTCATCTCACAGAGTTACAGCTTTCTTCTCAAGAAGCTTTTCGGTAAGTCTGTTTTGTGGAATTTGCAAAGTGATATTTGGAAGCCCATAGTGGGATATGGAGAAAAAGGAAATATCTTCCGTTAAAAACTAGGAAGAAGATTTCTGAGACACTGCTTTCTGTTCTGTTAATTTATCTAACAGAGTTACAGCATTCCCCTACAGAACTCATTCGCTAAGAGTGTTTTTGTGGAATTTGCAAAGTGATATTTGGAAGCCCCAAGAGGGCTTCGGTGAAAAAGGGAATATCTTCAGTTAAAAACTGGAAAGAAGCTTTCTGAGAAACTGCTTTGTGTTCTGATAATTCATCTCACAGAATTACAGCTTTCCCTTCAAGAAGTCTTTCGATAAGACTGTTCTTGTGGGATTTGCAAAGTGATATTTGGAAACCCATAGAGGGCTATGGTGAAAAACAAAATATCTTCCGTTAAAAACTGGAAAGAAGCTTTCTGAGAAACTGCCGTGTGTTCTATTGATACATCTCACACAGTTACAGCTTTGCTCTCCAGAAGACCTTCGCTAAGACTGTTCTTGAGTGATTTGCAAAGTGATATTTGGAAGCCCACAGAGGGCTATGTTGAAAAAGGAAATATCTTCCGTTATAAACTGGAAAGAAGCTTTCTGAGAAACTGCCGTGTGTTCTGTTAATATATCTCACTGAGTTACAGCTTTCCCCTCGAGAAGCCTTTCACTAAGACTGTTATTGTGGGATTTGCAAAGTGATATTTGGAAGTCTATAGGGGGCTATGGTAAAAAAATAAATATCTTCAGTTAAAAACTGGAAAGAAGCTTTCTGAGAAACTGCTTTGTGTTCTGTTAATTCATCTCACAGAGTTACAGCTTACCTCTCAAGAAGCCTTTCGCTAAGACTGTTCTTGTGGAATTTGCAAAGTGATATTTGGAAACCCATAGAGGGCTATGGTGAGAAAGGAAATATCTTTCGTTAAAAACTGAAAAGAAGCTTTCTGAGAAACTGCGATGTGTTCTGTTAATTCATCTCAAAGAGTTACAACGTTCCCCTCAAGAAGCCTTCAGCTAAGGCTCCTCTTGTGTAATTTGCAAAATGATATTTGGAAGCCCATAGAGGTCTACAGTGAAAATGGAAATATCCTCAGATAAAAACCGAAAAGAATCTTTCTGAAAATCTGCTTTGTGTTCTGTTAGTTCATCTCACAGAGTTACAGCTTTCCCCTCAAGAAGCCGTTCACTAAGATTGTTTTTGAGAAATTTGCAAAGAGATGGTTGGAAGCCCATAGAGGGCTACGGTGAAAAAGGAAATATCCTAAGATAAAAACAGAAAAGAAGCTTTCTGAGAAACTGCTTTGTGTTCTGTTAATTCATCCCACAGAGTTACAGCTTTCCCCTCCAGAAGACTTATGGTAAGACTGTTCTTGTGTAATTTGGAAAGTGATATTTAGAAGCCCCTACAGGGCTATGGAGAAAAAGGAAATATCTTCCGTTAAAAACTGGAAAGAAGCTTTCTGAGAAACAACTTTGTGTTCTGTTAATTGATTTCACAGAGTTACAGCGTTCCCCTCAAGAAGCCTTTCGCTCAGACTGTTCTTGTGGAATTTACATAGTGATATTTGGAAGCCCATAGTGGGCTATGGCGAAAAAGGAAATGTCGTAAGAAAAAAACTGAAAAGAAGCTTTCTGATAAACTGATTTGTGTTCTGTTAATTCATCTCACAGAGTTACAGATTTTCCCTAAAGAAGCCTTTTGCTAAGACTGTTCCTGTGGAATTTGCAAAGTGATATTTTGAAACCCATAGAGGGCTATGGTGAAAAAGGAAATATCCTATGATAAAAACTGAAAAGAAGCTTTCTGAGAAACTGCTTTGTGTTCTGTTAATTCAACTCACAGAGTTACAGCATTCCCCTCAAGAAACCTTTCGCTAAGACTGTTCTTTTGGAATTTGCAAAGTGATATTTGGAAGCCCATAGAGGCCTATGGTGAAAAAGGAAATATCTTCAGTTAAAAACTGAAAAGAAGCTTTCTGAGAAACTGCTTTGTGTTCTGTTAATTCATATCGAAGAGTTAGAGTTTCCCCTCAAGAAGCCTTTCGCTAAGACTGTTCTTGTGGAATTGGCAATGTGATATTTGGAAGAACATAGGTGCTATTCTGAAAAAGGAAATATCCTAAGAAAAAAACTGAAAAGAAGCTTTCTGAGAAACTGCTTTGTGTTCTGTTAATTCATCTCAAAGAGTTAGAGCTTTCCCCTCAAGAAGCCTTTCGCTAAGACTGTTCTTGTGGAATTTGCAAAGTGATATTTGGAAGCCCATCCATGGTTATGGTGAAAGTGGACATATCCTAAGATAAAAACCGAAAAGAAGCTTTCTGAGAATCTGCTTTGTGTTCTGTTATTTCGTCTCACAGAGTTACAGCTTTCCCCTCAAGAAGCCGTTCACGAAGGCTGTTCTTGTGTAATTTGCAAAGAGATATTTGGAAGACCATAGAGGGCTATATTGAAAAGTAAATATCTTCCGTTTAAAACTGGAAAGAAGCATTCTGAGAAACTGCCATGTGTTCTGTTAATACATCACACCGAGTTACAGCTTTCCCCTCAAGAAATTTTTCGCTAGGACTGTTCTTGTGGAATTTGCAAAGTCATATTTGGAAGCCAGTAGTGGGCTATGGTGAAAAAGGAAATATCTTCAGTGGAAAACTGGAAAGAAGGTTTCTGAGAAACTGCTTTGTGTTCCGTTAATTCATCTCACAGAGTTACAGATTTTCCCACAAGAAGCTTTTCTCAAAGACTGTTCTTGTGGAATTTGCAAAGTGATATTTGGAAGCCCATTGAAGTCTACTGTGAAAAAGGAAATATCATCCGTTAAAAACTGGAAAGAAGACTTCTGAGAAACTGCTTTGTGTTCTGTTAATTCATCTCACAGAGATACAGCTTACCCCTCAAGAAGTCTTTCGCTAAGACTGTTCTTGTGGAATTTGCAAAGTGATATTTGGAAGCCTATAGGGGGCTCTGGTGAAAAAGGAAATATCTTCCGTTAAAAACTGGAAAGAAGATTTCTGAGAAACTGCTTTGTGTTCTGTTAATTCATCTCACAGAGTTACAGATTTCCCCTCCAGAATCCTTTCACTAAGACTGTTCTTGTGGAATTTGCAAAGTGATATTTGGAATCCCAGAGAGATATGGGGAAAACAGAAATATCTTCCGTTAAAAACTGGAAAGAAGCTTTCTGAGAAACTGCTTCGTGTTCTGTTAATTCATCTCACAGAGTTACAGCTTTCCCTGAAAGAAGCCTTTCGCTAAGACTGTTCTTGTGGAATTTGCAAACTGATATTTGGAAGACTCTAGAGGGCTAGGGTGAAAAAGAAAATATTTTCCGTTAAAAACTGGAAAGAAGATTTCTGAGAATCAGCTTTGTGTTCTGTTAATTCATCTAACAGAGTTACAGCTGTCCCGTAGAGAAGCCTTTCGCTAAGAGTTTTCTTGTGGAATTTGCAAAGTGATATTTGGAAGCCCTTAGAAGGCTATGGTGAAAAAGGAAATATCCTAAGATAAAAACAGAAAAGAAACTTTCTGAGAAACTGTTTTGTGTTCTGTTAATTCATCTCACAGAGTTACAGCTTTTACCTCAAGATGCCTTTCGCTAAGACTGTTCTTGGGCAATTTGCAAAGTGATATTTTGAAGCCCATAGAGAGCTATGTTGAACAATTAAAATCTTTCGTTAAAAACTGGAAAGAAGCTTTCTGAGAAGCTGCTTTTTGTTCTGTTAATTCATCTCACAGAGTTACAGCTTTCTCCTCAAGAAGCCGTTCACTAAGACTGTGCTTGTGGAATTTGCAAAGTGATATTTAAAAGCCCTTAGAGGACTATGGTGAAAAAGGAAATATCCTAAGATAAAAACAGAAAAGAAGCATTCTGAGAAACTGCTTTGTGTTCTGTTAATTCATCTCATGGAGTTACAGATTTCCTCTCCAGAATCCTTTCTCTAATACTGTTACTGTTTAGCTTGCTAAGTGATATTTGGAAGCCAGTAGAAGGCTATGGTGAAAAACGAAATATCTTCAGTTAGAAACTTGAAAGAAGCTTTCTGACAAACTACTTTGTGTTCTGTTAATTCATCTCACAGAGTTACAGCTTTCCCCTCAAGAAGCCGTTCACTTGGACTATTCTTGTGAAATTTTCAAAGTGATATTTTTAAACCCATAGACGGCTACGGTGAAAAAGAAAATATCTTCCTTTAATAACTGGAAAGAAATTTTCTGAGAAACTGCCGTGTTTTCTGTTAATACATCTCACCGAGTTACAGCTTTCCTCTCAAGAAGCCTTTCTGTAAGGCTCTTCTTGTGGAATTTGCAAAGTGATATTTGGAAGCACATAGAGGCCTATGGTGAAAAAGGAAATATCTTCCGTTAAAAACTGGAAGAGAGATTTCTGAAAAACTGCTTTGTGTTTTGTTAATTCATGTCACAGAGTTACAGCTTTCCCCTCCATAATCCTTTCGCTAAGACTGTTGTTGTGGAATTTGCAAAGAGATATTTGGAAGCCCATAGAGGGCTATGGTGAAAAAGGAAATATAATAAGATAAAAACTGAAAAGAAGCTTTCTGAGAAACTGTTTTGTGTTCTGTTAATTCATCTCACAGAGTTACAGCTTTTCTTTCAAGAAGTATTTCGCTAAGAGTGTTCTTGTGGAATTTGCAAAGTGATATTTGGAAGCCCTTAGAGGGCTACGGTGAAAAAGGAAATATCTTCAATTAAAAAATGGAAAGATGCTTTCTGAGAAACTGCTTTGTGTTCTGTTAATTCATCTCACAGCGTTACAGGTTTTAACTCAAGAAGCCCTTTGCTAAGACTGTTCTTGGGTAATTAGCAAAGTGATATTTGGAAGCTCTTAGAGGGCTATACGAAAAAGGAAATATCTTCAGTTAAAACTGGAAAGAAACTTCTGAGAAACTGCTTTGTGTTCTGTTAATTCATGTTACAGTGTTACAGCTTTCCCCTCCATAATCCTTTCGCTAAGACTGTTGTTGTGGAATTTGCAAAGAGATATTTGGAAGCCCATAGAGGGCTATGGTAAAAAAGGAAATATAATAAGATAAAAACTGAAAAGAAGCTTTCTGAGAAACTGTTTTGTGTTCTGTTAATTCATCTCAAAGAGTTAGAGCTTTCCCCTCAAGAAGCCTTTCGCTAAGACTGTTCTTGTGGAATTTGCAAAGTGATATTTGGAAGCCCATCCATGGTTATGGTGAAAGTGGACATATCCTAAGATAAAAACCGAAAAGAAGCTTTCTGAGAATCTGCTTTGTGTTCTGTTATTTCGTCTCACAGAGTTACAGCTTTCCCCTCAAGAAGCCGTTCACGAAGGCTGTTCTTGTGTAATTTGCAAAGAGATATTTGGAAGACCATAGAGGGCTATATTGAAAAGTAAATATCTTCCGTTTAAAACTGGAAGGAAGCATTCTGAGAAACTGCCATGTGTTCTGTTAATACATCACACCGAGTTACAGCTTTCCCCTCAAGAAATTTTTCGCTAGGACTGTTCTTGTGGAATTTGCAAAGTCATATTTGGAAGCCAGTAGTGGGCTATGGTGAAAAAGGAAATATCTTCAGTGGAAAACTGGAAAGAAGGTTTCTGAGAAACTGCTTTGTGTTCCGTTAATTCATCTCACAGAGTTACAGATTTTCCCACAAGAAGCTTTTCTCAAAGACTGTTCTTGTGGAATTTGCAAAGTGATATTTGGAAGCCCATTGAAGTCTACTGTGAAAAAGGAAATATCATCCGTTAAAAACTGGAAAGAAGACTTCTGAGAAACTGCTTTGTGTTCTGTTAATTCGTCTCACAGAGATACAGCTTACCCCTCAAGAAGTCTTTCGCTAAGACTGTTCTTGTGGAATTTGCAAAGTGATATTTGGAATCCTATAGGGGGCTCTGGTGAAAAAGGAAATATCTTCCGTTAAAAACTGGAAAGAAGATTTCTGAGAAACTGCTTTGTGTTCTGTTAATTCATCTCACAGAGTTACAGATTTCCCCTCCAGAATCCTTTCACTAAGACTGTTCTTGTGGAATTTGCAAAGTGATATTTGGAATCCCAGAGAGATATGGGGAAAACAGAAATATCTTCCGTTAAAAACTGGAAAGAAGCTTTCTGAGAAACTGCTTCGTGTTCTGTTAATTCATCTCACAGAGTTACAGCTTTCCCTGAAAGAAGCCTTTCGCTAAGACTGTTCTTGTGGAATTTGCAAACTGATATTTGGAAGACTCTAGAGGGCTAGGGTGAAAAAGAAAATATTTTCCGTTAAAAACTGGAAAGAAGATTTCTGAGAATCAGCTTTGTGTTCTGTTAATTCATCTAACAGAGTTACAGCTGTCCCGTAGAGAAGCCTTTCGCTAAGAGTTTTCTTGTGGAATTTGCAAAGTGATATTTGGAAGCCCTTAGAAGGCTATGGTGAAAAAGGAAATATCCTAAGATAAAAACAGAAAAGAAACTTTCTGAGAAACTGTTTTGTGTTCTGTTAATTCATCTCACAGAGTTACAGCTTTTACCTCAAGATGCCTTTCGCTAAGACTGTTCTTGGGCAATTTGCAAAGTGATATTTTGAAGCCCATAGAGAGCTATGTTGAACAATTAAAATCTTTCGTTAAAAACTGGAAAGAAGCTTTCTGAGAAACTGCTTTTTGTTCTGTTAATTCATCTCACAGAGTTACAGCTTTCTCCTCAAGAAGCCGTTCACTAAGACTGTGCTTGTGGAATTTGCAAAGTGATATTTAAAAGCCCTTAGAGGACTATGGTGAAAAAGGAAATATCCTAAGATAAAAACAGAAAAGAAGCATTCTGAGAAACTGCTTTGTGTTCTGTTAATTCATCTCATGGAGTTACAGATTTCCTCTCCAGAATCCTTTCTCTAATACTGTTACTGTTTAGCTTGCTAAGTGATATTTGGAAGCCAGTAGAAGGCTATGGTGAAAAACGAAGTATCTTCAGTTAGAAACTTGAAAGAAGCTTTCTGACAAACTACTTTGTGTTCTGTTAATTCATCTCACAGAGTTACAGCTTTCCCCTCAAGAAGCCGTTCACTTGGACTATTCTTGTGAAATTTTCAAAGTGATATTTTTAAACCCATAGAAGGCTACGGTGAAAAAGAAAATATCTTCCTTTAATAACTGGAAAGAAATTTTCTGAGAAACTGCCGTGTTTTCTGTTAATACATCTCACCGAGTTACAGCTTTCCTCTCAAGAAGCCTTTCTGTAAGGCTCTTCTTGTGGAATTTGCAAAGTGATATTTGGAAGCACATAGAGGCCTATGGTGAAAAAGGAAATATCTTCCGTTAAAAACTGGAAGAGAGATTTCTGAAAAACTGCTTTGTGTTTTGTTAATTCATGTCACAGAGTTACAGCTTTCCCCTCCATAATCCTTTCGCTAAGACTGTTGTTGTGGAATTTGCAAAGAGATATTTGGAAGCCCATAGAGGGCTATGGTGAAAAAGGAAATATAATAAGATAAAAACTGAAAAGAAGCTTTCTGAGAAACTGTTTTGTGTTCTGTTAATTCATCTCACAGAGTTACAGCTTTTCTTTCAAGAAGTATTTCGCTAAGAGTGTTCTTGTGGAATTTGCAAAGTGATATTTGGAAGCCCTTAGAGGGCTACGGTGAAAAAGGAAATATCTTCAATTAAAAAATGGAAAGATGCTTTCTGAGAAACTGCTTTGTGTTCTGTTAATTCATCTCACAGAGTTACAGGATTCCCCTCCAGAAGCCTTTTGCTAAGACTGTTTTTGTGGAATTTGCAAAATGATATTTGGAAGCCCATAGAGGGCTATGGTGAAAAAGGACATATCTTCCATTAAAAACTGGAAGGAAATTTTCTGAGAAACCGCTTTGTGTTCTGTTAATTCATCTCACAGAGTTACAGCTTTCTTCTCAAGAAGCCTTTCGCTAAGACAGTTCTTGTGGAATTTACAAAGTGATATTTGGTAGCCCTTAGAGGGCTATGGTGAAAAAGGACATATCTTCCTTTAAAAACTGGAAAGAAGATATCTGAGAAACTGCTTTGTTTTCTGTTAATTCATCTCACAGAGTTAAAACTTTCCCCTCCAGAAGCCTTTCGCTTAGACTGTTCTTGTGAAATTTGCAAAATGATATTTGGAAGCCCAAAGAGAGCTATGGTGAAAAAGGAAATATCCTAAGATAAAAACTGAAAAGAAGCTTTCTGAGGAACTGCTTTGTGTTCTCTTAATTCGTATCACAGAGTTACAAATATTCCCTCAAGAAGCCATTCGCTAAGACTGTTCTTGTGCAATTTGCAAAGTGATATTTGGAAGCCCATAGAGGGCCATGATGAAAAAGGAAATATCTTCAGTTAAAACCTGGAAAGAAACTTACTGAGAAACTGCTTTGTGTTGTAGTAATTCATCTCACAGAGTTACAGCTTTCTTCTCAAGAAGCTTTTCGGTAAGTCTGTTTTGTGGAATTTGCAAAGTGATATTTGGAAGCCCATAGTGGGATATGGAGAAAAAGGAAATATCTTCCGTTAAAAACTAGGAAGAAGATTTCTGAGACACTGCTTTCTGTTCTGTTAATTTATCTAACAGAGTTACAGCATTCCCCTACAGAACTCATTCGCTAAGAGTGTTTTTGTGGAATTTGCAAAGTGATATTTGAAAGCCCCAAGAGGGCTTCGGTGAAAAAGGGAATATCTTCAGTTAAAAACTGGAAAGAAGCTTTCTGAGAAACTGCTTTGTGTTCTGATAATTCATCTCACAGAATTACAGCTTTCCCTTCAAGAAGTCTTTCGATAAGACTGTTCTTGTGGGATTTGCAAAGTGATATTTGGAAACCCATAGAGGGCTATGGTGAAAAACAAAATATCTTCCGTTAAAAACTGGAAAGAAGCTTTCTGAGAAACTGCCGTGTGTTCTATTGATACATCTCACACAGTTACAGCTTTGCTCTCAAGAAGACCTTCGCTAAGACTGTTCTTGAGTGATTTGCAAAGTGATATTTGGAAGCCCACAGAGGGCTATGTTGAAAAAGGAAATATCTTCCGTTATAAACTGGAAAGAAGCTTTCTGAGAAACTGCCGTGTGTTCTGTTAATATATCTCACTGAGTTACAGCTTTCCCCTCGAGAAGCCTTTCACTAAGACTGTTATTGTGGGATTTGCAAAGTGATATTTGGAAGTCTATAGGGGGCTATGGTAAAAAAATAAATATCTTCAGTTAAAAACTGGAAAGAAGCTTTCTGAGAAACTGCTTTGTGTTCTGTTAATTCATCTCACAGAGTTACAGCTTACCTCTCAAGAAGCCTTTCGCTAAGACTGTTCTTGTGGAATTTGCAAAGTGATATTTGGAAACCCATAGAGGGCTATGGTGAGAAAGGAAATATCTTTCGTTAAAAACTGAAAAGAAGCTTTCTGAGAAACTGCGATGTGTTCTGTTAATTCATCTCAAAGAGTTACAACGTTCCCCTCAAGAAGCCTTCAGCTAAGGCTCCTCTTGTGTAATTTGCAAAATGATATTTGGAAGCCCATAGAGGTCTACAGTGAAAATGGAAATATCCTCAGATAAAAACCGAAAAGAATCTTTCTGAAAATCTGCTTTGTGTTCTGTTAGTTCATCTCACAGAGTTACAGCTTTCCCCTCAAGAAGCCGTTCACTAAGATTGTTTTTGAGAAATTTGCAAAGAGATAATTGGAAGCCCATAGAGGGCTACGGTGAAAAAGGAAATATCCTAAGATAAAAACAGAAAAGAAGCTTTCTGAGAAACTGCTTTGTGTTCTGTTAATTCATCCCACAGAGTTACAGCTTTCCCCTCCAGAAGACTTATGGTAAGACTGTTCTTGTGTAATTTGGAAAGTGATATTTAGAAGCCCCTACAGGGCTATGGAGAAAAAGGAAATATCTTCCGTTAAAAACTGGAAAGAAGCTTTCTGAGAAACAACTTTGTGTTCTGTTAATTGATTTCACAGAGTTACAGCGTTCCCCTCAAGAAGCCTTTCGCTCAGACTGTTCTTGTGGAATTTACATAGTGATATTTGGAAGCCCATAGTGGGCTATGGCGAAAAAGGAAATGTCGTAAGAAAAAAACTGAAAAGAAGCTTTCTGATAAACTGATTTGTGTTCTGTTAATTCATCTCACAGAGTTACAGATTTTCCCTAAAGAAGCCTTTTGCTAAGACTGTTCCTGTGGAATTTGCAAAGTGATATTTTGAAACCCATAGAGGGCTATGGTGAAAAAGGAAATATCCTATGATAAAAACTGAAAAGAAGCTTTCTGAGAAACTGCTTTGTGTTCTGTTAATTCAACTCACAGAGTTACAGCATTCCCCTCAAGAAACCTTTCGCTAAGACTGTTCTTTTGGAATTTGCAAAGTGATATTTGGAAGCCCATAGAGGCCTATGGTGAAAAAGGAAATATCTTCAGTTAAAAACTGAAAAGAAGCTTTCTGAGAAACTGCTTTGTGTTCTGTTAATTCATATCGAAGAGTTAGAGTTTCCCCTCAAGAAGCCTTTCGCTAAGACTGTTCTTGTGGAATTTGCAATGTGATATTTGGAAGAACATAGGTGCTATTCTGAAAAAGGAAATATCCTAAGAAAAAAACTGAAAAGAAGCTTTCTGAGAAACTGCTTTGTGTTCTGTTAATTCATCTCAAAGAGTTAGAGCTTTCCCCTCAAGAAGCCTTTCGCTAAGACTGTTCTTGTGGAATTTGCAAAGTGATATTTGGAAGCCCATCCATGGTTATGGTGAAAGTGGACATATCCTAAGATAAAAACCGAAAAGAAGCTTTCTGAGAATCTGCTTTGTGTTCTGTTATTTCGTCTCACAGTGTTACAGCTTTCCCCTCAAGAAGCCGTTCACGAAGGCTGTTCTTGTGTAATTTGCAAAGAGATATTTGGAAGACCATAGAGGGCTATATTGAAAAGTAAATATCTTCCGTTTAAAACTGGAAAGAAGCATTCTGAGAAACTGCCATGTGTTCTGTTAATACATCACACCGAGTTACAGCTTTCCCCTCAAGAAATTTTTCGCTAGGACTGTTCTTGTGGAATTTGCAAAGTCATATTTGGAAGCCAGTAGTGGGCTATGGTGAAAAAGGAAATATCTTCAGTGGAAAACTGGAAAGAAGGTTTCTGAGAAACTGCTTTGTGTTCCGTTAATTCATCTCACAGAGTTACAGATTTTCCCACAAGAAGCTTTTCTCAAAGACTGTTCTTGTGGAATTTGCAAAGTGATATTTGGAAGCCCATTGAAGTCTACTGTGAAAAAGGAAATATCATCCGTTAAAAACTGGAAAGAAGACTTCTGAGAAACTGCTTTGTGTTCTGTTAATTCATCTCACAGAGATACAGCTTACCCCTCAAGAAGTCTTTCGCTAAGACTGTTCTTGTGGAATTTGCAAAGTGATATTTGGAAGCCTATAGGGGGCTCTGGTGAAAAAGGAAATATCTTCCGTTAAAAACTGGAAAGAAGATTTCTGAGAAACTGCTTTGTGTTCTGTTAATTCATCTCACAGAGTTACAGATTTCCCCTCCAGAATCCTTTCACTAAGACTGTTCTTGTGGAATTTGCAAAGTGATATTTGGAATCCCAGAGAGATATGGGGAAAACAGAAATATCTTCCGTTAAAAACTGGAAAGAAGCTTTCTGAGAAACTGCTTCGTGTTCTGTTAATTCATCTCACAGAGTTACAGCTTTCCCTGAAAGAAGCCTTTCGCTAAGACTGTTCTTGTGGAATTTGCAAACTGATATTTGGAAGACTCTAGAGGGCTAGGGTGAAAAAGAAAATATTTTCCGTTAAAAACTGGAAAGAAGATTTCTGAGAATCAGCTTTGTGTTCTGTTAATTCATCTAACAGAGTTACAGCTGTCCCGTAGAGAAGCCTTTCGCTAAGAGTTTTCTTGTGGAATTTGCAAAGTGATATTTGGAAGCCCTTAGAAGGCTATGGTGAAAAAGGAAATATCCTAAGATAAAAACAGAAAAGAAACTTTCTGAGAAACTGTTTTGTGTTCTGTTAATTCATCTCACAGAGTTACAGCTTTTACCTCAAGATGCCTTTCGCTAAGACTGTTCTTGGGCAATTTGCAAAGTGATATTTTGAAGCCCATAGAGAGCTATGTTGAACAATTAAAATCTTTCGTTAAAAACTGGAAAGAAGCTTTCTGAGAAACTGCTTTTTGTTCTGTTAATTCATCTCACAGAGTTACAGCTTTCTCCTCAAGAAGCCGTTCACTAAGACTGTGCTTGTGGAATTTGCAAAGTGATATTTAAAAGCCCTTAGAGGACTATGGTGAAAAAGGAAATATCCTAAGATAAAAACAGAAAAGAAGCATTCTGAGAAACTGCTTTGTGTTCTGTTAATTCATCTCATGGAGTTACAGATTTCCTCTCCAGAATCCTTTCTCTAATACTGTTACTGTTTAGCTTGCTAAGTGATATTTGGAAGCCAGTAGAAGGCTATGGTGAAAAACGAAGTATCTTCAGTTAGAAACTTGAAAGAAGCTTTCTGACAAACTACTTTGTGTTCTGTTAATTCATCTCACAGAGTTACAGCTTTCCCCTCAAGAAGCCGTTCACTTGGACTATTCTTGTGAAATTTTCAAAGTGATATTTTTAAACCCATAGAAGGCTACGGTGAAAAAGAAAATATCTTCCTTTAATAACTGGAAAGAAATTTTCTGAGAAACTGCCGTGTTTTCTGTTAATACATCTCACCGAGTTACAGCTTTCCTCTCAAGAAGCCTTTCTGTAAGGCTCTTCTTGTGGAATTTGCAAAGTGATATTTGGAAGCACATAGAGGCCTATGGTGAAAAAGGAAATATCTTCCGTTAAAAACTGGAAGAGAGATTTCTGAAAAACTGCTTTGTGTTTTGTTAATTCATGTCACAGAGTTACAGCTTTCCCCTCCATAATCCTTTCGCTAAGACTGTTGTTGTGGAATTTGCAAAGAGATATTTGGAAGCCCATAGAGGGCTATGGTGAAAAAGGAAATATAATAAGATAAAAACTGAAAAGAAGCTTTCTGAGAAACTGTTTTGTGTTCTGTTAATTCATCTCACAGAGTTACAGCTTTTCTTTCAAGAAGTATTTCGCTAAGAGTGTTCTTGTAGAATTTGCAAAGTGATATTTGGAAGCCCTTAGAGGGCTACGGTGAAAAAGGAAATATCTTCAATTAAAAAATGGAAAGATGCTTTCTGAGAAACTGCTTTGTGTTCTGTTAATTCACCTCACAGAGTTACAGGATTCCCCTCCAGAAGCCTTTTGCTAAGACTGTTTTTGTGGAATTTGCAAAATGATATTTGGAAGCCCATAGAGGGCTATGGTGAAAAAGGACATATCTTCCATTAAAAACTGGAAGGAAATTTTCTGAGAAACCGCTTTGTGTTCTGTTAATTCATCTCACAGAGTTACAGCTTTCTTCTCAAGAAGCCTTTCGCTAAGACAGTTCTTGTGGAATTTACAAAGTGATATTTGGTAGCCCTTAGAGGGCTATGGTGAAAAAGGACATATCTTCCTTTAAAAACTGGAAAGAAGATATCTGAGAAACTGCTTTGTTTTCTGTTAATTCATCTCACAGAGTTAAAACTTTCCCCTCCAGAAGCCTTTCGCTTAGACTGTTCTTGTGAAATTTGCAAAATGATATTTGGAAGCCCAAAGAGAGCTATGGTGAAAAAGGAAATATCCTAAGATAAAAACTGAAAAGAAGCTTTCTGAGGAACTGCTTTGTGTTCTCTTAATTCGTATCACAGAGTTACAAATTTTCCCTCAAGAAGCCATTCGCTAAGACTGTTCTTGTGCAATTTGCAAAGTGATATTTGGAAGCCCATAGAGGGCCATGATGAAAAAGGAAATATCTTCAGTTAAAACCTGGAAAGAAACTTACTGAGAAACTGCTTTGTGTTGTAGTAATTCATCTCACAGAGTTACAGCTTTCTTCTCAAGAAGCTTTTCGGTAAGTCTGTTTTGTGGAATTTGCAAAGTGATATTTGGAAGCCCATAGTGGGATATGGAGAAAAAGGAAATATCTTCCGTTAAAAACTAGGAAGAAGATTTCTGAGACACTGCTTTCTGTTCTGTTAATTTATCTAACAGAGTTACAGCATTCCCCTACAGAACTCATTCGCTAAGAGTGTTTTTGTGGAATTTGCAAAGTGATATTTGGAAGCCCCAAGAGGGCTTCGGTGAAAAAGGGAATATCTTCAGTTAAAAACTGGAAAGAAGCTTTCTGAGAAACTGCTTTGTGTTCTGATAATTCATCTCACAGAATTACAGCTTTCCCTTCAAGAAGTCTTTCGATAAGACTGTTCTTGTGGGATTTGCAAAGTGATATTTGGAAACCCATAGAGGGCTATGGTGAAAAACAAAATATCTTCCGTTAAAAACTGGAAAGAAGCTTTCTGAGAAACTGCCGTGTGTTCTATTGATACATCTCACACAGTTACAGCTTTGCTCTCAAGAAGACCTTCGCTAAGACTGTTCTTGAGTGATTTGCAAAGTGATATTTGGAAGCCCACAGAGGGCTATGTTGAAAAAGGAAATATCTTCCGTTATAAACTGGAAAGAAGCTTTCTGAGAAACTGCCGTGTGTTCTGTTAATATATCTCACTGAGTTACAGCTTTCCCCTCGAGAAGCCTTTCACTAAGACTGTTATTGTGGGATTTGCAAAGTGATATTTGGAAGTCTATAGGGGGCTATGGTAAAAAAATAAATATCTTCAGTTAAAAACTGGAAAGAAGCTTTCTGAGAAACTGCTTTGTGTTCTGTTAATTCATCTCACAGAGTTACAGCTTACCTCTCAAGAAGCCTTTCGCTAAGACTGTTCTTGTGGAATTTGCAAAGTGATATTTGGAAACCCATAGAGGGCTATGGTGAGAAAGGAAATATCTTTCGTTAAAAACTGAAAAGAAGCTTTCTGAGAAACTGCGATGTGTTCTGTTAATTCATCTCAAAGAGTTACAACTTTCCCCTCAAGAAGCCTTCAGCTAAGGCTCCTCTTGTGTAATTTGCAAAATGATATTTGGAAGCCCATAGAGGTCTACAGTGAAAATGGAAATATCCTCAGATAAAAACCGAAAAGAATCTTTCTGAAAATCTGCTTTGTGTTCTGTTAGTTCATCTCACAGAGTTACAGCTTTCCCCTCAAGAAGCCGTTCACTAAGATTGTTTTTGAGAAATTTGCAAAGAGATGGTTGGAAGCCCATAGAGGGCTACGGTGAAAAAGGAAATATCCTAAGATAAAAACAGAAAAGAAGCTTTCTGAGAAACTGCTTTGTGTTCTGTTAATTCATCCCACAGAGTTACAGCTTTCCCCTCCAGAAGACTTATGGTAAGACTGTTCTTGTGTAATTTGGAAAGTGATATTTAGAAGCCCCTACAGGGCTATGGAGAAAAAGGAAATATCTTCCGTTAAAAACTGGAAAGAAGCTTTCTGAGAAACAACTTTGTGTTCTGTTAATTGATTTCACAGAGTTACAGCGTTCCCCTCAAGAAGCCTTTCGCTCAGACTGTTCTTGTGGAATTTACATAGTGATATTTGGAAGCCCATAGTGGGCTATGGCGAAAAAGGAAATGTCGTAAGAAAAAAACTGAAAAGAAGCTTTCTGATAAACTGATTTGTGTTCTGTTAATTCATCTCACAGAGTTACAGATTTTCCCTAAAGAAGCCTTTTGCTAAGACTGTTCCTGTGGAATTTGCAAAGTGATATTTTGAAACCCATAGAGGGCTATGGTGAAAAAGGAAATATCCTATGATAAAAACTGAAAAGAAGCTTTCTGAGAAACTGCTTTGTGTTCTGTTAATTCAACTCACAGAGTTACAGCATTCCCCTCAAGAAACCTTTCGCTAAGACTGTTCTTTTGGAATTTGCAAAGTGATATTTGGAAGCCCATAGAGGCCTATGGTGAAAAAGGAAATATCTTCAGTTAAAAACTGAAAAGAAGCTTTCTGAGAAACTGCTTTGTGTTCTGTTAATTCATATCGAAGAGTTAGAGTTTCCCCTCAAGAAGCCTTTCGCTAAGACTGTTCTTGTGGAATTGGCAATGTGATATTTGGAAGAACATAGGTGCTATTCTGAAAAAGGAAATATCCTAAGAAAAAAACTGAAAAGAAGCTTTCTGAGAAACTGCTTTGTGTTCTGTTAATTCATCTCAAAGAGTTAGAGCTTTCCCCTCAAGAAGCCTTTCGCTAAGACTGTTCTTGTGGAATTTGCAAAGTGATATTTGGAAGCCCATCCATGGTTATGGTGAAAGTGGACATATCCTAAGATAAAAACCGAAAAGAAGCTTTCTGAGAATCTGCTTTGTGTTCTGTTATTTCGTCTCACAGAGTTACAGCTTTCCCCTCAAGAAGCCGTTCACGAAGGCTGTTCTTGTGTAATTTGCAAAGAGATATTTGGAAGACCATAGAGGGCTATATTGAAAAGTAAATATCTTCCGTTTAAAACTGGAAAGAAGCATTCTGAGAAACTGCCATGTGTTCTGTTAATACATCACACCGAGTTACAGCTTTCCCCTCAAGAAATTTCTCGCTAGGACTGTTCTTGTGGAATTTGCAAAGTCATATTTGGAAGCCAGTAGTGGGCTATGGTGAAAAAGGAAATATCTTCAGTGGAAAACTGGAAAGAAGGTTTCTGAGAAACTGCTTTGTGTTCCGTTAATTCATCTCACAGAGTTACAGATTTTCCCACAAGAAGCTTTTCTCAAAGACTGTTCTTGTGGAATTTGCAAAGTGATATTTGGAAGCCCATTGAAGTCTACTGTGAAAAAGGAAATATCATCCGTTAAAAACTGGAAAGAAGACTTCTGAGAAACTGCTTTGTGTTCTGTTAATTCATCTCACAGAGATACAGCTTACCCCTCAAGAAGTCTTTCGCTAAGACTGTTCTTGTGGAATTTGCAAAGTGATATTTGGAAGCCTATAGGGGGCTCTGGTGAAAAAGGAAATATCTTCC
Source organism: Chlorocebus sabaeus (assembly GCF_047675955.1). NCBI lineage: Eukaryota > Metazoa > Chordata > Mammalia > Primates > Cercopithecidae > Chlorocebus > Chlorocebus sabaeus. Next base: position 103,419 of record NW_027327335.1, read on the forward strand.
GTTAAAAACTGGAAAGAAGATTTCTGAGAAACTGCTTTGTGTTCTGTTAATTCATCTCACAGAGTTACAGATTTCCCCTCCAGAATCCTTTCACTAAGACTGTTCTTGTGGAATTTGCAAAGTGATATTTGGAATCCCAGAGAGATATGGGGAAAACAGAAATATCTTCCGTTAAAAACTGGAAAGAAGCTTTCTGAGAAACTGCTTCGTGTTCTGTTAATTCATCTCACAGAGTTACAGCTTTCCCTGAAAGAAGCCTTTCGCTAAGACTGTTCTTGTGGAATTTGCAAACTGATATTTGGAAGACTCTAGAGGGCTAGGGTGAAAAAGAAAATATTTTCCGTTAAAAACTGGAAAGAAGATTTCTGAGAATCAGCTTTGTGTTCTGTTAATTCATCTAACAGAGTTACAGCTGTCCCGTAGAGAAGCCTTTCGCTAAGAGTTTTCTTGTGGAATTTGCAAAGTGATATTTGGAAGCCCTTAGAAGGCTATGGTGAAAAAGGAAATATCCTAAGATAAAAACAGAAAAGAAACTCTCTGAGAAACTGTTTTGTGTTCTGTTAATTCATCTCACAGAGTTACAGCTTTTACCTCAAGATGCCTTTCGCTAAGACTGTTCTTGGGCAATTTTCAAAGTGATATTTTGAAGCCCATAGAGAGCTATGTTGAACAATTAAAATCTTTCGTTAAAAACTGGAAAGAAGCTTTCTGAGAAACTGCTTTTTGTTCTGTTAATTCATCTCACAGAGTTACAGCTTTCTCCTCAAGAAGCCGTTCACTAAGACTGTGCTTGTGGAATTTGCAAAGTGATATTTAAAAGCCCTTAGAGGACTATGGTGAAAAAGGAAATATCCTAAGATAAAAACAGAAAAGAAGCATTCTGAGAAACTGCTTTGTGTTCTGTTAATTCATCTCATGGAGTTACAGATTTCCTCTCCAGAATCCTTTCTCTAATACTGTTACTGTTTAGCTTGCTAAGTGATATTTGGAAGCCAGTAGAAGGCTATGGTGAAAAACGAAATATCTTCAGTTAGAAACTTGAAAGAAGCTTTCTGACAAACTACTTTGTGTTCTGTTAATTCATCTCACAGAGTTACAGCTTTCCCCTCAAGAAGCCGTTCACTTGGACTATTCTTGTGAAATTTTCAAAGTGATATTTTTAAACCCATAGAAGGCTACGGTGAAAAAGAAAATATCTTCCTTTAATAACTGGAAAGAAATTTTCTGAGAAACTGCCGTGTTTTCTGTTAATACATCTCACCGAGTTACAGCTTTCCTCTCAAGAAGCCTTTCTGTAAGGCTCTTCTTGTGGAATTTGCAAAGTGATATTTGGAAGCACATAGAGGCCTATGGTGAAAAAGGAAATATCTTCCGTTAAAAACTGGAAGAGAGATTTCTGAAAAACTGCTTTGTGTTTCGTTAATTCATGTCACAGAGTTACAGCTTTCCCCTCCATAATCCTTTCGCTAAGACTGTTGTTGTGGAATTTGCAAAGAGATATTTGGAAGCCCATAGAGGGCTATGGTGAAAAAGGAAATATAATAAGATAAAAACTGAAAAGAAGCTTTCTGAGAAACTGTTTTGTGTTCTGTTAATTCATCTCACAGAGTTACAGCTTTTCTTTCAAGAAGTATTTCGCTAAGAGTGTTCTTGTGGAATTTGCAAAGTGATATTTGGAAGCCCTTAGAGGGCTACGGTGAAAAAGGAAATATCTTCAATTAAAAAATGGAAAGATGCTTTCTGAGAAACTGCTTTGTGTTCTGTTAATTCATCTCACAGAGTTACAGGATTCCCCTCCAGAAGCCTTTTGCTAAGACTGTTTTTGTGGAATTTGCAAAATGATATTTGGAAGCCCATAGAGGGCTATGGTGAAAAAGGACATATCTTCCATTAAAAACTGGAAGGAAATTTTCTGAGACACCGCTTTGTGTTCTGTTAATTCATCTCACAGAGTTACAGCTTTCTTCTCAAGAAGCCTTTCGCTAAGACAGTTCTTGTGGAATTTACAAAGTGATATTTGGTAGCCCTTAGAGGGCTATGGTGAAAAAGGACATATCTTCCTTTAAAAACTGGAAAGAAGATATCTGAGAAACTGCTTTGTTTTCTGTTAATTCATCTCACAGAGTTAAAACTTTCCCCTCCAGAAGCCTTTCGCTTAGACTGTTCTTGTGAAATTTGCAAAATGATATTTGGAAGCCCAAAGAGAGCTATGGTGAAAAAGGAAATATCCTAAGATAAAAACTGAAAAGAAGCTTTCTGAGGAACTGCTTTGTGTTCTCTTAATTCGTATCACAGAGTTACAAATTTTCCCTCAAGAAGCCATTCGCTAAGACTGTTCTTGTGCAATTTGCAAAGTGATATTTGGAAGCCCATAGAGGGCCATGATGAAAAAGGAAATATCTTCAGTTAAAACCTGGAAAGAAACTTACTGAGAAACTGCTTTGTGTTGTAGTAATTCATCTCACAGAGTTACAGCTTTCTTCTCAAGAAGCTTTTCGGTAAGTCTGTTTTGTGGAATTTGCAAAGTGATATTTGGAAGCCCATAGTGGGATATGGAGAAAAAGGAAATATCTTCCGTTAAAAACTAGGAAGAAGATTTCTGAGACACTGCTTTCTGTTCTGTTAATTTATCTAACAGAGTTACAGCATTCCCCTACAGAACTCATTCGCTAAGAGTGTTTTTGTGGAATTTGCAAAGTGATATTTGGAAGCCCCAAGAGGGCTTCGGTGAAAAAGGGAATATCTTCAGTTAAAAACTGGAAAGAAGCTTTCTGAGAAACTGCTTTGTGTTCTGATAATTCATCTCACAGAATTACAGCTTTCCCTTCAAGAAGTCTTTCGATAAGACTGTTCTTGTGGGATTTGCAAAGTGATATTTGGAAACCCATAGAGGGCTATGGTGAAAAACAAAATATCTTCCGTTAAAAACTGGAAAGAAGCTTTCTGAGAAACTGCCGTGTGTTCTATTGATACATCTCACACAGTTACAGCTTTGCTCTCAAGAAGACCTTCGCTAAGACTGTTCTTGAGTGATTTGCAAAGTGATATTTGGAAGCCCACAGAGGGCTATGTTGAAAAAGGAAATATCTTCCGTTATAAACTGGAAAGAAGCTTTCTGAGAAACTGCCGTGTGTTCTGTTAATATATCTCACTGAGTTACAGCTTTCCCCTCGAGAAGCCTTTCACTAAGACTGTTATTGTGGGATTTGCAAAGTGATATTTGGAAGTCTATAGGGGGCTATGGTAAAAAAATAAATATCTTCAGTTAAAAACTGGAAAGAAGCTTTCTGAGAAACTGCTTTGTGTTCTGTTAATTCATCTCACAGAGTTACAGCTTACCTCTCAAGAAGCCTTTCGCTAAGACTGTTCTTGTGGAATTTGCAAAGTGATATTTGGAAACCCATAGAGGGCTATGGTGAGAAAGGAAATATCTTTCGTTAAAAACTGAAAAGAAGCTTTCTGAGAAACTGCGATGTGTTCTGTTAATTCATCTCAAAGAGTTACAACTTTCCCCTCAAGAAGCCTTCAGCTAAGGCTCCTCTTGTGTAATTTGCAAAATGATATTTGGAAGCCCATAGAGGTCTACAGTGAAAATGGAAATATCCTCAGATAAAAACCGAAAAGAATCTTTCTGAAAATCTGCTTTGTGTTCTGTTAGTTCATCTCACAGAGTTACAGCTTTCCCCTCAAGAAGCCGTTCACTAAGATTGTTTTTGAGAAATTTGCAAAGAGATGGTTGGAAGCCCATAGAGGGCTACGGTGAAAAAGGAAATATCCTAAGATAAAAACAGAAAAGAAGCTTTCTGAGAAACTGCTTTGTGTTCTGTTAATTCATCCCACAGAGTTACAGCTTTCCCCTCCAGAAGACTTATGGTAAGACTGTTCTTGTGTAATTTGGAAAGTGATATTTAGAAGCCCCTACAGGGCTATGGAGAAAAAGGAAATATCTTCCGTTAAAAACTGGAAAGAAGCTTTCTGAGAAACAACTTTGTGTTCTGTTAATTGATTTCACAGAGTTACAGCGTTCCCCTCAAGAAGCCTTTCGCTCAGACTGTTCTTGTGGAATTTACATAGTGATATTTGGAAGCCCATAGTGGGCTATGGCGAAAAAGGAAATGTCGTAAGAAAAAAACTGAAAAGAAGCTTTCTGATAAACTGATTTGTGTTCTGTTAATTCATCTCACAGAGTTACAGATTTTCCCTAAAGAAGCCTTTTGCTAAGACTGTTCCTGTGGAATTTGCAAAGTGATATTTTGAAACCCATAGAGGGCTATGGTGAAAAAGGAAATATCCTATGATAAAAACTGAAAAGAAGCTTTCTGAGAAACTGCTTTGTGTTCTGTTAATTCAACTCACAGAGTTACAGCATTCCCCTCAAGAAACCTTTCGCTAAGACTGTTCTTTTGGAATTTGCAAAGTGATATTTGGAAGCCCATAGAGGCCTATGGTGAAAAAGGAAATATCTTCAGTTAAAAACTGAAAAGAAGCTTTCTGAGAAACTGCTTTGTGTTCTGTTAATTCATATCGAAGAGTTAGAGTTTCCCCTCAAGAAGCCTTTCGCTAAGACTGTTCTTGTGGAATTGGCAATGTGATATTTGGAAGAACATAGGTGCTATTCTGAAAAAGGAAATATCCTAAGAAAAAAACTGAAAAGAAGCTTTCTGAGAAACTGCTTTGTGTTCTGTTAATTCATCTCAAAGAGTTAGAGCTTTCCCCTCAAGAAGCCTTTCGCTAAGACTGTTCTTGTGGAATTTGCAAAGTGATATTTGGAAGCCCATCCATGGTTATGGTGAAAGTGGACATATCCTAAGATAAAAACCGAAAAGAAGCTTTCTGAGAATCTGCTTTGTGTTCTGTTATTTCGTCTCACAGAGTTACAGCTTTCCCCTCAAGAAGCCGTTCACGAAGGCTGTTCTTGTGTAATTTGCAAAGAGATATTTGGAAGACCATAGAGGGCTATATTGAAAAGTAAATATCTTCCGTTTAAAACTGGAAAGAAGCATTCTGAGAAACTGCCATGTGTTCTGTTAATACATCACACCGAGTTACAGCTTTCCCCTCAAGAAATTTCTCGCTAGGACTGTTCTTGTGGAATTTGCAAAGTCATATTTGGAAGCCAGTAGTGGGCTATGGTGAAAAAGGAAATATCTTCAGTGGAAAACTGGAAAGAAGGTTTCTGAGAAACTGCTTTGTGTTCCGTTAATTCATCTCACAGAGTTACAGATTTTCCCACAAGAAGCTTTTCTCAAAGACTGTTCTTGTGGAATTTGCAAAGTGATATTTGGAAGCCCATTGAAGTCTACTGTGAAAAAGGAAATATCATCCGTTAAAAACTGGAAAGAAGACTTCTGAGAAACTGCTTTGTGTTCTGTTAATTCATCTCACAGAGATACAGCTTACCCCTCAAGAAGTCTTTCGCTAAGACTGTTCTTGTGGAATTTGCAAAGTGATATTTGGAAGCCTATAGGGGGCTCTGGTGAAAAAGGAAATATCTTCCGTTAAAAACTGGAAAGAAGATTTCTGAGAAACTGCTTTGTGTTCTGTTAATTCATCTCACAGAGTTACAGATTTCCCCTCCAGAATCCTTTCACTAAGACTGTTCTTGTGGAATTTGCAAAGTGATATTTGGAATCCCAGAGAGATATGGGGAAAACAGAAATATCTTCCGTTAAAAACTGGAAAGAAGCTTTCTGAGAAACTGCTTCGTGTTCTGTTAATTCATCTCACAGAGTTACAGCTTTCCCTGAAAGAAGCCTTTCGCTAAGACTGTTCTTGTGGAATTTGCAAACTGATATTTGGAAGACTCTAGAGGGCTAGGGTGAAAAAGAAAATATTTTCCGTTAAAAACTGGAAAGAAGATTTCTGAGAATCAGCTTTGTGTTCTGTTAATTCATCTAACAGAGTTACAGCTGTCCCGTAGAGAAGCCTTTCGCTAAGAGTTTTCTTGTGGAATTTGCAAAGTGATATTTGGAAGCCCTTAGAAGGCTATGGTGAAAAAGGAAATATCCTAAGATAAAAACAGAAAAGAAACTCTCTGAGAAACTGTTTTGTGTTCTGTTAATTCATCTCACAGAGTTACAGCTTTTACCTCTAGATGCCTTTCGCTAAGACTGTTCTTGGGCAATTTTCAAAGTGATATTTTGAAGCCCATAGAGAGCTATGTTGAACAATTAAAATCTTTCGTTAAAAACTGGAAAGAAGCTTTCTGAGAAACTGCTTTTTGTTCTGTTAATTCATCTCACAGAGTTACAGCTTTCTCCTCAAGAAGCCGTTCACTAAGACTGTGCTTGTGGAATTTGCAAAGTGATATTTAAAAGCCCTTAGAGGACTATGGTGAAAAAGGAAATATCCTAAGATAAAAACAGAAAAGAAGCATTCTGAGAAACTGCTTTGTGTTCTGTTAATTCATCTCATGGAGTTACAGATTTCCTCTCCAGAATCCTTTCTCTAATACTGTTACTGTTTAGCTTGCTAAGTGATATTTGGAAGCCAGTAGAAGGCTATGGTGAAAAACGAAATATCTTCAGTTAGAAACTTGAAAGAAGCTTTCTGACAAACTACTTTGTGTTCTGTTAATTCATCTCACAGAGTTACAGCTTTCCCCTCAAGAAGCCGTTCACTTGGACTATTCTTGTGAAATTTTCAAAGTGATATTTTTAAACCCATAGAAGGCTACGGTGAAAAAGAAAATATCTTCCTTTAATAACTGGAAAGAAATTTTCTGAGAAACTGCCGTGTTTTCTGTTAATACATCTCACCGAGTTACAGCTTTCCTCTCAAGAAGCCTTTCTGTAAGGCTCTTCTTGTGGAATTTGCAAAGTGATATTTGGAAGCACATAGAGGCCTATGGTGAAAAAGGAAATATCTTCCGTTAAAAACTGGAAGAGAGATTTCTGAAAAACTGCTTTGTGTTTTGTTAATTCATGTCACAGAGTTACAGCTTTCCCCTCCATAATCCTTTCGCTAAGACTGTTGTTGTGGAATTTGCAAAGAGATATTTGGAAGCCCATAGAGGGCTATGGTGAAAAAGGAAATATAATAAGATAAAAACTGAAAAGAAGCTTTCTGAGAAACTGTTTTGTGTTCTGTTAATTCATCTCACAGAGTTACAGCTTTTCTTTCAAGAAGTATTTCGCTAAGAGTGTTCTTGTGGAATTTGCAAAGTGATATTTGGAAGCCCTTAGAGGGCTACGGTGAAAAAGGAAATATCTTCAATTAAAAAATGGAAAGATGCTTTCTGAGAAACTGCTTTGTGTTCTGTTAATTCATCTCACAGCGTTACAGGTTTTAACTCAAGAAGCCCTTTGCTAAGACTGTTCTTGGGTAATTAGCAAAGTGATATTTGGAAGCTCTTAGAGGGCTATACGAAAAAGGAAATATCTTCAGTTAAAACTGGAAAGAAACTTCTGAGAAACTGCTTTGTGTTCTGTTAATTCACGTTACAGTGTTACAGCTTTCCCCTCCATAATCCTTTCGCTAAGACTGTTGTTGTGGAATTTGCAAAGAGATATTTGGAAGCCCATAGAGGGCTATGGTAAAAAAGGAAATATAATAAGATAAAAACTGAAAAGAAGCTTTCTGAGAAACTGTTTTGTGTTCTGTTAATTCATCTCAAAGAGTTAGAGCTTTCCCCTCAAGAAGCCTTTCGCTAAGACTGTTCTTGTGGAATTTGCAAAGTGATATTTGGAAGCCCATCCATGGTTTTGGTGAAAGTGGACATATCCTAAGATAAAAACCGAAAAGAAGCTTTCTGAGAATCTGCTTTGTGTTCTGTTATTTCGTCTCACAGAGTTACAGCTTTCCCCTCAAGAAGCCGTTCACGAAGGCTGTTCTTGTGTAATTTGCAAAGAGATATTTGGAAGACCATAGAGGGCTATATTGAAAAGTAAATATCTTCCGTTTAAAACTGGAAAGAAGCATTCTGAGAAACTGCCATGTGTTCTGTTAATACATCACACCGAGTTACAGCTTTCCCCTCAAGAAATTTTTCGCTAGGACTGTTCTTGTGGAATTTGCAAAGTCATATTTGGAAGCCAGTAGTGGGCTATGGTGAAAAAGGAAATATCTTCAGTGGAAAACTGGAAAGAAGGTTTCTGAGAAACTGCTTTGTGTTCCGTTAATTCATCTCACAGAGTTACAGATTTTCCCACAAGAAGCTTTTCTCAAAGACTGTTCTTGTGGAATTTGCAAAGTGATATTTGGAAGCCTATAGGGGGCTCTGGTGAAAAAGGAAATATCTTCCGTTAAAAACTGGAAAGAAGATTTCTGAGAAACTGCTTTGTGTTCTGTTAATTCATCTCACAGAGTTACAGATTTCCCCTCCAGAATCCTTTCACTAAGACTGTTCTTGTGGAATTTGCAAAGTGATATTTGGAATCCCAGAGAGATATGGGGAAAACAGAAATATCTTCCGTTAAAAACTGGAAAGAAGCTTTCTGAGAAACTGCTTCGTGTTCTGTTAATTCATCTCACAGAGTTACAGCTTTCCCTGAAAGAAGCCTTTCGCTAAGACTGTTCTTGTGGAATTTGCAAACTGATATTTGGAAGACTCTAGAGGGCTAGGGTGAAAAAGAAAATATTTTCCGTTAAAAACTGGAAAGAAGATTTCTGAGAATCAGCTTTGTGTTCTGTTAATTCATCTAACAGAGTTACAGCTGTCCCGTAGAGAAGCCTTTCGCTAAGAGTTTTCTTGTGGAATTTGCAAAGTGATATTTGGAAGCCCTTAGAAGGCTATGGTGAAAAAGGAAATATCCTAAGATAAAAACAGAAAAGAAACTTTCTGAGAAACTGTTTTGTGTTCTGTTAATTCATCTCACAGAGTTACAGCTTTTACCTCAAGATGCCTTTCGCTAAGACTGTTCTTGGGCAATTTGCAAAGTGATATTTTGAAGCCCATAGAGAGCTATGTTGAACAATTAAAATCTTTCGTTAAAAACTGGAAAGAAGCTTTCTGAGAAACTGCTTTTTGTTCTGTTAATTCATCTCACAGAGTTACAGCTTTCTCCTCAAGAAGCCGTTCACTAAGACTGTGCTTGTGGAATTTGCAAAGTGATATTTAAAAGCCCTTAGAGGACTATGGTGAAAAAGGAAATATCCTAAGATAAAAACAGAAAAGAAGCATTCTGAGAAACTGCTTTGTGTTCTGTTAATTCATCTCATGGAGTTACAGATTTCCTCTCCAGAATCCTTTCTCTAATACTGTTACTGTTTAGCTTGCTAAGTGATATTTGGAAGCCAGTAGAAGGCTATGGTGAAAAACGAAGTATCTTCAGTTAGAAACTTGAAAGAAGCTTTCTGACAAACTACTTTGTGTTCTGTTAATTCATCTCACAGAGTTACAGCTTTCCCCTCAAGAAGCCGTTCACTTGGACTATTCTTGTGAAATTTTCAAAGTGATATTTTTAAACCCATAGAAGGCTACGGTGAAAAAGAAAATATCTTCCTTTAATAACTGGAAAGAAATTTTCTGAGAAACTGCCGTGTTTTCTGTTAATACATCTCACCGAGTTACAGCTTTCCTCTCAAGAAGCCTTTCTGTAAGGCTCTTCTTGTGGAATTTGCAAAGTGATATTTGGAAGCACATAGAGGCCTATGGTGAAAAAGGAAATATCTTCCGTTAAAAACTGGAAGAGAGATTTCTGAAAAACTGCTTTGTGTTTTGTTAATTCATGTCACAGAGTTACAGCTTTCCCCTCCATAATCCTTTCGCTAAGACTGTTGTTGTGGAATTTGCAAAGAGATATTTGGAAGCCCATAGAGGGCTATGGTGAAAAAGGAAATATAATAAGATAAAAACTGAAAAGAAGCTTTCTGAGAAACTGTTTTGTGTTCTGTTAATTCATCTCACAGAGTTACAGCTTTTCTTTCAAGAAGTATTTCGCTAAGAGTGTTCTTGTAGAATTTGCAAAGTGATATTTGGAAGCCCTTAGAGGGCTACGGTGAAAAAGGAAATATCTTCAATTAAAAAATGGAAAGATGCTTTCTGAGAAACTGCTTTGTGTTCTGTTAATTCACCTCACAGAGTTACAGGATTCCCCTCCAGAAGCCTTTTGCTAAGACTGTTTTTGTGGAATTTGCAAAATGATATTTGGAAGCCCATAGAGGGCTATGGTGAAAAAGGACATATCTTCCATTAAAAACTGGAAGGAAATTTTCTGAGAAACCGCTTTGTGTTCTGTTAATTCATCTCACAGAGTTACAGCTTTCTTCTCAAGAAGCCTTTCGCTAAGACAGTTCTTGTGGAATTTACAAAGTGATATTTGGTAGCCCTTAGAGGGCTATGGTGAAAAAGGACATATCTTCCTTTAAAAACTGGAAAGAAGATATCTGAGAAACTGCTTTGTTTTCTGTTAATTCATCTCACAGAGTTAAAACTTTCCCCTCCAGAAGCCTTTCGCTTAGACTGTTCTTGTGAAATTTGCAAAATGATATTTGGAAGCCCAAAGAGAGCTATGGTGAAAAAGGAAATATCCTAAGATAAAAACTGAAAAGAAGCTTTCTGAGGAACTGCTTTGTGTTCTCTTAATTCGTATCACAGAGTTACAAATTTTCCCTCAAGAAGCCATTCGCTAAGACTGTTCTTGTGCAATTTGCAAAGTGATATTTGGAAGCCCATAGAGGGCCATGATGAAAAAGGAAATATCTTCAGTTAAAACCTGGAAAGAAACTTACTGAGAAACTGCTTTGTGTTGTAGTAATTCATCTCACAGAGTTACAGCTTTCTTCTCAAGAAGCTTTTCGGTAAGTCTGTTTTGTGGAATTTGCAAAGTGATATTTGGAAGCCCATAGTGGGATATGGAGAAAAAGGAAATATCTTCCGTTAAAAACTAGGAAGAAGATTTCTGAGACACTGCTTTCTGTTCTGTTAATTTATCTAACAGAGTTACAGCATTCCCCTACAGAACTCATTCGCTAAGAGTGTTTTTGTGGAATTTGCAAAGTGATATTTGGAAGCCCCAAGAGGGCTTCGGTGAAAAAGGGAATATCTTCAGTTAAAAACTGGAAAGAAGCTTTCTGAGAAACTGCTTTGTGTTCTGATAATTCATCTCACAGAATTACAGCTTTCCCTTCAAGAAGTCTTTCGATAAGACTGTTCTTGTGGGATTTGCAAAGTGATATTTGGAAACCCATAGAGGGCTATGGTGAAAAACAAAATATCTTCCGTTAAAAACTGGAAAGAAGCTTTCTGAGAAACTGCCGTGTGTTCTATTGATACATCTCACACAGTTACAGCTTTGCTCTCAAGAAGACCTTCGCTAAGACTGTTCTTGAGTGATTTGCAAAGTGATATTTGGAAGCCCACAGAGGGCTATGTTGAAAAAGGAAATATCTTCCGTTATAAACTGGAAAGAAGCTTTCTGAGAAACTGCCGTGTGTTCTGTTAATATATCTCACTGAGTTACAGCTTTCCCCTCGAGAAGCCTTTCACTAAGACTGTTATTGTGGGATTTGCAAAGTGATATTTGGAAGTCTATAGGGGGCTATGGTAAAAAAATAAATATCTTCAGTTAAAAACTGGAAAGAAGCTTTCTGAGAAACTGCTTTGTGTTCTGTTAATTCATCTCACAGAGTTACAGCTTACCTCTCAAGAAGCCTTTCGCTAAGACTGTTCTTGTGGAATTTGCAAAGTGATATTTGGAAACCCATAGAGGGCTATGGTGAGAAAGGAAATATCTTTCGTTAAAAACTGAAAAGAAGCTTTCTGAGAAACTGCGATGTGTTCTGTTAATTCATCTCAAAGAGTTACAACTTTCCCCTCAAGAAGCCTTCAGCTAAGGCTCCTCTTGTGTAATTTGCAAAATGATATTTGGAAGCCCATAGAGGTCTACAGTGAAAATGGAAATATCCTCAGATAAAAACCGAAAAGAATCTTTCTGAAAATCTGCTTTGTGTTCTGTTAGTTCATCTCACAGAGTTACAGCTTTCCCCTCAAGAAGCCGTTCACTAAGATTGTTTTTGAGAAATTTGCAAAGAGATGGTTGGAAGCCCATAGAGGGCTACGGTGAAAAAGGAAATATCCTAAGATAAAAACAGAAAAGAAGCTTTCTGAGAAACTGCTTTGTGTTCTGTTAATTCATCCCACAGAGTTACAGCTTTCCCCTCCAGAAGACTTATGGTAAGACTGTTCTTGTGTAATTTGGAAAGTGATATTTAGAAGCCCCTACAGGGCTATGGAGAAAAAGGAAATATCTTCCGTTAAAAACTGGAAAGAAGCTTTCTGAGAAACAACTTTGTGTTCTGTTAATTGATTTCACAGAGTTACAGCGTTCCCCTCAAGAAGCCTTTCGCTCAGACTGTTCTTGTGGAATTTACATAGTGATATTTGGAAGCCCATAGTGGGCTATGGCGAAAAAGGAAATGTCGTAAGAAAAAAACTGAAAAGAAGCTTTCTGATAAACTGATTTGTGTTCTGTTAATTCATCTCACAGAGTTACAGATTTTCCCTAAAGAAGCCTTTTGCTAAGACTGTTCCTGTGGAATTTGCAAAGTGATATTTTGAAACCCATAGAGGGCTATGGTGAAAAAGGAAATATCCTATGATAAAAACTGAAAAGAAGCTTTCTGAGAAACTGCTTTGTGTTCTGTTAATTCAACTCACAGAGTTACAGCATTCCCCTCAAGAAACCTTTCGCTAAGACTGTTCTTTTGGAATTTGCAAAGTGATATTTGGAAGCCCATAGAGGCCTATGGTGAAAAAGGAAATATCTTCAGTTAAAAACTGAAAAGAAGCTTTCTGAGAAACTGCTTTGTGTTCTGTTAATTCATATCGAAGAGTTAGAGTTTCCCCTCAAGAAGCCTTTCGCTAAGACTGTTCTTGTGGAATTGGCAATGTGATATTTGGAAGAACATAGGTGCTATTCTGAAAAAGGAAATATCCTAAGAAAAAAACTGAAAAGAAGCTTTCTGAGAAACTGCTTTGTGTTCTGTTAATTCATCTCAAAGAGTTAGAGCTTTCCCCTCAAGAAGCCTTTCGCTAAGACTGTTCTTGTGGAATTTGCAAAGTGATATTTGGAAGCCCATCCATGGTTATGGTGAAAGTGGACATATCCTAAGATAAAAACCGAAAAGAAGCTTTCTGAGAATCTGCTTTGTGTTCTGTTATTTCGTCTCACAGAGTTACAGCTTTCCCCTCAAGAAGCCGTTCACGAAGGCTGTTCTTGTGTAATTTGCAAAGAGATATTTGGAAGACCATAGAGGGCTATATTGAAAAGTAAATATCTTCCGTTTAAAACTGGAAAGAAGCATTCTGAGAAACTGCCATGTGTTCTGTTAATACATCACACCGAGTTACAGCTTTCCCCTCAAGAAATTTTTCGCTAGGACTGTTCTTGTGGAATTTGCAAAGTCATATTTGGAAGCCAGTAGTGGGCTATGGTGAAAAAGGAAATATCTTCAGTGGAAAACTGGAAAGAAGGTTTCTGAGAAACTGCTTTGTGTTCCGTTAATTCATCTCACAGAGTTACAGATTTTCCCACAAGAAGCTTTTCTCAAAGACTGTTCTTGTGGAATTTGCAAAGTGATATTTGGAAGCCCATTGAAGTCTACTGTGAAAAAGGAAATATCATCCGTTAAAAACTGGAAAGAAGACTTCTGAGAAACTGCTTTGTGTTCTGTTAATTCATCTCACAGAGATACAGCTTACCCCTCAAGAAGTCTTTCGCTAAGACTGTTCTTGTGGAATTTGCAAAGTGATATTTGGAAGCCTATAGGGGGCTCTGGTGAAAAAGGAAATATCTTCCGTTAAAAACTGGAAAGAAGATTTCTGAGAAACTGCTTTGTGTTCTGTTAATTCATCTCACAGAGTTACAGATTTCCCCTCCAGAATCCTTTCACTAAGACTGTTCTTGTGGAATTTGCAAAGTGATATTTGGAATCCCAGAGAGATATGGGGAAAACAGAAATATCTTCCGTTAAAAACTGGAAAGAAGCTTTCTGAGAAACTGCTTCGTGTTCTGTTAATTCATCTCACAGAGTTACAGCTTTCCCTGAAAGAAGCCTTTCGCTAAGACTGTTCTTGTGGAATTTGCAAACTGATATTTGGAAGACTCTAGAGGGCTAGGGTGAAAAAGAAAATATTTTCCGTTAAAAACTGGAAAGAAGATTTCTGAGAATCAGCTTTGTGTTCTGTTAATTCATCTAACAGAGTTACAGCTGTCCCGTAGAGAAGCCTTTCGCTAAGAGTTTTCTTGTGGAATTTGCAAAGTGATATTTGGAAGCCCTTAGAAGGCTATGGTGAAAAAGGAAATATCCTAAGATAAAAACAGAAAAGAAACTTTCTGAGAAACTGTTTTGTGTTCTGTTAATTCATCTCACAGAGTTACAGCTTTTACCTCAAGATGCCTTTCGCTAAGACTGTTCTTGGGCAATTTGCAAAGTGATATTTTGAAGCCCATAGAGAGCTATGTTGAACAATTAAAATCTTTCGTTAAAAACTGGAAAGAAGCTTTCTGAGAAACTGCTTTTTGTTCTGTTAATTCATCTCACAGAGTTACAGCTTTCTCCTCAAGAAGCCGTTCACTAAGACTGTGCTTGTGGAATTTGCAAAGTGATATTTAAAAGCCCTTAGAGGACTATGGTGAAAAAGGAAATATCCTAAGATAAAAACAGAAAAGAAGCATTCTGAGAAACTGCTTTGTGTTCTGTTAATTCATCTCATGGAGTTACAGATTTCCTCTCCAGAATCCTTTCTCTAATACTGTTACTGTTTAGCTTGCTAAGTGATATTTGGAAGCCAGTAGAAGGCTATGGTGAAAAACGAAATATCTTCAGTTAGAAACTTGAAAGAAGCTTTCTGACAAACTACTTTGTGTTCTGTTAATTCATCTCACAGAGTTACAGCTTTCCCCTCAAGAAGCCGTTCACTTGGACTATTCTTGTGAAATTTTCAAAGTGATATTTTTAAACCCATAGAAGGCTACGGTGAAAAAGAAAATATCTTCCTTTAATAACTGGAAAGAAATTTTCTGAGAAACTGCCGTGTTTTCTGTTAATACATCTCACCGAGTTACAGCTTTCCTCTCAAGAAGCCTTTCTGTAAGGCTCTTCTTGTGGAATTTGCAAAGTGATATTTGGAAGCACATAGAGGCCTATGGTGAAAAAGGAAATATCTTCCGTTAAAAACTGGAAGAGAGATTTCTGAAAAACTGCTTTGTGTTTTGTTAATTCATGTCACAGAGTTACAGCTTTCCCCTCCATAATCCTTTCGCTAAGACTGTTGTTGTGGAATTTGCAAAGAGATATTTGGAAGCCCATAGAGGGCTATGGTGAAAAAGGAAATATAATAAGATAAAAACTGAAAAGAAGCTTTCTGAGAAACTGTTTTGTGTTCTGTTAATTCATCTCACAGAGTTACAGCTTTTCTTTCAAGAAGTATTTCGCTAAGAGTGTTCTTGTGGAATTTGCAAAGTGATATTTGGAAGCCCTTAGAGGGCTACGGTGAAAAAGGAAATATCTTCAATTAAAAAATGGAAAGATGCTTTCTGAGAAACTGCTTTGTGTTCTGTTAATTCATCTCACAGCGTTACAGGTTTTAACTCAAGAAGCCTTTTGCTAAGACTGTTCTTGGGTAATTAGCAAAGTGATATTTGGAAGCTCTTAGAGGGCTATACGAAAAAGGAAATATCTTCAGTTAAAACTGGAAAGAAACTTCTGAGAAACTGCTTTGTGTTCTGTTAATTCATGTTACAGTGTTACAGCTTTCCCCTCCATAATCCTTTCGCTAAGACTGTTGTTGTGGATTTTGCAAAGAGATATTTGGAAGCCCATAGAGGGCTATGGTAAAAAAGGAAATATAATAAGATAAAAACTGAAAAGAAGCTTTCTGAGAAACTGTTTTGTGTTCTGTTAATTCATCTCACAGAGTTACAGCTTTTCTTTCAAGAAGTATTTCGCTAAGAGTGTTCTTGTGGAATTTGCAAGGTGATATTTGGATGCCCTTAGAAGGCTACGGTGAAAAAGGAAATATCTTCAATTAAAAAATGGAAAGATGCTTTCTGAGAAACTGCTTTGTGTTCTGTTAATTCATCTCACAGCGTTACAGGTTTTAACTCAAGAAGCCCTTTGCTAAGACTGTTCTTGGGTAATTAGCAAAGTGATATTTGGAAGCTCTTAGAGGGCTATACGAAAAAGGAAATATCTTCAGTTAAAAACTGGAAAGAAGTTTTCTGAGAAACTTCTTTTTGTTCTCTTAATGCATATCACAGAGTTACAGCTTTCCCCTCAAGAAGCCTTTCGCTAAGACTGTTCTTGTGGAATTTACAAAGTGATATTTGGAAGCCCTTAGAGAGCTATAGTGAAAAAGGAAATACCTTCCGTTAAAAACTGAAAAGAAGACTTCTGAGAAACGGCTTTGTGTTTTGTTAGTTCATCTCACAGAGTTACAGC
Source organism: Chlorocebus sabaeus (assembly GCF_047675955.1). NCBI lineage: Eukaryota > Metazoa > Chordata > Mammalia > Primates > Cercopithecidae > Chlorocebus > Chlorocebus sabaeus. The sequence goes on from NW_027327335.1 coordinate 119,802, forward strand.
TTTCCGCTCAAGAAGCCGTTCACTAAGACCCTTCTTGTGAAATTTCAAAGTGATATTTGAGAACCCATAGAGGGCTATGGCAAAAAAGGAAATATCTTCAGTTAAAAACTTGAAAGAAACCTTCTGAGCAACTGCTTTGTGTTCTGTTAATTCATCTCACAGAGTTACAGCTTTCCCCTCAAGAAGCCTTCCGCTAAGACGCTTCTTGTGGAATTTCCAAAGTGATATTTAGAATCCTCTAGAGGGCTACGGTGAAAAAGGAAATATCATCCATTAAAAACTGGAAAGAAGCTTTCTGAGAAAATGCTATGTCTTCTGCTAATTCATCTCACAGAGTTTCAGCTTTAACCTCAAGAAGCCGTTCAGTAAGACTCTTCTTGTGGAATTTGCAAAGTGATATTTGGAAGCCCATAGAGGGCCATGGTGAAAAACGAAATATCTTAAGATAAAAACTGAAAAGAAGCTTTCTGAGAAACTCCTTTGGTTGTGTTAATTCAACTCACAGAGGTACAGCTTTCCCCTCAAGAAGCCTTTCGCTAAGACTCTTCTTGTGGAATTTCCAAAGTGATATTTGGAATCCTCTAGAGGGCTACGGTGAAAAAGGAAATATCATCCATTAAAAACTGGAAAGAAGCTTTCTGTGAAAATGCTATGTCTTCTGCTAATTCATCTCACAGAGTTTCAGCTTTAACCTCAAGAAGCCGTTCAGTAAGACTCTTCTTGTGGAATTTGCAAAGTGATATTTGGAAGCCCATAGAGGGCTATGGTGAAAAACGAAATATCTTAAGATAAAAACTGAAAAGAAGCTTTCTGAGAAACTCCTTTGGTTGTGTTAATTCAACTCAGAGAGGTACAGCTTTCTCCTCAAGTACTCTTTCGCTAAGGTTGTTGTTGTGGAATTTGCAAAGTGATATTTGGAAGCACATAGAGGGCTATGGTGAAAAAGGAAATATCTTCAGTTAAAATCTGTAAAGAAGCTTTCTGAGAAACTGCTTTGTGTTCTGTTAATTCATCTCAAAGAGTTACAGCTTTCCCCTCAAGAAGCCTTCCGCTAAGACTTTTCAAGTGGAATTTGCAAAGTGATATTTGGAAGCCCATAAAGGGCTATGGTGAAAAAGGAAATCGCCTCCCTTAAAAACTGGAAAGAAGCATTCTGAGAAACTGCTTTGAGTTCTGTTAGTTCATCTCACAGAGTTTCAGCTTTCCCCTGAAGAAGCCATTCACTAAGACTATTCTTGTGAAATTTGCAAAATGATATTTGGAAACCCATAGACGACTAAGGTGATAAAGGAAATATCTTCCGTTAAAAACTGGAAAGAAGCTTTCTGAGATACTGCCGTGTGTTCTGTTAATACATCTCACAGAGTTACAGCTTCCAATCCAGAAGCCTTTCGCTAAGAGTGTTCTTGTGGAATTTGCAAAGTGATAATTCGAAGCCTATAGAGGACTATGGTGAAAATGAGATATCCTAAGATAAAAACTGAAAAGAAACTTTCTGAGAAACTGCTTTGTGTTCTGTTAATTCATCTCCCAGAGTTACAGCTTTCCCTTGAAGAAGCCTTTCGCTAAGACTGCTCTTGTGAAATTTGCAAAGTGATATTTGGAGGCCCATAGAGGGCTATGGTGAAAAAGGAAATATCTTCAGGTAAAAACTGTAAAGAAGCTTTTGAGAAACTGCTGTGTGTTCTGTTAATATATATGACCGAGTTACAGATTTCTCCACAAGAAGCCTTTCGCTAAGACTTCTTGTCGGAGTTGCAAAGTGATATTTGGAAGTCCATAGAGGGCTAAGGTGAAAAAGGAAACATCTTCTGTTATAAACTGGAAAGATGATTTCTGAGAAACTGCTTTGTGTTCGGTTAATTCATCACAGAGAGTTACTGCTTTCGCCTCCAGAAACCTTATGCTAAGACTGTTGTTTTGGAATTTGCAAAGTGATATTTGGAAGCCCATACAGGGCTATGGTGAAAAAGGAAATATCCTAAGATAAAAACTGAAAAGAAGCTTTCATAGAAACTGCTTTGTGTTCTGTTAATTCATCTCACAGAATTACAGCTTTCCCCTCCAGAAGCCTTTCGCTAAGACTGTTCTTGTGGAATTTGCAAAGTGATATTTGGAAGCTCATAGAGGGCTATGATGGAAAAGGAAATATCCTAAGATAAAAACTGAAAAGAAGCTTTCTGAGAAACTGCTTTGTGTTCGGTTAATTCATCACACAGAGTTACAGCTTTCCCCTCAAGAAGCCATTAACTAAGATTGTTCTTGTGTAATTTGCAAAGTGATATTTGGAAGCCCCTAGAGGGCAATGGTGAAAAAGGAAATAGCCTAAGATAAAAACTGAAAAGAAGCTTTCTGAAAAACTGCTTTGTGTTCTGTCAATTCAACTCACAGAGTTACAGCTTTCCCCTCAAGAATCCTTTCGCTAAGGCTGTTGTTTTGGAATTTGCAAAGTGATATTTGGAAGTCCATACAGGGCTATGGTTAAAAAGGAAATATCTTCCGTTAAAAACTGGAAAGAAGCTTTCTGAGAAACTGCTTTGTGTTCTGTTAATTCATCTCACAGAGTTGCAGCATTCCCCTCTAGAAGCCTTTCACTATGACTGTTCTTTTGGGATGTGCAAACTGATATTTGGAAGCCCATTGAGGGCTAGGGTGAAAAAGGAAATATCTTCCGTTAAAAACTGGAAAGAAGTTTTCTGAGAAACTGCTTTGTGTTCTTTTAATTTATCTCACAGAGTTACAGGTTTCGCCTCAAGTAGTCTTTTGCTAAGAGGGTTCTTGTGGCATTTTCAAAGTGATATTTGGAAGCCCATAGAGGGCTACGGTGAAAAAAGAAATATCTTCCGTTAAAAACTGAAAAGAATCTTTCTGAGAAACTGCTTTGTGTTCTGTTAATTCATCTCAGAGAGTTGCAGCTTTCCCCTCAAGAAGCCTTTCGCTAAGACTGTTGTCGTAAAATTTGCAAAGTGATATTTGGAAGACCATAGAGGGCTAAGGTGAAAAAGGGAACATCTTCTGTTAAAAACTGGAAAGAACGTTTCTGAGAAACTGCTTTGTGTTCTGTTAATTCATCTCAGAGAGTTACAGCTTTCCCCTCCAGAACCCTTTCACTAAGACTGTTGTTTTGGAATTTGCAAAGTGATATTTCGAAGCCCATTCAGGGCTATGGTGAAAAAGGAAATATCGTAAGATAAAAACTGAAAAGAAGCTTTCATAGAAACTGCTCTGTGTTCTGTTAATTCATCTCACAGAGTTACAGCTTTCCCTTCCAGAAGACTTTCGCTAAGACTGTTCCTGTAGAATTTGCAAAGTGATATTTGAAAGCTCATAGAGGGGTATGATGAAAAAGGAAATATCTTCAGTTAAAAACTGAAAAGAAGCTTTCTGAGAAACTGCCGTGTGTTCTGTTAATTATACATCTGACAGAGTAACAGCTTTACCCAGGAGAAGCCTTCGCTAAGAATGTTCTTGTGGGATATTTAAAGTCATATTTGGAAGCCCATAGATGGCTAGGGTGAAAAAGGAAATATCTTCGGTTAAAAACTGGAAAGAAGCTTTCTGAGAAACTGCTTTGTGTTCTATTAATTCATCTCAGAGACTTACAGCTTCCCCTCAAGAAGCTTTTCATTAAGACTTTTCTTGTGGAATTTGCAAAGTGATATTTGGAAGCCCATAGAGGGCTATGGTGAAAAAAGAAATATTCTAAGTTAAAAACTGAAAAGAAGCTTTCGGAGAATCTGCTTTGTGTCCTGTTAAGCAACTCACAGAGTTACACCTTTCCCCTCAAGAAGCCTTTCGCTGAGACTGTTCTTGTGAAATTTGAAAAGTGATGTTGGGAAGCCCATAGTGGGCTATAGTGAAAAAGCAAATATCTTTTGTAAAAAACTGGAAAGAAGCATTCTGAGAAATTTCCGTGTGTTCTGTTAATACATCTGAACGAGTTACCCCTTTCCCCTCAAGAAGCCTTTCGCTAAGACTGTTCTTGTGAAATTTGCAAAGTGATATTCGGAAGCCCATAGAGGGCTATGGTGAAAAAGGAAATATCTTCAGTTAAAATCGGGAAAGAAGCTTTCTGAGAAATTGTTTGTGTTATGTTAATTCGTCTCACAGAGTTACAGTTTTCGCTTCAAAAAGTCTTTCGCTAAGACTGTTCTTGTGGAATTTGCAAAGTGATATTTGGAAGCCCATAGAGGGCTATGCTGAAAAAGGAAATATCTTCCGTTAAAAACTGGAAAGAAGATTTCTGACAAACTGCTTTGTGTTCTGTTAATTCATCTCACAGAGTTACAGCTTTCCGTCAAGAAGCCTTTCGCTAAGACTCTTCTTGTGCAATTTGCAAAGTGATATTTGGAAGCCCATAGAAGTCTACGGTGAAAAAAGAAATATCTTCAGTTAAAAACTGGAAAGAAGCTTTCTGAGAAACTGCTTTGTATTCTGTTAATTCATCTCACAGAGTTACAGCTTTCCCTCAAGAAGCCTTTCGCTAAATCTGTTCCTGTGGAATTCGCAAAGTGATATTTGGAAGACCCTAGACGGCTATGGTGAAAAAGGAAATATCTTCCGTTAAAAACAGAAAAGAAGATTACTGAGAAACTGCATTGTGTTCTGTTGGTTCATCTCACAGAGTTTCAGCTTTCCGCTCAAGAGGCCGTTCACTAAGACTGTTCTTGTGAAATTTCAAAAGTGATATTTGGAAGCCCATAGAGGGCTATGGTGAAAAAGGAAATTACCTATGTTAAAAACTGGAAAGAAGCTTTCTGAGATACTGCCTTGTGTTCTGTTAATGCATCTCACCGAGTTACAGCTTTTCCCACAAGAAGATTTTCGCTAAGTCTGTTCTTGTGGGATTTGCAAAGTGATATTTGGAAGCCCATAGAGGGCTGTGGTGAAAAAGGAAATATCTTCAGGTAAAAACTGGAAAGAAGCTTTCCGAGAAACTGCTTTGTGTTCTGTTAATTCATCTCACAGAGTTACAGCTTTCCCTGAAAGAAGCCTTTCGCTAAGACTCTTCTTGTGCAATTTGCAAAGTGATATTTGGAAGCCCATAGAAGGCTATGGGGAAAAAAGAAATATCTTCAGTTAAAAACTGGAAAGAAGCTTTCTGAGAAACTGCTTTGTATTCTGTTAATTCATCTCACAGAGTTACAGCTTTCCCTGAAAGAAGCCTTTCGCTAAGAGTTTTCTTGTGGAATTTGCAAAGTGATGTTTGGAAGCCCTTAGAAGGCTATGGTGAAAAAGGAAATATCCTAAGATAAAAACAGAAAAGAAACTTTCTGAGAAACTGTTTTGTGTTCTGTTAATTCATCTCACAGAGTTACAGCTTTTACCTCAAGATGCCTTTCGCTAAGACTGTTCTTGGGCAATTTGCAAAGTGATATTTTGAAGCCCATAGAGAGCTATGTTGAACAATTAAAATCTTTCGTTAAAAACTGGAAAGAAGCTTTCTGAGAAACTGCTTTTTGTTCTGTTAATTCATCTCACAGAGTTACAGCTTTCTCCTCAAGAAGCCGTTCACTAAGACTGTGCTTGTGGAATTTGCAAAGTGATATTTAAAAGCCCTTAGAGGACTATGGTGAAAAAGGAAATATCCTAAGATAAAAACAGAAAAGAAGCATTCTGAGAAACTGCTTTGTGTTCTGTTAATTCATCTCATGGAGTTACAGATTTCCTCTCCAGAATCCTTTCTCTAATACTGTTACTGTTTAGCTTGCTAAGTGATATTTGGAAGCCAGTAGAAGGCTATGGTGAAAAACGAAATATCTTCAGTTAGAAACTTGAAAGAAGCTTTCTGACAAACTACTTTGTGTTCTGTTAATTCATCTCACAGAGTTACAGCTTTCCCCTCAAGAAGCCGTTCACTTGGACTATTCTTGTGAAATTTTCAAAGTGATATTTTTAAACCCATAGAAGGCTACGGTGAAAAAGAAAATATCTTCCTTTAATAACTGGAAAGAAATTTTCTGAGAAACTGCCGTGTTTTCTGTTAATACATCTCACTGAGTTACAGCTTTCCTCTCAAGAAGCCTTTCTGTAAGGCTCTTCTTGTGGAATTTGCAAAGTGATATTTGGAAGCACATAGAGGCCTATGGTGAAAAAGGAAATATCTTCCGTTAAAAACTGGAAGAGAGATTTCTGAAAAACTGCTTTGTGTTTTGTTAATTCATGTCACAGAGTTACAGCTTTCCCCTCCATAATCCTTTCGCTAAGACTGTTGTTGTGGAATTTGCAAAGAGATATTTGGAAGCCCATAGAGGGCTATGGTGAAAAAGGAAATATAATAAGATAAAAACTGAAAAGAAGCTTTCTGAGAAACTGTTTTGTGTTCTGTTAATTCATCTCACAGAGTTACAGCTTTTGTTTCAAGAAGTATTTCGCTAAGAGTGTTCTTGTGGAATTTGCAAAGTGATATTTGGAAGCCCTTAGAGGGCTACGGTGAAAAAGGAAATATCTTCAATTAAAAAATGGAAAGATGCTTTCTGAGAAACTGCTTTGTGTTCTGTTAATTCATCTCACAGAGTTACAGGATTCCCCTCCAGAAGCCTTTTGCTAAGACTGTTTTTGTGGAATTTGCAAAATGATATTTGGAAGCCCATAGAGGGCTATGGTGAAAAAGGACATATCTTCCATTAAAAACTGGAAGGAAATTTTCTGAGAAACCGCTTTGTGTTCTGTTAATTCATCTCACAGAGTTACAGCTTTCTTCTCAAGAAGCCTTTCGCTAAGACATTTCTTGTGGAATTTACAAAGTGATATTTGGTAGCCCTTAGAGGGCTATTGTGAAAAAGGACATATCTTCCTTTAAAGACTGGAAAGAAGATATCTGAGAAACTGCTTTGTTTTCTGTTAATTCCTCTCACAGAGTTAAAACTTTCCCCTCCAGAAGCCTTTCGCTTAGACTGTTCTTGTGAAATTTGCAAAATGATATTTGGAAGCCCAAAGAGAGCTATGGTGAAAAAGGAAATATCCTAAGATAAAAACTGAAAAGAAGCTTTCTGAGGAACTGCTTTGTGTTCTCTTAATTCGTATCACAGAGTTACAAATTTTCCCTCAAGAAGCCATTCGCTAAGACTGTTCTTGTGCAATTTGCAAAGTGATATTTGGAAGCCCATAGAGGGCCATGATGAAAAAGGAAATATCTTCAGTTAAAACCTGGAAAGAAACTTACTGAGAAACTGCTTTGTGTTGTAGTAATTCATCTCACAGAGTTACAGCTTTCTTCTCAAGAAGCTTTTCGGTAAGTCTGTTTTGTGGAATTTGCAAAGTGATATTTGGAAGCCCATAGTGGGATATGGAGAAAAAGGAAATATCTTCCGTTAAAAACTAGGAAGAAGATTTCTGAGACACTGCTTTCTGTTCTGTTAATTTATCTAACAGAGTTACAGCATTCCCCTACAGAACTCATTCGCTAAGAGTGTTTTTGTGGAATTTGCAAAGTGATATTTGGAAGCCCCAAGAGGGCTTCGGTGAAAAAGGGAATATCTTCAGTTAAAAACTGGAAAGAAGCTTTCTGAGAAACTGCTTTGTGTTCTGATAATTCATCTCACAGAATTACAGCTTTCCCTTCAAGAAGTCTTTCGATAAGACTGTTCTTGTGGGATTTGCAAAGTGATATTTGGAAACCCATAGAGGGCTATGGTGAAAAACAAAATATCTTCCGTTAAAAACTGGAAAGAAGCTTTCTGAGAAACTGCCGTGTGTTCTATTGATACATCTCACACAGTTACAGCTTTGCTCTCAAGAAGACCTTCGCTAAGACTGTTCTTGAGTGATTTGCAAAGTGATATTTGGAAGCCCACAGAGGGCTATGTTGAAAAAGGAAATATCTTCCGTTATAAACTGGAAAGAAGCTTTCTGAGAAACTGCCGTGTGTTCTGTTAATATATCTCACTGAGTTACAGCTTTCCCCTCGAGAAACCTTTCACTAAGACTGTTATTGTGGGATTTGCAAAGTGATATTTGGAAGTCTATAGGGGGCTATGGTAAAAAAATAAATATCTTCAGTTAAAAACTGGAAAGAAGCTTTCTGAGAAACTGCTTTGTGTTCTGTTAATTCATCTCACAGAGTTACAGCTTACCTCTCAAGAAGCCTTTCGCTAAGACTGTTCTTGTGGAATTTGCAAAGTGATATTTGGAAACCCATAGAGGGCTATGGTGAGAAAGGAAATATCTTTCGTTAAAAACTGAAAAGAAGCTTTCTGAGAAACTGCGATGTGTTCTGTTAATTCATCTCAAAGAGTTACAACTTTCCCCTCAAGAAGCCTTCAGCTAAGGCTCCTCTTGTGTAATTTGCAAAATGATATTTGGAAGCCCATAGAGGTCTACAGTGAAAATGGAAATATCCTCAGATAAAAACCGAAAAGAATCTTTCTGAAAATCTGCTTTGTGTTCTGTTAGTTCATCTCACAGAGTTACAGCTTTCCCCTCAAGAAGCCGTTCACTAAGATTGTTTTTGAGAAATTTGCAAAGAGATAGTTGGAAGCCCATAGAGGGCTACGGTGAAAAAGGAAATATCCTAAGATAAAAACAGAAAAGAAGCTTTCTGAGAAACTGCTTTGTGTTCTGTTAATTCATCCCACAGAGTTACAGCTTTCCCCTCCAGAAGACTTATGGTAAGACTGTTCTTGTGTAATTTGGAAAGTGATATTTAGAAGCCCCTACAGGGCTATGGAGAAAAAGGAAATATCTTCCGTTAAAAACTGGAAAGAAGCTTTCTGAGAAACAACTTTGTGTTCTGTTAATTGATTTCACAGAGTTACAGCGTTCCCCTCAAGAAGCCTTTCGCTCAGACTGTTCTTGTGGAATTTACATAGTGATATTTGGAAGCCCATAGTGGGCTATGGCGAAAAAGGAAATGTCGTAAGAAAAAAACTGAAAAGAAGCTTTCTGATAAACTGATTTGTGTTCTGTTAATTCATCTCACAGAGTTACAGATTTTCCCTAAAGAAGCCTTTTGCTAAGACTGTTCCTGTGGAATTTGCAAAGTGATATTTTGAAACCCATAGAGGGCTATGGTGAAAAAGGAAATATCCTATGATAAAAACTGAAAAGAAGCTTTCTGAGAAACTGCTTTGTGTTCTGTTAATTCAACTCACAGAGTTACAGCATTCCCCTCAAGAAACCTTTCGCTAAGACTGTTCTTTTGGAATTTGCAAAGTGATATTTGGAAGCCCATAGAGGCCTATGGTGAAAAAGGAAATATCTTCAGTTAAAAACTGAAAAGAAGCTTTCTGAGAAACTGCTTTGTGTTCTGTTAATTCATATCGAAGAGTTAGAGTTTCCCCTCAAGAAGCCTTTCGCTAAGACTGTTCTTGTGGAATTGGCAATGTGATATTTGGAAGAACATAGGTGCTATTCTGAAAAAGGAAATATCCTAAGAAAAAAACTGAAAAGAAGCTTTCTGAGAAACTGCTTTGTGTTCTGTTAATTCATCTCAAAGAGTTAGAGCTTTCCCCTCAAGAAGCCTTTCGCTAAGACTGTTCTTGTGGAATTTGCAAAGTGATATTTGGAAGCCCATCCATGGTTATGGTGAAAGTGGACATATCCTAAGATAAAAACCGAAAAGAAGCTTTCTGAGAATCTGCTTTGTGTTCTGTTATTTCGTCTCACAGAGTTACAGCTTTCCCCTCAAGAAGCCGTTCACGAAGGCTGTTCTTGTGTAATTTGCAAAGAGATATTTGGAAGACCATAGAGGGCTATATTGAAAAGTAAATATCTTCCGTTTAAAACTGGAAAGAAGCATTCTGAGAAACTGCCATGTGTTCTGTTAATACATCACACCGAGTTACAGCTTTCCCCTCAAGAAATTTTTCGCTAGGACTGTTCTTGTGGAATTTGCAAAGTCATATTTGGAAGCCAGTAGTGGGCTATGGTGAAAAAGGAAATATCTTCAGTGGAAAACTGGAAAGAAGGTTTCTGAGAAACTGCTTTGTGTTCCGTTAATTCATCTCACAGAGTTACAGATTTTCCCACAAGAAGCTTTTCTCAAAGACTGTTCTTGTGGAATTTGCAAAGTGATATTTGGAAGCCCATTGAAGTCTACTGTGAAAAAGGAAATATCATCCGTTAAAAACTGGAAAGAAGACTTCTGAGAAACTGCTTTGTGTTCTGTTAATTCATCTCACAGAGATACAGCTTACCCCTCAAGAAGTCTTTCGCTAAGACTGTTCTTGTGGAATTTGCAAAGTGATATTTGGAAGCCTATAGGGGGCTCTGGTGAAAAAGGAAATATCTTCCGTTAAAAACTGGAAAGAAGATTTCTGAGAAACTGCTTTGTGTTCTGTTAATTCATCTCACAGAGTTACAGATTTCCCCTCCAGAATCCTTTCACTAAGACTGTTCTTGTGGAATTTGCAAAGTGATATTTGGAATCCCAGAGAGATATGGGGAAAACAGAAATATCTTCCGTTAAAAACTGGAAAGAAGCTTTCTGAGAAACTGCTTCGTGTTCTGTTAATTCATCTCACAGAGTTACAGCTTTCCCTGAAAGAAGCCTTTCGCTAAGACTGTTCTTGTGGAATTTGCAAACTGATATTTGGAAGACTCTAGAGGGCTAGGGTGAAAAAGAAAATATTTTCCGTTAAAAACTGGAAAGAAGATTTCTGAGAATCAGCTTTGTGTTCTGTTAATTCATCTAACAGAGTTACAGCTGTCCCGTAGAGAAGCCTTTCGCTAAGAGTTTTCTTGTGGAATTTGCAAAGTGATATTTGGAAGCCCTTAGAAGGCTATGGTGAAAAAGGAAATATCCTAAGATAAAAACAGAAAAGAAACTTTCTGAGAAACTGTTTTGTGTTCTGTTAATTCATCTCACAGAGTTACAGCTTTTACCTCAAGATGCCTTTCGCTAAGACTGTTCTTGGGCAATTTGCAAAGTGATATTTTGAAGCCCATAGAGAGCTATGTTGAACAATTAAAATCTTTCGTTAAAAACTGGAAAGAAGCTTTCTGAGAAACTGCTTTTTGTTCTGTTAATTCATCTCACAGAGTTACAGCTTTCTCCTCAAGAAGCCGTTCACTAAGACTGTGCTTGTGGAATTTGCAAAGTGATATTTAAAAGCCCTTAGAGGACTATGGTGAAAAAGGAAATATCCTAAGATAAAAACAGAAAAGAAGCATTCTGAGAAACTGCTTTGTGTTCTGTTAATTCATCTCATGGAGTTACAGATTTCCTCTCCAGAATCCTTTCTCTAATACTGTTACTGTTTAGCTTGCTAAGTGATATTTGGAAGCCAGTAGAAGGCTATGGTGAAAAACGAAATATCTTCAGTTAGAAACTTGAAAGAAGCTTTCTGACAAACTACTTTGTGTTCTGTTAATTCATCTCACAGAGTTACAGCTTTCCCCTCAAGAAGCCGTTCACTTGGACTATTCTTGTGAAATTTTCAAAGTGATATTTTTAAACCCATAGAAGGCTACGGTGAAAAAGAAAATATCTTCCTTTAATAACTGGAAAGAAATTTTCTGAGAAACTGCCGTGTTTTCTGTTAATACATCTCACCGAGTTACAGCTTTCCTCTCAAGAAGCCTTTCTGTAAGGCTCTTCTTGTGGAATTTGCAAAGTGATATTTGGAAGCACATAGAGGCCTATGGTGAAAAAGGAAATATCTTCCGTTAAAAACTGGAAGAGAGATTTCTGAAAAACTGCTTTGTGTTTTGTTAATTCATGTCACAGAGTTACAGCTTTCCCCTCCATAATCCTTTCGCTAAGACTGTTGTTGTGGAATTTGCAAAGAGATATTTGGAAGCCCATAGAGGGCTATGGTGAAAAAGGAAATATAATAAGATAAAAACTGAAAAGAAGCTTTCTGAGAAACTGTTTTGTGTTCTGTTAATTCATCTCACAGAGTTACAGCTTTTCTTTCAAGAAGTATTTCGCTAAGAGTGTTCTTGTGGAATTTGCAAAGTGATATTTGGAAGCCCTTAGAGGGCTACGGTGAAAAAGGAAATATCTTCAATTAAAAAATGGAAAGATGCTTTCTGAGAAACTGCTTTGTGTTCTGTTAATTCATCTCACAGCGTTACAGGTTTTAACTCAAGAAGCCCTTTGCTAAGACTGTTCTTGGGTAATTAGCAAAGTGATATTTGGAAGCTCTTAGAGGGCTATACGAAAAAGGAAATATCTTCAGTTAAAACTGGAAAGAAACTTCTGAGAAACTGCTTTGTGTTCTGTTAATTCATGTTACAGTGTTACAGCTTTCCCCTCCATAATCCTTTCGCTAAGACTGTTGTTGTGGAATTTGCAAAGAGATATTTGGAAGCCCATAGAGGGCTATGGTAAAAAAGGAAATATAATAAGATAAAAACTGAAAAGAAGCTTTCTGAGAAACTGCTTTGTGTTCTGTTAATTCATCTCAAAGAGTTAGAGCTTTCCCCTCAAGAAGCCTTTCGCTAAGACTGTTCTTGTGGAATTTGCAAATTGATATTTGGAAACCCATAAAAAGCTATCTTGAAAAAGGAAATATTCTAAGATAAAAACTGAAAAGAAGCTTTCTGAGAAACTGCTTTAAGTTCTGCTAATTCATCTCACAGAGTTACAGCTTTTCCCTCTAGAAGCGAATCGCTAAGACTATTCTTGTGGAATTTGCAAGGTGATATTTGGAAGCCCGTAGAGGGCTATGCTGGAAAAGGAAATATCCTCAGTTGAAAACTGGAAAGAAGCTTTCTGAGTAACTGCTTTGTATTCTGTTAATTCATCTCACAGAGTTACAGCTTTCACCTCCAGAAGCCATTCACTAAGACTGTTCTTGTGGAATTTGCAAATTGATATTTGGAAGCCCATTAAAAGGTATCTTGAAAAAGGAAATATTCTAAGATAAAAACTGAAAAGAAGCTTTCTGAGAAACTGCTTTGTGTTCTGCTAATTCATCTCACAGAGTTACAGCTTTTCCCTCTAGAAGCGAATCGCTAAGACTGTTCTTGTGGAATTTGCAAGGTGATATTTGGAAGCCCGTAGAGGGCTATGCTGGAAAAGGAAATATCCTCAGTTGAAAACTGGAAAGAAGCTTTCCGTGACACTTCTTTGTGTTCTGTTAATTCATCTCACCGAGTTACACCTGTAACATCAAGAAGACTTTCGTTAAGTCTGTTCTTGTGTAATTTGCAAGGTGATATTTAGAAGCCCATTGAAGGCTATGGTGAAAAAGGAAATATCTTCCGTTAAAAACTGGAAAGAAGATTTCTGAGAAACTGCTTTGTGTTCTGTTAATTCATCTCACAGAGTTACAGCTTTCCCTCAAGAAGCCTTTCGCTTAGACTGTTCTTTGGAATTTGCAAAATGATATTTGGAAGCCCATAGAGCGCTATGGTGAAAAAGGCCGGGCGCGGTGGCTCACGCCTGTAATCCCAGCACTTTGGGAGGCCGAGGCGGGCGGATCACAAGGTGAGGAGATCGAGACCATGGTGAAACCCCGTCTCTACTAAAACATAGAAAAAAATTAGCCGTGGGCAGTGGCGGGCGCCTGTAGTCCCAGCTACTCGGGAGGCTGAGGTAGGAGAATGGCGTGAACCCGGGAGGCGGAGCTTGCAGTGAGCCGAGATTGCGCCACTGCACTCCAGCCTGGGCGACAGAGCGATACTCCGTCTCAAAAAAAAAAAAAAATTAAAAAAAAAAGAAAAAGAAAAAGGAAATATCTTCCGTTAAAAACCGAAAACAATCTTTCTCAAAAACTGCTTTGTGTTCTGTTAGTTAATCTCACAGAGTTTCAGCTTTCCTTCAAGAAGCCGTTCACTAAGACTATTCTTGTGAAATTAGCATATTAATGTTTTCAACCCCATAGATGGCTATGGTGAAAAAGGAAATATCTTCCGTTAAAAACTTGAAAGAAGCTTTCTGAGAAACTGCCGGGTGTTCTGTTAACATATCTCAAAGAGATACAGCTTTCCTCTACAGAAGACTTTCGATAACACTGTTCTTGCGGAATTTACAAAATGATATTTGGAAGCCCATAGAGGGCTATGGTGAAAATGGAAATATCCTAAGATAAAAACCGAAGAGAAGCTTTCTGAGAAACTGCTTTGTGTTCTGTTAATTCATCTCACAGAGTTACAGCTTTCCCCTCAAGAAGCCGTTCAATAAGACTGTTCTTGTTGAATTTGAAAAATGAAATTTGGAATCCCATAGAGGGCTATGGTGGAAAAGGAAATATCTTCAGTTAAAAACCGTAAAGGAGCTTTCTGAGAAACTGTTTTGTGTTCTCTTAGTTCATCTCACAGAGTTATAGCTTTCCCCTGCAGAAGCCTTTCGCTAAGACTGCTCTTGTGGAATTTGCAAAGTGATATTTGGAATCCGGTAGGGGGCTATGGTGATAAAAAAAAATCTTCCGTTAAAAACGGGAAAGAAGCTTTCTGAGAAAATGTCGTGTGTTCTGTTAATACACCTCACCGAGATACACCTTTCCCTTAATGAAGCCTTTCGCTAAGACTGTTCTTTTGGGATTTCAAAGTGATATTTGGAAGCTTATAGAGGGCTACGGTGAAAAAGGAAATTACTTCAGTTAAAAACTGAAAAGAAGCTTTCTGAAAACCTGCTTTGTGTTCTGTTAATTCATCTAACAGAGTTACAGCTTTCCCCTCCAGAAGACTTTGGCTAAGACTGTTCTTGTGGAATTTGCAAGGTGATATTTGGAAGCCCATAGAGGGCTATGGTGAAAAAGGAAATATCTTCCGTTAAAAACTGGAAAGAAGTCTTCTGAGAAAGTGATTTGTGTTCTGTTAATTCATCTCACAAAGTTACAGCTTTCCCCTCAAGAAGCCTTTCGCTAAGGCTGTTGTTGTGGAATTTGCAGAGTGATATTTCGATGCCCATAGAGGGCTATGTTGAAAATGGAAATATCCTAAGATAAAATCGAAAAGAATCTTTCTGCAAAACTGCTTGGTGTTCTGTTAGTTCATGTTACAGAGTTTCAGTTTTGCCCTCAAGGTGCCCCACTAAGACTATTCTTGTGAAATTTGCAAATTGATATTTGCAAACCCATAGAGGGCTACAGTGAAAAGGGAAATATCTTCCGGTAAAAACGGGAAAGAAGCTTTCTGAAGAACTGTCGTGTGTTCTGTTAATACATCCATCGAGTTACAGCTTTCCCCTCAACAAGCCGTTCACTAAGGCCGTTCTAGGGGAACTTGCAAAGTGATATTTGGAAGCCCATAGAGGGCTATGGTGAAAAAGGAAATATCTTTAGTTAAAAACTGAAAAGAAGCTTTCTGAGAAACTGCCGTGTGTTGGTGTAATACATCTCACCGAGTTACACCTTTCCCCTCAAGAAGCCTTTCACTAAGACTGTTCTTGTGGAATTTGCAATGTGATATTTGGAAGCCCATAGAGGCCTATGGTGAAAAAGGAAACATCCTAAGATAAAAATTGAAAAGAAGCTTTCTGAGAAACGGCTTTAGGTTCTCGTAATTCATCTCACAGAGTTAGAGCTTTCCTCTCAAGAATTCGTTCACTAAGACAGCTCTTGTGAAATTTGCAAAGTGATATTTGGAAACCCATAGGAGGCTACGGTGAAAAAGACAAAGTCTTCCGTTAAAAACTGGAAAGAAGCTTTCTGAGAAACTGCCATGTGTTCTGTTAATACACCTCACGGAGTTACAGCTTTCCCCTCAAGAAGCCTTTCGCTAAGACTGCTCTTGTGGGATTTGCAAAGTGATATTTGGAAGCCCATAGAGGGCTACGGTGAAAAAGGAAATATCTTCAGTTAAACTGTGGATAGAAACATTCTGAGAAACTGCTTTCTGTTCTGTTAATTCATCTCACAGAATTACAGCCTTCCCCTCAAGAAGTCTTTCGCTAAGAGTGTTTTTGTGGGATTTGCAAAGTGATATTTGGATGACCCTATAGGGCTATGCTGAAAAAGGAAATTTCTTAAGTTAAAAACTGGAAAGAAGCTTTCTAAGAAGCTGCTTTGTGTTCTGTTAATTCATCTCACAGAATTACAGCTTTCTCCTCAAGAAGCCTTTCGCTAAGACTGTTCTTGTGGAATTTGCAAAGTGATATTGGGAGGCCCATAGTGGGCTGTGGTGAAAACGGAAATATCTTCCGTTAAAAACTGAAAAGAAGATTTCTGAGAAACTGCTTTGTGTTCTGTTAATTCACCGCACTGAGTTACAACTTTTCCCTCCAGAAGCCCTCCACAAAGACACTTCTTGTGGAATTTGCAAAGTGAGATTTGGAGGCCCTTAAAGGGCTACGGTGAAAAAGGAAATTACCTAAGATAAAAACTGAAAGGAAGCTTTCTGAGAAACTGCCTTGTGTTCTGTTAATTCATTTCACAGATTTACAGCTTTCCCCTGAAGAAGCCTTTCGCTAAGACTGTTCTTTTGCGATTTGCAAAGTGATATTTGGAATCCCATAGAGTGCTATGGTGCAAAAGGAAATTTCTTCAGTTAAAAATTGGAAAGAACGTTTCTGAGAAACTGTGTTGTGTTCTGTTAATTCGTCTCACAGAGTTACAGCATTCAGCTCCAGAATCCTTTCCCTAAGACTATTCTTGTGGAATTTGCAAAGTGATATTGGGAAACCCTAGAGGGCTATGGTTAAAAAGGAAATATCTTCAGTTAAAAACTGGAAAGAAGCTTTCTGAGAAACTGCTTTCTGTTCTGTTAATTTATCTCACAGAGTTACAGCTTTCCCCTCCAAAAGCCCTTCCTTAAGACAGTTCTTGTGGAATTTGAAAAGTGATATTTGGAAGCCCATAGAGGGCTATGGTGAAAAAGTAAATATCTTTCGCTAAAAACCGAAAAGAAGCTCTCTGAGAAACTGCTTTGTGTTCTGTTAGTTCATCTCACAGAGTTTCAGCTTTCTCCTCAAGAAGCCGTTCAGTAAGACTGTTCTTGTGAAATTTGCAAAGTGATATTTGGAAACCCATAGAGGGCTATCGTGAAAAAGGAAAGGTCTTCCGTTAAAAACTGGAAAGAAGCTTTCTGAGAAACTGCTTTCTGTTCTGTTAATTCATCTCACAGAATTACAGCTTCCCCCTCAAGAAGCCTTTCGCTTTGTGTTCTCTTAATTCATGTCACAGAGCTAAAACCTTCCCCTCCAGAAGCCCTCCACAAAGACTGTTCTTCTGGAAATTGCAAAGTGATATTTGGAAGCCCATAGAGGGCTATGGTGAAAAAGCAAATTACCTAAGAAAAAAACTGTAAAGAAGATTTCTCGGAAAATGCTTTGTGTTCTGTTAATTCATCTGACAGAGTTACAGCTTTCTTCTCAAAAATCCCTTCCGTTAAAAAATGGAAAGAAGCTTTCTGAGAAACTACTTTGTGTTCTGTTTATTCATCTCACAGAATTACAACTTTTCCCTCAAGAAGCCTTACGCTAAGGCAGTTGTTGTGGAATTTGCAAAGTGATATTTGGAAGCCCATGCAGGGTTATGGTGAAAAAGGAAATATCTTCAGTTAAAAACTGGAGAGAAGCTTTCTGAGAAACTGATTTGTGTTCTGTAAATTCATCTCAAAGAGTTACAGCTTTCCCCTCAAGAAGCCTTTCGCTAAGACTGTTCTTGTGGAAGTTGCAAAGTGATATTTGGAAGCCCATAGATGGCTAAGGTGAAAATGGAAATATCCTAAGATGAAAACCGAAAAGAAGCTTTCTGAAAAGTTCTTAGTGTTCTGTTAGTTCATCTCACAGAGTTACAGCTTTCCCTTCAAGAAGTCGTTCACTAAGACTGTTCTTGTGAAATTTGAAAAGTGAACTTTGGATGCCGTTAGAGGGCTATGGTGTAAAAGGAAATATCTTCCGTTAAAATCTGGAAAGAAGCTTTCTGAGAAACTGCCGTGTGTTCTGTTAATACATCTCACCAAGTTACAGCTTTCCCCAAAAGAAGTCTTTGGCTTAGACTGTTCTTATGGGATTTGCAAAGTGATATTTGGAAGCCCATAGAGGGCTATGGTTAAAAAGAAAATATCTTCAGTGAAAAACTGGAAAGAAGCTCTCTGAGAAACTGCTTTGTGTTCTGTTAATTCATCTCACAGGGTTACAGCTTTTCCCTCAAGAAGCCTTTCACTAAGTCTGTTATTGTGAAATTTGCAAAGAGACATTTGTAAGCCCATAGAGGGCTATGCTGAAAAACGAAATATCTTCAGTTAAAATCAGGAAGGAAGCTTTCTGAGAAACTGCTTTGTGTTCTGTTAATTCATGTCACAGAATTACAGCTTTCCCCTCAAGAAGCCTTTCGCTAAGACTGTTCTTGTGAAATTTGCAAAGTGATATTTGGAAGCCTATAGAGGGCTACGGTGAGAAAGGAAATATCCTAAGATAAAAACTGAAAAGAAGCTTTCACAGAAACTGCTTAGTGTTCTGTTAATTCATCTTACAGAGTAACAGCTTTACCCTCAAGAAGCCTTTAGCTAAGAATGTTCTTGTGGATTTTGCAAAGTGAAATTTGAAGCCCATAGAGGGGTACGGTGAAAAAGCAATGTCTTCCGTTAATCCGAAAAGAAGCTTTCTGAGAAACTGATTTGTGTTCTGTTAATTCATCTCACAGAGTTACAGCTTTGCCCTCAAGAAGCCGTTCACTAAGACTATTCTTGTGGAATTTGCAAAGTGATATTTGGAAGCCCATAGAGGACTATGGTGAAAAAGGAAATATCTTCCGTTAAAAACTGGAAAGAAGATTTCTGAGAAACTGCTTTGTGTCCTGTTAAGTCGTCTCACAGAGTTACAGCTTTCCCCTCCAGAAGCCCTTCGCTAAGACTGTTCTTGTTTAATTTGCAAAGTGATATTTGGAAGCCCATAGACGGCTATGGTGAAAAAGGAAATTGCCTAAGATAAAAACTGAAAAGAACCTTTCTGAGAAACTGCTTAGTATTCTGTTAATTCATCTCACAGAGTTACAGCTTTTTCCTCAAGAAGCCTTTCGCTAAGACTCTTCTTGTGAAATTTGCAAAGTGATATTTAGAAGAACATAGGGGGCTATGGGGAAAAATGAAATATCTTCAGTTAAAAACCGGAAAGAAACTTTCTGTGAAACTGCTTTGTGTTCTGCTAATTCATCTCACAGAGTAACAGCTTTACCCTGAAGAAGCCTTTCACTAAGACTTTTCTTTTTGAATTTGCAAAGTGAAATTTGGAAGCCCATAGTGGGCAATGGTGAAAAACGCCATATCTTCCATTAAAAACCGTAAAGAAGCTTTCTGAGAAAGTGCTTTGTGTTCTGTTAGTTCATCTCACAGTGTTACAGCTATCCCCTCAAGAAGCCGTTCACTAAGACTATTCTTGTGAAATTTGCAAAGTGATATTTGCAAACCAATGTTGGGC
The DNA here is from genome assembly GCF_047675955.1 of Chlorocebus sabaeus. NCBI lineage: Eukaryota > Metazoa > Chordata > Mammalia > Primates > Cercopithecidae > Chlorocebus > Chlorocebus sabaeus. Next base: position 139,051 of record NW_027327335.1, read on the forward strand.
TACGGAGAAAAAGGAAATATCTTCAGTTAAAAACTGGAAAGAAGCTCTCTGAGATACTGCCGTGTGATCTGTTAATACATCTCACCAAATTACAGCTTTCCCCTCAGGAAGCCTTTCGCTAAGACTGTTCTAGTGGAATTTTCAAATTGATATTTGGAAGCCCCTAGAGGGCTATGGTGAAAAAGGAAATATCTTCCGTTAAAAAGTGGAAAGAAGCTTTCTGAGAAACTGCTGTGTGTTCTGTTAAAACACCTCACCGAGTTTCAGCTCTCCCCTCAAGAAGCCTTTCGCTAAGACTGTTCTTGTGGGATTTGCAGAGAGATATTTGGAAACCCATAGAGGGCTATGGTGAATAAGGAAATATCTTCAGTTAAAAACTGGAAAGAAGGTTTCTGAGATACTGCTTTGTGTTCTGTTAATTCATCTCACAGAGTTACAGCTTTCCCCTCCATAAGCCGTTCCCTAAGGCTGTTCTTGTGGAATTTTCAAAGTGATATTTGGAAGCCCATAGAGCGCTATGGTGAAAAAGGAAATATCTTCCGTTAAAAACTGGAAAGGAGCTTTCTGAGAAACTGCCGTGTGTTCGTGTAATACATCTCACCGAGTTACAGCTTTCTCCTCAAGAAGCCTTTCACTGGGACTGTTCTTGTGGGATTTGCAAAGAGATATTTGGAAGCCCATAGAGGGCTACGGTGAAAAAGGAAATATCTTCCGTTAAAAACTTGAAAGAAGCTTTCTGAGAAACTGATTTGTGTTCTGCTAATTCATCTTACAGTGTTACAGCTTTCCCTTCCAGAAGCCTTTTGCTAAGACTGTTCTTGTGGGATTTGCGAAGTGATATTTGGAAGCCCATAGAGGGCTATGGTGAAAAAGGAAATATCTTCAGTTAAAAACTGGAAAGAGGCTTTCTGAGAAACTGCTTAGTGTTCTGTTAATTCATCTCGGAGAGTTAGAGCTGTCTCCTCAAGAAGCCCTTCGCTAACACTGTTCTTGTGGAATTTGCAAAGTGATATTTTGAAGCCCATATGGGGCTACGGTGTAAAAGGAAATATCTTCCGTTAAAAACTGGAAAGAAGATTTCTGAGAAACTGTTTTGTGTTCTGTTAATTCATCTCACAGAGTTACAGCTTTTCCGTCAAGAAGACTTTCGCTAAGACTGTTCTTGTGGAAATTGTGAAGTGATATTTGGAAGCCCATAGAGGGCTGTGGTGAAAATGGAATTATCCTAAGATAAAAACCAAAAAGAAGCTCTGTGAGAAACTGCTTTGTGTTTTGTTAGTTCATCTCATAGAGTTACACCTTTCCTCTCAAGAATCCGTTCACTAAGACTGTTCTTGTGAATATTGCAAAAAGATATTTGGAAGCCCATAGAGGACTATGGTGAAATAGGAAATATCTTCCGTTAAAAACTGGAAAGAAGCATTCTGAGAAATTACCGTGTGTTGTGTTAATACATCTCACCGACTTACAGGATTCCCCTCAAGAAGCCTTTCGCTAAGACTGTTCTTGTGATATTTGCAAACTGATATTTGGAAGCCCATTGAGGGCTATGGTGAAAAAGGAAATATCTTCAGTTAAAACTGGAAAGAATCTTTCTGAGAAACTGCTTTGTGTTCTGTTAAGTCATCTGAAAGAGTTACAGTTTCCCTGAAGAAGTCTTTCGCTAAGACTGTTCTTGTGGAATTTGCAATGTGATAATTGGAAGCCCGTAGAGGGCTATGGTGAAAAAGGAAATATCTTCCATTAAAAACCGAAAAGAAGCTCTCTGAGAAACTGCTTTGTGATCTGTTAGTTCGTCTCACAGAGTTACAGCTTTCCCCTCAAGAAGCCGTTCACTAAGACTGTTCTTGTGAAATTTGCATAGTGATATTTGGAAGCCCTTAGAGGGCTATGGTGAAAAAGGAAATATCTTCCGTTAAAAACTGGAAAGAGACTTTATCAGAAACTGCCGTGTGTTCTGAGAATACTTCTCACCAAATTACAGCTTTCCCCTCAAGAAGCCTTTCGCTAAGACTGTTCTATTGGAATTTTCAAAGTGATATTTGGAAGCCCCTACAGGGCTATGGTGAAAAAGTAAATATCTTCCGTTAAAAAGTGGAAAGAAAGGCCGGGCGCGGTGGCTCAAGCCTGTAATCCCAGCACTTTGGGAGGCCGAGACGGGCGGATCACGAGGTCAGAAGATCGAGACCATCCTGGCTAACACGGTGAAACCCCGTCTCTACTAAAACTACAAAAAAACTAGCCGGGCGAGGTGGCGGGCGCCTGTAGTCCCAGTTACTCGGGAGGCTGAGGCAGGAGAATGGCATGAACCCGGGAGGCGGAGCTTGCAGTGAGCTGAGATCCGGCCACTGCACTCCAGCCTGGGCGACAGAGCGAGACTCCATCTCAAAAAAAAAAAAAAAAAAGTGGAAAGAAACTTTCTGAGAAACTGCCGTGTGTTCTGTTAATACACCTCACCGAGTTACAGCTTTCCCCTCAAGAAGCCTTTCGCTAAGACTGTTCTTGTGGGATTTGCAGATAGATATTTGGAAGCCCATAGGGGACTATGGTGAATAAGGAAATATCTTCAGTTAAAAACTGGAAAGAAGGTTTCTGAGATACTGCTTTGTGTTCTGAAATTCATCTCACAGCGTTACAGCTTTCTCCTCCAGAAGCCTTTCCCTAAGACTGTTCTTGTGGAATTTGCAAACTGATATTTGGAAACCCATAGAGCGCTATGGTGAAAAAGGAAATATCTTCCGTTTAAAACTGGAAAGAATCTTTCTGAGAAACTCCTTTGTGTTCTGTTATTTCATCTCACATGGTTACAGCTTTCCCTTCCAGAAGCCTTTCGCTAAGACTGTTCCTGTGGGATTTGCAAAGTGAGATTTGGAAGCCCATAGAGGTCTATGGTGAAAAAGGAAATATCTTCAGTTAAAACCTGGAAAGAGGCTTTCTGAGAAACTGCTTTGTGTTCTGTTAATTCATCTCTGAGAGTTACAGCTCCCTCCTAAAGAAGCCCTTCGCTATGACTGTTCTTGTGGAATTTGCAAAGTGATATTTTGAAGCCCCTAGGGCCTATGGTGTAAAAGGAAATATCTTCCGTTAAAAACTGGAAAGAAGATTTCTTAGAAACTGCTTTGTGTTCTGTTAATTCATCTCACAGAGATAGAGCTTTCTCCTCCACAAGCCTTCCGCTAAGACTGTTCTTGTGGAATTTGCAAAGTGATATTTGTAAGCCCGTAGAAGGCTATGGTGAAAATGGAAATATCCTAAGATAAAAACCCAAAAGAAGCTTTCTGAGAAACTGCTTTGTGTTCTGTTAGTTCATCTCACTGAGTTACAGCTTTACCCTCAAGAATCTGTTCAGTAAGGCTGTTCTTGTGAAATTTGCAATGTGACATTTGGAAGCCCATAGAGGGCTATGGTGAAAAACAAAATATCTTCCGTTAAAAACTGGAAAGAAGCATTCTGAGAAATTACCGTGTGTTGTGTTAATACATCTCACTGACTTACAGCTTTCCCCTCAACAAGCTTTTCGCTAAGACTGTTCTTGTGAAATTTGCAAAGTGATATTTGGAGGCCCATAGAGGGCTACGGTGAAAAAGTAAATATCTACCGTTAAAAACTTGAAAGATGCTTTCTGAGAAACTGCCGTGTGTTCGTGTAAGACATCTCACCGCGTTACAGCTTTGCGCTCAAGAAACCTTTCGCTAAGACTGTTCTTGTGGGATTTGCAAAGTGATATTTGGAAGCCCATAGAGGGCTATGGTGAAAATGGAAATAGCCTAAGATAAAAACTGAAAAGAAGCTTTCTGTGAAAATGCTGTGTGTTTTGTTAGATCACCTCACAGAATTACAGCCTTCCCCTCAATAATCCGTTCACTAAGACTGTTCTTGTGAAATTTGCAAAGTGATATTTGGAAGCCCATAGAGGGCTAAGGTAAAAAAGGAAATATCTTGCGTTAAAAACTGGAAAGAAGATTTCTGAGAAACTGCTTTGTGTTCTGTAAATTCATCTCACAGTGTTAGAGCTTTCCCCTCAAGAAGCCTTTCGCTAAGACTGTTCTTGTGGAATTTGCAAAGTGAAATTGGAAGCCCCTAGAGGGCTATGATGAAAAAGGAAATATCCTAAGATAAATACTGAAAAGAAGCTTTCTGAAAAACTGCTTTGTGTTCTGTTAATTCATCTCACAGAGTTTAGCATTCCCCTGAGGAAGCCGTTCACTGAGACTTTTCTTGTGGAATTTGCAAAGTGATATTTGGAAGCTCCTGGAGGGCTTTGGTGAAAAAGGAAATAGCCTAAGAAAAAAACTGAAAAGATGTTTTCTGAGAAACTGATTTGTGTTCTGTTAATTCAACTCACAGAATTACAGCTTTCTCCTTAAGAAGCCTTTCGCTAAAGTTGTTGTTGTGGAATTTGCAAAGTGATATTTGGAATCCCTAGAGGGCTATGGTGAAAAAGGAAATATCTTCAGTTAAAATCTGAAAGTAAGCTTTCTGAGATACTGCTTTGTGTTCTGTTAATTCATCTCAAAGAGTTACATCTTTTCCCTCAATAAGCCTTTCGCTTAGACTGTTCTTATGGAATTTGCAAAGTGATATTTGGAAGCCCTTAGAGGGCTATGGTGAAAAAGGAAATATTTTCCGTTAAAAACTGGAAAGAAGCTTTCTGTGAAACTGCTTTGTGTTCTGTTAATTCATCTCACAGAGTTACAGTTTTCCCTTCAAGAAACCTTTCGCTACGGCTGTTCTTGTGAAATTTGAAAGTGATATTTGGAAGCCCATAGAGGGTAAGGTGAAAAAGGAAATATCTTCAGTTAAAAACTGGAAAGAAGTTTTCTCAGAAACTGCTTTGTCTTCTCTTAATTCATCTCACAGAATTACAGTTTTCCCTTCAAGAAGACTTTCGCTAAGGCTGTCTTGTGGAATCTGGAAAGTGATATTTGTAAGCCCATAGAGAGCTGTGCGAAAAAGGAAGAATCTTACGCGATAAACTGGAAAGAAGCTTTCTGAGAACCTGCTTTGTGTTCTGTTAATTCTTCTCACAGCGTTACAGCCTTCCCCTCAAGAAGCCTTTTGCTAAGACTGTTTTTGTGGAATTTGCAAAGTGATATTTGGAAGCTCACAGCAGGCTATAGTGAAAAAGGAAATATCCTAAGATAAAAAATGAAAGGAAGCATTCTGAGAAACTGCTTTGTGATTTGTTAATTCATCTCACAGTGTTACAGCTTTCCCTTCAAGAAGCCTTTCGCAAAGGCTCTTCTTGTGGAATTGGCAAAGTGATATTTGGAAGCCAATAGAGGGCTATGGTGAAAAAGGAAATATCTTCAGTTAAAAACTGGAAAGAAGCTTTCTGAGAAACTGCTTTGTGTTCTGTAAATTCATCTCACAGTGTTAGAGCTTTCCCCTCAAGAAGCCTTTCGCTAAGACTGTTCTTGTGGAATTTGCAAAGTGAAATTGGAAGCCCCTAGAGGGCTATGATGAAAAAGGAAATATCCTAAGATAAATACTGAAAAGAAGCTTTCTGAAAAACTGCTTTGTGTTCTGTTAATTCATCTCACAGAGTTTAGCATTCCCCTGAGGAAGCCGTTCACTGAGACTTTTCTTGTGGAATTTGCAAAGTGATATTTGGAAGCTCCTGGAGGGCTTTGGTGAAAAAGGAAATAGCCTAAGAAAAAAACTGAAAAGATGTTTTCTGAGAAACTGATTTGTGTTCTGTTAATTCAACTCACAGAATTACAGCTTTCCCCTTAAGAAGCCTTTCGCTAAAGTTGTTGTTGTGGAATTTGCAAAGTGATATTTGGAATCCCTAGAGGGCTATGGTGAAAAAGGAAATATCTTCAGTTAAAATCTGAAAGTAAGCTTTCTGAGATACTGCTTTGTGTTCTGTTAATTCATCTCAAAGAGTTACATCTTTTCCCTCAATAAGCCTTTCGCTTAGACTGTTCTTATGGAATTTGCAAAGTGATATTTGGAAGCCCTTAGAGGGCTATGGTGAAAAAGGAAATATCTTCCGTTAAAAACTGGAAAGAGACTTTATCAGAAACTGCCGTGTGTTCTGAGAATACTTCTCACCAAATTACAGCTTTCCCCTCAAGAAGCCTTTCGCTAAGACTGTTCTATTGGAATTTTCAAAGTGATATTTGGAAGCCCCTACAGGGCTATGGTGAAAAAGTAAATATCTTCCGTTAAAAAGTGGAAAGAAAGGCCGGGCGCGGTGGCTCAAGCCTGTAATCCCAGCACTTTGGGAGGCCGAGACGGGCGGATCACGAGGTCAGAAGATCGAGACCATCCTGGCTAACACGGTGAAACCCCGTCTCTACTAAAACTACAAAAAAACTAGCCGGGCGAGGTGGCGGGCGCCTGTAGTCCCAGTTACTCGGGAGGCTGAGGCAGGAGAATGGCATGAACCCGGGAGGCGGAGCTTGCAGTGAGCTGAGATCCGGCCACTGCACTCCAGCCTGGGCGACAGAGCGAGACTCCATCTCAAAAAAAAAAAAAAAAAGTGGAAAGAAACTTTCTGAGAAACTGCCGTGTGTTCTGTTAATACACCTCACCGAGTTACAGCTTTCCCCTCAAGAAGCCTTTCGCTAAGACTGTTCTTGTGGGATTTGCAGATAGATATTTGGAAGCCCATAGGGGACTATGGTGAATAAGGAAATATCTTCAGTTAAAAACTGGAAAGAAGGTTTCTGAGATACTGCTTTGTGTTCTGAAATTCATCTCACAGCGTTACAGCTTTCTCCTCCAGAAGCCTTTCCCTAAGACTGTTCTTGTGGAATTTGCAAACTGATATTTGGAAACCCATAGAGCGCTATGGTGAAAAAGGAAATATCTTCCGTTTAAAACTGGAAAGAATCTTTCTGAGAAACTCCTTTGTGTTCTGTTATTTCATCTCACATGGTTACAGCTTTCCCTTCCAGAAGCCTTTCGCTAAGACTGTTCCTGTGGGATTTGCAAAGTGAGATTTGGAAGCCCATAGAGGTCTATGGTGAAAAAGGAAATATCTTCAGTTAAAACCTGGAAAGAGGCTTTCTGAGAAACTGCTTTGTGTTCTGTTAATTCATCTCTGAGAGTTACAGCTCCCTCCTAAAGAAGCCCTTCGCTATGACTGTTCTTGTGGAATTTGCAAAGTGATATTTTGAAGCCCCTAGGGCCTATGGTGTAAAAGGAAATATCTTCCGTTAAAAACTGGAAAGAAGATTTCTTAGAAACTGCTTTGTGTTCTGTTAATTCATCTCACAGAGATAGAGCTTTCTCCTCCACAAGCCTTCCGCTAAGACTGTTCTTGTGGAATTTGCAAAGTGATATTTGTAAGCCCGTAGAAGGCTATGGTGAAAATGGAAATATCCTAAGATAAAAACCCAAAAGAAGCTTTCTGAGAAACTGCTTTGTGTTCTGTTAGTTCATCTCACTGAGTTACAGCTTTACCCTCAAGAATCTGTTCAGTAAGGCTGTTCTTGTGAAATTTGCAATGTGACATTTGGAAGCCCATAGAGGGCTATGGTGAAAAACAAAATATCTTCCGTTAAAAACTGGAAAGAAGCATTCTGAGAAATTACCGTGTGTTGTGTTAATACATCTCACTGACTTACAGCTTTCCCCTCAACAAGCTTTTCGCTAAGACTGTTCTTGTGAAATTTGCAAAGTGATATTTGGAGGCCCATAGAGGGCTACGGTGAAAAAGTAAATATCTACCGTTAAAAACTTGAAAGATGCTTTCTGAGAAACTGCCGTGTGTTCGTGTAAGACATCTCACCGCGTTACAGCTTTGCGCTCAAGAAACCTTTCGCTAAGACTGTTCTTGTGGGATTTGCAAAGTGATATTTGGAAGCCCATAGAGGGCTATGGTGAAAATGGAAATAGCCTAAGATAAAAACTGAAAAGAAGCTTTCTGTGAAAATGCTGTGTGTTTTGTTAGATCACCTCACAGAATTACAGCCTTCCCCTCAATAATCCGTTCACTAAGACTGTTCTTGTGAAATTTGCAAAGTGATATTTGGAAGCCCATAGAGGGCTAAGGTAAAAAAGGAAATATCTTGCGTTAAAAACTGGAAAGAAGATTTCTGAGAAACTGCTTTGTGTTCTGTAAATTCATCTCACAGTGTTAGAGCTTTCCCCTCAAGAAGCCTTTCGCTAAGACTGTTCTTGTGGAATTTGCAAAGTGAAATTGGAAGCCCCTAGAGGGCTATGATGAAAAAGGAAATATCCTAAGATAAATACTGAAAAGAAGCTTTCTGAAAAACTGCTTTGTGTTCTGTTAATTCATCTCACAGAGTTTAGCATTCCCCTGAGGAAGCCGTTCACTGAGACTTTTCTTGTGGAATTTGCAAAGTGATATTTGGAAGCTCCTGGAGGGCTTTGGTGAAAAAGGAAATAGCCTAAGAAAAAAACTGAAAAGATGTTTTCTGAGAAACTGATTTGTGTTCTGTTAATTCAACTCACAGAATTACAGCTTTCCCCTTAAGAAGCCTTTCGCTAAAGTTGTTGTTGTGGAATTTGCAAAGTGATATTTGGAATCCCTAGAGGGCTATGGTGAAAAAGGAAATATCTTCAGTTAAAATCTGAAAGTAAGCTTTCTGAGATACTGCTTTGTGTTCTGTTAATTCATCTCAAAGAGTTACATCTTTTCCCTCAATAAGCCTTTCGCTTAGACTGTTCTTATGGAATTTGCAAAGTGATATTTGGAAGCCCTTAGAGGGCTATGGTGAAAAAGGAAATATTTTCCGTTAAAAACTGGAAAGAAGCTTTCTGTGAAACTGCTTTGTGTTCTGTTAATTCATCTCACAGAGTTACAGTTTTCCCTTCAAGAAACCTTTCGCTACGGCTGTTCTTGTGAAATTTGAAAGTGATATTTGGAAGCCCATAGAGGGTAAGGTGAAAAAGGAAATATCTTCAGTTAAAAACTGGAAAGAAGTTTTCTCAGAAACTGCTTTGTCTTCTCTTAATTCATCTCACAGAATTACAGTTTTCCCTTCAAGAAGACTTTCGCTAAGGCTGTCTTGTGGAATCTGGAAAGTGATATTTGTAAGCCCATAGAGAGCTGTGCGAAAAAGGAAGAATCTTACGCGATAAACTGGAAAGAAGCTTTCTGAGAACCTGCTTTGTGTTCTGTTAATTCTTCTCACAGCGTTACAGCTTTCCCCTCAAGAAGCCTTTTGCTAAGACTGTTTTTGTGGAATTTGCAAAGTGATATTTGGAAGCTCACAGCAGGCTATAGTGAAAAAGGAAATATCCTAAGATAAAAAATGAAAGGAAGCATTCTGAGAAACTGCTTTGTGATTTGTTAATTCATCTCACAGTGTTACAGCTTTCCCTTCAAGAAGCCTTTCGCAAAGGCTCTTCTTGTGGAATTGGCAAAGTGATATTTGGAAGCCAATAGAGGGCTATGGTGAAAAAGGAAATATCTTCAGTTAAAAACTGGAAAGAAGCTTTCTGAGAAACTGCTTTGTGTTCTGTAAATTCATCTCACAGAGTTACAGCTTTCCCCTCAAGAAGCCTTTCGCTACGACTGTTCTTGTGGAATTTGCAAGGTGATATTTTAAAGCCCACAGAGGGCTACAGTGAAAAAGGAAATATCTTCCGTTAAAAACTGGAAGAAGCTTTCTGAGCAAATGCTTTGTGTTCTGTTAATTCATCTCACAGTGTTACAGCTTTCCCCTCAAGAAGCCTTTCGTTAAGACTGTTCTTGTGGAATATGGAAAGTGATATTTGGAAGGCCATAGAGGGATATGGTGAGAAATTAAATATCTTCCATTAAAAACTGGAAAGAAGCGTTTTGAGAAACTGCTTTGTGTTCTGTTAATTCATCTCACAGAGTTACAGCTTTCCCTTCAAGAAGTCTTTCGCTAAGGCTGTTCTTGTGGAATTTCGAAAGTGTTATTTGGAAGACCATAGAGGGCTATGGTGAAAAAGGAAATATCTTCAGTTAAAACTGTAAAGAAGCTTTCGGACAAACTGCTTTGTGTTCTCTTAATTCACCTCAGAGAGTTACTGCTTTCCCCTCAAGAAGCCTTTCGCTAAGACTGTTCTTGTGGAATATGGAAACTGATATTTGGATGCCCTTAGAGGGCTATGGTGAAAAATGAAATATCTTCCGTTAAAAACTGGAAAGAAGCTTTCTGAGAAACTGCTTTGTGTTCTGTTAATTTATCTCACAGAGTTACAGCATTCCCCTCAAGAAGCCTTTAGCTAAGACTGTTCTTGTGGAATTTGGAAAGTGGTATTTGAAAGCCCATAGAGGGCTATGGTGAAAAAGGGAATATGTTCTGTTAAAAACTGTAAAGAAGTTTTCTGAGAAACTGCTTCGTGTTCTGTTAATTTATCTCACAGAGTTACAGCTTTCCCTTCCAGAAGCTTTTTGCTAAGCCTGTTCTTGTGGAATTTGGAAAGTGATATTTGGAAGCCCAATGAGGGCTAATGTGAAAAAGTGAATATCTTCCCTTAAAAACTGGAAAGAAGCTTTCTGAGAAACTGCTTTGTGTTCTGGTGATTCTTCTCACAGAATTACAGCTTTCCCCTCAAGAAGCCTTTTGTTAAGACTGCTCTTCTGGAATTTGCAAAATGATATTTGGAAGCCCTTAGTGGTCTATGGTGAAAAAGGAAATATCCTAAGATAAAAACTGAAAAGAAGCATTCTGAGAAACTGCTTTGTGTTCTGTTGATTCATCTCACAGAGTTACAGCTTCCCCCTCAAGAATCTTTCTCTAAGACTGTTCTTGTGGAATTTGCAAAGTGATATTTGGAATCCCTTAGAGGGCTATGGAGAAAAAGGAAATATCCTAAGATAAAAACTGAAAAGAAGCTTTCTGACAAGCTGTTCAGTGTTCTGTTCATTCATTTCAAAGTGATACAGCTCTCCCCTCAAGAAGACTTTCGCTAAGACTGTTGTTGTGGAATGTGTAAAGTGATATTTGGAATTCCATAGAGGGCTATGGTGAACAAGGAAATATTTTATATTAAAAACTGAAAAGAAGCGTTCTGAGAAACAGTTTATATTCTGTTTATTCATCTCACATAGTTACAGCATTCCCCTCAAGTTGTCTTTTGCTAAGACTGTTCTTGTGAAATTTGCAAAGTGATATTTGGAAGTCCATACAGGGCTATGGTGAAAAAGGAAATATCTTCCATTAAAAACTGGAAAGAAATTTCTGAGAAACTGCTTTTTGTTCTGTTAATTCTTCTCGCAGAGTTACAGATTTCCCCTCAAGAAGCCTTTCGCTAAGACTGTTCTTGTGGTATTTGCAGAGTGATATTTGGAAGCCCTTAGATGGCTGTGGTGAAAAAGGAAATATCCTAAGGTAAAAACTGAAAAGAAGATTTCTGAGAAACTGCTTCGTGTCTGTAAATTCATCTCACAGAGTTACAGCTTTCCCCTCAAGAAGCCTTTCGCTAAGACGGTTCTTGTGGAATTTACAAAGTGATATTTGGAAGCCCAGAGAGGGCTACGGCGAAAAATAAATATCTTCCGTTAAAAACTGGAAAGAAGCGTTCTGAGAAACTGCTTTCTCTTCTGTTAATTCATCTCACAGAGTTACAGCTTTCCCCTCAAGAAGCCTTTCGCTAAGACGGTTCTTGAGGAATTTGCAAAGTGATCATTGGAAGCCCATAGAGGGCCTTTCCCTTCAAGACGCCTTTCGGTAAGTCTGTTCTTGTGGAATTTGCAAAGTGATATTTGGAAGCCCATAGAGGGCTATGGTGAAAAAGTAAATATCTTCCTTTAAACACTGGAAAGAATCTGTCTGAGAAACTGCTTTGTGTTCTGTTAATTCATCTCACAGAGTTACAGCTTTCCCCACAAGAAGCCTTTCCATAAGACTGTTCTTGGGGAATTTCAAAAGTGATATTGGGAATCCCATAGAGGGCTATGGTGAAAAAGGAAATATCTTCCGTTAAAATCTGGAAAGAAGCTTTCTGAGAAACTGCTTTCTGTTCTGTTGCTTCATCTCACAGAGTTACAGCTTTTCCCTCAAGAAGCCTTTCGCTAAGACTGTTCTTGTGGAATTTGCAAAGTGATATTTGGAATCCCATGTAGGGCTATGGTGAATAGGAAATATCTTGCGTTAAAAACTGGAAAGAAGCCTTCTGAAAAACTGTTTTGTGTTCTGTTAATTCATCTCACAGAGTTACAGCTTTCCCTTCATAAAGCCTTTCGCTAAGGCTGTTCTTGTGGAATTTGCAAAGTGATAGTTGGAAGCCCATAGAGGGCTATTGTGAAAAAGGAAATTTCTTCCGTTAAAAACTGGAAAGAAGCTGTCTGAGAAACTGCTTTGTGTTGTGTTAATTCTTCTCACTGTGTTACAGCTACCCCCTGAAGAAACCTTTTCCTAAGACTGCTCTTGTGTAATTTGCAAAGTGATATTTGGAAGCCCATAGAGGGCTATGGTGAAAAAGGAAATATCCTAAGAAAAAATCTGGAAAGAAATTTTCTGAGAAACTGCTTTGTGTTCTGTTAATTCATCTCACAGAGTTTCAGCTTTCCCCTCAAGAAACCCTTCACGAACAGTGTTCTTGTGGAATTTGCGAAGTGATATTTGGAAGTCCATAGAGGGCTATTGTGAAAAAAGAAATATCTTAAGATAAAAACTGAAAAGAAGCTTTTTTGAGAGACTGCTTTGTGTTGGGTTAATACATCTCACAGAGTTACAGCTTTGCCCTCCAGAAGCCTTTCGCTAAAACTGTTCTTGTGGAATTTGCAAAGTGTTGTTTGGAGGCCCATAGAGGGCTCTGGTGACAAAGGAAATATCCTAAGATAAAAACTGAAAAGAAGCTTTCTGAGAAACATCTTCGTGTTCTGTTAATTCATCTCACAGTGTTACAGCTTCATCTGAAGAAGCCTTTCGCTAAGACTGTACAAATGGACTTTAAAATTTGATATTTGGAAGCCCAATGAGGGCTAAGGTGAAAAAGGAAACATCCTAAGATAAAAACCGAAAAGAAGCTTTCAGAGAAACGGCTTTTGTTCTGTTAATTCATATCAGAGAGTTACACCTTTCCCCTCATGAAGCCTTTCCCTAAGACTGTTGTTGTGGAATTTGCAGAGTGATATTTCGAAGCCCACAGAGGCCTATGGTGAAAAAGGTAATATCTTCCGTTAAAAACTGGAAAGAAGCTTTCTGAGAAACTGCTTTGTGTTCTGTTAATTCATCTCACAGTGTTACAGCTTTCCCCTCAAGAAGCCTTTCGCTAAGACTGTTCTTGTGGAATTGGCAAAGTGATATTTGAAAGCCCATAGAGGGCTATGGTGAAAAAGGAAATATGTTCTGTTAAAAACAGTAAAGAACATTTCTGAGAAACTGCTTCATGTTCTGTTAATTTATCTCACAGAGTTACAGCTTTCCCTTCAAGAAGCTTTTTGCTAAGGCTGTTCTTGTGGAATTTGGAAAGTGATATTTGGAAGCCCAATGAGGGCTAATGTGAAAAAGTGAATATATTTCCTTAAAAACTGGAAAGAAGCTTTCTGAGAAACTGCTTTGTGTTCTGGTGTTTCTTCTCACAGAATTACAGCTTTCCCCTCAAGAAGCCTTTTGTTAAGACTGTTCTTGTGGAATTTGCAAAGTGATATTTGGAAGCCCTTAGTGGTCTATGGTGAAAAAGGAAATATCCTAAGATAAAAACTGAAAAGAAGCATTCTGAGAAACTGCTTTGTGTTCTGTTGATTCATCTCACAGAGTTACAGCTTCCCCCTCAAGAATATTTCTCTAACACTGTTCTTGTGGAATTTGCAAAGTGATATTTGGAATCCCTTAGAGGGCTATGGAGAAAAAGTAAATATCCTAAGATAAAAACTGAAAAGAAGCTTTCTGAGAAGCTGTTTAGTGTTCTGTTAATTCATTTCAAAGTGTCACAGATTTCCCCTCAGGAGGCCGTTCACTAAGACTGTTCTTCTGAAATTTGGAAAGTGATATTTAGAATCTCATAGAGGGCAATGGTGAAAAAGGAAATATTTTCCGATAAAAACTGTAAAGAAGCTTTCTGATAAACTGCTTTGTGTTCTGTTAGTTCATCTCACAGAGTTACAGCTTTCCCGTCAAGAAGCAGTTCACTGAGACTATTCTTGTGAAATTTGCAAAGTGATATTAGAAAATTCCTAGAGGGCTATGGTGAAAAAGGAAATATCTTCCGTAAAAAACTGGAAAGAAGCTTTTTGAGAAACTGCCGTGTGTTCTGTTAAAGCATCTCACCGAGTTACAGCTTTCCCTGAAGAAGGCTTTCGCTAAGACTGTTCTTGTGGGATTTGCAAAGTGATATTTGGAAGTCCCTAGAGGGCTATGGTGAAAAAGGAAATATCTTTCGTTATAAACTGGAAAGAAGATATCTGAGAAACTGCTTTGTGTTCTGTTAATTCATCTCACAGAGTTCCAGTTTTCCCCTCCAGAAGTCTTTCGCTTCCACTGTTCTTGTGGAATTTGCATAGTGATATTTGGAATCCCATAGAGGGCTATGGTGAAAATGGAAATAACTTCAGTTAAAAAATGAAAAGAAGCTTTCCGAGAAACTGCTTTGTGTTCTGTTAATTCATTTCAAAGAGTTACAGCTTTCCCCTCAAGAAGCCTTCCGCTAAGACTGTTTTTGAGGAATTTCCAAAGTGATATGTGGAAGCCCATAGAGGGCTATGGTGAAAATGGAAATATCGTAAGATACTTACCGAAAAGAAGCTGTCTGAAAAAGTGCTTTGTGTTCTGTTAGTTCATCTCACAGAGCTACAGATTTTCCCTCAAGAAGCCGTTCACTAAGACTGTTTTGTGAAATTTGCAAAGTGATATTTGGAAGCCCATAGAGGGCTAAGGTGAAAAAGGAAATATCTTCCGTTAAAAACTGGAAAGAACCATTCTGAGAAAATGCGGTGTGTTCTGTTAGTACATATCACCGAGCTACAGCTTTCCCCTCAGGAAGCCGTTCACTAAGACTGTTCTTGTGGAATTGCAAAGTGATATTTGGAGGCACATAGAGGGCAATGGTGAAAAAGGAAACATCCTAAGATAAAAACTGAAAAGAAGCTTTCTGAGAAACTGCTTTGTGTTCTGTTAATTCAACTCACAGTTACTCTTTTACCTCAAGAAGCCTTTCGCTAAGACTGTTCTTGTGGAATTTGCAAAGTGATATTTGGAAGCCCATAGAGGTCTATGGTGAAAAAGGAAATATCCTCAGTTAAAAACTGGAAAGAAGCTTTCTGAGAAACTCCTTTGTGTTCAGTTAGTTCCTCTCACAGAGTTACAGCTTTCCCCTCAAGAAGACTTTCGCTAAGACTGTTCATGTGGAATTTTCAAAGTGATAATTGGAATCCCATAGAGGGCTATGGTGAAAAAGGAAATATCCTAAGGTAAAAACTGAAAAGTAGGTTTCTGAGAAAATGTTTTGTGTTCTGTTAATTCATCTTACAGAGTTACAGCTTTACCCTCAAGAAGCCTTTCGCTAAGACTTTTCTTCTGGAATTTGCAAAGTGATATTTGGAAACCCTATAGCCCTGTGGTGAAAATGGAAATATCCTAAGATAAAAAACGAAAAGAAAGGTTTCTGAGAAACTGCTTTGAATTCTTTTAATTCATCTTACAGTTTTACAGCTTTTATCTACAGAATCCTTTCGCTAAGACTGTTCTTGTGGAATTTGCAAAATGTTTTTGGAAGCCCATAGAGGGCTATGCTGAAAAAGGAAATATCCTAAGATAAAAACTGAAAAGAAGCTTTCTGAGAAACTGCTTTGTGTTCTGTTAATTCATCTCAGAGAGTTACAGCTTTCCCCTCAAGAAGTCTTTCACAAAGACTGTTCTTGTGTAATTTGCAAAGTGATATTTGGAAGACCATAGAGGGCTATGTTGAAAAAGGAAATATAGTAAGATAAAATCCGAAAAGAAGCTTTCTGAGAAACTGCTTTGTGTTCTGTTAATTCATCTCAAAGTGTCACAGATTTCCCTTCATGAGGCCGTTCACTAAGACTGTTCTTCTGAAATTTGGAAAGTGATATTTAGAATCTCATAGAGGGCAATGGTGAAAAAGGAAATATTTTCCGATAAAAACTGTAAAGAAGCTTTCTGATAAACTGCTTTGTGTTCTGTTAGTTCATCTCACAGAGTTACAGCTTTCCCTTCAAGAAGCAGTTCACTGAGACTATTCTTGTGAAATTTGCAAAGTGATATTAGAAAACTCCTAGAGGGCTATGGTGAAAAAGGAAATATCTTCCGTTAAAAACTGGAAAGAAGCTTTTTGAGAAACTGCCGTGTGTTCTGTTAAAGCATCTCACCGAGTTACAGCTTTCCCCTCAAGAAGGCTTTCGCTAAGACTGTTCTTGTGGGATTTGCAAAGTGATATTTGGAAGTCCCTAGAGGGCTATGGTGAAAAAGGAAATATCTTTCGTTAAAAACTGGAAAGAAGATATCTGAGAAACTGCTTTGTGTTCTGTTAATTCATCTCACAGAGTTACAGTTTTCCCCTCCAGAAGTCTTTCGCTTCCACTGTTCTTGTGGAATTTGCATAGTGATATTTGGAATCCCATAGAGGGCTATGGTGAAAATGGAAATAACTTCAGTTAAAAAATGAAAAGAAGCTTTCCGAGAAACTGCTTTGTGTTCTGTTAATTCATCTCAAAGAGTTACAGCTTTCCCCTCAAGAAGCCTTCCGCTAAGACTGTTTTTGAGGAATTTCCAAAGTGATATGTGGAAGCCCATAGAGGGCTATGGTGAAAATGGAAATATCGTAAGATACTTACCGAAAAGAAGCTGTCTGAAAAACTGCTTTGTGTTCTGTTAGTTCATCTCACAGAGCTACAGCTTTTCCCTCAAGAAGCCGTTCACTAAGACTGTTTTGTGAAATTTGCAAAGTGATATTTGGAAGCCCATAGAGGGCTAAGGTGAAAAAGGAAATATCTTCCGTTAAAAACTGGAAAGAACCATTCTGAGAAAATGCGGTGTGTTCTGTTAGTACATATCACCGAGCTACAGCTTTCCCCTCAGGAAGCCGTTCACTAAGACTGTTCTTGTGGAATTGCAAAGTGATATTTGGAGGCACATAGAGGGCAATGGTGAAAAAGGAAACATCCTAAGATAAAAACTGAAAAGAAGCTTTCTGAGAAACTGCTTTGTGTTCTGTTAATTCAACTCACAGTTACTCTTTTACCTCAGGAAGCCTTTCGCTAAGGCTGTTGTTGTGGAATTTACAAAGTGATATTTTGAAGCCCATAGAGGGCTATGGTGAAAAAGGAAATACCTTCAGTTAAAAACTGAAAAGAAGCTTTCTGAGAAACTGCTTTGTGTTCTGTTAATTCATCTCAAAGAGTTACTGCTTTTGCCTCAAGAATCCTTCCGCTAAGACTGTTTTTGTGGAATTTCCAAAGTGATATTTCGATACCCATAGTAGGCTATGGTGAAAATGGAAATATCCTAAGATAAAAACCGAAAAGAAGCTGTATGGAAAGCTGCTTTGTGTTTTGTTAGTTCACTCACAGAGTTACAGCTTTCCCCTCAAGGAGCCGTTAACTAAGACTGTTTTGTGAAATTTGCAAAGTGATATTTGGAAGCCCATAGAGGGCAAAGGTGAAAAAGGAAATATCTTCCGTTAAAAACTGGAAAGAACCATTCTGAGAAAATGCGGTGTGTTCTGTTAGTACATATCACCGAGGTACAGCTTTCCTCTCAAGAAGCCTTTCGCTAAGACTGTTCTTGTGGGATTTCCAAAGTGATATTTGGAAGCCCATAGAGGGCTATAGTGAAAAAGGAAATATCTTCAGTTAAATACTGGAAAGAAGCTTTCTGAAAGACTGCTTTTGTTCTGTTAATTCATCTCACAGAGTTACAGCTTCCCCCCTCAAGAAGCCTTTCGCTAAGACTGTTCTTGTGGAATTTGCAAAGTCATATTTGGAAGCCCATAGAGGATTATGGTGAAAAAGGAACTAACTTCCGTTAAAAACTGGAAAAAAGATTTGTGAGAAACTGCTTTGTGTTCTGTTAATTCAACTCACAGAGTTACAGATTTCCCCTTCAGAAGCCTTTCGCTAAGACTGTTCTTCTGGAATTTGCAAAGTGATATTTGGAAGCCCATGGAGGGCTACGGTGAAAAGGGAAATAACTTCCGTTAAAAACTGGAAAGAAGCTTTCTGAGAAAATGCCGTGTGTTCTGTTAATACATCTCACCGAGTTACAGCTTTCCCCTCAAGAAGCCTTTCTATAAGACTGTTCTTGTGGAATTTGCAAAGTGATACTTGGAAGCCCATAGAGGACTATGGTGAAAAAGGAACTAACTTCCGTTAAAAACTGGAAAAAAGATTTGTGAGAAACTGCTTTGTGTTCTGTTAATTCAACTCACAGAGTTACAGATTTCCCCTTCAGAAGCCTTTCGCTAAGACTGTTCTTCTGGAATTTGCAAAGTGATATTTGGAAGCCCATGGAGGGCTACGGTGAAAAGGGAAATAACTTCCGTTAAAAACTGGAAAGAAGCTTTCTGAGAAACTGCCGTGTGTTCTGTTAATACATCTCACCGAGTTACAGCTTTCCCCTCAAGAAGCCTTTCTATAAGACTGTTCTTGTGGAATTTGCAAAGTGATACTTGGAAGCCCATAGAGGGCTAATTTGAAAATGGAAATATCCTAAGATAAAAACCGAAAAGAAGCTGTCTGAGAAACTGCTTTGTGTTGTGTTAGTTCATCTCACACTGTTACAGCTTTCCCCTCAAGAAGCCCTTCACTAAGACTGTTCTTGTGAAATTTGCAAACTGATATTTGTAATCCCATAGAGGACTTGGGTGAAAAAGGAAATATCTTTCGTTAAAAACTGGAAAGAAGATTTCTGAGAAACTGCTTTGTGTTCTGTTAATTCATCTCAGAGAGTTACAGATTTCCCCTCAAGAGGCCGTTCACTAAGACTGTTCTTGTGGAATTTGCAAAGTGATATTTTGAAGCCCATAGTGGACTATGGTGAAAAAGCAAATATCTTCCGCTAAAAACTGGAAAGAACCTTTCTGAGAAACTGCTTTGTGTTCCGTTAATTAATCTCACAGAGTTACAGCTTTTCTATCATGAATCCGATCACTAAGGCTGTTCTTTTGGAATATGCAAAGTGATATTTGGAAGCCCATAGAGGGCTACGGTGAAAAAGGAAATATCCTAAGACAAAAACTGAAAAGAAGCTTTCTGAGAAACTGCTTTGTGTTCTGTTAATTCGTCACCAGAGTTACAGCTTTCCCCTCAAAAAGCCTTTCGCTAAGACTGTTCTTGTGGAATTTGCAAAGTGAAATTTGGAAGCCCATTGAGGGCTATGATGAAAAAGGACATTTCTTCCATTAAAAACCTGAGAAACTGCTTCGTGTTTTGTTAGTTCACCTCACAGAATTACAGCTTTGCTCCCAGAAGCCTTTCGCTAAGACTGTTCTTGTGGAATTTGCAAAGTGATCTTAGAAGCCCGTAGAGGGCTATGGTGAAAAAGGAAATAACTTACGTTAAAAATTGGAAAGAAGCTTTCTGAGAAACTGATGTGTGTTCTGTTAAAACATCTCACCGTGTTACAGCTTTCACGTCAAGAAGCCTTTCGCTAAGACTGTTCTTGTGGAATTTTCTAAGTGATATTTGGAAGCCCATAGAGGGCTATGGGAAAAAGAAAATATCTTCGGTTGAAAACTGGAAAGAAGCTTTCTGAGAAACAGCTCTGTGTTCTGTTAATTCATTTCAGAGAGTTACAGCTTTCCGCTCCAGAAGTCTTTCACTAAGACTGCTCTTTTGGAATTTGCAAAGTGATATTTGGAAGCCCTTAGAGGGCTATGGTGAAAAAGGAAATATCTTCCGTTAAAAACTGGAAAGAAGCATTCTGAGATACTGCCGTGTGTTCTGTTAATACATCTAACCGAGTTACAGCTTTCCCCTCTAGAAGCCTTTCGCTAAGACTGTTCTTGTGGCATTTGCAATGTGATATTTGGAGGCCCTTAGAGGGCTATGGTGAAAAAGGAAATATCTTCAGTTAAAAACTGGAAAGAAGCTTTATGAAAAACTGCTTTGTGTTCTGTTAATTCATCTCACAGAGTTACATTTCCCTCTAAAAGCCTTTCGCTAAGGCTGTTGTCGAATTTGCAAAGTGATATTTGGAAGCCCATAGAGGGCTATGGTGAAAAAGGAAATATCTTCAGTTAAAAACTGGACAGAAGCTTTCTGAGAAACTGCCATGTGTTCTGATAATAGACCTCACCCAGTTACAGCTTTCCCTTCAAGAAGCCTTTCGCTAAGACTGTTGTTGTGGGATTTGCAAAATGATATTTGGAAGCCCATAGAGCGCTATGGTGAAAAAGGAAATATCTTCTGTTACAAAGCGGAAAGAAGCTTTCTGAGAAACTCCTTTTTGTTCTGTTAATTCACCTCAAAGAGTTACAGTTTTCCACTCAATAATTCTTTCGCTAAGACTGTTCTTGTGGAATTTGCAAAGTGAGATTTGGAAGCCCATAGAGGTCTATGGTGAAAAAGGAATCATCGTAAGATAAAAACTGAAAAGAAGCTTTCTGAGAAATTGCTTTGTGTTCTGTTAATTCATCTCACATAGTTACAACATTTCCCTCTAAAAGCCTTTCGCTAAGACTGTTCTTGTGGAATTTGCAAAGTGATATTTGGAAGCCCATACAGGGTTATGTTGAAAAAGGAAATATCTTCGGTTAAAAATTGAAAAGAAGCTTTTTGAGAAACTGCTTTGTGTTCTGTTAATTCATCTCACAGGGTTACAACTTTCCCCTCAGGAAGCCTTTCGCTAAGACTGTTCTTGTGAAACTTGCAAAGTGATATTTGGAAGCCCATAGAGGGCTAGGGCTTAAAAGGAAATATCCTCCGTTAGAAACTGGAAAGAAGCTATCTGAGAAACTGCTTTGTGTTCTGTTAATTCATCTCACAGAGTTACAGTTTTCCCCTCAAGAAGCCGTTCACTAACACTTTCCTTGTGGAATTTTCATAGTGATATTTGAAGGCACATAGAGTTCTATGATGAAAAAGAAAACATCCAAAGATAAAAACTGAAATGAAGCTTTCTGTGAAACTGCTTTGTGTTCTGTTAATTCATCTCACAGATTTACAGCTTTCTTCTCAAGAAGCCTTTCGGTAAAACTGTTCTTGTGGAATTTGCAAAGTGATATTTGGAAGCCCATAGAGGGCTATGGTGAAAAAGGACATATCTTCCGTTAAAAACTGGAAAGAAGCTTTTTGAGAAACTGCCGTGTGTTCTGTTAAAGCATCTCACCGAGTTACAGCATTCCCCTCAAGAAGGCTTTCGCTAAGACTGTTCTTGTGGGATTTGCAAAGTGATATTTGGAAGCCCATAGAGGACTATGGTGAAAAAGGAAATATCTTTCGTTAAAAACTGGAAAGAATATATCTGAGAAACTGCTTTGTGTTCTGTTAATTCATCTCACAGCGTTACAGTTTTCCCCTCCCGAAGTCTTTCGCTTCCACAGTTTTTGTGGGATCTGCATAGTTATATTTGGAATCCCATAGAGGGCTATGGTGAAAATGGAAATACCTTCAATTAAAAAATGAAAAGAAGCTTTCCGAGAAACTGCTTTGTGTTCTGTTAATTCATCTCAAAGAATTACAGCTTTCCCCTCAAGAAGCCTTCCGCTAAGACTGTTTTTGAGGAATTTCCAAAGTGATATGTGGAAGCCCATAGAGGGCTATGGTGAAAATGGAAACATTCTAAGATACTTACCGAAGAGAAGCTGTCTGAAAAACTGCTTTGTGTTCTGTTAGTTCATCTCACCGAGCTACAGCTTTTCCCTCAAGAAGCCGTTCATTAAGACTGTTTTGTGAAATTTGGAAAGTGATATTTGGAAACCCATAGAGGACTATGGTAAAAAAGGAAATATCTTCCGTTAAAAACTGGAAAGAAGCATTCTGAGAAAATGCCGTGTCTTCTGTTAATACGCCTCACTGAGTTACAGCTTTCCTCTTAAGAAGCCTTTCGCTAAGACTGTTCTTGTGGGATTTGCAATGTGATATTTGGAAGCCCATAGAGGACTATGGTGAGAAAGGAAATATCCTCCGTTAAAAACTGGAAAGAAGATTTGTGAGAAAATGCTTTGTGTTCTGTTAATTCATCTCACAGAGTTAGAGCTTTCCCCTCAAGAAGCCTTTCGCTAAGACTGTTCTTGTGGAATTTGCAAAGTGATATTTGGAAGCCCATAGAGGTCTATGGTGAAAAAGGAAATATCCTCAGTTAAAAACTGGAAAGAAGCTTTCTGAGAAACTCCTTTGTGTTCAGTTAGTTCCTCTCACAGAGTTACAGCTTTCCCCTCAAGAAGACTTTCGCTAAGACTGTTCATGTGGAATTTTCAAAGTGATAATTGGAATCCCATAGAGGGCTATGGTGAAAAGGAAATATCCTAAGGTAAAAACTGAAAAGTAGGTTTCTGAGAAAATGTTTTGTGTTCTGTTAATTCATCTTACAGAGTTACAGCTTTACCCTCAAGAAGCCTTTCGCTAAGACTTTTCTTCTGGAATTTGCAAAGTGATATTTGGAAACCCTATAGCCCTGTGGTGAAAATGGAAATATCCTAAGATAAAAAACGAAAAGAAGGTTTCTGAGAAACTGCTTTGAATTCTTTTAATTCATCTTACAGTTTTACAGCTTTTATCTACAGAATCCTTTCGCTAAGACTGTTCTTGTGGAATTTGCAAAATGTTTTTGGAAGCCCATAGAGGGCTATGCTGAAAAAGGAAATATCCTAAGATAAAAACTGAAAAGAAGCTTTCTGAGAAACTGCTTTGTGTTCTGTTAATTCATCTCAGAGAGTTACAGCTTTCCCCTCAAGAAGTCTTTCACAAAGACTGTTCTTGTGTAATTTGCAAAGTGATATTTGGAAGACCATAGAGGGCTATGTTGAAAAAGGAAATATAGTAAGATAAAATCCGAAAAGAAGCTTTCTGAGAAACTGCTTTGTGTTCTGTTAATTCATCTCAAAGTGTCACAGATTTCCCCTCATGAGGCCGTTCACTAAGACTGTTCTTCTGAAATTTGGAAAGTGATATTTAGAATCTCATAGAGGGCAATGGTGAAAAAGGAAATATTTTCCGATAAAAACTGTAAAGAAGCTTTCTGATAAACTGCTTGGTGTTCTGTTAGTTCATCTCACAGAGTTACAGCTTTCCCTTCAAGAAGCAGTTCACTGAGACTATTCTTGTGAAATTTGCAAAGTGATATTAGAAAACTCCTAGAGGGCTATGGTGAAAAAGGAAATATCTTCCGTTAAAAACTGGAAAGAAGCTTTTTGAGAAACTGCCGTGTGTTCTGTTAAAGCATCTCACCGAGTTACAGCTTTCCCCTCAAGAAGGCTTTCGCTAAGACTGTTCTTGTGGGATTTGCAAAGTGATATTTGGAAGTCCCTAGAGGGCTATGGTGAAAAAGGAAATATCTTTCGTTAAAAACTGGAAAGAAGATATCTGAGAAACTGCTTTGTGTTCTGTTAATTCATCTCACAGAGTTACAGTTTTCCCCTCCAGAAGTCTTTCGCTTCCACTGTTCTTGTGGAATTTGCATAGTGATATTTGGAATCCCATAGAGGGCTATGGTGAAAATGGAAATAACTTCAGTTAAAAAATGAAAAGAAGCTTTCCGAGAAACTGCTTTGTGTTCTGTTAATTCATCTCAAAGAGTTACAGCTTTCCCCTCAAGAAGCCTTCCGCTAAGACTGTTTTTGAGGAATTTCCAAAGTGATATGTGGAAGCCCATAGAGGGCTATGGTGAAAATGGAAATATCGTAAGATACTTACCGAAAAGAAGCTGTCTGAAAAACTGCTTTGTGTTCTGTTAGTTCATCTCACAGAGCTACAGCTTTTCCCTCAAGAAGCCGTTCACTAAGACTGTTTTGTGAAATTTGCAAAGTGATATTTGGAAGCCCATAGAGGGCTAAGGTGAAAAAGGAAATATCTTCCGTTAAAAACTGGAAAGAACCATTCTGAGAAAATGCGGTGTGTTCTGTTAGTACATATCACCGAGCTACAGCTTTCCCCTCAGGAAGCCGTTCACTAAGACTGTTCTTGTGGAATTGCAAAGTGATATTCATAGGCACATAGAGGGCAATGGTGAAAAAGGAAACATCCTAAGATAAAAACTGAAAAGAAGCTTTCTGAGAAACTGCTTTGTGTTCTGTTAATTCAACTCACAGTTACTCTTTTACCTCAAGAAGCCTTTCGCTAAGGCTGTTGTTGTGGAATTTACAAGGTGATATTTTGAAGCCCATAGAGGGCTATGGTGAAAAAGGAAATACCTTCAGTTAAAAACTGAAAAGAAGCTTTCTGAGAAACTGCTTTGTGTTCTGTTAATTCATCTCAAAGAGTTACTGCTTTTGCCTCAAGAATCCTTCCGCTAAGACTGTTTTTGTGGAATTTCCAAAGTGATATTTCGATACCCATAGTAGGCTATGGTGAAAATGGAAATATCCTAAGATAAAAACCGAAAAGAAGCTGTATGGAAAGCTGCTTTGTGTTTTGTTAGTTCACTCACAGAGTTACAGCTTTCCCCTCAAGGAGCCGTTAACTAAGACTGTTTTGTGAAATTTGCAAAGTGATATTTGGAAGCCCATAGAGGGCTAAGGTGAAAAAGGAAATATCTTCCGTTAAAAACTGGAAAGAACCATTCTGAGAAAATGCGGTGTGTTCTGTTAGTACATATCACCGAGGTACAGCTTTCCTCTCAAGAAGCCTTTCGCTAAGACTGTTGTTGTCGGATTTCCAAAGTGATATTTGGAAGCCCATAGAGGTCTATAGTGAAAAAGGAAATGTCTTCAGTTAAATACTGGAAAGAAGCTTTCTGAGAGACTGCTTTGTGTTCTGTTAATTCATCTCACAGAGTTACAGCTTCCCCCCTCAAGAAGCCTTTCGCTAAGACTGTTCTTGTGGAATTTGCAAAGTCATATTTGGAAGCCCATAGAGGACTATGGTGAAAAAGGAACTAACTTCCGTTAAAAACTGGAAAGAAGATTTGTGAGAAACTGCTTTGTGTTCTGTTAATTCAACTCACAGAGTTACAGATTTCCCCTTCAGAAGCCTTTCGCTAAGACTGTTCTTCTGGAATTTGCAAAGTGATATTTGGAAGCCCATGGAGGGCTATGGTGAATAAGGAAATATCTTCAGTTAAAAACTGGAAAGAAGGTTTCTGAGATACTGCTTTGTGTTCTGTTAATTCATCTCACAGAGTTACAGCTTTCCCCTCCATAAGCCGTTCCCTAAGGCTGTTCTTGTGGAATTTTCAAAGTGATATTTGGAAGCCCATAGAGCGCTATGGTGAAAAAGGAAATATCTTCCGTTAAAAACTGGAAAGGAGCTTTCTGAGAAACTGCCGTGTGTTCGTGTAATACATCTCACCGAGTTACAGCTTTCTCCTCAAGAAGCCTTTCACTGGGACTGTTCTTGTGGGATTTGCAAAGAGATATTTGGAAGCCCATAGAGGGCTACGGTGAAAAAGGAAATATCTTCCGTTAAAAACTTGAAAGAAGCTTTCTGAGAAACTGATTTGTGTTCTGCTAATTCATCTTACAGTGTTACAGCTTTCCCTTCCAGAAGCCTTTTGCTAAGACTGTTCTTGTGGGATTTGCGAAGTGATATTTGGAAGCCCATAGAGGGCTATGGTGAAAAAGGAAATATCTTCAGTTAAAAACTGGAAAGAGGCTTTCTGAGAAACTGCTTAGTGTTCTGTTAATTCATCTCGGAGAGTTAGAGCTGTCTCCTCAAGAAGCCCTTCGCTAACACTGTTCTTGTGGAATTTGCAAAGTGATATTTTGAAGCCCATATGGGGCTACGGTGTAAAAGGAAATATCTTCCGTTAAAAACTGGAAAGAAGATTTCTGAGAAACTGTTTTGTGTTCTGTTAATTCATCTCACAGAGTTACAGCTTTTCCGTCAAGAAGACTTTCGCTAAGACTGTTCTTGTGGAAATTGTGAAGTGATATTTGGAAGCCCATAGAGGGCTGTGGTGAAAATGGAAATATCCTAAGATAAAAACCAAAAAGAAGCTTTGTGAGAAACTGCTTTGTGTTTTGTTAGTTCATCTCATAGAGTTACACCTTTCCCCTCAAGAATCCGTTCACTAAGACTGTTCTTGTGAATATTGCAAAAAGATATTTGGAAGCCCATAGAGGACTATGGTGAAATAGGAAATATCTTCCGTTAAAAACTGGAAAGAAGCATTCTGAGAAATTACCGTGTGTTGTGTTAATACATCTCACCGACTTACAGGATTCCCCTCAAGAAGCCTTTCGCTAAGACTGTTCTTGTGATATTTGCAAACTGATATTTGGAAGCCCATTGAGGGCTATGGTGAAAAAGGAAATATCTTCAGTTAAAACTGGAAAGAATCTTTCTGAGAAACTGCTTTGTGTTCTGTTAAGTCATCTGAAAGAGTTACAGTTTCCCTGAAGAAGTCTTTCGCTAAGACTGTTCTTGTGGAATTTGCAATGTGATAATTGGAAGCCCGTAGAGGGCTATGGTGAAAAAGGAAATATCTTCCATTAAAAACCGAAAAGAAGCTCTCTGAGAAACTGCTTTGTGATCTGTTAGTTCGTCTCACAGAGTTACAGCTTTCCCCTCAAGAAGCCGTTCACTAAGACTGTTCTTGTGAAATTTGCATAGTGATATTTGAAAGCCCATAGAGGGCTTTGGTGAAAAAGGAAATATCTTCCGTTAAAAACTGGAAAGAGACTTTATCAGAAACTGCCGTGTGTTCTGAGAATACTTCTCACCAAATTACAGCTTTCCCCTCAAGAAGCCTTTCGCTAAGACTGTTCTATTGGAATTTTCAAAGTGATATTTGGAAGCCCCTACAGGGCTATGGTGAAAAAGTAAATATCTTCCGTTAAAAAGTGGAAAGAAAGGCCGGGCGCGGTGGCTCAAGCCTGTAATCCCAGCACTTTGGGAGGCCGAGACGGGCGGATCACGAGGTCAGAAGATCGAGACCATCCTGGCTAACACGGTGAAACCCCGTCTCTACTAAAACTACAAAAAAACTAGCCGGGCGAGGTGGCGGGCGCCTGTAGTCCCAGTTACTCGGGAGGCTGAGGCAGGAGAATGGCATGAACCCGGGAGGCGGAGCTTGCAGTGAGCTGAGATCCGGCCACTGCACTCCAGCCTGGGCGACAGAGCGAGACTCCATCTCAAAAAAAAAAAAAAAAAAGTGGAAAGAAACTTTCTGAGAAACTGCCGTGTGTTCTGTTAATACACCTCACCGAGTTACAGCTTTCCCCTCAAGAAGCCTTTCGCTAAGACTGTTCTTGTGGGATTTGCAGATAGATATTTGGAAGCCCATAGGGGACTATGGTGAATAAGGAAATATCTTCAGTTAAAAACTGGAAAGAAGGTTTCTGAGATACTGCTTTGTGTTCTGAAATTCATCTCACAGCATTACAGCTTTCTCCTCCAGAAGCCTTTCCCTAAGACTGTTCTTGTGGAATTTGCAAACTGATATTTGGAAACCCATAGAGCGCTATGGTGAAAAAGGAAATATCTTCCGTTTAAAACTGGAAAGAATCTTTCTGAGAAACTCCTTTGTGTTCTGTTATTTCATCTCACATGGTTACAGCTTTCCCTTCCAGAAGCCTTTCGCTAAGACTGTTCCTGTGGGATTTGCAAAGTGAGATTTGGAAGCCCATAGAGGTCTATGGTGAAAAAGGAAATATCTTCAGTTAAAACCTGGAAAGAGGCTTTCTGAGAAACTGCTTTGTGTTCTGTTAATTCATCTCTGAGAGTTACAGCTCCCTCCTAAAGAAGCCCTTCGCTATGACTGTTCTTGTGGAATTTGCAAAGTGATATTTTGAAGCCCCTAGGGCCTATGGTGTAAAAGGAAATATCTTCCGTTAAAAACTGGAAAGAAGATTTCTTAGAAACTGCTTTGTGTTCTGTTAATTCATCTCACAGAGATAGAGCTTTCTCCTCCACAAGCCTTCCGCTAAGACTGTTCTTGTGGAATTTGCAAAGTGATATTTGTAAGCCCGTAGAAGGCTATGGTGAAAATGGAAATATCCTAAGATAAAAACCCAAAAGAAGCTTTCTGAGAAACTGCTTTGTGTTCTGTTAGTTCATCTCACTGAGTTACAGCTTTACCCTCAAGAATCTGTTCAGTAAGGCTGTTCTTGTGAAATTTGCAATGTGACATTTGGAAGCCCATAGAGGGCTATGGTGAAAAACAAAATATCTTCCGTTAAAAACTGGAAAGAAGCATTCTGAGAAATTACCGTGTGTTGTGTTAATACATCTCACTGACTTACAGCTTTCCCCTCAACAAGCTTTTCGCTAAGACTGTTCTTGTGAAATTTGCAAAGTGATATTTGGAGGCCCATAGAGGGCTACGGTGAAAAAGTAAATATCTACCGTTAAAAACTTGAAAGATGCTTTCTGAGAAACTGCCGTGTGTTCGTGTAAGACATCTCACCGCGTTACAGCTTTGCGCTCAAGAAACCTTTCGCTAAGACTGTTCTTGTGGGATTTGCAAAGTGATATTTGGAAGCCCATAGAGGGCTATGGTGAAAATGGAAATAGCCTAAGATAAAAACTGAAAAGAAGCTTTCTGTGAAAATGCTGTGTGTTTTGTTAGATCACCTCACAGAATTACAGCCTTCCCCTCAATAATCCGTTCACTAAGACTGTTCTTGTGAAATTTGCAAAGTGATATTTGGAAGCCCATAGAGGGCTAAGGTAAAAAAGGAAATATCTTGCGTTAAAAACTGGAAAGAAGATTTCTGAGAAACTGCTTTGTGTTCTGTAAATTCATCTCACAGTGTTAGAGCTTTCCCCTCAAGAAGCCTTTCGCTAAGACTGTTCTTGTGGAATTTGCAAAGTGAAATTGGAAGCCCCTAGAGGGCTATGATGAAAAAGGAAATATCCTAAGATAAATACTGAAAAGAAGCTTTCTGAAAAACTGCTTTGTGTTCTGTTAATTCATCTCACAGAGTTTAGCATTCCCCTGAGGAAGCCGTTCACTGAGACTTTTCTTGTGGAATTTGCAAAGTGATATTTGGAAGCTCCTGGAGGGCTTTGGTGAAAAAGGAAATAGCCTAAGAAAAAAACTGAAAAGATGTTTTCTGAGAAACTGATTTGTGTTCTGTTAATTCAACTCACAGAATTACAGCTTTCCCCTTAAGAAGCCTTTCGCTAAAGTTGTTGTTGTGGAATTTGCAAAGTGATATTTGGAATCCCTAGAGGGCTATGGTGAAAAAGGAAATATCTTCAGTTAAAATCTGAAAGTAAGCTTTCTGAGATACTGCTTTGTGTTCTGTTAATTCATCTCAAAGAGTTACATCTTTTCCCTCAATAAGCCTTTCGCTTAGACTGTTCTTATGGAATTTGCAAAGTGATATTTGGAAGCCCTTAGAGGGCTATGGTGAAAAAGGAAATATTTTCCGTTAAAAACTGGAAAGAAGCTTTCTGTGAAACTGCTTTGTGTTCTGTTAATTCATCTCACAGAGTTACAGTTTTCCCTTCAAGAAACCTTTCGCTACGGCTGTTCTTGTGAAATTTGAAAGTGATATTTGGAAGCCCATAGAGGGTAAGGTGAAAAAGGAAATATCTTCAGTTAAAAACTGGAAAGAAGTTTTCTCAGAAACTGCTTTGTCTTCTCTTAATTCATCTCACAGAATTACAGGTTTCCCTTCAAGAAGACTTTCGCTAAGGCTGTCTTGTGGAATCTGGAAAGTGATATTTGTAAGCCCATAGAGAGCTGTGCGAAAAAGGAAGAATCTTACGCGATAAACTGGAAAGAAGCTTTCTGAGAACCTGCTTTGTGTTCTGTTAATTCTTCTCACAGCGTTACAGCCTTCCCCTCAAGAAGCCTTTTGCTAAGACTGTTTTTGTGGAATTTGCAAAGTGATATTTGGAAGCTCACAGCAGGCTATAGTGAAAAAGGAAATATCCTAAGATAAAAAATGAAAGGAAGCATTCTGAGAAACTGCTTTGTGATTTGTTAATTCATCTCACAGTGTTACAGCTTTCCCTTCAAGAAGCCTTTCGCAAAGGCTCTTCTTGTGGAATTGGCAAAGTGATATTTGGAAGCCAATAGAGGGCTATGGTGAAAAAGGAAATATCTTCAGTTAAAAACTGGAAAGAAGCTTTCTGAGAAACTGCTTTGTGTTCTGTAAATTCATCTCACAGTGTTAGAGCTTTCCCCTCAAGAAGCCTTTCGCTAAGACTGTTCTTGTGGAATTTGCAAAGTGAAATTGGAAGCCCCTAGAGGGCTATGATGAAAAAGGAAATATCCTAAGATAAATACTGAAAAGAAGCTTTCTGAAAAACTGCTTTGTGTTCTGTTAATTCATCTCACAGAGTTTAGCATTCCCCTGAGGAAGCCGTTCACTGAGACTTTTCTTGTGGAATTTGCAAAGTGATATTTGGAAGCTCCTGGAGGGCTTTGGTGAAAAAGGAAATAGCCTAAGAAAAAAACTGAAAAGATGTTTTCTGAGAAACTGATTTGTGTTCTGTTAATTCAACTCACAGAATTACAGCTTTCCCCTTAAGAAGCCTTTCGCTAAAGTTGTTGTTGTGGAATTTGCAAAGTGATATTTGGAATCCCTAGAGGGCTATGGTGAAAAAGGAAATATCTTCAGTTAAAATCTGAAAGTAAGCTTTCTGAGATACTGCTTTGTGTTCTGTTAATTCATCTCAAAGAGTTACATCTTTTCCCTCAATAAGCCTTTCGCTTAGACTGTTCTTATGGAATTTGCAAAGTGATATTTGGAAGCCCTTAGAGGGCTATGGTGAAAAAGGAAATATCTTCCGTTAAAAACTGGAAAGAGACTTTATCAGAAACTGCCGTGTGTTCTGAGAATACTTCTCACCAAATTACAGCTTTCCCCTCAAGAAGCCTTTCGCTAAGACTGTTCTATTGGAATTTTCAAAGTGATATTTGGAAGCCCCTACAGGGCTATGGTGAAAAAGGAAATATCTTCCGTTAAAAAGTGGAAAGAAAGGCCGGGCGCGGTGGCTCAAGCCTGTAATCCCAGCACTTTGGGAGGCCGAGACGGGCGGATCACGAGGTCAGAAGATCGAGACCATCCTGGCTAACACGGTGAAACCCCGTCTCTACTAAAACTACAAAAAAACTAGCCGGGCGAGGTGGCGGGCGCCTGTAGTCCCAGTTACTCGGGAGGCTGAGGCAGGAGAATGGCATGAACCCGGGAGGCGGAGCTTGCAGTGAGCTGAGATCCGGCCACTGCACTCCAGCCTGGGCGACAGAGCGAGACTCCATCTCAAAAAAAAAAAAAAAAAGTGGAAAGAAACTTTCTGAGAAACTGCCGTGTGTTCTGTTAATACACCTCACCGAGTTACAGCTTTCCCCTCAAGAAGCCTTTCGCTAAGACTGTTCTTGTGGGATTTGCAGATAGATATTTGGAAGCCCATAGGGGACTATGGTGAATAAGGAAATATCTTCAGTTAAAAACTGGAAAGAAGGTTTCTGAGATACTGCTTTGTGTTCTGAAATTCATCTCACAGCGTTACAGCTTTCTCCTCCAGAAGCCTTTCCCTAAGACTGTTCTTGTGGAATTTGCAAACTGATATTTGGAAACCCATAGAGCGCTATGGTGAAAAAGGAAATATCTTCCGTTTAAAACTGGAAAGAATCTTTCTGAGAAACTCCTTTGTGTTCTGTTATTTCATCTCACATGGTTACAGCTTTCCCTTCCAGAAGCCTTTCGCTAAGACTGTTCCTGTGGGATTTGCAAAGTGAGATTTGGAAGCCCATAGAGGTCTATGGTGAAAAAGGAAATATCTTCAGTTAAAACCTGGAAAGAGGCTTTCTGAGAAACTGCTTTGTGTTCTGTTAATTCATCTCTGAGAGTTACAGCTCCCTCCTAAAGAAGCCCTTCGCTATGACTGTTCTTGTGGAATTTGCAAAGTGATATTTTGAAGCCCCTAGGGCCTATGGTGTAAAAGGAAATATCTTCCGTTAAAAACTGGAAAGAAGATTTCTTAGAAACTGCTTTGTGTTCTGTTAATTCATCTCACAGAGATAGAGCTTTCTCCTCCACAAGCCTTCCGCTAAGACTGTTCTTGTGGAATTTGCAAAGTGATATTTGTAAGCCCGTAGAAGGCTATGGTGAAAATGGAAATATCCTAAGATAAAAACCCAAAAGAAGCTTTCTGAGAAACTGCTTTGTGTTCTGTTAGTTCATCTCACTGAGTTACAGCTTTACCCTCAAGAATCTGTTCAGTAAGGCTGTTCTTGTGAAATTTGCAATGTGACATTTGGAAGCCCATAGAGGGCTATGGTGAAAAACAAAATATCTTCCGTTAAAAACTGGAAAGAAGCATTCTGAGAAATTACCGTGTGTTGTGTTAATACATCTCACTGACTTACAGCTTTCCCCTCAACAAGCTTTTCGCTAAGACTGTTCTTGTGAAATTTGCAAAGTGATATTTGGAGGCCCATAGAGGGCTACGGTGAAAAAGTAAATATCTACCGTTAAAAACTTGAAAGATGCTTTCTGAGAAACTGCCGTGTGTTCGTGTAAGACATCTCACCGCGTTACAGCTTTGCGCTCAAGAAACCTTTCGCTAAGACTGTTCTTGTGGGATTTGCAAAGTGATATTTGGAAGCCCATAGAGGGCTATGGTGAAAATGGAAATAGCCTAAGATAAAAACTGAAAAGAAGCTTTCTGTGAAAATGCTGTGTGTTTTGTTAGATCACCTCACAGAATTACAGCCTTCCCCTCAATAATCCGTTCACTAAGACTGTTCTTGTGAAATTTGCAAAGTGATATTTGGAAGCCCATAGAGGGCTAAGGTAAAAAAGGAAATATCTTGCGTTAAAAACTGGAAAGAAGATTTCTGAGAAACTGCTTTGTGTTCTGTAAATTCATCTCACAGTGTTAGAGCTTTCCCCTCAAGAAGCCTTTCGCTAAGACTGTTCTTGTGGAATTTGCAAAGTGAAATTGGAAGCCCCTAGAGGGCTATGATGAAAAAGGAAATATCCTAAGATAAATACTGAAAAGAAGCTTTCTGAAAAACTGCTTTGTGTTCTGTTAATTCATCTCACAGAGTTTAGCATTCCCCTGAGGAAGCCGTTCACTGAGACTTTTCTTGTGGAATTTGCAAAGTGATATTTGGAAGCTCCTGGAGGGCTTTGGTGAAAAAGGAAATAGCCTAAGAAAAAAACTGAAAAGATGTTTTCTGAGAAACTGATTTGTGTTCTGTTAATTCAACTCACAGAATTACAGCTTTCCCCTTAAGAAGCCTTTCGCTAAAGTTGTTGTTGTGGAATTTGCAAAGTGATATTTGGAATCCCTAGAGGGCTATGGTGAAAAAGGAAATATCTTCAGTTAAAATCTGAAAGTAAGCTTTCTGAGATACTGCTTTGTGTTCTGTTAATTCATCTCAAAGAGTTACATCTTTTCCCTCAATAAGCCTTTCGCTTAGACTGTTCTTATGGAATTTGCAAAGTGATATTTGGAAGCCCTTAGAGGGCTATGGTGAAAAAGGAAATATTTTCCGTTAAAAACTGGAAAGAAGCTTTCTGTGAAACTGCTTTGTGTTCTGTTAATTCATCTCACAGAGTTACAGTTTTCCCTTCAAGAAACCTTTCGCTACGGCTGTTCTTGTGAAATTTGAAAGTGATATTTGGAAGCCCATAGAGGGTAAGGTGAAAAAGGAAATATCTTCAGTTAAAAACTGGAAAGAAGTTTTCTCAGAAACTGCTTTGTCTTCTCTTAATTCATCTCACAGAATTACAGTTTTCCCTTCAAGAAGACTTTCGCTAAGGCTGTCTTGTGGAATCTGGAAAGTGATATTTGTAAGCCCATAGAGAGCTGTGCGAAAAAGGAAGAATCTTACGCGATAAACTGGAAAGAAGCTTTCTGAGAACCTGCTTTGTGTTCTGTTAATTCTTCTCACAGCGTTACAGCTTTCCCCTCAAGAAGCCTTTTGCTAAGACTGTTTTTGTGGAATTTGCAAAGTGATATTTGGAAGCTCACAGCAGGCTATAGTGAAAAAGGAAATATCCTAAGATAAAAAATGAAAGGAAGCATTCTGAGAAACTGCTTTGTGATTTGTTAATTCATCTCACAGTGTTACAGCTTTCCCTTCAAGAAGCCTTTCGCAAAGGCTCTTCTTGTGGAATTGGCAAAGTGATATTTGGAAGCCAATAGAGGGCTATGGTGAAAAAGGAAATATCTTCAGTTAAAAACTGGAAAGAAGCTTTCTGAGAAACTGCTTTGTGTTCTGTAAATTCATCTCACAGAGTTACAGCTTTCCCCTCAAGAAGCCTTTCGCTACGACTGTTCTTGTGGAATTTGCAAGGTGATATTTTAAAGCCCACAGAGGGCTACAGTGAAAAAGGAAATATCTTCCGTTAAAAACTGGAAAGAAGCTTTCTGAGCAAATGCTTTGTGTTCTGTTAATTCATCTCACAGTGTTACAGCTTTCCCCTCAAGAAGCCTTTCGTTAAGACTGTTCTTGTGGAATATGGAAAGTGATATTTGGAAGGCCATAGAGGGATATGGTGAGAAATTAAATATCTTCCATTAAAAACTGGAAAGAAGCGTTCTGAGAAACCGCTTTGTGTTCTGTTAATTCATCTCACAGAGTTACAGCTTTCCCTTCAAGAAGTCTTTCGCTAAGGCTGTTCTTGTGGAATTTCGAAAGTGTTATTTGGAAGACCATAGAGGGCTATGGTGAAAAAGGAAATATCTTCAGTTAAAACTGTAAAGAAGCTTTCGGACAAACTGCTTTGTGTTCTCTTAATTCACCTCAGAGAGTTACTGCTTTCCCCTCAAGAAGCCTTTCGCTAAGACTGTTCTTGTGGAATATGGAAACTGATATTTGGATGCCCTTAGAGGGCTATGGTGAAAAATGAAATATCTTCCGTTAAAAACTGGAAAGAAGCTTTCTGAGAAACTGCTTTGTGTTCTGTTAATTTATCTCACAGAGTTACAGCATTCCCCTCAAGAAGCCTTTAGCTAAGACTGTTCTTGTGGAATTTGGAAAGTGGTATTTGAAAGCCCATAGAGGGCTATGGTGAAAAAGGGAATATGTTCTGTTAAAAACTGTAAAGAAGTTTTCTGAGAAACTGCTTCGTGTTCTGTTAATTTATCTCACAGAGTTACAGCTTTCCCTTCCAGAAGCTTTTTGCTAAGCCTGTTCTTGTGGAATTTGGAAAGTGATATTTGGAAGCCCAATGAGGGCTAATGTGAAAAAGTGAATATCTTCCCTTAAAAACTGGAAAGAAGCTTTCTGAGAAACTGCTTTGTGTTCTGGTGATTCTTCTCACAGAATTACAGCTTTCCCCTCAAGAAGCCTTTTGTTAAGACTGCTCTTCTGGAATTTGCAAAATGATATTTGGAAGCCCTTAGTGGTCTATGGTGAAAAAGGAAATATCCTAAGATAAAAACTGAAAAGAAGCATTCTGAGAAACTGCTTTGTGTTCTGTTGATTCATCTCACAGAGTTACAGCTTCCCCCTCAAGAATCTTTCTCTAAGACTGTTCTTGTGGAATTTGCAAAGTGATATTTGGAATCCCTTAGAGGGCTATGGAGAAAAAGGAAATATCCTAAGATAAAAACTGAAAAGAAGCTTTCTGACAAGCTGTTCAGTGTTCTGTTCATTCATTTCAAAGTGATACAGCTCTCCCCTCAAGAAGACTTTCGCTAAGACTGTTGTTGTGGAATGTGTAAAGTGATATTTGGAATTCCATAGAGGGCTATGGTGAACAAGGAAATATTTTATATTAAAAACTGAAAAGAAGCGTTCTGAGAAACAGTTTATATTCTGTTTATTCATCTCACATAGTTACAGCATTCCCCTCAAGTTGTCTTTTGCTAAGACTGTTCTTGTGAAATTTGCAAAGTGATATTTGGAAGTCCATACAGGGCTATGGTGAAAAAGGAAATATCTTCCATTAAAAACTGGAAAGAAATTTCTGAGAAACTGCTTTTTGTTCTGTTAATTCTTCTCGCAGAGTTACAGATTTCCCCTCAAGAAGCCTTTCGCTAAGACTGTTCTTGTGGTATTTGCAGAGTGATATTTGGAAGCCCTTAGATGGCTGTGGTGAAAAAGGAAATATCCTAAGGTAAAAACTGAAAAGAAGATTTCTGAGAAACTGCTTCGTGTCTGTAAATTCATCTCACAGAGTTACAGCTTTCCCCTCAAGAAGCCTTTCGCTAAGACGGTTCTTGTGGAATTTACAAAGTGATATTTGGAAGCCCAGAGAGGGCTACGGCGAAAAATAAATATCTTCCGTTAAAAACTGGAAAGAAGCGTTCTGAGAAACTGCTTTCTCTTCTGTTAATTCATCTCACAGAGTTACAGCTTTCCCCTCAAGAAGCCTTTCGCTAAGACGGTTCTTGAGGAATTTGCAAAGTGATCATTGGAAGCCCATAGAGGGCCTTTCCCTTCAAGACGCCTTTCGGTAAGTCTGTTCTTGTGGAATTTGCAAAGTGATATTTGGAAGCCCATAGAGGGCTATGGTGAAAAAGTAAATATCTTCCTTTAAACACTGGAAAGAATCTGTCTGAGAAACTGCTTTGTGTTCTGTTAATTCATCTCACAGAGTTACAGCTTTCCCCACAAGAAGCCTTTCCATAAGACTGTTCTTGGGGAATTTCAAAAGTGATATTGGGAATCCCATAGAGGGCTATGGTGAAAAAGGAAATATCTTCCGTTAAAATCTGGAAAGAAGCTTTCTGAGAAACTGCTTTCTGTTCTGTTACTTCATCTCACAGAGTTACAGCTTTTCCCTCAAGAAGCCTTTCGCTAAGACTGTTCTTGTGGAATTTGCAAAGTGATATTTGGAATCCCATGTAGGGCTATGGTGAATAGGAAATATCTTGCGTTAAAAACTGGAAAGAAGCCTTCTGAAAAACTGTTTTGTGTTCTGTTAATTCATCTCACAGAGTTACAGCTTTCCCTTCATAAAGCCTTTCGCTAAGGCTGTTCTTGTGGAATTTGCAAAGTGATAGTTGGAAGCCCATAGAGGGCTATTGTGAAAAAGGAAATTTCTTCCGTTAAAAACTGGAAAGAAGCTGTCTGAGAAACTGCTTTGTGTTGTGTTAATTCTTCTCACTGTGTTACAGCTACCCCCTGAAGAAACCTTTTCCTAAGACTGCTCTTGTGTAATTTGCAAAGCGATATTTGGAAGCCCATAGAGGGCTATGGTGAAAAAGGAAATATCCTAAGAAAAAATCTGGAAAGAAATTTTCTGAGAAACTGCTTTGTGTTCTGTTAATTCATCTCACAGAGTTTCAGCTTTCCCCTCAAGAAACCCTTCACGAACAGTGTTCTTGTGGAATTTGCGAAGTGATATTTGGAAGTCCATAGAGGGCTATTGTGAAAAAAGAAATATCTTAAGATAAAAACTGAAAAGAAGCTTTTTTGAGAGACTGCTTTGTGTTGGGTTAATACATCTCACAGAGTTACAGCTTTGCCCTCCAGAAGCCTTTCGCTAAAACTGTTCTTGTGGAATTTGCAAAGTGTTGTTTGGAGGCCCATAGAGGGCTCTGGTGACAGAGGAAATATCCTAAGATAAAAACTGAAAAGAAGCTTTCTGAGAAACATCTTCGTGTTCTGTTAATTCATCTCACAGTGTTACAGCTTCATCTGAAGAAGCCTTTCGCTAAGACTGTACAAATGGACTTTAAAATTTGATATTTGGAAGCCCAATGAGGGCTAAGGTGAAAAAGGAAACATCCTAAGATAAAAACCGAAAAGAAGCTTTCAGAGAAACGGCTTTTGTTCTGTTAATTCATATCAGAGAGTTACACCTTTCCCCTCATGAAGCCTTTCCCTAAGACTGTTGTTGTGGAATTTGCAGAGTGATATTTCGAAGCCCACAGAGGCCTATGGTGAAAAAGGTAATATCTTCCGTTAAAAACTGGAAAGAAGCTTTCTGAGAAACTGCTTTGTGTTCTGTTAATTCATCTCACAGTGTTACAGCTTTCCCCTCAAGAAGCCTTTCGCTAAGACTGTTCTTGTGGAATTGGCAAAGTGATATTTGAAAGCCCATAGAGGGCTATGGTGAAAAAGGAAATATGTTCTGTTAAAAACAGTAAAGAACATTTCTGAGAAACTGCTTCATGTTCTGTTAATTTATCTCACAGAGTTACAGCTTTCCCTTCAAGAAGCTTTTTGCTAAGGCTGTTCTTGTGGAATTTGGAAAGTGATATTTGGAAGCCCAATGAGGGCTAATGTGAAAAAGTGAATATATTTCCTTAAAAACTGGAAAGAAGCTTTCTGAGAAACTGCTTTGTGTTCTGGTGTTTCTTCTCACAGAATTACAGCTTTCCCCTCAAGAAGCCTTTTGTTAAGACTGTTCTTGTGGAATTTGCAAAGTGATATTTGGAAGCCCTTAGTGGTCTATGGTGAAAAAGGAAATATCCTAAGATAAAAACTGAAAAGAAGCATTCTGAGAAACTGCTTTGTGTTCTGTTGATTCATCTCACAGAGTTACAGCTTCCCCCTCAAGAATATTTCTCTAACACTGTTCTTGTGGAATTTGCAAAGTGATATTTGGAATCCCTTAGAGGGCTATGGAGAAAAAGTAAATATCCTAAGATAAAAACTGAAAAGAAGCTTTCTGAGAAGCTGTTTAGTGTTCTGTTAATTCATTTCAAAGTGTCACAGATTTCCCCTCAGGAGGCCGTTCACTAAGACTGTTCTTCTGAAATTTGGAAAGTGATATTTAGAATCTCATAGAGGGCAATGGTGAAAAAGGAAATATTTTCCGATAAAAACTGTAAAGAAGCTTTCTGATAAACTGCTTTGTGTTCTGTTAGTTCATCTCACAGAGTTACAGCTTTCCCGTCAAGAAGCAGTTCACTGAGACTATTCTTGTGAAATTTGCAAAGTGATATTAGAAAATTCCTAGAGGGCTATGGTGAAAAAGGAAATATCTTCCGTAAAAAACTGGAAAGAAGCTTTTTGAGAAACT
Source organism: Chlorocebus sabaeus (assembly GCF_047675955.1). Lineage (NCBI taxonomy): Eukaryota > Metazoa > Chordata > Mammalia > Primates > Cercopithecidae > Chlorocebus > Chlorocebus sabaeus. Next base: position 177,886 of record NW_027327335.1, read on the forward strand.
GCCATGTGTTCTGTTAAAGCATCTCACCGAGTTACAGCTTTCCCTGAAGAAGGCTTTCGCTAAGACTGTTCTTGTGGGATTTGCAAAGTGATATTTGGAAGTCCCTAGAGGGCTATGGTGAAAAAGGAAATATCTTTCGTTATAAACTGGAAAGAAGATATCTGAGAAACTGCTTTGTGTTCTGTTAATTCATCTCACAGAGTTCCAGTTTTCCCCTCCAGAAGTCTTTCGCTTCCACTGTTCTTGTGGAATTTGCATAGTGATATTTGGAATCCCATAGAGGGCTATGGTGAAAATGGAAATAACTTCAGTTAAAAAATGAAAAGAAGCTTTCCGAGAAACTGCTTTGTGTTCTGTTAATTCATTTCAAAGAGTTACAGCTTTCCCCTCAAGAAGCCTTCCGCTAAGACTGTTTTTGAGGAATTTCCAAAGTGATATGTGGAAGCCCATAGAGGGCTATGGTGAAAATGGAAATATCGTAAGATACTTACCGAAAAGAAGCTGTCTGAAAAAGTGCTTTGTGTTCTGTTAGTTCATCTCACAGAGCTACAGATTTTCCCTCAAGAAGCCGTTCACTAAGACTGTTTTGTGAAATTTGCAAAGTGATATTTGGAAGCCCATAGTGGGCTAAGGTGAAAAAGGAAATATCTTCCGTTAAAAACTGGAAAGAACCATTCTGAGAAAATGCGGTGTGTTCTGTTAGTACATATCACCGAGCTACAGCTTTCCCCTCAGGAAGCCGTTCACTAAGACTGTTCTTGTGGAATTGCAAAGTGATATTTGGAGGCACATAGAGGGCAATGGTGAAAAAGGAAACATCCTAAGATAAAAACTGAAAAGAAGCTTTCTGAGAAACTGCTTTGTGTTCTGTTAATTCAACTCACAGTTACTCTTTTACCTCAAGAAGCCTTTCGCTAAGACTGTTCTTGTGGAATTTGCAAAGTGATATTTGGAAGCCCATAGAGGTCTATGGTGAAAAAGGAAATATCCTCAGTTAAAAACTGGAAAGAAGCTTTCTGAGAAACTCCTTTGTGTTCAGTTAGTTCCTCTCACAGAGTTACAGCTTTCCCCTCAAGAAGACTTTCGCTAAGACTGTTCATGTGGAATTTTCAAAGTGATAATTGGAATCCCATAGAGGGCTATGGTGAAAAAGGAAATATCCTAAGGTAAAAACTGAAAAGTAGGTTTCTGAGAAAATGTTTTGTGTTCTGTTAATTCATCTTACAGAGTTACAGCTTTACCCTCAAGAAGCCTTTCGCTAAGACTTTTCTTCTGGAATTTGCAAAGTGATATTTGGAAACCCTATAGCCCTGTGGTGAAAATGGAAATATCCTAAGATAAAAAACGAAAAGAAGGTTTCTGAGAAACTGCTTTGAATTCTTTTAATTCATCTTACAGTTTTACAGCTTTTATCTACAGAATCCTTTCGCTAAGACTGTTCTTGTGGAATTTGCAAAATGTTTTTGGAAGCCCATAGAGGGCTATGCTGAAAAAGGAAATATCCTAAGATAAAAACTGAAAAGAAGCTTTCTGAGAAACTGCTTTCTGTTCTGTTAATTCATCTCAGAGAGTTACAGCTTTCCCCTCAAGAAGTCTTTCACAAAGACTGTTCTTGTGTAATTTGCAAAGTGATATTTGGAAGACCATAGAGGGCTATGTTGAAAAAGGAAATATAGTAAGATAAAATCCGAAAAGAAGCTTTCTGAGAAACTGCTTTGTGTTCTGTTAATTCATCTCAAAGTGTCACAGATTTCCCCTCATGAGGCCGTTCACTAAGACTGTTCTTCTGAAATTTGGAAAGTGATATTTAGAATCTCATAGAGGGCAATGGTGAAAAAGGAAATATTTTCCGATAAAAACTGTAAAGAAGCTTTCTGATAAACTGCTTTGTGTTCTGTTAGTTCATCTCACAGAGTTACAGCTTTCCCTTCAAGAAGCAGTTCACTGAGACTATTCTTGTGAAATTTGCAAAGTGATATTAGAAAACTCCTAGAGGGCTATGGTGAAAAAGGAAATATCTTCCGTTAAAAACTGGAAAGAAGCTTTTTGAGAAACTGCCGTGTGTTCTGTTAAAGCATCTCACCGAGTTACAGCTTTCCCCTCAAGAAGGCTTTCGCTAAGACTGTTCTTGTGGGATTTGCAAAGTGATATTTGGAAGTCCCTAGAGGGCTATGGTGAAAAAGGAAATATCTTTCGTTAAAAACTGGAAAGAAGATATCTGAGAAACTGCTTTGTGTTCTGTTAATTCATCTCACAGAGTTACAGTTTTCCCCTCCAGAAGTCTTTCGCTTCCACTGTTCTTGTGGAATTTGCATAGTGATATTTGGAATCCCATAGAGGGCTATGGTGAAAATGGAAATAACTTCAGTTAAAAAATGAAAAGAAGCTTTCCGAGAAACTGCTTTGTGTTCTGTTAATTCATCTCAAAGAGTTACAGCTTTCCCCTCAAGAAGCCTTCCGCTAAGACTGTTTTTGAGGAATTTCCAAAGTGATATGTGGAAGCCCATAGAGGGCTATGGTGAAAATGGAAATATCGTAAGATACTTACCGAAAAGAAGCTGTCTGAAAAACTGCTTTGTGTTCTGTTAGTTCATCTCACAGAGCTACAGCTTTTCCCTCAAGAAGCCGTTCACTAAGACTGTTTTGTGAAATTTGCAAAGTGATATTTGGAAGCCCATAGAGGGCTAAGGTGAAAAAGGAAATATCTTCCGTTAAAAACTGGAAAGAACCATTCTGAGAAAATGCGGTGTGTTCTGTTAGTACATATCACCGAGCTACAGCTTTCCCCTCAGGAAGCCGTTCACTAAGACTGTTCTTGTGGAATTGCAAAGTGATATTTGGAGGCACATAGAGGGCAATGGTGAAAAAGGAAACATCCTAAGATAAAAACTGAAAAGAAGCTTTCTGAGAAACTGCTTTGTGTTCTGTTAATTCAACTCACAGTTACTCTTTTACCTCAGGAAGCCTTTCGCTAAGGCTGTTGTTGTGGAATTTACAAAGTGATATTTTGAAGCCCATAGAGGGCTATGGTGAAAAAGGAAATACCTTCAGTTAAAAACTGAAAAGAAGCTTTCTGAGAAACTGCTTTGTGTTCTGTTAATTCATCTCAAAGAGTTACTGCTTTTGCCTCAAGAATCCTTCCGCTAAGACTGTTTTTGTGGAATTTCCAAAGTGATATTTCGATACCCATAGTAGGCTATGGTGAAAATGGAAATATCCTAAGATAAAAACCGAAAAGAAGCTGTATGGAAAGCTGCTTTGTGTTTTGTTAGTTCACTCACAGAGTTACAGCTTTCCCCTCAAGGAGCCGTTAACTAAGACTGTTTTGTGAAATTTGCAAAGTGATATTTGGAAGCCCATAGAGGGCAAAGGTGAAAAAGGAAATATCTTCCGTTAAAAACTGGAAAGAACCATTCTGAGAAAATGCGGTGTGTTCTGTTAGTACATATCACCGAGGTACAGCTTTCCTCTCAAGAAGCCTTTCGCTAAGACTGTTCTTGTGGGATTTCCAAAGTGATATTTGGAAGCCCATAGAGGGCTATAGTGAAAAAGGAAATATCTTCAGTTAAATACTGGAAAGAAGCTTTCTGAAAGACTGCTTTTGTTCTGTTAATTCATCTCACAGAGTTACAGCTTCCCCCCTCAAGAAGCCTTTCGCTAAGACTGTTCTTGTGGAATTTGCAAAGTCATATTTGGAAGCCCATAGAGGATTATGGTGAAAAAGGAACTAACTTCCGTTAAAAACTGGAAAAAAGATTTGTGAGAAACTGCTTTGTGTTCTGTTAATTCAACTCACAGAGTTACAGATTTCCCCTTCAGAAGCCTTTCGCTAAGACTGTTCTTCTGGAATTTGCAAAGTGATATTTGGAAGCCCATGGAGGGCTACGGTGAAAAGGGAAATAACTTCCGTTAAAAACTGGAAAGAAGCTTTCTGAGAAAATGCCGTGTGTTCTGTTAATACATCTCACCGAGTTACAGCTTTCCCCTCAAGAAGCCTTTCTATAAGACTGTTCTTGTGGAATTTGCAAAGTGATACTTGGAAGCCCATAGAGGACTATGGTGAAAAAGGAACTAACTTCCGTTAAAAACTGGAAAAAAGATTTGTGAGAAACTGCTTTGTGTTCTGTTAATTCAACTCACAGAGTTACAGATTTCCCCTTCAGAAGCCTTTCGCTAAGACTGTTCTTCTGGAATTTGCAAAGTGATATTTGGAAGCCCATGGAGGGCTACGGTGAAAAGGGAAATAACTTCCGTTAAAAACTGGAAAGAAGCTTTCTGAGAAACTGCCGTGTGTTCTGTTAATACATCTCACCGAGTTACAGCTTTCCCCTCAAGAAGCCTTTCTATAAGACTGTTCTTGTGGAATTTGCAAAGTGATACTTGGAAGCCCATAGAGGGCTAATTTGAAAATGGAAATATCCTAAGATAAAAACCGAAAAGAAGCTGTCTGAGAAACTGCTTTGTGTTGTGTTAGTTCATCTCACAGTGTTACAGCTTTCCCCTCAAGAAGCCCTTCACTAAGACTGTTCTTGTGAAATTTGCAAACTGATATTTGTAATCCCATAGAGGACTTGGGTGAAAAAGGAAATATCTTTCGTTAAAAACTGGAAAGAAGATTTCTGAGAAACTGCTTTGTGTTCTGTTAATTCATCTCAGAGAGTTACAGATTTCCCCTCAAGAGGCCGTTCACTAAGACTGTTCTTGTGGAATTTGCAAAGTGATATTTTGAAGCCCATAGTGGACTATGGTGAAAAAGCAAATATCTTCCGCTAAAAACTGGAAAGAACCTTTCTGAGAAACTGCTTTGTGTTCCGTTAATTAATCTCACAGAGTTACAGCTTTTCTATCATGAATCCGATCACTAAGGCTGTTCTTTTGGAATATGCAAAGTGATATTTGGAAGCCCATAGAGGGCTACGGTGAAAAAGGAAATATCCTAAGACAAAAACTGAAAAGAAGCTTTCTGAGAAACTGCTTTGTGTTCTGTTAATTCGTCACCAGAGTTACAGCTTTCCCCTCAAAAAGCCTTTCGCTAAGACTGTTCTTGTGGAATTTGCAAAGTGAAATTTGGAAGCCCATTGAGGGCTATGATGAAAAAGGACATTTCTTCCATTAAAAACCTGAGAAACTGCTTCGTGTTTTGTTAGTTCACCTCACAGAATTACAGCTTTGCTCCCAGAAGCCTTTCACTAAGACTGTTCTTGTGGAATTTGCAAAGTGATCTTAGAAGCCCGTAGAGGGCTATGGTGAAAAAGGAAATAACTTACGTTAAAAATTGGAAAGAAGCTTTCTGAGAAACTGATGTGTGTTCTGTTAAAACATCTCACCGTGTTACAGCTTTCACCTCAAGAAGCCTTTCGCTAAGACTGTTCTTGTGGAATTTTCTAAGTGATATTTGGAAGCCCATAGAGGGCTGTGGTGAAAATGGAAATATCCTAAGATAAAAACCAAAAAGAAGCTCTGTGAGAAACTGCTTTGTGTTTTGTTAGTTCATCTCATAGAGTTACACCTTTCCTCTCAAGAATCCGTTCACTAAGACTGTTCTTGTGAATATTGCAAAAAGATATTTGGAAGCCCATAGAGGACTATGGTGAAATAGGAAATATCTTCCGTTAAAAACTGGAAAGAAGCATTCTGAGAAATTACCGTGTGTTGTGTTAATACATCTCACCGACTTACAGGATTCCCCTCAAGAAGCCTTTCGCTAAGACTGTTCTTGTGATATTTGCAAACTGATATTTGGAAGCCCATTGAGGGCTATGGTGAAAAAGGAAATATCTTCAGTTAAAACTGGAAAGAATCTTTCTGAGAAACTGCTTTGTGTTCTGTTAAGTCATCTGAAAGAGTTACAGTTTCCCTGAAGAAGTCTTTCGCTAAGACTGTTCTTGTGGAATTTGCAATGTGATAATTGGAAGCCCGTAGAGGGCTATGGTGAAAAAGGAAATATCTTCCATTAAAAACCGAAAAGAAGCTCTCTGAGAAACTGCTTTGTGATCTGTTAGTTCGTCTCACAGAGTTACAGCTTTCCCCTCAAGAAGCCGTTCACTAAGACTGTTCTTGTGAAATTTGCATAGTGATATTTGGAAGCCCATAGAGGGCTTTGGTGAAAAAGGAAATATCTTCCGTTAAAAACTGGAAAGAGACTTTATCAGAAACTGCCGTGTGTTCTGAGAATACTTCTCACCAAATTACAGCTTTCCCCTCAAGAAGCCTTTCGCTAAGACTGTTCTATTGGAATTTTCAAAGTGATATTTGGAAGCCCCTACAGGGCTATGGTGAAAAAGTAAATATCTTCCGTTAAAAAGTGGAAAGAAAGGCCGGGCGCGGTGGCTCAAGCCTGTAATCCCAGCACTTTGGGAGGCCGAGACGGGCGGATCACGAGGTCAGAAGATCGAGACCATCCTGGCTAACACGGTGAAACCCCGTCTCTACTAAAACTACAAAAAAACTAGCCGGGCGAGGTGGCGGGCGCCTGTAGTCCCAGTTACTCGGGAGGCTGAGGCAGGAGAATGGCATGAACCCGGGAGGCGGAGCTTGCAGTGAGCTGAGATCCGGCCACTGCACTCCAGCCTGGGCGACAGAGCGAGACTCCATCTCAAAAAAAAAAAAAAAAAAGTGGAAAGAAACTTTCTGAGAAACTGCCGTGTGTTCTGTTAATACACCTCACCGAGTTACAGCTTTCCCCTCAAGAAGCCTTTCGCTAAGACTGTTCTTGTGGGATTTGCAGATAGATATTTGGAAGCCCATAGGGGACTATGGTGAATAAGGAAATATCTTCAGTTAAAAACTGGAAAGAAGGTTTCTGAGATACTGCTTTGTGTTCTGAAATTCATCTCACAGCGTTACAGCTTTCTCCTCCAGAAGCCTTTCCCTAAGACTGTTCTTGTGGAATTTGCAAACTGATATTTGGAAACCCATAGAGCGCTATGGTGAAAAAGGAAATATCTTCCGTTTAAAACTGGAAAGAATCTTTCTGAGAAACTCCTTTGTGTTCTGTTATTTCATCTCACATGGTTACAGCTTTCCCTTCCAGAAGCCTTTCGCTAAGACTGTTCCTGTGGGATTTGCAAAGTGAGATTTGGAAGCCCATAGAGGTCTATGGTGAAAAAGGAAATATCTTCAGTTAAAACCTGGAAAGAGGCTTTCTGAGAAACTGCTTTGTGTTCTGTTAATTCATCTCTGAGAGTTACAGCTCCCTCCTAAAGAAGCCCTTCGCTATGACTGTTCTTGTGGAATTTGCAAAGTGATATTTTGAAGCCCCTAGGGCCTATGGTGTAAAAGGAAATATCTTCCGTTAAAAACTGGAAAGAAGATTTCTTAGAAACTGCTTTGTGTTCTGTTAATTCATCTCACAGAGATAGAGCTTTCTCCTCCACAAGCCTTCCGCTAAGACTGTTCTTGTGGAATTTGCAAAGTGATATTTGTAAGCCCGTAGAAGGCTATGGTGAAAATGGAAATATCCTAAGATAAAAACCCAAAAGAAGCTTTCTGAGAAACTGCTTTGTGTTCTGTTAGTTCATCTCACTGAGTTACAGCTTTACCCTCAAGAATCTGTTCAGTAAGGCTGTTCTTGTGAAATTTGCAATGTGACATTTGGAAGCCCATAGAGGGCTATGGTGAAAAACAAAATATCTTCCGTTAAAAACTGGAAAGAAGCATTCTGAGAAATTACCGTGTGTTGTGTTAATACATCTCACTGACTTACAGCTTTCCCCTCAACAAGCTTTTCGCTAAGACTGTTCTTGTGAAATTTGCAAAGTGATATTTGGAGGCCCATAGAGGGCTACGGTGAAAAAGTAAATATCTACCGTTAAAAACTTGAAAGATGCTTTCTGAGAAACTGCCGTGTGTTCGTGTAAGACATCTCACCGCGTTACAGCTTTGCGCTCAAGAAACCTTTCGCTAAGACTGTTCTTGTGGGATTTGCAAAGTGATATTTGGAAGCCCATAGAGGGCTATGGTGAAAATGGAAATAGCCTAAGATAAAAACTGAAAAGAAGCTTTCTGTGAAAATGCTGTGTGTTTTGTTAGATCACCTCACAGAATTACAGCCTTCCCCTCAATAATCCGTTCACTAAGACTGTTCTTGTGAAATTTGCAAAGTGATATTTGGAAGCCCATAGAGGGCTAAGGTAAAAAAGGAAATATCTTGCGTTAAAAACTGGAAAGAAGATTTCTGAGAAACTGCTTTGTGTTCTGTAAATTCATCTCACAGTGTTAGAGCTTTCCCCTCAAGAAGCCTTTCGCTAAGACTGTTCTTGTGGAATTTGCAAAGTGAAATTGGAAGCCCCTAGAGGGCTATGATGAAAAAGGAAATATCCTAAGATAAATACTGAAAAGAAGCTTTCTGAAAAACTGCTTTGTGTTCTGTTAATTCATCTCACAGAGTTTAGCATTCCCCTGAGGAAGCCGTTCACTGAGACTTTTCTTGTGGAATTTGCAAAGTGATATTTGGAAGCTCCTGGAGGGCTTTGGTGAAAAAGGAAATAGCCTAAGAAAAAAACTGAAAAGATGTTTTCTGAGAAACTGATTTGTGTTCTGTTAATTCAACTCACAGAATTACAGCTTTCTCCTTAAGAAGCCTTTCGCTAAAGTTGTTGTTGTGGAATTTGCAAAGTGATATTTGGAATCCCTAGAGGGCTATGGTGAAAAAGGAAATATCTTCAGTTAAAATCTGAAAGTAAGCTTTCTGAGATACTGCTTTGTGTTCTGTTAATTCATCTCAAAGAGTTACATCTTTTCCCTCAATAAGCCTTTCGCTTAGACTGTTCTTATGGAATTTGCAAAGTGATATTTGGAAGCCCTTAGAGGGCTATGGTGAAAAAGGAAATATTTTCCGTTAAAAACTGGAAAGAAGCTTTCTGTGAAACTGCTTTGTGTTCTGTTAATTCATCTCACAGAGTTACAGTTTTCCCTTCAAGAAACCTTTCGCTACGGCTGTTCTTGTGAAATTTGAAAGTGATATTTGGAAGCCCATAGAGGGTAAGGTGAAAAAGGAAATATCTTCAGTTAAAAACTGGAAAGAAGTTTTCTCAGAAACTGCTTTGTCTTCTCTTAATTCATCTCACAGAATTACAGTTTTCCCTTCAAGAAGACTTTCGCTAAGGCTGTCTTGTGGAATCTGGAAAGTGATATTTGTAAGCCCATAGAGAGCTGTGCGAAAAAGGAAGAATCTTACGCGATAAACTGGAAAGAAGCTTTCTGAGAACCTGCTTTGTGTTCTGTTAATTCTTCTCACAGCGTTACAGCCTTCCCCTCAAGAAGCCTTTTGCTAAGACTGTTTTTGTGGAATTTGCAAAGTGATATTTGGAAGCTCACAGCAGGCTATAGTGAAAAAGGAAATATCCTAAGATAAAAAATGAAAGGAAGCATTCTGAGAAACTGCTTTGTGATTTGTTAATTCATCTCACAGTGTTACAGCTTTCCCTTCAAGAAGCCTTTCGCAAAGGCTCTTCTTGTGGAATTGGCAAAGTGATATTTGGAAGCCAATAGAGGGCTATGGTGAAAAAGGAAATATCTTCAGTTAAAAACTGGAAAGAAGCTTTCTGAGAAACTGCTTTGTGTTCTGTAAATTCATCTCACAGTGTTAGAGCTTTCCCCTCAAGAAGCCTTTCGCTAAGACTGTTCTTGTGGAATTTGCAAAGTGAAATTGGAAGCCCCTAGAGGGCTATGATGAAAAAGGAAATATCCTAAGATAAATACTGAAAAGAAGCTTTCTGAAAAACTGCTTTGTGTTCTGTTAATTCATCTCACAGAGTTTAGCATTCCCCTGAGGAAGCCGTTCACTGAGACTTTTCTTGTGGAATTTGCAAAGTGATATTTGGAAGCTCCTGGAGGGCTTTGGTGAAAAAGGAAATAGCCTAAGAAAAAAACTGAAAAGATGTTTTCTGAGAAACTGATTTGTGTTCTGTTAATTCAACTCACAGAATTACAGCTTTCCCCTTAAGAAGCCTTTCGCTAAAGTTGTTGTTGTGGAATTTGCAAAGTGATATTTGGAATCCCTAGAGGGCTATGGTGAAAAAGGAAATATCTTCAGTTAAAATCTGAAAGTAAGCTTTCTGAGATACTGCTTTGTGTTCTGTTAATTCATCTCAAAGAGTTACATCTTTTCCCTCAATAAGCCTTTCGCTTAGACTGTTCTTATGGAATTTGCAAAGTGATATTTGGAAGCCCTTAGAGGGCTATGGTGAAAAAGGAAATATCTTCCGTTAAAAACTGGAAAGAGACTTTATCAGAAACTGCCGTGTGTTCTGAGAATACTTCTCACCAAATTACAGCTTTCCCCTCAAGAAGCCTTTCGCTAAGACTGTTCTATTGGAATTTTCAAAGTGATATTTGGAAGCCCCTACAGGGCTATGGTGAAAAAGGAAATATCTTCCGTTAAAAAGTGGAAAGAAAGGCCGGGCGCGGTGGCTCAAGCCTGTAATCCCAGCACTTTGGGAGGCCGAGACGGGCGGATCACGAGGTCAGAAGATCGAGACCATCCTGGCTAACACGGTGAAACCCCGTCTCTACTAAAACTACAAAAAAACTAGCCGGGCGAGGTGGCGGGCGCCTGTAGTCCCAGTTACTCGGGAGGCTGAGGCAGGAGAATGGCATGAACCCGGGAGGCGGAGCTTGCAGTGAGCTGAGATCCGGCCACTGCACTCCAGCCTGGGCGACAGAGCGAGACTCCATCTCAAAAAAAAAAAAAAAAAGTGGAAAGAAACTTTCTGAGAAACTGCCGTGTGTTCTGTTAATACACCTCACCGAGTTACAGCTTTCCCCTCAAGAAGCCTTTCGCTAAGACTGTTCTTGTGGGATTTGCAGATAGATATTTGGAAGCCCATAGGGGACTATGGTGAATAAGGAAATATCTTCAGTTAAAAACTGGAAAGAAGGTTTCTGAGATACTGCTTTGTGTTCTGAAATTCATCTCACAGCGTTACAGCTTTCTCCTCCAGAAGCCTTTCCCTAAGACTGTTCTTGTGGAATTTGCAAACTGATATTTGGAAACCCATAGAGCGCTATGGTGAAAAAGGAAATATCTTCCGTTTAAAACTGGAAAGAATCTTTCTGAGAAACTCCTTTGTGTTCTGTTATTTCATCTCACATGGTTACAGCTTTCCCTTCCAGAAGCCTTTCGCTAAGACTGTTCCTGTGGGATTTGCAAAGTGAGATTTGGAAGCCCATAGAGGTCTATGGTGAAAAAGGAAATATCTTCAGTTAAAACCTGGAAAGAGGCTTTCTGAGAAACTGCTTTGTGTTCTGTTAATTCATCTCTGAGAGTTACAGCTCCCTCCTAAAGAAGCCCTTCGCTATGACTGTTCTTGTGGAATTTGCAAAGTGATATTTTGAAGCCCCTAGGGCCTATGGTGTAAAAGGAAATATCTTCCGTTAAAAACTGGAAAGAAGATTTCTTAGAAACTGCTTTGTGTTCTGTTAATTCATCTCACAGAGATAGAGCTTTCTCCTCCACAAGCCTTCCGCTAAGACTGTTCTTGTGGAATTTGCAAAGTGATATTTGTAAGCCCGTAGAAGGCTATGGTGAAAATGGAAATATCCTAAGATAAAAACCCAAAAGAAGCTTTCTGAGAAACTGCTTTGTGTTCTGTTAGTTCATCTCACTGAGTTACAGCTTTACCCTCAAGAATCTGTTCAGTAAGGCTGTTCTTGTGAAATTTGCAATGTGACATTTGGAAGCCCATAGAGGGCTATGGTGAAAAACAAAATATCTTCCGTTAAAAACTGGAAAGAAGCATTCTGAGAAATTACCGTGTGTTGTGTTAATACATCTCACTGACTTACAGCTTTCCCCTCAACAAGCTTTTCGCTAAGACTGTTCTTGTGAAATTTGCAAAGTGATATTTGGAGGCCCATAGAGGGCTACGGTGAAAAAGTAAATATCTACCGTTAAAAACTTGAAAGATGCTTTCTGAGAAACTGCCGTGTGTTCGTGTAAGACATCTCACCGCGTTACAGCTTTGCGCTCAAGAAACCTTTCGCTAAGACTGTTCTTGTGGGATTTGCAAAGTGATATTTGGAAGCCCATAGAGGGCTATGGTGAAAATGGAAATAGCCTAAGATAAAAACTGAAAAGAAGCTTTCTGTGAAAATGCTGTGTGTTTTGTTAGATCACCTCACAGAATTACAGCCTTCCCCTCAATAATCCGTTCACTAAGACTGTTCTTGTGAAATTTGCAAAGTGATATTTGGAAGCCCATAGAGGGCTAAGGTAAAAAAGGAAATATCTTGCGTTAAAAACTGGAAAGAAGATTTCTGAGAAACTGCTTTGTGTTCTGTAAATTCATCTCACAGTGTTAGAGCTTTCCCCTCAAGAAGCCTTTCGCTAAGACTGTTCTTGTGGAATTTGCAAAGTGAAATTGGAAGCCCCTAGAGGGCTATGATGAAAAAGGAAATATCCTAAGATAAATACTGAAAAGAAGCTTTCTGAAAAACTGCTTTGTGTTCTGTTAATTCATCTCACAGAGTTTAGCATTCCCCTGAGGAAGCCGTTCACTGAGACTTTTCTTGTGGAATTTGCAAAGTGATATTTGGAAGCTCCTGGAGGGCTTTGGTGAAAAAGGAAATAGCCTAAGAAAAAAACTGAAAAGATGTTTTCTGAGAAACTGATTTGTGTTCTGTTAATTCAACTCACAGAATTACAGCTTTCCCCTTAAGAAGCCTTTCGCTAAAGTTGTTGTGGAATTTGCAAAGTGATATTTGGAATCCCTAGAGGGCTATGGTGAAAAAGGAAATATCTTCAGTTAAAATCTGAAAGTAAGCTTTCTGAGATACTGCTTTGTGTTCTGTTAATTCATCTCAAAGAGTTACATCTTTTCCCTCAATAAGCCTTTCGCTTAGACTGTTCTTATGGAATTTGCAAAGTGATATTTGGAAGCCCTTAGAGGGCTATGGTGAAAAAGGAAATATTTTCCGTTAAAAACTGGAAAGAAGCTTTCTGTGAAACTGCTTTGTGTTCTGTTAATTCAACTCACAGAGTTACAGTTTTCCCTTCAAGAAACCTTTCGCTACGGCTGTTCTTGTGAAATTTGAAAGTGATATTTGGAAGCCCATAGAGGGTAAGGTGAAAAAGGAAATATCTTCAGTTAAAAACTGGAAAGAAGTTTTCTCAGAAACTGCTTTGTCTTCTCTTAATTCATCTCACAGAATTACAGTTTTCCCTTCAAGAAGACTTTCGCTAAGGCTGTCTTGTGGAATCTGGAAAGTGATATTTGTAAGCCCATAGAGAGCTGTGCGAAAAAGGAAGAATCTTACGCGATAAACTGGAAAGAAGCTTTCTGAGAACCTGCTTTGTGTTCTGTTAATTCTTCTCACAGCGTTACAGCTTTCCCCTCAAGAAGCCTTTTGCTAAGACTGTTTTTGTGGAATTTGCAAAGTGATATTTGGAAGCTCACAGCAGGCTATAGTGAAAAAGGAAATATCCTAAGATAAAAAATGAAAGGAAGCATTCTGAGAAACTGCTTTGTGATTTGTTAATTCATCTCACAGTGTTACAGCTTTCCCTTCAAGAAGCCTTTCGCAAAGGCTCTTCTTGTGGAATTGGCAAAGTGATATTTGGAAGCCAATAGAGGGCTATGGTGAAAAAGGAAATATCTTCAGTTAAAAACTGGAAAGAAGCTTTCTGAGAAACTGCTTTGTGTTCTGTAAATTCATCTCACAGAGTTACAGCTTTCCCCTCAAGAAGCCTTTCGCTACGACTGTTCTTGTGGAATTTGCAAGGTGATATTTTAAAGCCCACAGAGGGCTACAGTGAAAAAGGAAATATCTTCCGTTAAAAACTGGAAAGAAGCTTTCTGAGCAAATGCTTTGTGTTCTGTTAATTCATCTCACAGTGTTACAGCTTTCCCCTCAAGAAGCCTTTCGTTAAGACTGTTCTTGTGGAATATGGAAAGTGATATTTGGAAGGCCATAGAGGGATATGGTGAGAAATTAAATATCTTCCATTAAAAACTGGAAAGAAGCGTTCTGAGAAACCGCTTTGTGTTCTGTTAATTCATCTCACAGAGTTACAGCTTTCCCTTCAAGAAGTCTTTCGCTAAGGCTGTTCTTGTGGAATTTCGAAAGTGTTATTTGGAAGACCATAGAGGGCTATGGTGAAAAAGGAAATATCTTCAGTTAAAACTGTAAAGAAGCTTTCGGACAAACTGCTTTGTGTTCTCTTAATTCACCTCAGAGAGTTACTGCTTTCCCCTCAAGAAGCCTTTCGCTAAGACTGTTCTTGTGGAATATGGAAACTGATATTTGGATGCCCTTAGAGGGCTATGGTGAAAAATGAAATATCTTCCGTTAAAAACTGGAAAGAAGCTTTCTGAGAAACTGCTTTGTGTTCTGTTAATTTATCTCACAGAGTTACAGCATTCCCCTCAAGAAGCCTTTAGCTAAGACTGTTCTTGTGGAATTTGGAAAGTGGTATTTGAAAGCCCATAGAGGGCTATGGTGAAAAAGGGAATATGTTCTGTTAAAAACTGTAAAGAAGTTTTCTGAGAAACTGCTTCGTGTTCTGTTAATTTATCTCACAGAGTTACAGCTTTCCCTTCAAGAAGCTTTTTGCTAAGGCTGTTCTTGTGGAATTTGGAAAGTGATATTTGGAAGCCCAATGAGGGCTAATGTGAAAAAGTGAATATCTTCCCTTAAAAACTGGAAAGAAGCTTTCTGAGAAACTGCTTTGTGTTCTGGTGATTCTTCTCACAGAATTACAGCTTTCCCCTCAAGAAGCCTTTTGTTAAGACTGCTCTTCTGGAATTTGCAAAATGATATTTGGAAGCCCTTAGTGGTCTATGGTGAAAAAGGAAATATCCTAAGATAAAAACTGAAAAGAAGCATTCTGAGAAACTGCTTTGTGTTCTGTTGATTCATCTCACAGAGTTACAGCTTCCCCCTCAAGAATCTTTCTCTAAGACTGTTCTTGTGGAATTTGCAAAGTGATATTTGGAATCCCTTAGAGGGCTATGGAGAAAAAGGAAATATCCTAAGATAAAAACTGAAAAGAAGCTTTCTGACAAGCTGTTCAGTGTTCTGTTCATTCATTTCAAAGTGATACAGCTCTCCCCTCAAGAAGACTTTCGCTAAGACTGTTGTTGTGGAATGTGTAAAGTGATATTTGGAATTCCATAGAGGGCTATGGTGAACAAGGAAATATTTTATATTAAAAACTGAAAAGAAGCGTTCTGAGAAACAGTTTATATTCTGTTTATTCATCTCACATAGTTACAGCATTCCCCTCAAGTTGTCTTTTGCTAAGACTGTTCTTGTGAAATTTGCAAAGTGATATTTGGAAGTCCATACAGGGCTATGGTGAAAAAGGAAATATCTTCCATTAAAAACTGGAAAGAAATTTCTGAGAAACTGCTTTTTGTTCTGTTAATTCTTCTCGCAGAGTTACAGATTTCCCCTCAAGAAGCCTTTCGCTAAGACTGTTCTTGTGGTATTTGCAGAGTGATATTTGGAAGCCCTTAGATGGCTGTGGTGAAAAAGGAAATATCCTAAGGTAAAAACTGAAAAGAAGATTTCTGAGAAACTGCTTCGTGTCTGTAAATTCATCTCACAGAGTTACAGCTTTCCCCTCAAGAAGCCTTTCGCTAAGACGGTTCTTGTGGAATTTACAAAGTGATATTTGGAAGCCCAGAGAGGGCTACGGCGAAAAATAAATATCTTCCGTTAAAAACTGGAAAGAAGCGTTCTGAGAAACTGCTTTCTCTTCTGTTAATTCATCTCACAGAGTTACAGCTTTCCCCTCAAGAAGCCTTTCGCTAAGACGGTTCTTGAGGAATTTGCAAAGTGATCATTGGAAGCCCATAGAGGGCCTTTCCCTTCAAGACGCCTTTCGGTAAGTCTGTTCTTGTGGAATTTGCAAAGTGATATTTGGAAGCCCATAGAGGGCTATGGTGAAAAAGTAAATATCTTCCTTTAAACACTGGAAAGAATCTGTCTGAGAAACTGCTTTGTGTTCTGTTAATTCATCTCACAGAGTTACAGCTTTCCCCACAAGAAGCCTTTCCATAAGACTGTTCTTGGGGAATTTCAAAAGTGATATTGGGAATCCCATAGAGGGCTATGGTGAAAAAGGAAATATCTTCCGTTAAAATCTGGAAAGAAGCTTTCTGAGAAACTGCTTTCTGTTCTGTTACTTCATCTCACAGAGTTACAGCTTTTCCCTCAAGAAGCCTTTCGCTAAGACTGTTCTTGTGGAATTTGCAAAGTGATATTTGGAATCCCATGTAGGGCTATGGTGAATAGGAAATATCTTGCGTTAAAAACTGGAAAGAAGCCTTCTGAAAAACTGTTTTGTGTTCTGTTAATTCATCTCACAGAGTTACAGCTTTCCCTTCATAAAGCCTTTCGCTAAGGCTGTTCTTGTGGAATTTGCAAAGTGATAGTTGGAAGCCCATAGAGGGCTATTGTGAAAAAGGAAATTTCTTCCGTTAAAAACTGGAAAGAAGCTGTCTGAGAAACTGCTTTGTGTTGTGTTAATTCTTCTCACTGTGTTACAGCTACCCCCTGAAGAAACCTTTTCCTAAGACTGCTCTTGTGTAATTTGCAAAGCGATATTTGGAAGCCCATAGAGGGCTATGGTGAAAAAGGAAATATCCTAAGAAAAAATCTGGAAAGAAATTTTCTGAGAAACTGCTTTGTGTTCTGTTAATTCATCTCACAGAGTTTCAGCTTTCCCCTCAAGAAACCCTTCACGAACAGTGTTCTTGTGGAATTTGCGAAGTGATATTTGGAAGTCCATAGAGGGCTATTGTGAAAAAAGAAATATCTTAAGATAAAAACTGAAAAGAAGCTTTTTTGAGAGACTGCTTTGTGTTGGGTTAATACATCTCACAGAGTTACAGCTTTGCCCTCCAGAAGCCTTTCGCTAAAACTGTTCTTGTGGAATTTGCAAAGTGTTGTTTGGAGGCCCATAGAGGGCTCTGGTGACAGAGGAAATATCCTAAGATAAAAACTGAAAAGAAGCTTTCTGAGAAACATCTTCGTGTTCTGTTAATTCATCTCACAGTGTTACAGCTTCATCTGAAGAAGCCTTTCGCTAAGACTGTACAAATGGACTTTAAAATTTGATATTTGGAAGCCCAATGAGGGCTAAGGTGAAAAAGGAAACATCCTAAGATAAAAACCGAAAAGAAGCTTTCAGAGAAACGGCTTTTGTTCTGTTAATTCATATCAGAGAGTTACACCTTTCCCCTCATGAAGCCTTTCCCTAAGACTGTTGTTGTGGAATTTGCAGAGTGATATTTCGAAGCCCACAGAGGCCTATGGTGAAAAAGGTAATATCTTCCGTTAAAAACTGGAAAGAAGCTTTCTGAGAAACTGCTTTGTGTTCTGTTAATTCATCTTACAGTGTTACAGCTTTCCCCTCAAGAAGCCTTTCGCTAAGACTGTTCTTGTGGAATTGGCAAAGTGATATTTGAAAGCCCATAGAGGGCTATGGTGAAAAAGGAAATATGTTCTGTTAAAAACAGTAAAGAACATTTCTGAGAAACTGCTTCATGTTCTGTTAATTTATCTCACAGAGTTACAGCTTTCCCTTCAAGAAGCTTTTTGCTAAGGCTGTTCTTGTGGAATTTGGAAAGTGATATTTGGAAGCCCAATGAGGGCTAATGTGAAAAAGTGAATATATTTCCTTAAAAACTGGAAAGAAGCTTTCTGAGAAACTGCTTTGTGTTCTGGTGTTTCTTCTCACAGAATTACAGCTTTCCCCTCAAGAAGCCTTTTGTTAAGACTGTTCTTGTGGAATTTGCAAAGTGATATTTGGAAGCCCTTAGTGGTCTATGGTGAAAAAGGAAATATCCTAAGATAAAAACTGAAAAGAAGCATTCTGAGAAACTGCTTTGTGTTCTGTTGATTCATCTCACAGAGTTACAGCTTCCCCCTCAAGAATATTTCTCTAACACTGTTCTTGTGGAATTTGCAAAGTGATATTTGGAATCCCTTAGAGGGCTATGGAGAAAAAGTAAATATCCTAAGATAAAAACTGAAAAGAAGCTTTCTGAGAAGCTGTTTAGTGTTCTGTTAATTCATTTCAAAGTGTCACAGATTTCCCCTCAGGAGGCCGTTCACTAAGACTGTTCTTCTGAAATTTGGAAAGTGATATTTAGAATCTCATAGAGGGCAATGGTGAAAAAGGAAATATTTTCCGATAAAAACTGTAAAGAAGCTTTCTGATAAACTGCTTTGTGTTCTGTTAGTTCATCTCACAGAGTTACAGCTTTCCCGTCAAGAAGCAGTTCACTGAGACTATTCTTGTGAAATTTGCAAAGTGATATTAGAAAATTCCTAGAGGGCTATGGTGAAAAAGGAAATATCTTCCGTAAAAAACTGGAAAGAAGCTTTTTGAGAAACTGCCATGTGTTCTGTTAAAGCATCTCACCGAGTTACAGCTTTCCCTGAAGAAGGCTTTCGCTAAGACTGTTCTTGTGGGATTTGCAAAGTGATATTTGGAAGTCCCTAGAGGGCTATGGTGAAAAAGGAAATATCTTTCGTTATAAACTGGAAAGAAGATATCTGAGAAACTGCTTTGTGTTCTGTTAATTCATCTCACAGAGTTCCAGTTTTCCCCTCCAGAAGTCTTTCGCTTCCACTGTTCTTGTGGAATTTGCATAGTGATATTTGGAATCCCATAGAGGGCTATGGTGAAAATGGAAATAACTTCAGTTAAAAAATGAAAAGAAGCTTTCCGAGAAACTGCTTTGTGTTCTGTTAATTCATTTCAAAGAGTTACAGCTTTCCCCTCAAGAAGCCTTCCGCTAAGACTGTTTTTGAGGAATTTCCAAAGTGATATGTGGAAGCCCATAGAGGGCTATGGTTAAAATGGAAATATCGTAAGATACTTACCGAAAAGAAGCTGTCTGAAAAAGTGCTTTGTGTTCTGTTAGTTCATCTCACAGAGCTACAGATTTTCCCTCAAGAAGCCGTTCACTAAGACTGTTTTGTGAAATTTGCAAAGTGATATTTGGAAGCCCATAGTGGGCTAAGGTGAAAAAGGAAATATCTTCCGTTAAAAACTGGAAAGAACCATTCTGAGAAAATGCGGTGTGTTCTGTTAGTACATATCACCGAGCTACAGCTTTCCCCTCAGGAAGCCGTTCACTAAGACTGTTCTTGTGGAATTGCAAAGTGATATTTGGAGGCACATAGAGGGCAATGGTGAAAAAGGAAACATCCTAAGATAAAAACTGAAAAGAAGCTTTCTGAGAAACTGCTTTGTGTTCTGTTAATTCAACTCACAGTTACTCTTTTACCTCAAGAAGCCTTTCGCTAAGACTGTTCTTGTGGAATTTGCAAAGTGATATTTGGAAGCCCATAGAGGTCTATGGTGAAAAAGGAAATATCCTCAGTTAAAAACTGGAAAGAAGCTTTCTGAGAAACTCCTTTGTGTTCAGTTAGTTCCTCTCACAGAGTTACAGCTTTCCCCTCAAGAAGACTTTCGCTAAGACTGTTCATGTGGAATTTTCAAAGTGATAATTGGAATCCCATAGAGGGCTATGGTGAAAAAGGAAATATCCTAAGGTAAAAACTGAAAAGTAGGTTTCTGAGAAAATGTTTTGTGTTCTGTTAATTCATCTTACAGAGTTACAGCTTTACCCTCAAGAAGCCTTTCGCTAAGACTTTTCTTCTGGAATTTGCAAAGTGATATTTGGAAACCCTATAGCCCTGTGGTGAAAATGGAAATATCCTAAGATAAAAAACGAAAAGAAGGTTTCTGAGAAACTGCTTTGAATTCTTTTAATTCATCTTACAGTTTTACAGCTTTTATCTACAGAATCCTTTCGCTAAGACTGTTCTTGTGGAATTTGCAAAATGTTTTTGGAAGCCCATAGAGGGCTATGCTGAAAAAGGAAATATCCTAAGATAAAAACTGAAAAGAAGCTTTCTGAGAAACTGCTTTCTGTTCTGTTAATTCATCTCAGAGAGTTACAGCTTTCCCCTCAAGAAGTCTTTCACAAAGACTGTTCTTGTGTAATTTGCAAAGTGATATTTGGAAGACCATAGAGGGCTATGTTGAAAAAGGAAATATAGTAAGATAAAATCCGAAAAGAAGCTTTCTGAGAAACTGCTTTGTGTTCTGTTAATTCATCTCAAAGTGTCACAGATTTCCCCTCATGAGGCCGTTCACTAAGACTGTTCTTCTGAAATTTGGAAAGTGATATTTAGAATCTCATAGAGGGCAATGGTGAAAAAGGAAATATTTTCCGATAAAAACTGTAAAGAAGCTTTCTGATAAACTGCTTTGTGTTCTGTTAGTTCATCTCACAGAGTTACAGCTTTCCCTTCAAGAAGCAGTTCACTGAGACTATTCTTGTGAAATTTGCAAAGTGATATTAGAAAACTCCTAGAGGGCTATGGTGAAAAAGGAAATATCTTCCGTTAAAAACTGGAAAGAAGCTTTTTGAGAAACTGCCGTGTGTTCTGTTAAAGCATCTCACCGAGTTACAGCTTTCCCCTCAAGAAGGCTTTCGCTAAGACTGTTCTTGTGGGATTTGCAAAGTGATATTTGGAAGTCCCTAGAGGGCTATGGTGAAAAAGGAAATATCTTTCGTTAAAAACTGGAAAGAAGATATCTGAGAAACTGCTTTGTGTTCTGTTAATTCATCTCACAGAGTTACAGTTTTCCCCTCCAGAAGTCTTTCGCTTCCACTGTTCTTGTGGAATTTGCATAGTGATATTTGGAATCCCATAGAGGGCTATGGTGAAAATGGAAATAACTTCAGTTAAAAAATGAAAAGAAGCTTTCCGAGAAACTGCTTTGTGTTCTGTTAATTCATCTCAAAGAGTTACAGCTTTCCCCTCAAGAAGCCTTCCGCTAAGACTGTTTTTGAGGAATTTCCAAAGTGATATGTGGAAGCCCATAGAGGGCTATGGTGAAAATGGAAATATCGTAAGATACTTACCGAAAAGAAGCTGTCTGAAAAACTGCTTTGTGTTCTGTTAGTTCATCTCACAGAGCTACAGCTTTTCCCTCAAGAAGCCGTTCACTAAGACTGTTTTGTGAAATTTGCAAAGTGATATTTGGAAGCCCATAGAGGGCTAAGGTGAAAAAGGAAATATCTTCCGTTAAAAACTGGAAAGAACCATTCTGAGAAAATGCGGTGTGTTCTGTTAGTACATATCACCGAGCTACAGCTTTCCCCTCAGGAAGCCGTTCACTAAGACTGTTCTTGTGGAATTGCAAAGTGATATTTGGAGGCACATAGAGGGCAATGGTGAAAAAGGAAACATCCTAAGATAAAAACTGAAAAGAAGCTTTCTGAGAAACTGCTTTGTGTTCTGTTAATTCAACTCACAGTTACTCTTTTACCTCAGGAAGCCTTTCGCTAAGGCTGTTGTTGTGGAATTTACAAAGTGATATTTTGAAGCCCATAGAGGGCTATGGTGAAAAAGGAAATACCTTCAGTTAAAAACTGAAAAGAAGCTTTCTGAGAAACTGCTTTGTGTTCTGTTAATTCATCTCAAAGAGTTACTGCTTTTGCCTCAAGAATCCTTCCGCTAAGACTGTTTTTGTGGAATTTCCAAAGTGATATTTCGATACCCATAGTAGGCTATGGTGAAAATGGAAATATCCTAAGATAAAAACCGAAAAGAAGCTGTATGGAAAGCTGCTTTGTGTTTTGTTAGTTCACTCACAGAGTTACAGCTTTCCCCTCAAGGAGCCGTTAACTAAGACTGTTTTGTGAAATTTGCAAAGTGATATTTGGAAGCCCATAGAGGGCAAAGGTGAAAAAGGAAATATCTTCCGTTAAAAACTGGAAAGAACCATTCTGAGAAAATGCGGTGTGTTCTGTTAGTACATATCACCGAGGTACAGCTTTCCTCTCAAGAAGCCTTTCGCTAAGACTGTTCTTGTGGGATTTCCAAAGTGATATTTGGAAGCCCATAGAGGGCTATAGTGAAAAAGGAAATATCTTCAGTTAAATACTGGAAAGAAGCTTTCTGAAAGACTGCTTTTGTTCTGTTAATTCATCTCACAGAGTTACAGCTTCCCCCCTCAAGAAGCCTTTCGCTAAGACTGTTCTTGTGGAATTTGCAAAGTCATATTTGGAAGCCCATAGAGGATTATGGTGAAAAAGGAACTAACTTCCGTTAAAAACTGGAAAAAAGATTTGTGAGAAACTGCTTTGTGTTCTGTTAATTCAACTCACAGAGTTACAGATTTCCCCTTCAGAAGCCTTTCGCTAAGACTGTTCTTCTGGAATTTGCAAAGTGATATTTGGAAGCCCATGGAGGGCTACGGTGAAAAGGGAAATAACTTCCGTTAAAAACTGGAAAGAAGCTTTCTGAGAAAATGCCGTGTGTTCTGTTAATACATCTCACCGAGTTACAGCTTTCCCCTCAAGAAGCCTTTCTATAAGACTGTTCTTGTGGAATTTGCAAAGTGATACTTGGAAGCCCATAGAGGACTATGGTGAAAAAGGAACTAACTTCCGTTAAAAACTGGAAAAAAGATTTGTGAGAAACTGCTTTGTGTTCTGTTAATTCAACTCACAGAGTTACAGATTTCCCCTTCAGAAGCCTTTCGCTAAGACTGTTCTTCTGGAATTTGCAAAGTGATATTTGGAAGCCCATGGAGGGCTACGGTGAAAAGGGAAATAACTTCCGTTAAAAACTGGAAAGAAGCTTTCTGAGAAACTGCCGTGTGTTCTGTTAATACATCTCACCGAGTTACAGCTTTCCCCTCAAGAAGCCTTTCTATAAGACTGTTCTTGTGGAATTTGCAAAGTGATACTTGGAAGCCCATAGAGGGCTAATTTGAAAATGGAAATATCCTAAGATAAAAACCGAAAAGAAGCTGTCTGAGAAACTGCTTTGTGTTGTGTTAGTTCATCTCACAGTGTTACAGCTTTCCCCTCAAGAAGCCCTTCACTAAGACTGTTCTTGTGAAATTTGCAAACTGATATTTGTAATCCCATAGAGGACTTGGGTGAAAAAGGAAATATCTTTCGTTAAAAACTGGAAAGAAGATTTCTGAGAAACTGCTTTGTGTTCTGTTAATTCATCTCAGAGAGTTACAGATTTCCCCTCAAGAGGCCGTTCACTAAGACTGTTCTTGTGGAATTTGCAAAGTGATATTTTGAAGCCCATAGTGGACTATGGTGAAAAAGCAAATATCTTCCGCTAAAAACTGGAAAGAACCTTTCTGAGAAACTGCTTTGTGTTCCGTTAATTAATCTCACAGAGTTACAGCTTTTCTATCATGAATCCGATCACTAAGGCTGTTCTTTTGGAATATGCAAAGTGATATTTGGAAGCCCATAGAGGGCTACGGTGAAAAAGGAAATATCCTAAGACAAAAACTGAAAAGAAGCTTTCTGAGAAACTGCTTTGTGTTCTGTTAATTCGTCACCAGAGTTACAGCTTTCCCCTCAAAAAGCCTTTCGCTAAGACTGTTCTTGTGGAATTTGCAAAGTGAAATTTGGAAGCCCATTGAGGGCTATGATGAAAAAGGACATTTCTTCCATTAAAAACCTGAGAAACTGCTTCGTGTTTTGTTAGTTCACCTCACAGAATTACAGCTTTGCTCCCAGAAGCCTTTCACTAAGACTGTTCTTGTGGAATTTGCAAAGTGATCTTAGAAGCCCGTAGAGGGCTATGGTGAAAAAGGAAATAACTTACGTTAAAAATTGGAAAGAAGCTTTCTGAGAAACTGATGTGTGTTCTGTTAAAACATCTCACCGTGTTACAGCTTTCACCTCAAGAAGCCTTTCGCTAAGACTGTTCTTGTGGAATTTTCTAAGTGATATTTGGAAGCCCATAGAGGGCTATGGGAAAAAGAAAATATCTTCGGTTGAAAACTGGAAAGAAGCTTTCTGAGAAACAGCTCTGTGTTCTGTTAATTCATTTCAGAGAGTTACAGCTTTCCGCTCCAGAAGTCTTTCACTAAGACTGCTCTTTTGGAATTTGCAAAGTGATATTTGGAAGCCCTTAGAGGGCTATGGTGAAAAAGGAAATATCTTCCGTTAAAAACTGGAAAGAAGCATTCTGAGATACTGCCGTGTGTTCTGTTAATACATCTAACCGAGTTACAGCTTTCCCCTCTAGAAGCCTTTCGCTAAGACTGTTCTTGTGGCATTTGCAATGTGATATTTGGAGGCCCTTAGAGGGCTATGGTGAAAAAGGAAATATCTTCAGTTAAAAACTGGAAAGAAGCTTTATGAGAAACTGCTTTGTGTTCTGTTAATTCATCTCACAGAGTTACAGGATTCCCCTCCAGAAGCCTTTCCCGAAGACTGTTCTTGTGGAATTTGCAAAGTGAGATTTGGAAGCCCATAGAGGTCTATGGTGAAAAAGGAATCATCGTAAGATAAAAACTGAAAAGAAGCTTTCTGAGAAATTGCTTTGTGTTCTGTTAATTCATCTCACATAGTTACAACATTTCCCTCTAAAAGCCTTTCGCTAAGACTGTTCTTGTGGAATTTGCAAAGTGATATTTGGAAGCCCATACAGGGTTATGTTGAAAAAGGAAATATCTTCGGTTAAAAATTGAAAAGAAGCTTTTTGAGAAACTGCTTTGTGTTCTGTTAATTCATCTCACAGGGTTACAACTTTCGCCTCAGGAAGCCTTTCGCTAAGACTGTTCTTGTGAAACATGCAAAGTGATATTTGGAAGCCCATAGAGGGCTAGGGCTTAAAAGGAAATATCCTCCGTTAGAAACTGGAAAGAAACTATCTGAGAAACTGCTTTGTGTTCTGTTAATTCATCTCACAGAGTTACAGTTTTCCCCTCAAGAAGCCGTTCACTAAGACTTTCCTTGTGGAATTTTCAAAGTGATATTTGAAGGCACATAGAGTTCTATGATGAAAAAGAAAACATCCAAAGATAAAAACTGAAATGAAGCTTTCTGTGAAACTGCTTTGTGTTCTGTTAATTCATCTCACAGATTTACAGCTTTCTTATCAAGAAGCCTTTCGGTAAAACTGTTCTTGTGGAATTTGCAAAGTGATATTTGGAAGCCCATAGAGGGCTATGGTGAAAAAGGACATATCTTCCGTTAAAAACTGGAAAGAAGCTTTTTGAGAAACTGCCGTGTGTTCTGTTAAAGCATCTCACCGAGTTACAGCATTCCCCTCAAGAAGGCTTTCGCTAAGACTGTTCTTGTGGGATTTGCAAAGTGATATTTGGAAGCCCATAGAGGACTATGGTGAAAAAGGAAATATCTTTCGTTAAAAACTGGAAAGAATATATCTGAGAAACTGCTTTGTGTTCTGTTAATTCATCTCACAGCGTTACAGTTTTCCCCTCCCGAAGTCTTTCGCTTCCACAGTTCTTGTGGGATCTGCATAGTTATATTTGGAATCCCATAGAGGGCTATGGTGAAAATGGAAATACCTTCAATTAAAAAATGAAAAGAAGCTTTCCGAGAAACTGCTTTGTGTTCTGTTAATTCATCTCAAAGAATTACAGCTTTCCCCTCAAGAAGCCTTCCGCTAAGACTGTTTTTGAGGAATTTCCAAAGTGATATGTGGAAGCCCATAGAGGGCTATGGTGAAAATGGAAACATTCTAAGATACTTACCGAAGAGAAGCTGTCTGAAAAACTGCTTTGTGTTCTGTTAGTTCATCTCACCGAGCTACAGCTTTTCCCTCAAGAAGCCGTTCATTAAGACTGTTTTGTGAAATTTGGAAAGTGATATTTGGAAACCCATAGAGGACTATGGTGAAAAAGGAAATATCTTCCGTTAAAAACTGGAAAGAAGCATTCTGAGAAAATGCCGTGTCTTCTGTTAATACGCCTCACTGAGTTACAGCTTTCCTCTTAAGAAGCCTTTCGCTAAGACTGTTCTTGTGGGATTTGCAATGTGATATTTGGAAGCCCATAGAGGACTATGGTGAGAAAGGAAATATCCTCCGTTAAAAACTGGAAAGAAGATTTGTGAGAAAATGCTTTGTGTTCTGTTAATTCATCTCACAGAGTTAGAGCTTTCCCCTCAAGAAGCCTTTCGCTAAGACTGTTCTTGTAGAATTTGCAAAGTGATATTTGGAAGCCCATAGAGGTCTATGGTGAAAAAGGAAATATCCTCAGTTAAAAACTGGAAAGAAGCTTTCTGAGAAACTCCTTTGTGTTCAGTTAGTTCCTCTCACAGAGTTACAGCTTTCCCCTCAAGAAGACTTTCGCTAAGACTGTTCATGTGGAATTTTCAAAGTGATAATTGGAATCCCATAGAGGGCTATGGTGAAAAAGGAAATATCCTAAGGTAAAAACTGAAAAGTAGGTTTCTGAGAAAATGTTTTGTGTTCTGTTAATTCATCTTACAGAGTTACAGCTTTACCCTCAAGAAGCCTTTCGCTAAGACTTTTCTTCTGGAATTTGCAAAGTGATATTTGGAAACCCTATAGCCCTGTGGTGAAAATGGAAATATCCTAAGATAAAAAACGAAAAGAAGGTTTCTGAGAAACTGCTTTGAATTCTTTTAATTCATCTTACAGTTTTACAGCTTTTATCTACAGAATCCTTTCGCTAAGACTGTTCTTGTGGAATTTGCAAAATGTTTTTGGAAGCCCATAGAGGGCTATGCTGAAAAAGGAAATATCCTAAGATAAAAACTGAAAAGAAGCTTTCTGAGAAACTGCTTTCTGTTCTGTTAATTCATCTCAGAGAGTTACAGCTTTCCCCTCAAGAAGTCTTTCACAAAGACTGTTCTTGTGTAATTTGCAAAGTGATATTTGGAAGACCATAGAGGGCTATGTTGAAAAAGGAAATATAGTAAGATAAAATCCGAAAAGAAGCTTTCTGAGAAACTGCTTTGTGTTCTGTTAATTCATCTCAAAGTGTCACAGATTTCCCCTCATGAGGCCGTTCACTAAGACTGTTCTTCTGAAATTTGGAAAGTGATATTTAGAATCTCATAGAGGGCAATGGTGAAAAAGGAAATATTTTCCGATAAAAACTGTAAAGAAGCTTTCTGATAAACTGCTTGGTGTTCTGTTAGTTCATCTCACAGAGTTACAGCTTTCCCTTCAAGAAGCAGTTCACTGAGACTATTCTTGTGAAATTTGCAAAGTGATATTAGAAAACTCCTAGAGGGCTATGGTGAAAAAGGAAATATCTTCCGTTAAAAACTGGAAAGAAGCTTTTTGAGAAACTGCCGTGTGTTCTGTTAAAGCATCTCACCGAGTTACAGCTTTCCCCTCAAGAAGGCTTTCGCTAAGACTGTTCTTGTGGGATTTGCAAAGTGATATTTGGAAGTCCCTAGAGGGCTATGGTGAAAAAGGAAATATCTTTCGTTAAAAACTGGAAAGAAGATATCTGAGAAACTGCTTTGTGTTCTGTTAATTCATCTCACAGAGTTACAGTTTTCCCCTCCAGAAGTCTTTCGCTTCCACTGTTCTTGTGGAATTTGCATAGTGATATTTGGAATCCCATAGAGGGCTATGGTGAAAATGGAAATAACTTCAGTTAAAAAATGAAAAGAAGCTTTCCGAGAAACTGCTTTGTGTTCTGTTAATTCATCTCAAAGAGTTACAGCTTTCCCCTCAAGAAGCCTTCCGCTAAGACTGTTTTTGAGGAATTTCCAAAGTGATATGTGGAAGCCCATAGAGGGCTATGGTGAAAATGGAAATATCGTAAGATACTTACCGAAAAGAAGCTGTCTGAAAAACTGCTTTGTGTTCTGTTAGTTCATCTCACAGAGCTACAGCTTTTCCCTCAAGAAGCCGTTCACTAAGACTGTTTTGTGAAATTTGCAAAGTGATATTTGGAAGCCCATAGAGGGCTAAGGTGAAAAAGGAAATATCTTCCGTTAAAAACTGGAAAGAACCATTCTGAGAAAATGCGGTGTGTTCTGTTAGTACATATCACCGAGCTACAGCTTTCCCCTCAGGAAGCCGTTCACTAAGACTGTTCTTGTGGAATTGCAAAGTGATATTTGGAGGCACATAGAGGGCAATGGTGAAAAAGGAAACATCCTAAGATAAAAACTGAAAAGAAGCTTTCTGAGAAACTGCTTTGTGTTCTGTTAATTCAACTCACAGTTACTCTTTTACCTCAGGAAGCCTTTCGCTAAGGCTGTTGTTGTGGAATTTACAAAGTGATATTTTGAAGCCCATAGAGGGCTATGGTGAAAAAGGAAATACCTTCAGTTAAAAACTGAAAAGAAGCTTTCTGAGAAACTGCTTTGTGTTCTGTTAATTCATCTCAAAGAGTTACTGCTTTTGCCTCAAGAATCCTTCCGCTAAGACTGTTTTTGTGGAATTTCCAAAGTGATATTTCGATACCCATAGTAGGCTATGGTGAAAATGGAAATATCCTAAGATAAAAACCGAAAAGAAGCTGTATGGAAAGCTGCTTTGTGTTTTGTTAGTTCACTCACAGAGTTACAGCTTTCCCCTCAAGGAGCCGTTAACTAAGACTGTTTTGTGAAATTTGCAAAGTGATATTTGGAAGCCCATAGAGGGCAAAGGTGAAAAAGGAAATATCTTCCGTTAAAAACTGGAAAGAACCATTCTGAGAAAATGCGGTGTGTTCTGTTAGTACATATCACCGAGGTACAGCTTTCCTCTCAAGAAGCCTTTCGCTAAGACTGTTCTTGTGGGATTTCCAAAGTGATATTTGGAAGCCCATAGAGGGCTATAGTGAAAAAGGAAATATCTTCAGTTAAATACTGGAAAGAAGCTTTCTGAAAGACTGCTTTTGTTCTGTTAATTCATCTCACAGAGTTACAGCTTCCCCCCTCAAGAAGCCTTTCGCTAAGACTGTTCTTGTGGAATTTGCAAAGTCATATTTGGAAGCCCATAGAGGATTATGGTGAAAAAGGAACTAACTTCCGTTAAAAACTGGAAAAAAAGATTTGTGAGAAACTGCTTTGTGTTCTGTTAATTCAACTCACAGAGTTACAGATTTCCCCTTCAGAAGCCTTTCGCTAAGACTGTTCTTCTGGAATTTGCAAAGTGATATTTGGAAGCCCATGGAGGGCTACGGTGAAAAGGGAAATAACTTCCGTTAAAAACTGGAAAGAAGCTTTCTGAGAAAATGCCGTGTGTTCTGTTAACACATCTCACCGAGTTACAGCTTTCCCCTCAAGAAGCCTTTCTATAAGACTGTTCTTGTGGAATTTGCAAAGTGATACTTGGAAGCCCATAGAGGACTATGGTGAAAAAGGAACTAACTTCCGTTAAAAACTGGAAAAAAGATTTGTGAGAAACTGCTTTGTGTTCTGTTAATTCAACTCACAGAGTTACAGATTTCCCCTTCAGAAGCCTTTCGCTAAGACTGTTCTTCTGGAATTTGCAAAGTGATATTTGGAAGCCCATGGAGGGCTACGGTGAAAAGGGAAATAACTTCCGTTAAAAACTGGAAAGAAGCTTTCTGAGAAACTGCCGTGTGTTCTGTTAATACATCTCACCGAGTTACAGCTTTCCCCTCAAGAAGCCTTTCTATAAGACTGTTCTTGTGGAATTTGCAAAGTGATACTTGGAAGCCCATAGAGGGCTAATTTGAAAATGGAAATATCCTAAGATAAAAACCGAAAAGAAGCTGTCTGAGAAACTGCTTTGTGTTGTGTTAGTTCATCTCACAGTGTTACAGCTTTCCCCTCAAGAAGCCCTTCACTAAGACTGTTCTTGTGAAATTTGCAAACTGATATTTGTAATCCCATAGAGGACTTGGGTGAAAAAGGAAATATCTTTCGTTAAAAACTGGAAAGAAGATTTCTGAGAAACTGCTTTGTGTTCTGTTAATTCATCTCAGAGAGTTACAGATTTCCCCTCAAGAGGCCGTTCACTAAGACTGTTCTTGTGGAATTTGCAAAGTGATATTTTGAAGCCCATAGTGGACTATGGTGAAAAAGCAAATATCTTCCGCTAAAAACTGGAAAGAACCTTTCTGAGAAACTGCTTTGTGTTCCGTTAATTAATCTCACAGAGTTACAGCTTTTCTATCATGAATCCGATCACTAAGGCTGTTCTTTTGGAATATGCAAAGTGATATTTGGAAGCCCATAGAGGGCTACGGTGAAAAAGGAAATATCCTAAGACAAAAACTGAAAAGAAGCTTTCTGAGAAACTGCTTTGTGTTCTGTTAATTCGTCACCAGAGTTACAGCTTTCCCCTCAAAAAGCCTTTCGCTAAGACTGTTCTTGTGGAATTTGCAAAGTGAAATTTGGAAGCCCATTGAGGGCTATGATGAAAAAGGACATTTCTTCCATTAAAAACCTGAGAAACTGCTTCGTGTTTTGTTAGTTCACCTCACAGAATTACAGCTTTGCTCCCAGAAGCCTTTCGCTAAGACTGTTCTTGTGGAATTTGCAAAGTGATCTTAGAAGCCCGTAGAGGGCTATGGTGAAAAAGGAAATAACTTACGTTAAAAATTGGAAAGAAGCTTTCTGAGAAACTGATGTGTGTTCTGTTAAAACATCTCACCGTGTTACAGCTTTCACCTCAAGAAGCCTTTCGCTAAGACTGTTCTTGTGGAATTTTCTAAGTGATATTTGGAAGCCCATAGAGGGCTATGGGAAAAAGAAAATATCTTCGGTTGAAAACTGGAAAGAAGCTTTCTGAGAAACAGCTCTGTGTTCTGTTAATTCATTTCAGAGAGTTACAGCTTTCCGCTCCAGAAGTCTTTCACTAAGACTGCTCTTTTGGAATTTGCAAAGTGATATTTGGAAGCCCTTAGAGGGCTATGGTGAAAAAGGAAATATCTTCCGTTAAAAACTGGAAAGAAGCATTCTGAGATACTGCCGTGTGTTCTGTTAATACATCTAACCGAGTTACAGCTTTCCCCTCTAGAAGCCTTTCGCTAAGACTGTTCTTGTGGCATTTGCAATGTGATATTTGGAGGCCCTTAGAGGGCTATGGTGAAAAAGGAAATATCTTCAGTTAAAAACTGGAAAGAAGCTTTATGAGAAACTGCTTTGTGTTCTGTTAATTCATCTCACAGAGTTACAGGATTCCCCTCCAGAAGCCTTTCCCGAAGACTGTTCTTGTGGAATTTGCAAAGTGATATTTGGAAGCCCATAGAGGGCTATGGTGAAAAAGGAAATATATTCAGTTAAAAACTGGAAAGAAGCTTTCTGAGAAACTGCCATGTGTTCTGATAATAGACCTCACCCAGTTACAGCTTTCCCTTCAAGAAGCCTTTCGCTAAGACTGTTGTTGTGGGATTTGCAAAATGATATTTGGAAGCCCATAGAGCGCTATGGTGAAAAAGGAAATATCTTCTGTTAAAAAGCGGAAAGAAGCTTTCTGAGAAACTCCTTTTTGTTCTGTTAATTCACCTCAAAGTGTTACAGCTTTCCACTCAATAATTCTTTCGCTAAGACTGTTCTTGTGGAATTTGCAAAGTGAGATTTGGAAGCCCATAGAGGTCTATGGTGAAAAAGGAAATATCGTAAGATAAAAACTGAAAAGAAGCTTTCTGAGAAATTGCTTTGTGTTCTGCTAATTCATCTCACATAGTTACAACATTTCCCTCTAAAAGCCTTTCGCTAAGACTGTTCTTGTGGAATTTGCAAAGTGATATTTGGAAGCCCATACAGGGTTATGTTGAAAAAGGAAATATCTTCGGTTAAAAACTGAAAAGAAGGGCCGGGCGCGGTGGCTCAAGCCTGTAATCCCAGCACGTTGGGAGGCCGAGATGGGCGGATCACGAGGTCAGGAGATCGAGACCATCCTGGCTAACACGGTGAAACCCCGTCTCTACTAAAAACACAAAAAACTAGCCGGGCGAAGTGGCGGGCGCCTGTAGTCCCCGCTACTCGGGAGGCTGAGGCAGGAGAATGGCGTAAACCCGGGAGGCGGAGCTTGCAGTGAGCTGAGATCCGGCCACTGCACTCCAGCCCGGGCGACAGAGCAAGACTCCGTCTCAAAAAAAAAAAAAAAAAAAAAAAACTGAAAAGAAGCTTTTTGAGAAACTGCTTTGTGTTCTGTTAATTCATCTCACAGAGTTACAACATTCCCCTCAGGAAGCGTTTCGCTAAGACTGTTCTTGTGAAACTTGCAAAGTGATATTTGGAAGCCCATAGAGGGCTATGGCTTAAAAGGAAATATCCTCCGTTAGAAACTGGAAAGAAGCTATCGGAGAAACTGCTTTGTGTTCTGTTAATTCATCTCACAGAGTTACAGTTTTCCCCTCAAGAAGCCGTTCACTAAGACTTTCCTTGTGGAATTTTCAAAGTGATATTTGAAGGCACATAGAGGGCTATGATGAAAAAGAAAACATCCAAAGATAAAAACTGAAATGAAGCTTTCTGTGAAACTGCTTTGTGTTCTGTTAATTCATCTCACAGATTTACAGCTTTCTTATCAAGAAGCCTTTCGGTAAAACTGTTCTTGTGGAATTTGCAAAGTGATATTTGGAAGCCCATAGAGGGCTATGGTGAAAAAGGACATATCTTCCATTAAAAACTGGAAAGAAGCTTTTTGAGAAACTGCCGGGTGTTCTGTTAAAGCATCTCACCGAGTTACAGCATTCCCCTCAAGAAGGCTTTCGCTAAGACTGTTCTTGTGGGATTTGCAAAGTGATATTTGGAAGCCCATAGAGGACTATGGTGAAAAAGGAAATATCTTTCGTTAAAAACTGGAAAGAAGATATCTGAGAAACTGCTTTGTGTTCTGTTAATTCATCTCACAGCGTTACGGTTTTCCCCTCCCGAAGTCTTTCGCTTGCACAGTTCTTGTGGAATCTGCATAGTGATATTTGGAATCCCATAGAGGGCTATGGTGAAAATGGAAATACCTTCAATTAAAAAATGAAAAGAAGCTTTCCGAGAAACTGCTTTGTGTTCTGTTAATTCATCTCAAAGAATTACAGCTTTCCCCTCAAGAAGCATTCCGCTAAGACTCTTTTTGAGGAATTTCCAAAGTGATATGTGGAAGCCCATAGAGGGCTATGGTGAAAATGGAAACATCCTAAGATACTTACCGAAGAGAAGCTGTCTGAAAAACTGCTTGGTGTTCTGTTAGTTCATCTCACAGAGCTACAGCTTTTCCCTCAAGAAGCCGTTCATTAAGACTGTTTTGTGAAATTTGGAAAGTGATATTTGGAAACCCATAGAGGACTATGGTGAAAAAGGAAATATCTTCCGTTAAAAACTGGAAAGAAGCATTCTGAGAAAATGCCGTGTCTTCTGTTAATACGTCTCACTGAGTTACAGCTTTCCTCTGAAGAAGCCTTTCGGTAAGACTGTTCTTGTGGGATTTGCAATGTGATATTTGGAAGCCCATAGACGACTATGGTGAGAAAGGAAATATCCTCCGTTAAAAACTGGAAAGAAGATTTGTGAGAAAATGCTTTGTGTTCTGTTAATTCATCTCACAGAGTTAGAGCTTTCCCCTCAAGAAGCCTTTCGCTAAGACTGTTCTTGTGGAATTTGCAAAGTGATATTTGGAAGCCCATAGAGGTCTATGGTGAAAAAGGAAATATCCTCAGTTAAAAACTGGAAAGAAGCTTTCTGAGAAACTGCTTTGTGTTCAGTTAGTTCCTCTCACAGAGTTACAGCTTTCCCCTCAAGAAGACTTTCGCTAAGAATGTTCATGTCGAATTTTCAAAGTGATAATTGGAATCCCATAGAGGGCTATGGTGTAAAAGGAAATATCCTAAGGTAAAAACTGAAAAGTAGGTTTCTGAGAAAATGTTTTGTGTTCTGTTAATTCATCTTACAGAGTTACAGCTTTACCCTCAAGAAGCCTTTCGCTAAGACTTTTCTTCTGCAATTTGCAAAGTGATATTTGGAAACCCTATAGCCCTATGGTGAAAATGGAAATATCCTAAGATAAAAAACGAAAAGAAGGTTTCTGAGAAACTGCTTTGAATTCTTTTAATTCATCTTACAGATTTACAGCTTTTATCTCCAGAATCCTTTCGCTAAGACTGTTCTTGTGGAATTTGCAAAATGTTTTTGGAAGCCCATAGAGGGCTATGCTGAAAAAGGAAATATCCTAAGATAAAAACTGAAAAGAAGCTTTCTGAGAAACTGCTTTGTGTTCTGTTAATTCATCTCAGAGAGTTACAGCTTTCCCCTCAAGAAGTCTTTCACAAAGACTGTTCTTGTGTAATTTGCAAAGTGATATTTGGAAGACCATAGAGGGCTATGTTGAAAAAGGAAATATAGTAAGATAAAATCCGAAAAGAAGCTTTCTGAGA
This sequence comes from Chlorocebus sabaeus, assembly GCF_047675955.1. Lineage (NCBI taxonomy): Eukaryota > Metazoa > Chordata > Mammalia > Primates > Cercopithecidae > Chlorocebus > Chlorocebus sabaeus. The sequence continues at coordinate 211,961 of NW_027327335.1, forward strand.
AACTGCTTTGTGTTCTGTTAATTCATCTCAAAGTGTCACAGATTTCCCCTCATGAGGCCGTTCACTAAGACTGTTCTTCTGAAATTTGGAAAGTGATATTTAGAATCTCATAGAGGGCAATGGTGAAAAAGGAAATATTTTCCGATAAAAACTGTAAAGAAGCTTTCTGATAAACTGCTTGGTGTTCTGTTAGTTCATCTCACAGAGTTACAGCTTTCCCTTCAAGAAGCAGTTCACTGAGACTATTCTTGTGAAATTTGCAAAGTGATATTAGAAAACTCCTAGAGGGCTATGGTGAAAAAGGAAATATCTTCCGTTAAAAACTGGAAAGAAGCTTTTTGAGAAACTGCCGTGTGTTCTGTTAAAGCATCTCACCGAGTTACAGCTTTCCCTGAAGAAGGCTTTCGCTAAGACTGTTCTCGTGGGACTTGCAAAGTGATATTTGGAAGTCCCTAGAGGGCTATGGTGAAAAAGGAAATATCTTTCGTTAAAAACTGGAAAGAAGATATCTGAGAAACTGCTTTGCGTTCTGTTAATTCATCTCACAGAGTTCCAGTTTTCCCCTCCAGAAGTCTTTCGCTTCCACTGTTCTTGTGGAATTTGCATAGTGATATTTGGAATCCCATAGAGGGCTATGGTGAAAATGGAAATAACTTCAGTTAAAAAATGAAAAGAAGCTTTCCGAGAAACTGCTTTGTGTTCTGTTAATTCATTTCAAAGAGTTACAGCTTTCCCCTCAAGAAGCCTTCCGCTAAGACTGTTTTTGAGGAATTTCCAAAGTGATATGTGGAAGCCCATAGAGGGCTATGGTGAAAATGGAAATATCGTAAGATACTTACCGAAAAGAAGCTGTCTGAAAAAGTGCTTTGTGTTCTGTTAGTGCATCTCACAGAGCTACAGCTTTTCCCTCAAGAAGCCGTTCACTAAGACTGTTTTGTGAAATTTGCAAAGTGATATTTGGAAGCCCATAGAGGGCTAAGGTGAAAAAGGAAATATCTTCCGTTAAAAACTGGAAAGAACCATTCTGAGAAAATGCGGTGTGTTCTGTTAGTACATATCACCGAGCTACAGCTTTCCCCTCAGGAAGCCGTTCACTAAGACTGTTCTTGTGGAATTGCAAAGTGATATTTGGAGGCACATAGAGGGCAATGGTGAAAAAGGAAACATCCTAAGATAAAAACTGAAAAGAAGCTTTCTGAGAAACTGCTTTGTGTTCTGTTAATTCAACTCACAGTTACTCTTTTACCTCAAGAAGCCTTTCGCTAAGACTGTTCTTGTGGAATTTGCAAAGTGATATTTGGAAGCCCATAGAGGTCTATGGTGAAAAAGGAAATATCCTCAGTTAAAAACTGGAAAGAAGCTTTCTGAGAAACTCCTTTGTGTTCAGTTAGTTCCTCTCACAGAGTTACAGCTTTCCCCTCAAGAAGACTTTCGCTAAGACTGTTCATGTGGAATTTTCAAAGTGATAATTGGAATCCCATAGAGGGCTATGGTGAAAAGGAAATATCCTAAGGTAAAAACTGAAAAGTAGGTTTCTGAGAAAATGTTTTGTGTTCTGTTAATTCATCTTACAGAGTTACAGCTTTACCCTCAAGAAGCCTTTCGCTAAGACTTTTCTTCTGGAATTTGCAAAGTGATATTTGGAAACCCTATAGCCCTGTGGTGAAAATGGAAATATCCTAAGATAAAAAACGAAAAGAAGGTTTCTGAGAAACTGCTTTGAATTCTTTTAATTCATCTTACAGTTTTACAGCTTTTATCTACAGAATCCTTTCGCTAAGACTGTTCTTGTGGAATTTGCAAAATGTTTTTGGAAGCCCATAGAGGGCTATGCTGAAAAAGGAAATATCCTAAGATAAAAACTGAAAAGAAGCTTTCTGAGAAACTGCTTTGTGTTCTGTTAATTCATCTCAGAGAGTTACAGCTTTCCCCTCAAGAAGTCTTTCACAAAGACTGTTCTTGTGTAATTTGCAAAGTGATATTTGGAAGACCATAGAGGGCTATGTTGAAAAAGGAAATATAGTAAGATAAAATCCGAAAAGAAGCTTTCTGAGAAACTGCTTTGTGTTCTGTTAATTCATCTCAAAGTGTCACAGATTTCCCCTCATGAGGCCGTTCACTAAGACTGTTCTTCTGAAATTTGGAAAGTGATATTTAGAATCTCATAGAGGGCAATGGTGAAAAAGGAAATATTTTCCGATAAAAACTGTAAAGAAGCTTTCTGATAAACTGCTTTGTGTTCTGTTAGTTCATCTCACAGAGTTACAGCTTTCCCTTCAAGAAGCAGTTCACAGAGACTATTCTTGTGAAATTTGCAAAGTGATATTAGAAAACTCCTAGAGGGCTATGGTGAAAAAGGAAATATCTTCCGTTAAAAACTGGAAAGAAGCTTTTTGAGAAACTGCCGTGTGTTCTGTTAAAGCATCTCACCGAGTTACAGCTTTCCCCTCAAGAAGGCTTTCGCTAAGACTGTTCTTGTGGGATTTGCAAAGTGATATTTGGAAGTCCCTAGAGGGCTATGGTGAAAAAGGAAATATCTTTCGTTAAAAACTGGAAAGAAGATATCTGAGAAACTGCTTTGTGTTCTGTTAATTCATCTCACAGAGTTACAGTTTTCCCCTCCAGAAGTCTTTCGCTTCCACTGTTCTTGTGGAATTTGCATAGTGATATTTGGAATCCCATAGAGGGCTATGGTGAAAATGGAAATAACTTCAGTTAAAAAATGAAAAGAAGCTTTCCGAGAAACTGCTTTGTGTTCTGTTAATTCATCTCAAAGAGTTACAGCTTTCCCCTCAAGAAGCCTTCCGCTAAGACTGTTTTTGAGGAATTTCCAAAGTGATATGTGGAAGCCCATAGAGGGCTATGGTGAAAATGGAAATATCGTAAGATACTTACCGAAAAGAAGCTGTCTGAAAAACTGCTTTGTGTTCTGTTAGTTCATCTCACAGAGCTACAGCTTTTCCCTCAAGAAGCCGTTCACTAAGACTGTTTTGTGAAATTTGCAAAGTGATATTTGGAAGCCCATAGAGGGCTAAGGTGAAAAAGGAAATATCTTCCGTTAAAAACTGGAAAGAACCATTCTGAGAAAATGCGGTGTGTTCTGTTAGTACATATCACCGAGCTACAGCTTTCCCCTCAGGAAGCCGTTCACTAAGACTGTTCTTGTGGAATTGCAAAGTGATATTTGGAGGCACATAGAGGGCAATGGTGAAAAAGGAAACATCCTAAGATAAAAACTGAAAAGAAGCTTTCTGAGAAACTGCTTTGTGTTCTGTTAATTCAACTCACAGTTACTCTTTTACCTCAGGAAGCCTTTCGCTAAGGCTGTTGTTGTGGAATTTACAAAGTGATATTTTGAAGCCCATAGAGGGCTATGGTGAAAAAGGAAATACCTTCTGTTAAAAACTGAAAAGAAGCTTTCTGAGAAACTGCTTTGTGTTCTGTTAATTCATCTCAAAGAGTTACTGCTTTTGCCTCAAGAATCCTTCCGCTAAGACTGTTTTTGGGGAATTTCCAAAGTGATATTTCGATACCCATAGTAGGCTATGGTGAAAATGGAAATATCCTAAGATAAAAACCGAAAAGAAGCTGTATGGAAAGCTGCTTTGTGTTTTGTTAGTTCACTCACAGAGTTACAGCTTTCCCCTCAAGGAGCCGTTAACTAAGACTGTTTTGTGAAATTTGCAAAGTGATATTTGGAAGCCCATAGAGGGCAAAGGTGAAAAAGGAAATATCTTCCGTTAAAAACTGGAAAGAACCATTCTGAGAAAATGCGGTGTGTTCTGTTAGTACATATCACGGAGGTACACCTTTCCTCTCAAGAAGCCTTTCGCTAAGACTGTTCTTGTGGGATTTCCAAAGTGATATTTGGAAGCCCATAGAGGGCTATAGTGAAAAAGGAAATATCTTCAGTTAAATACTGGAAAGAAGCTTTCTGAAAGACTGCTTTTGTTCTGTTAATTCATCTCACAGAGTTACAGCTTCCCCCCTCAAGAAGCCTTTCGCTAAGACTGTTCTTGTGGAATTTGCAAAGTCATATTTGGAAGCCCATAGAGGACTATGGTGAAAAAGGAACTAACTTCCGTTAAAAACTGGAAAAAAGATTTGTGAGAAACTGCTTTGTGTTCTGTTAATTCAACTCACAGAGTTACAGATTTCCCCTTCAGAAGCCTTTCGCTAAGACTGTTCTGGAATTTGCAAAGTGATATTTGGAAGCCCATGGAGGGCTACGGTGAAAAGGGAAATAACTTCCGTTAAAAACTGGAAAGAAGCTTTCTGAGAAAATGCCGTGTGTTCTGTTAATACATCTCACCGAGTTACAGCTTTCCCCTCAAGAAGCCTTTCTATAAGACTGTTCTTGTGGAATTTGCAAAGTGATACTTGGAAGCCCATAGAGGGCTAATTTGAAAATGGAAATACCCTAAGATAAAAACCGAAAAGAAGCTGTCTGAGAAACTGCTTTGTGTTGTGTTAGTTCATCTCACAGTGTTACAGCTTTCCCCTCAAGAAGCCCTTCACTAAGACTGTTCTTGTGAAATTTGCAAACTGATATTTGTAATCCCATAGAGGACTTGGGTGAAAAAGGAAATATCTTTCGTTAAAAACTGGAAAGAAGATTTCTGAGAAACTGCTTTGTGTTCTGTTAATTCATCTCAGAGAGTTACAGATTTCCCCTCAAGAGGCCGTTCACTAAGACTGTTCTTGTGGAATTTGCAAAGTGATATTTTGAAGCCCATAGTGGACTATGGTGAAAAAGCAAATATCTTCCGCTAAAAACTGGAAAGAACCTTTCTGAGAAACTGCTTTGTGTTCCGTTAATTAATCTCACAGAGTTACAGCTTTTCTATCATGAATCCGATCACTAAGGCTGTTCTTTTGGAATATGCAAAGTGATATTTGGAAGCCCATAGAGGGCTACGGTGAAAAAGGAAATATCCTAAGACAAAAACTGAAAAGAAGCTTTCTGAGAAACTGCTTTGTGTTCTGTTAATTCGTCACCAGAGTTACAGCTTTCCCCTCAAAAAGCCTTTCGCTAAGACTGTTCTTGTGAAATTTGCAAAGTGAAATTTGGAAGCCCATTGAGGGCTATGATGAAAAAGGACATTTCTTCCATTAAAAACCTGAGAAACTGCTTCGTGTTTTGTTAGTTCACCTCACAGAATTACAGCTTTGCTCCCAGAAGCCTTTCGCTAAGACTGTTCTTGTGGAATTTGCAAAGAGATCTTAGAAGCCCGTAGAGGGCTATGGTGAAAAAGGAAATAACTTACGTTAAAAATTGGAAAGAAGCTTTCTGAGAAACTGATGTGTGTTCTGTTAAAACATCTCACCGTGTTACAGCTTTCACGTCAAGAAGCCTTTCGCTAAGACTGTTCTTGTGGAATTTTCTAAGTGATATTTGGAAGCCCATAGAGGGCTATGGGAAAAAGAAAATATCTTCGGTTGAAAACTGGAAAGAAGCTTTCTGAGAAACAGCTCTGTGTTCTGTTAATTCATTTCAGAGAGTTACAGCTTTCCGCTCCAGAAGTCTTTCACTAAGACTGCTCTTTTGGAATTTGCAAAGTGATATTTGGAAGCCCTTAGAGGGCTATGGTGAAAAAGGAAATATCTTCCGTTAAAAACTGGAAAGAAGCATTCTGAGATACTGCCGTGTGTTCTGTTAATACATCTAACCGAGTTACAGCTTTCCCCTCTAGAAGCCTTTCGCTAAGACTGTTTTTGTGGCATTTGCAATGTGATATTTGGAGGCCCTTAGAGGGCTATGGTGAAAAAGGAAATATCTTCAGTTAAAAACTGGAAAGAAGCTTTATGAAAAACTGCTTTGTGTTCTGTTAATTCATCTCACAGAGTTACATTTCCCTCTAAAAGCCTTTCGCTAAGGCTGTTGTCGAATTTGCAAAGTGATATTTGGAAGCCCATAGAGGTCTATAGTGAAAAAGGAAATGTCTTCAGTTAAATACTGGAAAGAAGCTTTCTGAGAGACTGCTTTGTGTTCTGTTAATTCATCTCACAGAGTTACAGCTTCCCCCCTCAAGAAGCCTTTCGCTAAGACTGTTCTTGTGGAATTTGCAAAGTCATATTTGGAAGCCCATAGAGGACTATGGTGAAAAAGGAACTAACTTCCGTTAAAAACTGGAAAGAAGATTTGTGAGAAACTGCTTTGTGTTCTGTTAATTCAACTCACAGAGTTACAGATTTCCCCTTCAGAAGCCTTTCGCTAAGACTGTTCTTCTGGAATTTGCAAAGTGATATTTGGAAGCCCATGGAGGGCTATGGTGAAAAGGGAAATAACTTCCGTTAAAAACTGGAAAGAAGCTTTCTGAGAAACTGCCGTGTGTTCTGTTAATATATCTCACCGAGTTACAGCTTTCCCCTCAAGAAGCCTTTCTATAAGACTGTTCTTGTGGAATTTGCAAAGTGATACTTGGAAGCCCATAGAGGGCTATTTTGAAAATGGAAATATCCTAAGATAAAAACCGAAAAGAAGCTGTCTGAGAAACTGCTTTGTGTTGTGTTAGTTCATCTCACAGTGTTACAGCTTTCCCCTCAAGAAGCCCTTCACTAAGACTGTTCTTGTGAAATTTGCAAACTGATATTTGTAATCCCATAGAGGACTTGGGTGAAAAAGGAAATATCTTTCGTTAAAAACTGGAAAGAAGATTTCTGAGAAACTGCTTTGTGTTCTGTTAATTCATCTCAGAGAGTTACAGAATTCCCCTCAAGAGGCCGTTCACTAAGACTGTTCTTGTGGAATTTGCAAAGTGATATTTTGAAGCCCATAGTGGACTATGGTGAATAAGCAAATATCTTCCGCTAAAAACTGGAAAGAACCTTTCTGTGAAACTGCTTTGTGTTCCGTTAATTAATCTCACAGAGTTACAGCTTTTCTATCATGAATCCGATCACTAAGGCTGTTCTTTTGGAATATGCAAAGTGATATTTGGAAGCCCATAGAGGGCTACGGTGAAAAAGGAAATATCCTAAGACAAAAACTGAAAAGAAGCTTTCTGAGAAACTGCTTTGTGTTCTGTTAATTCGTCACCAGAGTTACAGCTTTCCCCTCAAAAAGCCTTTCGCTAAGACTGTTCTTGTGGAATTTGCAAAGTGAAATTTGGAAGCCCATTGAGGGCTATGATGAAAAAGGACATTTCTTCCATTAAAAACCTGAGAAACTGCTTCGTGTTTTGTTAGTTCATCTCACAGAATTACAGCGTTGCTCCCAGAAGCCTTTCGCTAAGACTGTTCTTGTGGAATTTGCAAAGTGATCTTAGAAGCCCGTAGAGGGCTATGGTGAAAAAGGAAATAACTTACGTTAAAAATTGGAAAGAAGCTTTCTGAGAAACTGATGTGTGTTCTGTTAAAACATCTCACCGTGTTACAGCTTTCACCTCAAGAAGCCTTTCGCTAAGACTGTTCTTGTGGAATTTTCTAAGTGATATTTGGAAGCCCATAGAGGGCTATGGGAAAAAGAAAATATCTTCGGTTGAAAACTGGAAAGAAGCTTTCTGAGAAACAGCTCTGTGTTCTGTTAATTCATTTCAGAGAGTTACAGCTTTCCGCTCCAGAAGTCTTTCACTAAGACTGCTCTTTTGGAATTTGCAAAGTGATATTTGGAAGCCCTTAGAGGGCTATGGTGAAAAAGGAAATATCTTCCGTTAAAAACTGGAAAGAAGCATTCTGAGATACTGCCGTGTGTTCTGTTAATACATCTAACCGAGTTACAGCTTTCCCCTCTAGAAGCCTTTCGCTAAGACTGTTCTTGTGGCATTTGCAATGTGATATTTGGAGGCCCTTAGAGGGCTATGGTGAAAAAGGAAATATCTTCAGTTAAAAACTGGAAAGAAGCTTTATGAGAAACTGCTTTGTGTTCTGTTAATTCATCTCACAGAGTTACAGGATTCCCCTCCAGAAGCCTTTCCCGAAGACTGTTCTTGTGGAATTTGCAAAGTGATATTTGGAAGCCCATAGAGGGCTATGGTGAAAAAGGAAATATCTTCAGTTAAAAACTGGAAAGAAGCTTTCTGAGAAACTGCCATGTGTTCTGATAATAGACCTCACCCAGTTACAGCTTTCCCTTCAAGAAGCCTTTCGCTAAGACTGGTGTTGTGGGATTTGCAAAATGATATTTGGAAGCCCATAGAGCGCTATGGTGAAAAAGGAAATATCTTCTGTTAAAAAGCGGAAAGAAGCTTTCTGAGAAACTCCTTTTTGTTCTGTTAATTCACCTCAAAGTGTTACAGCTTTCCACTCAATAATTCTTTCGCTAAGACTGTTCTTGTGGAATTTGCAAAGTGAGATTTGGAAGCCCATAGAGGTCTATGGTGAAAAAGGAAATATCGTAAGATAAAAACTGAAAAGAAGCTTTCTGAGAAATTGCTTTGTGTTCTGTTAATTCATCTCACATAGTTACAACATTTCCCTCTAAAAGCCTTTCGCTAAGACTGTTCTTGTGGAATTTGCAAAGTGATATTTGGAAGCCCATACAGGGTTATGTTGAAAAAGGAAATATCTTCGGTTAAAAACTGAAAAGAAGGGCCGGGCGCGGTGGCTCAAGCCTGTAATCCCAGCACTTTGGGAGGCCGAGATGGGCGGATCACGAGGTCAGGAGATCGAGACCATCCTGGCTAACACGGTGAAACCCCGTCTCTACTAAAAACACAAAAAACTAGCCGGGCGAAGTGGCGGGCGCCTGTAGTCCCCGCTACTCGGGAGGCTGAGGCAGGAGAATGGCGTAAACCCGGGAGGCGGAGCTTGCAGTGAGCTGAGATCCGGCCACTGCACTCCAGCCCGGGCGACAGAGCAAGACTCCGTCTCAAAAAAAAAAAAAAAAAAAAAAAAAAAAAAAAAAAAAAAAAAAAAAAAACAAACTGAAAAGAAGCTTTTTGAGAAACTGCTTTGTGTTCTGTTAATTCATCTCACAGAGTTACAACATTCCCCTCAGGAAGCGTTTCGCTAAGACTGTTCTTGTGAAACTTGCAAAGTGATATTTGGAAGCCCATAGAGGGCTATGGCTTAAAAGGAAATATCCTCCGTTAGAAACTGGAAAGAAGCTATCTGAGAAACTGCTTTGTGTTCTGTTAATTCATCTCACAGAGTTACAGTTTTCCCCTCAAGAAGCCGTTCACTAAGACTTTCCTTGTGGAATTTTCAAAGTGATATTTGAAGGCACATAGAGGGCTATGATGAAAAAGAAAACATCCAAAGATAAAAACTGAAATGAAGCTTTCTGTGAAACTGCTTTGTGTTCTGTTAATTCATCTCACAGATTTACAGCTTTCTTATCAAGAAGCCTTTCGGTAAAACTGTTCTTGTGGAATTTGCAAAGTGATATTTGGAAGCCCATAGAGGGCTATGTTGAAAAAGGACATATCTTCCATTAAAAACTGGAAAGAAGCTTTTTGAGAAACTGCCGTGTGTTCTGTTAAAGCATCTCACCGAGTTACAGCATTCCCCTCAAGAAGGCTTTCGCTAAGACTGTTCTTGTGGGATTTGCAAAGTGATATTTGGAAGCCCATAGAGGACTATGGTGAAAAAGGAAATATCTTTCGTTAAAAACTGGAAAGAAGATATCTGAGAAACTGCTTTGTGTTCTGTTAATTCATCTCACAGCGTTACAGTTTTCCCCTCCCGAAGTCTTTCGCTTCCACAGTTTTTGTGGAATCTGCATAGTGATATTTGGAATCCCATAGAGGGCTATGGTGAAAATGGAAATACCTTCAATTAAAAAATGAAAAGAAGCTTTCCGAGAAACTGCTTTGTGTTCTGTTAATTCATCTCAAAGAATTACAGCTTTCCCCTCAAGAAGCATTCCGCTAAGACTCTTTTTGAGGAATTTCCAAAGTGATATGTGGAAGCCCATAGAGGGCTATGGTGAAAATGGAAACATCCTAAGATACTTACCGAAGAGAAGCTGTCTGAAAAACTGCTTGGTGTTCTGTTAGTTCATCTCACAGAGCTACAGCTTTTCCCTCAAGAAGCCGTTCATTAAGACTGTTTTGTGAAATTTGGAAAGTGATATTTGGAAACCCATAGAGGACTATGGTGAAAAAGGAAATATCTTCCGTTAAAAACTGGAAAGAAGCATTCTGAGAAAATGCCGTGTCTTCTGTTAATACGTCTCACTGAGTTACAGCTTTCCTCTCAAGAAGCCTTTCGCTAAGACTGTTCTTGTGGGATTTGCAATGTGATATTTGGAAGCCCATAGAGGACTATGGTGAGAAAGGAAATATCCTCCGTTAAAAACTGGAAAGAAGATTTGTGAGAAAATGCTTTGTGTTCTGTTAATTCATCTCACAGAGTTAGAGCTTTCCCCTCAAGAAGCCTTTCGCTAAGACTGTTCTTGTGGAATTTGCAAAGTGATATTTGGAAGCCCATAGAGGTCTATGGTGAAAAAGGAAATATCCTCAGTTAAAAACTGGAAAGAAGCTTTCTGAGAAACTGCTTTGTGTTCAGTTAGTTCCTCTCACAGAGTTACAGCTTTCCCCTCAAGAAGACTTTCGCTAAGAATGTTCATGTCGAATTTTCAAAGTGATAATTGGAATCCCATAGAGGGCTATGGTGAAAAAGGAAATATCCTAAGGTAAAAACTGAAAAGTAGGTTTCTGAGAAAATGTTTTGTGTTCTGTTAATTCATCTTACAGTGTTACAGCTTTACCCTCAAGAAGCCTTTCACTAAAACTTTTCTTCTGGAATTTGCAAAGTGATATTTGGAAACCCTATAGCCCTATGGTGAAAATGGAAATATCCTAAGATAAAAAACGAAAAGAAGGTTTCTGGGAAACTGCTTTGAATTCTTTTAATTCATCTTACAGATTTACAGCTTTTATCTACAGAATCCTTTCGCTAAGACTGTTCTTGTGGAATTTGCAAAATGTTTTTGGAAGCCCATAGAGGGCTATGCTGAAAAAGGAAATATCCTAAGATAAAAACTGAAAAGAAGCTTTCTGAGAAACTGCTTTGTGTTCTGTTAATTCATCTCAAAGAGTTACTGCTTTTGCCTCAACAATCCTTCCGCTAAGACTGTTTTTGTGGAATTTCCAAAGTGATATTTCGATACCCATAGTAGGCTATGGTGAAAATGGAAATATCCTAAGATAAAAACCGAAAAGAAGCTGTATGGAAAGCTGCTTTGTGTTTTGTTAGTTCACTCACAGAGTTACAGTTTTCCCCTCAAGGAGCCGTTAACTAAGACTGTTTTCTGAAATTTGCAAAGTGATATTTGGAAGCCCATAGAGGGCTAAGGTGAAAAAGGAAATATCTTCCGTTAAAAACTGGAAAGAACCATTCTGAGAAAATGCGGTGTGTTCTGTTAGTACATATCACCGAGGTACAGCTTTCCTCTCAAGAAGCCTTTCGCTAAGACTGTTCTTGTGGGATTTCCAAAGTGATATTTGGAAGCCCATAGAGGTCTATAGTGAAAAAGGAAATGTCTTCAGTTAAATACTGGAAAGAAGCTTTCTGAGAGACTGCTTTGTGTTCTGTTAATTCATCTCACAGAGTTACAGCTTCCCCCCTCAAGAAGCCTTTCGCTAAGACTGTTCTTGTGGAATTTGCAAAGTCATATTTGGAAGCCCATAGAGGACTATGGTGAAAAAGGAACTAACTTCCGTTAAAAACTGGAAAGAAGATTTGTGAGAAACTGCTTTGTGTTCTGTTAATTCAACTCACAGAGTTACAGATTTCCCCTTCAGAAGCCTTTCGCTAAGACTGTTCTTCTGGAATTTGCAAAGTGATATTTGGAAGCCCATGGAGGGCTATGGTGAAAAGGGAAATAACTTCCGTTAAAAACTGGAAAGAAGCTTTCTGAGAAACTGCCGTGTGTTCTGTTAATATATCTCACCGAGTTACAGCTTTCCCCTCAAGAAGCCTTTCTATAAGACTGTTCTTGTGGAATTTGCAAAGTGATACTTGGAAGCCCATAGAGGGCTATTTTGAAAATGGAAATATCCTAAGATAAAAACCGAAAAGAAGCTGTCTGAGAAACTGCTTTGTGTTGTGTTAGTTCATCTCACAGTGTTACAGCTTTCCCCTCAAGAAGCCCTTCACTAAGACTGTTCTTGTGAAATTTGCAAACTGATATTTGTAATCCCATAGAGGACTTGGGTGAAAAAGGAAATATCTTTCGTTAAAAACTGGAAAGAAGATTTCTGAGAAACTGCTTTGTGTTCTGTTAATTCATCTCAGAGAGTTACAGAATTCCCCTCAAGAGGCCGTTCACTAAGACTGTTCTTGTGGAATTTGCAAAGTGATATTTTGAAGCCCATAGTGGACTATGGTGAATAAGCAAATATCTTCCGCTAAAAACTGGAAAGAACCTTTCTGTGAAACTGCTTTGTGTTCCGTTAATTAATCTCACAGAGTTACAGCTTTTCTATCATGAATCCGATCACTAAGGCTGTTCTTTTGGAATATGCAAAGTGATATTTGGAAGCCCATAGAGGGCTACGGTGAAAAAGGAAATATCCTAAGACAAAAACTGAAAAGAAGCTTTCTGAGAAACTGCTTTGTGTTCTGTTAATTCGTCACCAGAGTTACAGCTTTCCCCTCAAAAAGCCTTTCGCTAAGACTGTTCTTGTGGAATTTGCAAAGTGAAATTTGGAAGCCCATTGAGGGCTATGATGAAAAAGGACATTTCTTCCATTAAAAACCTGAGAAACTGCTTCGTGTTTTGTTAGTTCATCTCACAGAATTACAGCGTTGCTCCCAGAAGCCTTTCGCTAAGACTGTTCTTGTGGAATTTGCAAAGTGATCTTAGAAGCCCGTAGAGGGCTATGGTGAAAAAGGAAATAACTTACGTTAAAAATTGGAAAGAAGCTTTCTGAGAAACTGATGTGTGTTCTGTTAAAACATCTCACCGTGTTACAGCTTTCACCTCAAGAAGCCTTTCGCTAAGACTGTTCTTGTGGAATTTTCTAAGTGATATTTGGAAGCCCATAGAGGGCTATGGGAAAAAGAAAATATCTTCGGTTGAAAACTGGAAAGAAGCTTTCTGAGAAACAGCTCTGTGTTCTGTTAATTCATTTCAGAGAGTTACAGCTTTCCGCTCCAGAAGTCTTTCACTAAGACTGCTCTTTTGGAATTTGCAAAGTGATATTTGGAAGCCCTTAGAGGGCTATGGTGAAAAAGGAAATATCTTCCGTTAAAAACTGGAAAGAAGCATTCTGAGATACTGCCGTGTGTTCTGTTAATACATCTAACCGAGTTACAGCTTTCCCCTCTAGAAGCCTTTCGCTAAGACTGTTCTTGTGGCATTTGCAATGTGATATTTGGAGGCCCTTAGAGGGCTATGGTGAAAAAGGAAATATCTTCAGTTAAAAACTGGAAAGAAGCTTTATGAGAAACTGCTTTGTGTTCTGTTAATTCATCTCACAGAGTTACAGGATTCCCCTCCAGAAGCCTTTCCCGAAGACTGTTCTTGTGGAATTTGCAAAGTGATATTTGGAAGCCCATAGAGGGCTATGGTGAAAAAGGAAATATCTTCAGTTAAAAACTGGAAAGAAGCTTTCTGAGAAACTGCCATGTGTTCTGATAATAGACCTCACCCAGTTACAGCTTTCCCTTCAAGAAGCCTTTCGCTAAGACTGGTGTTGTGGGATTTGCAAAATGATATTTGGAAGCCCATAGAGCGCTATGGTGAAAAAGGAAATATCTTCTGTTAAAAAGCGGAAAGAAGCTTTCTGAGAAACTCCTTTTTGTTCTGTTAATTCACCTCAAAGTGTTACAGCTTTCCACTCAATAATTCTTTCGCTAAGACTGTTCTTGTGGAATTTGCAAAGTGAGATTTGGAAGCCCATAGAGGTCTATGGTGAAAAAGGAAATATCGTAAGATAAAAACTGAAAAGAAGCTTTCTGAGAAATTGCTTTGTGTTCTGTTAATTCATCTCACATAGTTACAACATTTCCCTCTAAAAGCCTTTCGCTAAGACTGTTCTTGTGGAATTTGCAAAGTGATATTTGGAAGCCCATACAGGGTTATGTTGAAAAAGGAAATATCTTCGGTTAAAAACTGAAAAGAAGGGCCGGGCGCGGTGGCTCAAGCCTGTAATCCCAGCACTTTGGGAGGCCGAGATGGGCGGATCACGAGGTCAGGAGATCGAGACCATCCTGGCTAACACGGTGAAACCCCGTCTCTACTAAAAACACAAAAAACTAGCCGGGCGAAGTGGCGGGCGCCTGTAGTCCCCGCTACTCGGGAGGCTGAGGCAGGAGAATGGCGTAAACCCGGGAGGCGGAGCTTGCAGTGAGCTGAGATCCGGCCACTGCACTCCAGCCCGGGCGACAGAGCAAGACTCCGTCTCAAAAAAAAAAAAAAAAAAAAAAAAAAAAAAAAAAAAAAAAAAACTGAAAAGAAGCTTTTTGAGAAACTGCTTTGTGTTCTGTTAATTCATCTCACAGAGTTACAACATTCCCCTCAGGAAGCGTTTCGCTAAGACTGTTCTTGTGAAACTTGCAAAGTGATATTTGGAAGCCCATAGAGGGCTATGGCTTAAAAGGAAATATCCTCCGTTAGAAACTGGAAAGAAGCTATCTGAGAAACTGCTTTGTGTTCTGTTAATTCATCTCACAGAGTTACAGTTTTCCCCTCAAGAAGCCGTTCACTAAGACTTTCCTTGTGGAATTTTCAAAGTGATATTTGAAGGCACATAGAGGGCTATGATGAAAAAGAAAACATCCAAAGATAAAAACTGAAATGAAGCTTTCTGTGAAACTGCTTTGTGTTCTGTTAATTCATCTCACAGATTTACAGCTTTCTTATCAAGAAGCCTTTCGGTAAAACTGTTCTTGTGGAATTTGCAAAGTGATATTTGGAAGCCCATAGAGGGCTATGTTGAAAAAGGACATATCTTCCATTAAAAACTGGAAAGAAGCTTTTTGAGAAACTGCCGTGTGTTCTGTTAAAGCATCTCACCGAGTTACAGCATTCCCCTCAAGAAGGCTTTCGCTAAGACTGTTCTTGTGGGATTTGCAAAGTGATATTTGGAAGCCCATAGAGGACTATGGTGAAAAAGGAAATATCTTTCGTTAAAAACTGGAAAGAAGATATCTGAGAAACTGCTTTGTGTTCTGTTAATTCATCTCACAGCGTTACGGTTTTCCCCTCCCGAAGTCTTTCGCTTGCACAGTTCTTGTGGAATCTGCATAGTGATATTTGGAATCCCATAGAGGGCTATGGTGAAAATGGAAATACCTTCAATTAAAAAATGAAAAGAAGCTTTCCGAGAAACTGCTTTGTGTTCTGTTAATTCATCTCAAAGAATTACAGCTTTCCCCTCAAGAAGCATTCCGCTAAGACTCTTTTTGAGGAATTTCCAAAGTGATATGTGGAAGCCCATAGAGGGCTATGGTGAAAATGGAAACATCCTAAGATACTTACCGAAGAGAAGCTGTCTGAAAAACTGCTTGGTGTTCTGTTAGTTCATCTCACAGAGCTACAGCTTTTCCCTCAAGAAGCCGTTCATTAAGACTGTTTTGTGAAATTTGGAAAGTGATATTTGGAAACCCATAGAGGACTATGGTGAAAAAGGAAATATCTTCCGTTAAAAACTGGAAAGAAGCATTCTGAGAAAATGCCGTGTCTTCTGTTAATACGTCTCACTGAGTTACAGCTTTCCTCTCAAGAAGCCTTTCGGTAAGACTGTTCTTGTGGGATTTGCAATGTGATATTTGGAAGCCCATAGACGACTATGGTGAGAAAGGAAATATCCTCCGTTAAAAACTGGAAAGAAGATTTGTGAGAAAATGCTTTGTGTTCTGTTAATTCATCTCACAGAGTTAGAGCTTTCCCCTCAAGAAGCCTTTCGCTAAGACTGTTCTTGTGGAATTTGCAAAGTGATATTTGGAAGCCCATAGAGGTCTATGGTGAAAAAGGAAATATCCTCAGTTAAAAACTGGAAAGAAGCTTTCTGAGAAACTGCTTTGTGTTCAGTTAGTTCCTCTCACAGAGTTACAGCTTTCCCCTCAAGAAGACTTTCGCTAAGAATGTTCATGTCGAATTTTCAAAGTGATAATTGGAATCCCATAGAGGGCTATGGTGTAAAAGGAAATATCCTAAGGTAAAAACTGAAAAGTAGGTTTCTGAGAAAATGTTTTGTGTTCTGTTAATTCATCTTACAGAGTTACAGCTTTACCCTCAAGAAGCCTTTCGCTAAGACTTTTCTTCTGCAATTTGCAAAGTGATATTTGGAAACCCTATAGCCCTATGGTGAAAATGGAAATATCCTAAGATAAAAAACGAAAAGAAGGTTTCTGAGAAACTGCTTTGAATTCTTTTAATTCATCTTACAGATTTACAGCTTTTATCTCCAGAATCCTTTCGCTAAGACTGTTCTTGTGGAATTTGCAAAATGTTTTTGGAAGCCCATAGAGGGCTATGCTGAAAAAGGAAATATCCTAAGATAAAAACTGAAAAGAAGCTTTCTGAGAAACTGCTTTGTGTTCTGTTAATTCATCTCAGAGAGTTACAGCTTTCCCCTCAAGAAGTCTTTCACAAAGACTGTTCTTGTGTAATTTGCAAAGTGATATTTGGAAGACCATAGAGGGCTATGTTGAAAAAGGAAATATAGTAAGATAAAATCCGAAAAGAAGCTTTCTGAGAAACTGCTTTGTGTTCTGTTAATTCATCTCAAAGTGTCACAGATTTCCCCTCATGAGGCCGTTCACTAAGACTGTTCTTCTGAAATTTGGAAAGTGATATTTAGAATCTCATAGAGGGCAATGGTGAAAAAGGAAATATTTTCCGATAAAAACTGTAAAGAAGCTTTCTGATAAACTGCTTGGTGTTCTGTTAGTTCATCTCACAGAGTTACAGCTTTCCCTTCAAGAAGCAGTTCACTGAGACTATTCTTGTGAAATTTGCAAAGTGATATTTGAAAACTCCTAGAGGGCTATGGTGAAAAAGGAAATATCTTCCGTTAAAAACTGGAAAGAAGCTTTTTGAGAAACTGTCGTGTGTTCTGTTAAAGCATCTCACCGAGTTACAGCTTTCCCTGAAGAAGGCTTTCGCTAAGACTGTTCTCGTGGGACTTGCAAAGTGATATTTGGAAGTCCCTAGAGGGCTATGGTGAAAAAGGAAATATCTTTCGTTAAAAACTGGAAAGAAGATATCTGAGAAACTGCTTTGCGTTCTGTTAATTCATCTCACAGAGTTCCAGTTTTCCCCTCCAGAAGACTTTCGCTTCCACTGTTCTTGTGGAATTTGCATAGTGATATTTGGAATCCCATAGAGGGCTATGGTGAAAATGGAAATAACTTCAGTTAAAAAATGAAAAGAAGCTTTCCGAGAAACTGCTTTGTGTTCTGTTAATTCATTTCAAAGAGTTACAGCTTTCCCCTCAAGAAGCCTTCCGCTAAGACTGTTTTTGAGGAATTTCCAAAGTGATATGTGGAAGCCCATAGAGGGCTATGGTGAAAATGGAAATATCGTAAGATACTTACCGAAAAGAAGCTGTCTGAAAAACTGCTTTGTGTTCTGTTAGTTCATCTCACAGAGCTACAGCTTTTCCCTCAAGAAGCCGTTCACTAAGACTGTTTTGTGAAATTTGCAAAGTGATATTTGGAAGCCCATAGAGGGCTAAGGTGAAAAAGGAAATATCTTCCGTTAAAAACTGGAAAGAACCATTCTGAGAAAATGCGGTGTGTTCTGTTAGTACATATCACCGAGCTACAGCTTTCCCCTCAGGAAGCCGTTCACTAAGACTGTTCTTGTGGAATTGCAAAGTGATATTTGGAGGCACATAGAGGGCAATGGTGAAAAAGGAAACATCCTAAGATAAAAACTGAAAAGAAGCTTTCTGAGAAACTGCTTTGTGTTCTGTTAATTCAACTCACAGTTACTCTTTTACCTCAAGAAGCCTTTCGCTAAGACTGTTCTTGTGGAATTTGCAAAGTGATATTTGGAAGCCCATAGAGGTCTATGGTGAAAAAGGAAATATCCTCAGTTAAAAACTGGAAAGAAGCTTTCTGAGAAACTCCTTTGTGTTCAGTTAGTTCCTCTCACAGAGTTACAGCTTTCCCCTCAAGAAGACTTTCGCTAAGACTGTTCATGTGGAATTTTCAAAGTGATAATTGGAATCCCATAGAGGGCTATGGTGAAAAGGAAATATCCTAAGGTAAAAACTGAAAAGTAGGTTTCTGAGAAAATGTTTTGTGTTCTGTTAATTCATCTTACAGAGTTACAGCTTTACCCTCAAGAAGCCTTTCGCTAAGACTTTTCTTCTGGAATTTGCAAAGTGATATTTGGAAACCCTATAGCCCTGTGGTGAAAATGGAAATATCCTAAGATAAAAAACGAAAAGAAGGTTTCTGGGAAACTGCTTTGAATTCTTTTAATTCATCTTACAGATTTACAGCTTTTATCTACAGAATCCTTTCGCTAAGACTGTTCTTGTGGAATTTGCAAAATGTTTTTGGAAGCCCATAGAGGGCTATGCTGAAAAAGGAAATATCCTAAGATAAAAACTGAAAAGAAGCTTTCTGAGAAACTGCTTTGTGTTCTGTTAATTCATCTCAGAGAGTTACAGCTTTCCCCTCAAGAAGTCTTTCACAAAGACTGTTCTTGTGTAATTTGCAAAGTGATATTTGGAAGACCATAGAGGGCTATGTTGAAAAAGGAAATATAGTAAGATAAAATCCGAAAAGAAGCTTTCTGAGAAACTGCTTTGTGTTCTGTTAATTCATCTCAAAGTGTCACAGATTTCCCCTCATGAGGCCGTTCACTAAGACTGTTCTTCTGAAATTTGGAAAGTGATATTTAGAATCTCATAGAGGGCAATGGTGAAAAAGGAAATATTTTCCGATAAAAACTGTAAAGAAGCTTTCTGATAAACTGCTTTGTGTTCTGTTAGTTCATCTCACAGAGTTACAGCTTTCCCTTCAAGAAGCAGTTCACAGAGACTATTCTTGTGAAATTTGCAAAGTGATATTAGAAAACTCCTAGAGGGCTATGGTGAAAAAGGAAATATCTTCCGTTAAAAACTGGAAAGAAGCTTTTTGAGAAACTGCCGTGTGTTCTGTTAAAGCATCTCACCGAGTTACAGCTTTCCCCTCAAGAAGGCTTTCGCTAAGACTGTTCTTGTGGGATTTGCAAAGTGATATTTGGAAGTCCCTAGAGGGCTATGGTGAAAAAGGAAATATCTTTCGTTAAAAACTGGAAAGAAGATATCTGAGAAACTGCTTTGTGTTCTGTTAATTCATCTCACAGAGTTACAGTTTTCCCCTCCAGAAGTCTTTCGCTTCCACTGTTCTTGTGGAATTTGCATAGTGATATTTGGAATCCCATAGAGGGCTGTGGTGAAAATGGAAATAACTTCAGTTAAAAAATGAAAAGAAGCTTTCCGAGAAACTGCTTTGTGTTCTGTTAATTCATCTCAAAGAGTTACAGCTTTCCCCTCAAGAAGCCTTCCGCTAAGACTGTTTTTGAGGAATTTCCAAAGTGATATGTGGAAGCCCATAGAGGGCTATGGTGAAAATGGAAATATCGTAAGATACTTACCGAAAAGAAGCTGTCTGAAAAACTGCTTTGTGTTCTGTTAGTTCATCTCACAGAGCTACAGCTTTTCCCTCAAGAAGCCGTTCACTAAGACTGTTTTGTGAAATTTGCAAAGTGATATTTGGAAGCCCATAGAGGGCTAAGGTGAAAAAGGAAATATCTTCCGTTAAAAACTGGAAAGAACCATTCTGAGAAAATGCGGTGTGTTCTGTTAGTACATATCACCGAGCTACAGCTTTCCCCTCAGGAAGCCGTTCACTAAGACTGTTCTTGTGGAATTGCAAAGTGATATTTGGAGGCACATAGAGGGCAATGGTGAAAAAGGAAACATCCTAAGATAAAAACTGAAAAGAAGCTTTCTGAGAAACTGCTTTGTGTTCTGTTAATTCAACTCACAGTTACTCTTTTACCTCAGGAAGCCTTTCGCTAAGGCTGTTGTTGTGGAATTTACAAAGTGATATTTTGAAGCCCATAGAGGGCTATGGTGAAAAAGGAAATACCTTCTGTTAAAAACTGAAAAGAAGCTTTCTGAGAAACTGCTTTGTGTTCTGTTAATTCATCTCAAAGAGTTACTGCTTTTGCCTCAAGAATCCTTCCGCTAAGACTGTTTTTGGGGAATTTCCAAAGTGATATTTCGATACCCATAGTAGGCTATGGTGAAAATGGAAATATCCTAAGATAAAAACCGAAAAGAAGCTGTATGGAAAGCTGCTTTGTGTTTTGTTAGTTCACTCACAGAGTTACAGCTTTCCCCTCAAGGAGCCGTTAACTAAGACTGTTTTGTGAAATTTGCAAAGTGATATTTGGAAGCCCATAGAGGGCAAAGGTGAAAAAGGAAATATCTTCCGTTAAAAACTGGAAAGAACCATTCTGAGAAAATGCGGTGTGTTCTGTTAGTACATATCACGGAGGTACACCTTTCCTCTCAAGAAGCCTTTCGCTAAGACTGTTCTTGTGGGATTTCCAAAGTGATATTTGGAAGCCCATAGAGGGCTATAGTGAAAAAGGAAATATCTTCAGTTAAATACTGGAAAGAAGCTTTCTGAAAGACTGCTTTTGTTCTGTTAATTCATCTCACAGAGTTACAGCTTCCCCCCTCAAGAAGCCTTTCGCTAAGACTGTTCTTGTGGAATTTGCAAAGTCATATTTGGAAGCCCATAGAGGACTATGGTGAAAAAGGAACTAACTTCCGTTAAAAACTGGAAAAAAGATTTGTGAGAAACTGCTTTGTGTTCTGTTAATTCAACTCACAGAGTTACAGATTTCCCCTTCAGAAGCCTTTCGCTAAGACTGTTCTGGAATTTGCAAAGTGATATTTGGAAGCCCATGGAGGGCTACGGTGAAAAGGGAAATAACTTCCGTTAAAAACTGGAAAGAAGCTTTCTGAGAAAATGCCGTGTGTTCTGTTAATACATCTCACCGAGTTACAGCTTTCCCCTCAAGAAGCCTTTCTATAAGACTGTTCTTGTGGAATTTGCAAAGTGATACTTGGAAGCCCATAGAGGGCTAATTTGAAAATGGAAATACCCTAAGATAAAAACCGAAAAGAAGCTGTCTGAGAAACTGCTTTGTGTTGTGTTAGTTCATCTCACAGTGTTACAGCTTTCCCCTCAAGAAGCCCTTCACTAAGACTGTTCTTGTGAAATTTGCAAACTGATATTTGTAATCCCATAGAGGACTTGGGTGAAAAAGGAAATATCTTTCGTTAAAAACTGGAAAGAAGATTTCTGAGAAACTGCTTTGTGTTCTGTTAATTCATCTCAGAGAGTTACAGATTTCCCCTCAAGAGGCCGTTCACTAAGACTGTTCTTGTGGAATTTGCAAAGTGATATTTTGAAGCCCATAGTGGACTATGGTGAAAAAGCAAATATCTTCCGCTAAAAACTGGAAAGAACCTTTCTGAGAAACTGCTTTGTGTTCCGTTAATTAATCTCACAGAGTTACAGCTTTTCTATCATGAATCCGATCACTAAGGCTGTTCTTTTGGAATATGCAAAGTGATATTTGGAAGCCCATAGAGGGCTACGGTGAAAAAGGAAATATCCTAAGACAAAAACTGAAAAGAAGCTTTCTGAGAAACTGCTTTGTGTTCTGTTAATTCGTCACCAGAGTTACAGCTTTCCCCTCAAAAAGCCTTTCGCTAAGACTGTTCTTGTGAAATTTGCAAAGTGAAATTTGGAAGCCCATTGAGGGCTATGATGAAAAAGGACATTTCTTCCATTAAAAACCTGAGAAACTGCTTCGTGTTTTGTTAGTTCACCTCACAGAATTACAGCTTTGCTCCCAGAAGCCTTTCGCTAAGACTGTTCTTGTGGAATTTGCAAAGAGATCTTAGAAGCCCGTAGAGGGCTATGGTGAAAAAGGAAATAACTTACGTTAAAAATTGGAAAGAAGCTTTCTGAGAAACTGATGTGTGTTCTGTTAAAACATCTCACCGTGTTACAGCTTTCACGTCAAGAAGCCTTTCGCTAAGACTGTTCTTGTGGAATTTTCTAAGTGATATTTGGAAGCCCATAGAGGGCTATGGGAAAAAGAAAATATCTTCGGTTGAAAACTGGAAAGAAGCTTTCTGAGAAACAGCTCTGTGTTCTGTTAATTCATTTCAGAGAGTTACAGCTTTCCGCTCCAGAAGTCTTTCACTAAGACTGCTCTTTTGGAATTTGCAAAGTGATATTTGGAAGCCCTTAGAGGGCTATGGTGAAAAAGGAAATATCTTCCGTTAAAAACTGGAAAGAAGCATTCTGAGATACTGCCGTGTGTTCTGTTAATACATCTAACCGAGTTACAGCTTTCCCCTCTAGAAGCCTTTCGCTAAGACTGTTTTTGTGGCATTTGCAATGTGATATTTGGAGGCCCTTAGAGGGCTATGGTGAAAAAGGAAATATCTTCAGTTAAAAACTGGAAAGAAGCTTTATGAAAAACTGCTTTGTGTTCTGTTAATTCATCTCACAGAGTTACATTTCCCTCTAAAAGCCTTTCGCTAAGGCTGTTGTCGAATTTGCAAAGTGATATTTGGAAGCCCATAGAGGTCTATAGTGAAAAAGGAAATGTCTTCAGTTAAATACTGGAAAGAAGCTTTCTGAGAGACTGCTTTGTGTTCTGTTAATTCATCTCACAGAGTTACAGCTTCCCCCCTCAAGAAGCCTTTCGCTAAGACTGTTCTTGTGGAATTTGCAAAGTCATATTTGGAAGCCCATAGAGGACTATGGTGAAAAAGGAACTAACTTCCGTTAAAAACTGGAAAGAAGATTTGTGAGAAACTGCTTTGTGTTCTGTTAATTCAACTCACAGAGTTACAGATTTCCCCTTCAGAAGCCTTTCGCTAAGACTGTTCTTCTGGAATTTGCAAAGTGATATTTGGAAGCCCATGGAGGGCTATGGTGAAAAGGGAAATAACTTCCGTTAAAAACTGGAAAGAAGCTTTCTGAGAAACTGCCGTGTGTTCTGTTAATATATCTCACCGAGTTACAGCTTTCCCCTCAAGAAGCCTTTCTATAAGACTGTTCTTGTGGAATTTGCAAAGTGATACTTGGAAGCCCATAGAGGGCTATTTTGAAAATGGAAATATCCTAAGATAAAAACCGAAAAGAAGCTGTCTGAGAAACTGCTTTGTGTTGTGTTAGTTCATCTCACAGTGTTACAGCTTTCCCCTCAAGAAGCCCTTCACTAAGACTGTTCTTGTGAAATTTGCAAACTGATATTTGTAATCCCATAGAGGACTTGGGTGAAAAAGGAAATATCTTTCGTTAAAAACTGGAAAGAAGATTTCTGAGAAACTGCTTTGTGTTCTGTTAATTCATCTCAGAGAGTTACAGAATTCCCCTCAAGAGGCCGTTCACTAAGACTGTTCTTGTGGAATTTGCAAAGTGATATTTTGAAGCCCATAGTGGACTATGGTGAATAAGCAAATATCTTCCGCTAAAAACTGGAAAGAACCTTTCTGTGAAACTGCTTTGTGTTCCGTTAATTAATCTCACAGAGTTACAGCTTTTCTATCATGAATCCGATCACTAAGGCTGTTCTTTTGGAATATGCAAAGTGATATTTGGAAGCCCATAGAGGGCTACGGTGAAAAAGGAAATATCCTAAGACAAAAACTGAAAAGAAGCTTTCTGAGAAACTGCTTTGTGTTCTGTTAATTCGTCACCAGAGTTACAGCTTTCCCCTCAAAAAGCCTTTCGCTAAGACTGTTCTTGTGGAATTTGCAAAGTGAAATTTGGAAGCCCATTGAGGGCTATGATGAAAAAGGACATTTCTTCCATTAAAAACCTGAGAAACTGCTTCGTGTTTTGTTAGTTCATCTCACAGAATTACAGCGTTGCTCCCAGAAGCCTTTCGCTAAGACTGTTCTTGTGGAATTTGCAAAGTGATCTTAGAAGCCCGTAGAGGGCTATGGTGAAAAAGGAAATAACTTACGTTAAAAATTGGAAAGAAGCTTTCTGAGAAACTGATGTGTGTTCTGTTAAAACATCTCACCGTGTTACAGCTTTCACCTCAAGA
This sequence comes from Chlorocebus sabaeus, assembly GCF_047675955.1. Classification (NCBI taxonomy): domain Eukaryota; kingdom Metazoa; phylum Chordata; class Mammalia; order Primates; family Cercopithecidae; genus Chlorocebus; species Chlorocebus sabaeus. Next base: position 235,944 of record NW_027327335.1, read on the forward strand.
AGCCTTTCGCTAAGACTGTTCTTGTGGAATTTTCTAAGTGATATTTGGAAGCCCATAGAGGGCTATGGGAAAAAGAAAATATCTTCGGTTGAAAACTGGAAAGAAGCTTTCTGAGAAACAGCTCTGTGTTCTGTTAATTCATTTCAGAGAGTTACAGCTTTCCGCTCCAGAAGTCTTTCACTAAGACTGCTCTTTTGGAATTTGCAAAGTGATATCTGGAAGCCCTTAGAGGGCTATGGTGAAAAAGGAAATATCTTCCGTTAAAAACTGGAAAGAAGCATTCTGAGATACTGCCGTGTGTTCTGTTAATACATCTAACCGAGTTACAGCTTTCCCCTCTAGAAGCCTTTCGCTAAGACTGTTCTTGTGGCATTTGCAATGTGATATTTGGAGGCCCTTAGAGGGCTATGGTGAAAAAGGAAATATCTTCAGTTAAAAACTGGAAAGAAGCTTTATGAGAAACTGCTTTGTGTTCTGTTAATTCATCTCACAGAGTTACAGGATTCCCCTCCAGAAGCCTTTCCCGAAGACTGTTCTTGTGGAATTTGCAAAGTGATATTTGGAAGCCCATAGAGGGCTATGGTGAAAAAGGAAATATCTTCAGTTAAAAACTGGAAAGAAGCTTTCTGAGAAACTGCCATGTGTTCTGATAATAGACCTCACCCAGTTACAGCTTTCCCTTCAAGAAGCCTTTCGCTAAGACTGGTGTTGTGGGATTTGCAAAATGATATTTGGAAGCCCATAGAGCGCTATGGTGAAAAAGGAAATATCTTCTGTTAAAAAGCGGAAAGAAGCTTTCTGAGAAACTCCTTTTTGTTCTGTTAATTCACCTCAAAGTGTTACAGCTTTCCACTCAATAATTCTTTCGCTAAGACTGTTCTTGTGGAATTTGCAAAGTGAGATTTGGAAGCCCATAGAGGTCTATGGTGAAAAAGGAAATATCGTAAGATAAAAACTGAAAAGAAGCTTTCTGAGAAATTGCTTTGTGTTCTGTTAATTCATCTCACATAGTTACAACATTTCCCTCTAAAAGCCTTTCGCTAAGACTGTTCTTGTGGAATTTGCAAAGTGATATTTGGAAGCCCATACAGGGTTATGTTGAAAAAGGAAATATCTTCGTTTAAAAACTGAAAAGAAGGGCCGGGCGCGGTGGCTCAAGCCTGTAATCCCAGCACTTTGGGAGGCCGAGATGGGCGGATCACGAGGTCAGGAGATCGAGACCATCCTGGCTAACACGGTGAAACCCCGTCTCTACTAAAAACACAAAAAACTAGCCGGGCGAAGTGGCGGGCGCCTGTAGTCCCCGCTACTCGGGAGGCTGAGGCAGGAGAATGGCGTAAACCCGGGAGGCGGAGCTTGCAGTGAGCTGAGATCCGGCCACTGCACTCCAGCCCGGGCGACAGAGCAAGACTCCGTCTCAAAAAAAAAAAAAAAAAAAAAAAAAAAAAAAAAAAAAAAAAAAAAAAAAAAAAAAAACTGAAAAGAAGCTTTTTGAGAAACTGCTTTGTGTTCTGTTAATTCATCTCACAGAGTTACAACATTCCCCTCAGGAAGCGTTTCGCTAAGACTGTTCTTGTGAAACTTGCAAAGTGATATTTGGAAGCCCATAGAGGGCTATGGCTTAAAAGGAAATATCCTCCGTTAGAAACTGGAAAGAAGCTATCTGAGAAACTGCTTTGTGTTCTGTTAATTCATCTCACAGAGTTACAGTTTTCCCCTCAAGAAGCCGTTCACTAAGACTTTCCTTGTGGAATTTTCAAAGTGATATTTGAAGGCACATAGAGGGCTATGATGAAAAAGAAAACATCCAAAGATAAAAACTGAAATGAAGCTTTCTGTGAAACTGCTTTGTGTTCTGTTAATTCATCTCACAGATTTACAGCTTTCTTATCAAGAAGCCTTTCGGTAAAACTGTTCTTGTGGAATTTGCAAAGTGATATTTGGAAGCCCATAGAGGGCTATGTTGAAAAAGGACATATCTTCCATTAAAAACTGGAAAGAAGCTTTTTGAGAAACTGCCGTGTGTTCTGTTAAAGCATCTCACCGAGTTACAGCATTCCCCTCAAGAAGGCTTTCGCTAAGACTGTTCTTGTGGGATTTGCAAAGTGATATTTGGAAGCCCATAGAGGACTATGGTGAAAAAGGAAATATCTTTCGTTAAAAACTGGAAAGAAGATATCTGAGAAACTGCTTTGTGTTCTGTTAATTCATCTCACAGCGTTACGGTTTTCCCCTCCCGAAGTCTTTCGCTTGCACAGTTCTTGTGGAATCTGCATAGTGATATTTGGAATCCCATAGAGGGCTATGGTGAAAATGGAAATACCTTCAATTAAAAAATGAAAAGAAGCTTTCCGAGAAACTGCTTTGTGTTCTGTTAATTCATCTCAAAGAATTACAGCTTTCCCCTCAAGAAGCATTCCGCTAAGACTCTTTTTGAGGAATTTCCAAAGTGATATGTGGAAGCCCATAGAGGGCTATGGTGAAAATGGAAACATCCTAAGATACTTACCGAAGAGAAGCTGTCTGAAAAACTGCTTGGTGTTCTGTTAGTTCATCTCACAGAGCTACAGCTTTTCCCTCAAGAAGCCGTTCATTAAGACTGTTTTGTGAAATTTGGAAAGTGATATTTGGAAACCCATAGAGGACTATGGTGAAAAAGGAAATATCTTCCGTTAAAAACTGGAAAGAAGCATTCTGAGAAAATGCCGTGTCTTCTGTTAATACGTCTCACTGAGTTACAGCTTTCCTCTCAAGAAGCCTTTCGGTAAGACTGTTCTTGTGGGATTTGCAATGTGATATTTGGAAGCCCATAGACGACTATGGTGAGAAAGGAAATATCCTCCGTTAAAAACTGGAAAGAAGATTTGTGAGAAAATGCTTTGTGTTCTGTTAATTCATCTCACAGAGTTAGAGCTTTCCCCTCAAGAAGCCTTTCGCTAAGACTGTTCTTGTGGAATTTGCAAAGTGATATTTGGAAGCCCATAGAGGTCTATGGTGAAAAAGGAAATATCCTCAGTTAAAAACTGGAAAGAAGCTTTCTGAGAAACTGCTTTGTGTTCAGTTAGTTCCTCTCACAGAGTTACAGCTTTCCCCTCAAGAAGACTTTCGCTAAGAATGTTCATGTCGAATTTTCAAAGTGATAATTGGAATCCCATAGAGGGCTATGGTGTAAAAGGAAATATCCTAAGGTAAAAACTGAAAAGTAGGTTTCTGAGAAAATGTTTTGTGTTCTGTTAATTCATCTTACAGAGTTACAGCTTTACCCTCAAGAAGCCTTTCGCTAAGACTTTTCTTCTGCAATTTGCAAAGTGATATTTGGAAACCCTATAGCCCTATGGTGAAAATGGAAATATCCTAAGATAAAAAACGAAAAGAAGGTTTCTGAGAAACTGCTTTGAATTCTTTTAATTCATCTTACAGATTTACAGCTTTTATCTCCAGAATCCTTTCGCTAAGACTGTTCTTGTGGAATTTGCAAAATGTTTTTGGAAGCCCATAGAGGGCTATGCTGAAAAAGGAAATATCCTAAGATAAAAACTGAAAAGAAGCTTTCTGAGAAACTGCTTTGTGTTCTGTTAATTCATCTCAGAGAGTTACAGCTTTCCCCTCAAGAAGTCTTTCACAAAGACTGTTCTTGTGTAATTTGCAAAGTGATATTTGGAAGACCATAGAGGGCTATGTTGAAAAAGGAAATATAGTAAGATAAAATCCGAAAAGAAGCTTTCTGAGAAACTGCTTTGTGTTCTGTTAATTCATCTCAAAGTGTCACAGATTTCCCCTCATGAGGCCGTTCACTAAGACTGTTCTTCTGAAATTTGGAAAGTGATATTTAGAATCTCATAGAGGGCAATGGTGAAAAAGGAAATATTTTCCGATAAAAACTGTAAAGAAGCTTTCTGATAAACTGCTTGGTGTTCTGTTAGTTCATCTCACAGAGTTACAGCTTTCCCTTCAAGAAGCAGTTCACTGAGACTATTCTTGTGAAATTTGCAAAGTGATATTAGAAAACTCCTAGAGGGCTATGGTGAAAAAGGAAATATCTTCCGTTAAAAACTGGAAAGAAGCTTTTTGAGAAACTGCCGTGTGTTCTGTTAAAGCATCTCACCGAGTTACAGCTTTCCCTGAAGAAGGCTTTCGCTAAGACTGTTCTCGTGGGACTTGCAAAGTGATATTTGGAAGTCCCTAGAGGGCTATGGTGAAAAAGGAAATATCTTTCGTTAAAAACTGGAAAGAAGATATCTGAGAAACTGCTTTGCGTTCTGTTAATTCATCTCACAGAGTTCCAGTTTTCCCCTCCAGAAGTCTTTCGCTTCCACTGTTCTTGTGGAATTTGCATAGTGATATTTGGAATCCCATAGAGGGCTATGGTGAAAATGGAAATAACTTCAGTTAAAAAATGAAAAGAAGCTTTCCGAGAAACTGCTTTGTGTTCTGTTAATTCATTTCAAAGAGTTACAGCTTTCCCCTCAAGAAGCCTTCCGCTAAGACTGTTTTTGAGGAATTTCCAAAGTGATATGTGGAAGCCCATAGAGGGCTATGGTGAAAATGGAAATATCGTAAGATACTTACCGAAAAGAAGCTGTCTGAAAAACTGCTTTGTGTTCTGTTAGTTCATCTCACAGAGCTACAGCTTTTCCCTCAAGAAGCCGTTCACTAAGACTGTTTTGTGAAATTTGCAAAGTGATATTTGGAAGCCCATAGAGGGCTAAGGTGAAAAAGGAAATATCTTCCGTTAAAAACTGGAAAGAACCATTCTGAGAAAATGCGGTGTGTTCTGTTAGTACATATCACCGAGCTACAGCTTTCCCCTCAGGAAGCCGTTCACTAAGACTGTTCTTGTGGAATTGCAAAGTGATATTTGGAGGCACATAGAGGGCAATGGTGAAAAAGGAAACATCCTAAGATAAAAACTGAAAAGAAGCTTTCTGAGAAACTGCTTTGTGTTCTGTTAATTCAACTCACAGTTACTCTTTTACCTCAAGAAGCCTTTCGCTAAGACTGTTCTTGTGGAATTTGCAAAGTGATATTTGGAAGCCCATAGAGGTCTATGGTGAAAAAGGAAATATCCTCAGTTAAAAACTGGAAAGAAGCTTTCTGAGAAACTCCTTTGTGTTCAGTTAGTTCCTCTCACAGAGTTACAGCTTTCCCCTCAAGAAGACTTTCGCTAAGACTGTTCATGTGGAATTTTCAAAGTGATAATTGGAATCCCATAGAGGGCTATGGTGAAAAGGAAATATCCTAAGGTAAAAACTGAAAAGTAGGTTTCTGAGAAAATGTTTTGTGTTCTGTTAATTCATCTTACAGAGTTACAGCTTTACCCTCAAGAAGCCTTTCGCTAAGACTTTTCTTCTGGAATTTGCAAAGTGATATTTGGAAACCCTATAGCCCTGTGGTGAAAATGGAAATATCCTAAGATAAAAAACGAAAAGAAGGTTTCTGGGAAACTGCTTTGAATTCTTTTAATTCATCTTACAGATTTACAGCTTTTATCTACAGAATCCTTTCGCTAAGACTGTTCTTGTGGAATTTGCAAAATGTTTTTGGAAGCCCATAGAGGGCTATGCTGAAAAAGGAAATATCCTAAGATAAAAACTGAAAAGAAGCTTTCTGAGAAACTGCTTTGTGTTCTGTTAATTCATCTCAAAGAGTTACTGCTTTTGCCTCAACAATCCTTCCGCTAAGACTGTTTTTGTGGAATTTCCAAAGTGATATTTCGATACCCATAGTAGGCTATGGTGAAAATGGAAATATCCTAAGATAAAAACCGAAAAGAAGCTGTATGGAAAGCTGCTTTGTGTTTTGTTAGTTCACTCACAGAGTTACAGTTTTCCCCTCAAGGAGCCGTTAACTAAGACTGTTTTCTGAAATTTGCAAAGTGATATTTGGAAGCCCATAGAGGGCTAAGGTGAAAAAGGAAATATCTTCCGTTAAAAACTGGAAAGAACCATTCTGAGAAAATGCGGTGTGTTCTGTTAGTACATATCACCGAGGTACAGCTTTCCTCTCAAGAAGCCTTTCGCTAAGACTGTTCTTGTGGGATTTCCAAAGTGATATTTGGAAGCCCATAGAGGTCTATAGTGAAAAAGGAAATGTCTTCAGTTAAATACTGGAAAGAAGCTTTCTGAGAGACTGCTTTGTGTTCTGTTAATTCATCTCACAGAGTTACAGCTTCCCCCCTCAAGAAGCCTTTCGCTAAGACTGTTCTTGTGGAATTTGCAAAGTCATATTTGGAAGCCCATAGAGGACTATGGTGAAAAAGGAACTAACTTCCGTTAAAAACTGGAAAGAAGATTTGTGAGAAACTGCTTTGTGTTCTGTTAATTCAACTCACAGAGTTACAGATTTCCCCTTCAGAAGCCTTTCGCTAAGACTGTTCTTCTGGAATTTGCAAAGTGATATTTGGAAGCCCATGGAGGGCTATGGTGAAAAGGGAAATAACTTCCGTTAAAAACTGGAAAGAAGCTTTCTGAGAAACTGCCGTGTGTTCTGTTAATATATCTCACCGAGTTACAGCTTTCCCCTCAAGAAGCCTTTCTATAAGACTGTTCTTGTGGAATTTGCAAAGTGATACTTGGAAGCCCATAGAGGGCTATTTTGAAAATGGAAATATCCTAAGATAAAAACCGAAAAGAAGCTGTCTGAGAAACTGCTTTGTGTTGTGTTAGTTCATCTCACAGTGTTACAGCTTTCCCCTCAAGAAGCCCTTCACTAAGACTGTTCTTGTGAAATTTGCAAACTGATATTTGTAATCCCATAGAGGACTTGGGTGAAAAAGGAAATATCTTTCGTTAAAAACTGGAAAGAAGATTTCTGAGAAACTGCTTTGTGTTCTGTTAATTCATCTCAGAGAGTTACAGAATTCCCCTCAAGAGGCCGTTCACTAAGACTGTTCTTGTGGAATTTGCAAAGTGATATTTTGAAGCCCATAGTGGACTATGGTGAATAAGCAAATATCTTCCGCTAAAAACTGGAAAGAACCTTTCTGTGAAACTGCTTTGTGTTCCGTTAATTAATCTCACAGAGTTACAGCTTTTCTATCATGAATCTGATCACTAAGGCTGTTCTTTTGGAATATGCAAAGTGATATTTGGAAGCCCATAGAGGGCTACGGTGAAAAAGGAAATATCCTAAGACAAAAACTGAAAAGAAGCTTTCTGAGAAACTGCTTTGTGTTCTGTTAATTCGTCACCAGAGTTACAGCTTTCCCCTCAAAAAGCCTTTCGCTAAGACTGTTCTTGTGGAATTTGCAAAGTGAAATTTGGAAGCCCATTGAGGGCTATGATGAAAAAGGACATTTCTTCCATTAAAAACCTGAGAAACTGCTTCGTGTTTTGTTAGTTCATCTCACAGAATTACAGCGTTGCTCCCAGAAGCCTTTCGCTAAGACTGTTCTTGTGGAATTTGCAAAGTGATCTTAGAAGCCCGTAGAGGGCTATGGTGAAAAAGGAAATAACTTTCGTTAAAAATTGGAAAGAAGCTTTCTGAGAAACTGATGTGTGTTCTGTTAAAACATCTCACCGTGTTACAGCTTTCACCTCAAGAAGCCTTTCGCTAAGACTGTTCTTGTGGAATTTTCTAAGTGATATTTGGAAGCCCATAGAGGGCTATGGGAAAAAGAAAATATCTTCGGTTGAAAACTGGAAAGAAGCTTTCTGAGAAACAGCTCTGTGTTCTGTTAATTCATTTCAGAGAGTTACAGCTTTCCGCTCCAGAAGTCTTTCACTAAGACTGCTCTTTTGGAATTTGCAAAGTGATATTTGGAAGCCCTTAGAGGGCTATGGTGAAAAAGGAAATATCTTCCGTTAAAAACTGGAAAGAAGCATTCTGAGATACTGCCGTGTGTTCTGTTAATACATCTAACCGAGTTACAGCTTTCCCCTCTAGAAGCCTTTCGCTAAGACTGTTCTTGTGGCATTTGCAATGTGATATTTGGAGGCCCTTAGAGGGCTATGGTGAAAAAGGAAATATCTTCAGTTAAAAACTGGAAAGAAGCTTTATGAGAAACTGCTTTGTGTTCTGTTAATTCATCTCACAGAGTTACAGGATTCCCCTCCAGAAGCCTTTCCCGAAGACTGTTCTTGTGGAATTTGCAAAGTGATATTTGGAAGCCCATAGAGGGCTATGGTGAAAAAGGAAATATCTTCAGTTAAAAACTGGAAAGAAGCTTTCTGAGAAACTGCCATGTGTTCTGATAATAGACCTCACCCAGTTACAGCTTTCCCTTCAAGAAGCCTTTCGCTAAGACTGGTGTTGTGGGATTTGCAAAATGATATTTGGAAGCCCATAGAGCGCTATGGTGAAAAAGGAAATATCTTCTGTTAAAAAGCGGAAAGAAGCTTTCTGAGAAACTCCTTTTTGTTCTGTTAATTCACCTCAAAGTGTTACAGCTTTCCACTCAATAATTCTTTCGCTAAGACTGTTCTTGTGGAATTTGCAAAGTGAGATTTGGAAGCCCATAGAGGTCTATGGTGAAAAAGGAAATATCGTAAGATAAAAACTGAAAAGAAGCTTTCTGAGAAATTGCTTTGTGTTCTGTTAATTCATCTCACATAGTTACAACATTTCCCTCTAAAAGCCTTTCGCTAAGACTGTTCTTGTGGAATTTGCAAAGTGATATTTGGAAGCCCATACAGGGTTATGTTGAAAAAGGAAATATCTTCGGTTAAAAACTGAAAAGAAGGGCCGGGCGCGGTGGCTCAAGCCTGTAATCCCAGCACTTTGGGAGGCCGAGATGGGCGGATCACGAGGTCAGGAGATCGAGACCATCCTGGCTAACACGGTGAAACCCCGTCTCTACTAAAAACACAAAAAACTAGCCGGGCGAAGTGGCGGGCGCCTGTAGTCCCCGCTACTCGGGAGGCTGAGGCAGGAGAATGGCGTAAACCCGGGAGGCGGAGCTTGCAGTGAGCTGAGATCCGGCCACTGCACTCCAGCCCGGGCGACAGAGCAAGACTCCGTCTCAAAAAAAAAAAAAAAAAAAAAAAAAAAAAAAAAAAAAAAAAAAAACTGAAAAGAAGCTTTTTGAGAAACTGCTTTGTGTTCTGTTAATTCATCTCACAGAGTTACAACATTCCCCTCAGGAAGCGTTTCGCTAAGACTGTTCTTGTGAAACTTGCAAAGTGATATTTGGAAGCCCATAGAGGGCTATGGCTTAAAAGGAAATATCCTCCGTTAGAAACTGGAAAGAAGCTATCTGAGAAACTGCTTTGTGTTCTGTTAATTCATCTCACAGAGTTACAGTTTTCCCCTCAAGAAGCCGTTCACTAAGACTTTCCTTGTGGAATTTTCAAAGTGATATTTGAAGGCACATAGAGGGCTATGATGAAAAAGAAAACATCCAAAGATAAAAACTGAAATGAAGCTTTCTGTGAAACTGCTTTGTGTTCTGTTAATTCATCTCACAGATTTACAGCTTTCTTATCAAGAAGCCTTTCGGTAAAACTGTTCTTGTGGAATTTGCAAAGTGATATTTGGAAGCCCATAGAGGGCTATGTTGAAAAAGGACATATCTTCCATTAAAAACTGGAAAGAAGCTTTTTGAGAAACTGCCGTGTGTTCTGTTAAAGCATCTCACCGAGTTACAGCATTCCCCTCAAGAAGGCTTTCGCTAAGACTGTTCTTGTGGGATTTGCAAAGTGATATTTGGAAGCCCATAGAGGACTATGGTGAAAAAGGAAATATCTTTCGTTAAAAACTGGAAAGAAGATATCTGAGAAACTGCTTTGTGTTCTGTTAATTCATCTCACAGCGTTACAGTTTTCCCCTCCCGAAGTCTTTCGCTTCCACAGTTCTTGTGGAATCTGCATAGTGATATTTGGAATCCCATAGAGGGCTATGGTGAAAATGGAAATACCTTCAATTAAAAAATGAAAAGAAGCTTTCCGAGAAACTGCTTTGTGTTCTGTTAATTCATCTCAAAGAATTACAGCTTTCCCCTCAAGAAGCATTCCGCTAAGACTGTTTTTGAGGAATTTCCAAAGTGATATGTGGAAGCCCATAGAGGGCTATGGTGAAAATGGAAACATCCTAAGATACTTACCGAAGAGAAGCTGTCTGAAAAACTGCTTGGTGTTCTGTTAGTTCATCTCACAGAGCTACAGCTTTTCCCTCAAGAAGCCGTTCATTAAGACTGTTTTGTGAAATTTGGAAAGTGATATTTGGAAACCCATAGAGGACTATGGTGAAAAAGGAAATATCTTCCGTTAAAAACTGGAAAGAAGCATTCTGAGAAAATGCCATGTCTTCTGTTAATACGTCTCACTGAGTTACAGCTTTCCTCTCAAGAAGCCTTTCGCTAAGACTGTTCTTGTGGGATTTGCAATGTGATATTTGGAAGCCCATAGAGGACTATGGTGAGAAAGGAAATATCCTCCATTAAAAACTGGAAAGAAGATTTGTGAGAAAATGCTTTGTGTTCTGTTAATTCATCTCACAGAGTTAGAGCTTTCCCCTCAAGAAGCCTTTCGCTAAGACTGTTCTTGTGGAATTTGCAAAGTGATATTTGGAAGCCCATAGAGGTCTATGGTGAAAAAGGAAATATCCTCAGTTAAAAACTGGAAAGAAGCTTTCTGAGAAACTGCTTTGTGTTCAGTTAGTTCCTCTCACAGAGTTACAGCTTTCCCCTCAAGAAGACTTTCGCTAAGAATGTTCATGTCGAATTTTCAAAGTGATAATTGGAATCCCATAGAGGGCTATGGTGAAAAAGGAAATATCCTAAGGTAAAAACTGAAAAGTAGGTTTCTGAGAAAATGTTTTGTGTTCTGTTAATTCATCTTACAGTGTTACAGCTTTACCCTCAAGAAGCCTTTCACTAAAACTTTTCTTCTGGAATTTGCAAAGTGATATTTGGAAACCCTATAGCCCTATGGTGAAAATGGAAATATCCTAAGATAAAAAACGAAAAGAAGGTTTCTGGGAAACTGCTTTGAATTCTTTTAATTCATCTTACAGATTTACAGCTTTTATCTACAGAATCCTTTCGCTAAGACTGTTCTTGTGGAATTTGCAAAATGTTTTTGGAAGCCCATAGAGGGCTATGCTGAAAAAGGAAATATCCTAAGATAAAAACTGAAAAGAAGCTTTCTGAGAAACTGCTTTGTGTTCTGTTAATTCATCTCAAAGAGTTACTGCTTTTGCCTCAAGAATCCTTCCGCTAAGACTGTTTTTGTGGAATTTCCAAAGTGATATTTCGATACCCATAGTAGGCTATGGTGAAAATGGAAATATCCTAAGATAAAAACCGAAAAGAAGCTGTATGGAAAGCTGCTTTGTGTTTTGTTAGTTCACTCACAGAGTTACAGCTTTCCCCTCAAGGAGCCGTTAACTAAGACTGTTTTCTGAAATTTGCAAAGTGATATTTGGAAGCCCATAGAGGGCTAAGGTGAAAAAGGAAATATCTTCCGTTAAAAACTGGAAAGAACCATTCTGAGAAAATGCGGTGTGTTCTGTTAGTACATATCACCGAGGTACAGCTTTCCTCTCAAGAAGCCTTTCGCTAAGACTGTTCTTGTGGGATTTCCAAAGTGATATTTGGAAGCCCATAGAGGTCTATAGTGAAAAAGGAAATGTCTTCAGTTAAATACTGGAAAGAAGCTTTCTGAGAGACTGCTTTGTGTTCTGTTAATTCATCTCACAGAGTTACAGCTTCCCCCCTCAAGAAGCCTTTCGCTAAGACTGTTCTTGTGGAATTTGCAAAGTCATATTTGGAAGCCCATAGAGGACTATGGTGAAAAAGGAACTAACTTCCGTTAAAAACTGGAAAGAAGATTTGTGAGAAACTGCTTTGTGTTCTGTTAATTCAACTCACAGAGTTACAGATTTCCCCTTCAGAAGCCTTTCGCTAAGACTGTTCTTCTGGAATTTGCAAAGTGATATTTGGAAGCCCATGGAGGGCTATGGTGAAAAGGGAAATAACTTCCGTTAAAAACTGGAAAGAAGCTTTCTGAGAAACTGCCGTGTGTTCTGTTAATATATCTCACCGAGTTACAGCTTTCCTCTCAAGAAGCCTTTCTATAAGACTGTTCTTGTGGAATTTGCAAAGTGATACTTGGAAGCCCATAGAGGGCTATTTTGAAAATGGAAATATCCTAAGATAAAACCGAAAAGAAGCTGTCTGAGAAACTGCTTTGTGTTGTGTTAGTTCATCTCACAGTGTTACAGCTTTCCCCTCAAGAAGCCCTTCACTAAGACTGTTCTTGTGAAATTTGCAAACTGATATTTGTAATCCCATAGAGGACTTGGGTGAAAAAGGAAACATCTTTCGTTAAAAACTGGAAAGAAGATTTCTGAGAAACTGCTTTGTGTTCTGTTAATTCATCTCAGAGAGTTACAGAATTCCCCTCAAGAGGCCGTTCACTAAGACTGTTCTTGTGGAATTTGCAAAGTGATATTTTGAAGCCCATAGTGGACTATGGTGAATAAGCAAATATCTTCCGCTAAAAACTGGAAAGAACCTTTCTGAGAAACTGCTTTGTGTTCCGTTAATTAATCTCACAGAGTTACAGCTTTTCTATCATGAATCCGATCACTAAGGCTGTTCTTTTGGAATATGCAAAGTGATATTTGGAAGCCCATAGAGGGCTACGGTGAAAAAGGAAATATCCTAAGACAAAAACTGAAAAGAAGCTTTCTGAGAAACTGCTTTGTGTTCTGTTAATTCGTCACCAGAGTTACAGCTTTCCCCTCAAAAAGCCTTTCGCTAAGACTGTTCTTGTGGAATTTGCAAAGTGAAATTTGGAAGCCCATTGAGGGCTATGATGAAACAGGACATTTCTTCCATTAAAAACCTGAGAAACTGCTTCGTGTTTTGTTAGTTCATCTCACAGAATTACAGCATTGCTCCCAGAAGCCTTTCGCTAAGACTGTTCTTGTGGAATTTGCAAAGTGATCTTAGAAGCCCGTAGAGGGCTATGGTGAAAAAGGAAATAACTTACGTTAAAAATTGGAAAGAAGCTTTCTGAGAAACTGATGTGTGTTCTGTTAAAACATCTCACGGTGTTACAGCTTTCACCTCAAGAAGCCTTTCGCTAAGACTGTTCTTGTGGAATTTTCTAAGTGATATTTGGAAGCCCATAGAGGGCTATGGGAAAAAGAAAATATCTTCGGTTGAAAACTGGAAAGAAGCTTTCTGAGAAACAGCTCTGTGTTCTGTTAATTCATTTCAGAGAGTTACAGCTTTCCGCTCCAGAAGTCTTTCACTAAGACTGCTCTTTTGGAATTTGCAAAGTGATATTTGGAAGCCCTTAGAGGGCTATGGTGAAAAAGGAAATATCTTCCGTTAAAAACTGGAAAGAAGCATTCTGAGATACTGCCGTGTGTTCTGTTAATACATCTAACCGAGTTACAGCTTTCCCCTCTAGAAGCCTTTCGCTAAGACTGTTCTTGTGGCATTTGCAATGTGATATTTGGAGGCCCTTAGAGGGCTATGGTGAAAAAGGAAATATCTTCAGTTAAAAACTGGAAAGAAGCTTTATGAGAAACTGCTTTGTGTTCTGTTAATTCATCTCACAGAGTTACAGGATTCCCCTCCAGAAGCCTTTACCGAAGACTGTTCTTGTGGAATTTGCAAAGTGATATTTGGAAGCCCATAGAGGGCTATGGTGAAAAAGGAAATATCTTCAGTTAAAAACTGGAAAGAAGCTTTCTGAGAAACTGCCATGTGTTCTGATAATAGACCTCACCCAGTTACAGCTTTCCCTTCAAGAAGCCTTTCGCTAAGACTGGTGTTGTGGGATTTGCAAAATGATATTTGGAAGCCCATAGAGCGCTATGGTGAAAAAGGAAATATCTTCTGTTAAAAAGCGGAAAGAAGCTTTCTGAGAAACTGCTTTTTGTTCTGTTAATTCACCTCAAAGTGTTACAGCTTTCCACTCAATAATTCTTTCGCTAAGACTGTTCTTGTGGAATTTGCAAAGTGAGATTTGGAAGCCCATAGAGGTCTATGGTGAAAAAGGAAATATCGTAAGATAAAAACTGAAAAGAAGCTTTCTGAGAAATTGCTTTGTGTTCTGTTAATTCATCTCACATAGTTACAACATTTCCCTCTAAAAGCCTTTCGCTAAGACTGTTCTTGTGGAATTTGCAAAGTGATATTTGGAAGCCCATACAGGGTTATGTTGAAAAAGGAAATATCTTCGGTTAAAAACTGAAAAGAAGGGCCGGGCGCGGTGGCTCAAGCCTGTAATCCCAGCACTTTGGGAGGCCGAGATGGGCGGATCACGAGGTCAGGAGATCGAGACCATCCTGGCTAACACGGTGAAACCCCGTCTCTACTAAAAACACAAAAAACTAGCCGGGCGAAGTGGCGGGCACCTGTAGTCCCCGCTATTCGGGAGGCTGAGGCAGGAGAATGGCGTAAACCCGGGAGGCGGAGCTTGCAGTGAGCTGAGATCCGGCCACTGCACTCCAGCCCGGGCGACAGAGCAAGACTCCGTCTCAAAAAAAAAAAAAAAAAAAAAAAAAAAAAACTGAAAAGAAGCTTTTTGAGAAACTGCTTTGTGTTCTGTTAATTCATCTCACAGAGTTACAACATTCCCCTCAGGAAGCGTTTCGCTAAGACTGTTCTTGTGAAACTTGCAAAGTGATATTTGGAAGCCCATAGAGGGCTATGGCTTAAAAGGAAATATCCTCCGTTAGAAACTGGAAAGAAGCTATCTGAGAAACTGCTTTGTGTTCTGTTAATTCATCTCACAGAGTTACAGTTTTCCCCTCAAGAAGCCGTTCACTAAGACTTTCCTTGTGGAATTTTCAAAGTGATATTTGAAGGCACATAGAGGGCTATGATGAAAAAGAAAACATCCAAAGATAAAAACTGAAATGAAGCTTTCTGTGAAACTGCTATGTGTTCTGTTAATTCATCTCACAGATTTACAGCTTTCTTATCAAGAAGCCTTTCGGTAAAACTGTTCTTGTGGAATTTGCAAAGTGATATTTGGAAGCCCATAGAGGGCTATGGTGAAAAAGGACATATCTTCCGTTAAAAACTGGAAAGAAGCTTTTTGAGAAACTGCCGTGTGTTCTGTTAAAGCATCTCACCGAGTTACAGCATTCCCCTCAAGAAGGCTTTCGCTAAGACTGTTCTTGTGGGATTTGCAAAGTGATATTTGGAAGCCCATAGAGGACTATGGTGAAAAAGGAAATATCTTTCGTTAATACTGGAAAGAAGATATCTGAGAAACTGCTTTGTGTTCTGTTAATTCATCTCACAGCGTTACAGTTTTCCCCTCCCGAAGTCTTTCGCTTCCACAGTTCTTGTGGAATCTGCATAGTGATATTTGGAATCCCATAGAGGGCTATGGTGAAAATGGAAATACCTTCATTTAAAAAATGAAAGGAAGCTTTCCGAGAAACTGCTTTGTGTTCTGTTAATTCATCTCAAAGAATTACAGCTTTCCCCTCAAGAAGCATTCCGCTAAGACTGTTTTTGAGGAATTTCCAAAGTGATATGTGGAAGCCCATAGAGGGCTATGGTGAAAATGGAAACATCCTAAGATACTTACCGAAGAGAAGCTGTCTGAAAAACTGCTTGGTGTTCTGTTAGTTCATCTCACAGAGCTACAGCTTTTCCCTCAAGAAGCCGTTCATTAAGACTGTTTTGTGAAATTTGGAAAGTGATATTTGGAAACCCATAGAGGACTATGGTGAAAAAGGAAATATCTTCCGTTAAAAACTGGAAAGAAGCATTCTGAGAAAATGCCGTGTCTTCTGTTAATACGTCTCACTGAGTTACAGCTTTCCTCTCAAGAAGCCTTTCGCTAAGACTGTTCTTGTGGGATTTGCAATGTGATATTTGGAAGCCCATAGAGGACTATGGTGAGAAAGGAAATATCCTCCGTTAAAAACTGGAAAGAAGATTTGTGAGAAAATGCTTTGTGTTCTGTTAATTCATCTCACAGAGTTAGAGCTTTCCCCTCAAGAAGCCTTTCGCTAAGACTGTTCTTGTGGAATTTGCAAAGTGATATTTGGAAGCCCATAGAGGTCTATGGTGAAAAAGGAAATATCCTCAGTTAAAAACTGGAAAGAAGCTTTCTGAGAAACTGCTTTGTGTTCAGTTAGTTCCTCTCACAGAGTTACAGCTTTCCCCTCAAGAAGACTTTCGCTAAGAATGTTCATGTCGAATTTTCAAAGTGATAATTGGAATCCCATAGAGGGCTATGGTGAAAAAGGAAATATCCTAAGGTAAAAACTGAAAAGTAGGTTTCTGAGAAAATGTTTTGTGTTCTGTTAATTCATCTTACAGTGTTACAGCTTTACCCTCAAGAAGCCTTTCACTAAAACTTTTCTTCTGGAATTTGCAAAGTGATATTTGGAAACCCTATAGCCCTATGGTGAAAATGGAAATATCCTAAGATAAAAAACGAAAAGAAGGTTTCTGGCAAACTGCTTTGAATTCTTTTAATTCATCTTACAGATTTACAGCTTTTATCTACAGAATCCTTTCGCTAAGACTGTTCTTGTGGAATTTGCAAAATGTTTTTGGAAGCCCATAGAGGGCTATGCTGAAAAAGGAAATATCCTAAGATAAAAACTGAAAAGAAGCTTTCTGAGAAACTGCTTTGTGTTCTGTTAATTCATCTCAAAGAGTTACTGCTTTTGCCTCAAGAATCCTTCCGCTAAGACTGTTTTTGTGGAATTTCCAAAGTGATATTTCGATACCCATAGTAGGCTATGGTGAAAATGGAAATATCCTAAGATAAAAACCGAAAAGAAGCTGTATGGAAAGCTGCTTTGTGTTTTGTTAGTTCACTCACAGAGTTACAGCTTTCCCCTCAAGGAGCCGTTAACTAAGACTGTTTTGTGAAATTTGCAAAGTGATATTTGGAAGCCCATAGAGGGCTAAGGTGAAAAAGGAAATATCTTCCGTTAAAAACTGGAAAGAACCATTCTGAGAAAATGCGGTGTGTTCTGTTAGTACATATCACCGAGGTACAGCTTTCCTCTCAAGAAGCCTTTCGCTAAGACTGTTCTTGTGGGATTTCCAAAGTGATATTTGGAAGCCCATAGAGGTCTATAGTGAAAAAGGAAATGTCTTCAGTTAAATACTGGAAAGAAGCTTTCTGAGAGACTGCTTTGTGTTCTGTTAATTCATCTCACAGAGTTACAGCTTCCCCCCTCAAGAAGCCTTTCGCTAAGACTGTTCTTGTGGAATTTGCAAAGTCATATTTGGAAGCCCATAGAGGACTATGGTGAAAAAGGAACTAACTTCCGTTAAAAACTGGAAAGAAGATTTGTGAGAAACTGCTTTGTGTTCTGTTAATTCAACTCACAGAGTTACAGATTTCCCCTTCAGAAGCCTTTCGCTAAGACTGTTCTTCTGGAATTTGCAAAGTGATATTTGGAAGCCCATGGAGGGCTATGGTGAAAAGGGAAATAACTTCCGTTAAAAACTGGAAAGAAGCTTTCTGAGAAACTGCCGTGTGTTCTGTTAATATATCTCACCGAGTTACAGCTTTCCTCTCAAGAAGCCTTTCTATAAGACTGTTCTTGTGGAATTTGCAAAGTGATACTTGGAAGCCCATAGAGGGCTATTTTGAAAATGGAAATATCCTAAGATAAAACCAAAAAGAAGCTGTCTGAGAAACTGCTTTGTGTTGTGTTAGTTCATCTCACAGTGTTACAGCTTTCCCCTCAAGAAGCCCTTCACTAAGACTGTTCTTGTGAAATTTGCAAACTGATATTTGTAATCCCATAGAGGACTTGGGTGAAAAAGGAAATATCTTTCGTTAAAAACTGGAAAGAAGATTTCTGAGAAACTGCTTTGTGTTCTGTTAATTCATCTCAGAGAGTTACAGAATTCCCCTCAAGAGGCCGTTCACTAAGACTGTTCTTGTGGAATTTGCAAAGTGATATTTTGAAGCCCATAGTGGACTATGGTGAATAAGCAAATATCTTCCGCTAAAAACTGGAAAGAACCTTTCTGAGAAACTGCTTTGTGTTCCGTTAATTAATCTCACAGAGTTACAGCTTTTCTATCATGAATCCGATCACTAAGGCTGTTCTTTTGGAATATGCAAAGTGATATTTGGAAGCCCATAGAGGGCTACGGTGAAAAAGGAAATATCCTAAGACAAAAACTGAAAAGAAGCTTTCTGAGAAACTGCTTTGTGTTCTGTTAATTCGTCACCAGAGTTACAGCTTTCCCCTCAAAAAGCCTTTCGCTAAGACTGTTCTTGTGGAATTTGCAAAGTGAAATTTGGAAGCCCATTGAGGGCTATGATGAAACAGGACATTTCTTCCATTAAAAACCTGAGAAACTGCTTCGTGTTTTGTTAGTTCATCTCACAGAATTACAGCGTTGCTCCCAGAAGCCTTTCGCTAAGACTGTTCTTGTGGAATTTGCAAAGTGATCTTAGAAGCCCGTAGAGGGCTATGGTGAAAAAGGAAATAACTTACGTTAAAAATTGGAAAGAAGCTTTCTGAGAAACTGATGTGTGTTCTGTTAAAACATCTCACGGTGTTACAGCTTTCACCTCAAGAAGCCTTTCGCTAAGACTGTTCTTGTGGAATTTTCTAAGTGATATTTGGAAGCCCATAGAGGGCTATGGGAAAAAGAAAATATCTTCGGTTGAAAACTGGAAAGAAGCTTTCTGAGAAACAGCTCTGTGTTCTGTTAATTCATTTCAGAGAGTTACAGCTTTCCGCTCCAGAAGTCTTTCACTAAGACTGCTCTTTTGGAATTTGCAAAGTGATATCTGGAAGCCCTTAGAGGGCTATGGTGAAAAAGGAAATATCTTCCGTTAAAAACTGGAAAGAAGCATTCTGAGATACTGCCGTGTGTTCTGTTAATACATCTAACCGAGTTACAGCTTTCCCCTCTAGAAGCCTTTCGCTAAGACTGTTCTTGTGGCATTTGCAATGTGATATTTGGAGGCCCTTAGAGGGCTATGGTGAAAAAGGAAATATCTTCAGTTAAAAACTGGAAAGAAGCTTTATGAGAAACTGCTTTGTGTTCTGTTAATTCATCTCACAGAGTTACAGGATTCCCCTCCAGAAGCCTTTCCCGAAGACTGTTCTTGTGGAATTTGCAAAGTGATATTTGGAAGCCCATAGAGGGCTATGGTGAAAAAGGAAATATCTTCAGTTAAAAACTGGAAAGAAGCTTTCTGAGAAACTGCCATGTGTTCTGATAATAGACCTCACCCAGTTACAGCTTTCCCTTCAAGAAGCCTTTCGCTAAGACTGGTGTTGTGGGATTTGCAAAATGATATTTGGAAGCCCATAGAGCGCTATGGTGAAAAAGGAAATATCTTCTGTTAAAAAGCGGAAAGAAGCTTTCTGAGAAACTCCTTTTTGTTCTGTTAATTCACCTCAAAGTGTTACAGCTTTCCACTCAATAATTCTTTCGCTAAGACTGTTCTTGTGGAATTTGCAAAGTGAGATTTGGAAGCCCATAGAGGTCTATGGTGAAAAAGGAAATATCGTAAGATAAAAACTGAAAAGAAGCTTTCTGAGAAATTGCTTTGTGTTCTGTTAATTCATCTCACATAGTTACAACATTTCCCTCTAAAAGCCTTTCGCTAAGACTGTTCTTGTGGAATTTGCAAAGTGATATTTGGAAGCCCATACAGGGTTATGTTGAAAAAGGAAATATCTTCGGTTAAAAACTGAAAAGAAGGGCCGGGCGCGGTGGCTCAAGCCTGTAATCCCAGCACTTTGGGAGGCCGAGATGGGCGGATCACGAGGTCAGGAGATCGAGACCATCCTGGCTAACACGGTGAAACCCCGTCTCTACTAAAAACACAAAAAACTAGCCGGGCGAAGTGGCGGGCGCCTGTAGTCCCCGCTATTCGGGAGGCTGAGGCAGGAGAATGGCGTAAACCCGGGAGGCGGAGCTTGCAGTGAGCTGAGATCCGGCCACTGCACTCCAGCCCGGGCGACAGAGCAAGACTCCGTCTCAAAAAAAAAAAAAAAAAAAAAAACTGAAAAGAAGCTTTTTGAGAAACTGCTTTGTGTTCTGTTAATTCATCTCACAGAGTTACAACATTCCCCTCAGGAAGCGTTTCGCTAAGACTGTTCTTGTGAAACTTGCAAAGTGATATTTGGAAGCCCATAGAGGGCTATGGCTTAAAAGGAAATATCCTCCGTTAGAAACTGGAAAGAAGCTATCTGAGAAACTGCTTTGTGTTCTGTTAATTCATCTCACAGAGTTACAGTTTTCCCCTCAAGAAGCCGTTCACTAAGACTTTCCTTGTGGAATTTTCAAAGTGATATTTGAAGGCACATAGAGGGCTATGATGAAAAAGAAAACATCCAAAGATAAAAACTGAAATGAAGCTTTCTGTGAAACTGCTTTGTGTTCTGTTAATTCATCTCACAGATTTACAGCTTTCTTATCAAGAAGCCTTTCGGTAAAACTGTTCTTGTGGAATTTGCAAAGTGATATTTGGAAGCCCATAGAGGGCTATGGTGAAAAAGGACATATCTTCCGTTAAAAACTGGAAAGAAGCTTTTTGAGAAACTGCCGTGTGTTCTGTTAAAGCATCTCACCGAGTTACAGCATTCCCCTCAAGAAGGCTTTCGCTAAGACTGTTCTTGTGGGATTTGCAAAGTGATATTTGGAAGCCCATAGAGGACTATGGTGAAAAAGGAAATATCTTTCGTTAAAAACTGGAAAGAAGATATCTGAGAAACTGCTTTGTGTTCTGTTAATTCATCTCACAGCGTTACAGTTTTCCCCTCCCGAAGTCTTTCGCTTCCACAGTTCTTGTGGAATCTGCATAGTGATATTTGGAATCCCATAGAGGGCTATGGTGAAAATGGAAATACCTTCAATTAAAAAATGAAAAGAAGCTTTCCGAGAAACTGCTTTGTGTTCTGTTAATTCATCTCAAAGAATTACAGCTTTCCCCTCAAGAAGCATTCCGCTAAGACTGTTTTTGAGGAATTTCCAAAGTGATATGTGGAAGCCCATAGAGGGCTATGGTGAAAATGGAAACATCCTAAGATACTTACCGAAGAGAAGCTGTCTGAAAAACTGCTTGGTGTTCTGTTAGTTCATCTCACAGAGCTACAGCTTTTCCCTCAAGAAGCCGTTCATTAAGACTGTTTTGTGAAATTTGGAAAGTGATATTTGGAAACCCATAGAGGACTATGGTGAAAAAGGAAATATCTTCCGTTAAAAACTGGAAAGAAGCATTCTGAGAAAATGCCGTGTCTTCTGTTAATACGTCTCACTGAGTTACAGCTTTCCTCTCAAGAAGCCTTTCGCTAAGACTGTTCTTGTGGGATTTGCAATGTGATATTTGGAAGCCCATAGAGGACTATGGTGAGAAAGGAAATATCCTCCGTTAGAAACTGGAAAGAAGATTTGTGAGAAAATGCTTTGTGTTCTGTTAATTCATCTCACAGAGTTAGAGCTTTCCCCTCAAGAAGCCTTTCGCTAAGACTGTTCTTGTGGAATTTGCAAAGTGATATTTGGAAGCCCATAGAGGTCTATGGTGAAAAAGGAAATATCCTCAGTTAAAAACTGGAAAGAAGCTTTCTGAGAAACTGCTTTGTGTTCAGTTAGTTCCTCTCACAGAGTTACAGCTTTCCCCTCAAGAAGACTTTCGCTAAGAATGTTCATGTCGAATTTTCAAAGTGATAATTGGAATCCCATAGAGGGCTATGGTGAAAAAGGAAATATCCTAAGGTAAAAACTGAAAAGTAGGTTTCTGAGAAAATGTTTTGTGTTCTGTTAATTCATCTTACAGAGTTACAGCTTTACCCTCAAGAAGCCTTTCACTAAAACTTTTCTTCTGGAATTTGCAAAGTGATATTTGGAAACCCTATAGCCCTATGGTGAAAATGGAAATATCCTAAGATAAAAAACGAAAAGAAGGTTTCTGGGAAACTGCTTTGAATTCTTTTAATTCATCTTACAGATTTACAGCTTTTATCTACAGAATCCTTTCGCTAAGACTGTTCTTGTGGAATTTGCAAAATGTTTTTGGAAGCCCATAGAGGGCTATGCTGAAAAAGGAAATATCCTAAGATAAAAACTGAAAAGAAGCTTTCTGAGAAACTGCTTTGTGTTCTGTTAATTCATCTCAGAGAGTTACAGCTTTCCCCTCAAGAAGTCTTTCACAAAGACTGTTCTTGTGTAATTTGCAAAGTGATATTTGGAAGACCATAGATGGCTATGTTGAAAAAGGAAATATAGTAAGATAAAATCCGAAAAGAAGCTTTCTGAGAAACTGCTTTGTGTTCTGTTAATTCATCTCAAAGTGTCACAGATTTCCCCTCATGAGGCCGTTCACTAAGACTGTTCTTCTGAAATTTGGAAAGTGATATTTAGAATCTCATAGAGGGCAATGGTGAAAAAGGAAATATTTTCCGATAAAAACTGTAAAGAAGCTTTCTGATAAACTGCTTGGTGTTCTGTTAGTTCATCTCACAGAGTTACAGCTTTCCCTTCAAGAAGCAGTTCACTGAGACTATTCTTGTGAAATTTGCAAAGTGATATTAGAAAACTCCTAGAGGGCTATGGTGAAAAAGGAAATATCTTCCGTTAAAAACTGGAAAGAAGCTTTTTGAGAAACTGCCGTGTGTTCTGTTAAAGCATCTCACCGAGTTACAGCTTTCCCCTCAAGAAGGCTTTCGCTAAGACTGTTCTTGTGGGATTTGCAAAGTGATATTTGGAAGTCCCTAGATGGCTATGGTGAAAAAGGAAATATCTTTCGTTAAAAACTGGAAAGAAGATATCTGAGAAACTGCTTTGTGTTCTGTTAAATCATCTCACAGAGTTACAGTTTTCCCCTCCAGAAGTCTTTCGCTTCCACTGTTCTTGTGGAATTTGCATAGTGATATTTGGAATCCCATAGAGGGCTATGGTGAAAATGGAAATAACTTCAGTTAAAAAATGAAAAGAAGCTTTCCGAGAAACTGCTTTGTGTTCTGTTAATTCATCTCAAAGAGTTACAGCTTTCCCCTCAAGAAGCCTTCCGCTAAGACTGTTTTTGAGGAATTTCCAAAGTGATATGTGAAAGCCCATAGAGGGCTATGGTGAAAATGGAAATATCGTAAGATACTTACGGAAAAGAAGCTGTCTGAAAAAGTGCTTTGTGTTCTGTTAGTTCATCTCACAGAGCTACAGCTTTTCCCTCAAGAAGCCGTTCACTAAGACTGTTTTGTGAAATTTGCAAAGTGATATTTGGAAGCCCATAGAGGGCTAAGGTGAAAAAGGAAATATCTTCCGTTAAAAACTGGAAAGAACCATTCTGAGAAAATGCGGTGTGTTCTGTTAGTACATATCACTGAGCTACAGCTTTCCCCTCAGGAAGCCGTTCACTAAGACACTTCTTGTGGAATTGCAAAGTGATATTTGGAGGCACATAGAGGGCAATGGTGAAAAAGGAAACATCCTAAGATAAAAACTGAAAGGAAGCTTTCTGAGAAACTGCTTTGTGTTCTGTTAATTCAACTCACAGTTACTCTTTTACCTCAGGAAGCCTTTCGCTAAGGCTGTCTTTGTGGAATTTCCAAAGTGATATTTCGATACCCATAGTAGGCTATGGTGAAAATGGAAATATCCTAAGATAAAAACCGAAAAGAAGCTGTATGGAAAGCTGCTTTGTGTTCTGTTAGTTCATCTCACAGAGCTACAGCTTTTCCCTCAAGAAACCATTCACTAAGACTGTTTTGTGAAATTTGCAAAGTGATATTTGGAAGCCCATAGAGGGCTAAGGTGAAAAAGGAAATTTCTTCCGTTAAAAACTGGAAAGAACCATTCTGAGAAAATGCGGTGTGTTCTGTTAGTACATATCACCGAGCTACAGCTTTCCCCTCAGGAAGCCGTTCACTAAGACTGTTCTTGTGGAATTGCAAAGTGATATTTGGAGGCACATAGAGGGCAATGGTGAAAAAGGAAACATCCCAAGATAAAAACTGAAAAGAAGCTTTCTGAGAAACTGCTTTGTGTTCTGTTAATTCAACTCACAGTTACTCTTTTACCTCAAGAAGCCTTTCGCTAAGACTGTTCTTGTGGAATTTGCAAAGTGATATTTGGAAGCCCATAGAGGTCTATGGTGAAAAAGGAAATATCCTCAGTTAAAAACTGGAAAGAAGCTTTCTGAGAAACTCCTTTGTGTTCAGTTAGTTCCTCTCACAGAGTTACAGTTTTCCCCTCAAGAAGACTTTCGCTAAGACTGTTCATGTGGAATTTTCAAAGTGATAATTGGAATCCCATAGAGGGCTATGGTGAAAAAGGAAATATCCTAAGGTAAAAACTGAAAAGTAGGTTTCTGAGAAAATGTTTTGTGTTCTGTTAATTCATCTTACAGAGTTACAGCTTTACCCTCAAGAAGCCTTTCGCTAAGACTTTTCTTCTGGAATTTGCAAAGTGATATTTGGAAACCCTATAGCCCTATGGTGAAAATGGAAATATCCTAAGATAAAAAACGAAAAGAAGGTTTCTGAGAAACTGCTTTGAATTCTTTTAATTCATCTTACAGATTTACAGCTTTTATCTACAGAATCCTTTCGCTAAGACTGTTCTTGTGGAATTTGCAAAATGTTTTTGGAAGCCCATAGAGGGCTATGCTGAAAAAGGAAATATCCTAAGGTAAAAACTGAAAAGAAGCTTTCTGAGAAACTGCTTTGTGTTCTGTTAATTCATCTCAGAGAGTTACAGCTTTCCCCTCAAGAAGTCTTTCACAAAGACTGTTCTTGTGTAATTTGCAAAGTGATATTTGGAAGACCATAGAGGGCTATGTTGAAAAAGGAAATATAGTAAGATAAAATCCGAAAAGAAGCTTTCTGAGAAACTGCTTTGTGTTCTGTTAATTCATCTCAAAGTGTCACAGATTTCCCCTCATGAGGCCGTTCACTAAGACTGTTCTTCTGAAATTTGGAAAGTGATATTTAGAATCCATAGAGGGCAATGGTGAAAAAGGAAATATTTTCCGATAAAAACTGTAAAGAAGCTTTCTGATAAACTGCTTGGTGTTCTGTTAGTTCATCTCACAGAGTTACAGCTTTCCCTTCAAGAAGCAGTTCACTGAGACTATTCTTGTGAAATTTGCAAAGTGATATTAGAAAACTCCTAGAGGGCTATGGTGAAAAAGGAAATATCTTCCGTTAAAAACTGGAAAGAAGCTTTTTGAGAAACTGCCGTGTGTTCTGTTAAAGCACCTCACCGTGTTACAGCATTCCCCTCAAGAAGGCTTTCGCTAAGACTGTTCTTGTGGGATTTGCAAAGTGATATTTGGAAGCCCATAGAGGACTATGGTGAAAAAGGAAATATCTTTCGTTAAAAACTGGAAAGAAGATATCTGAGAAACTGCTTTGTGTTCTGCTAATTCATCTCACAGCGTTACAGTTTTCCCCTCCCGAAGTCTTTCGCTTCCACAGTTCTTGTGGAATCTGCATAGTGATATTTGGAATCCCATAGAGGGCTATGGTGAAAATGGAAATACCTTCAATTAAGAAATGATAAGAAGCTTTCCGAGAAACTGCTTTGTGTTCTGTTAATTCATCTCAAAGAATTACAGCTTTCCCCTCAAGAAGCATTCCGCTATGACTGTTTTTGAGGAATTTCCAAAATGATATGTGGAAGCCCATAGAGGGCTATGGTGAAAATGGAAACATCCTAAGATACTTACCGAAGAGAAGCTGTCTGAAAAACTGCTTGGTGTTCTGTTAGTTCATCTCACAGAGCTACAGCTTTTCCCTCAAGAAGCCGTTCATTAAGACTGTTTTGTGAAATTTGGAAAGTGATATTTGGAAACCCATAGAGGACTATGGTGAAAAAGGAAATATCTTCCGTTAAAAACTGGAAAGAAGCATTCTGAGAAAATGCCGTGTCTTCTGTTAATACGTCTCACTGAGTTACAGCTTTCCTCTCAAGAAGCCTTTCGCTAAGACTGTTCTTGTGGGATTTGCAATGTGATATTTGGAAGCCCATAGAGGACTATGGTGAGAAAGGAAATATCCTCCGTTAAAAACTGGAAAGAAGATTTGTGAGAAAATGCTTTGTGTTCTGTAAATTCATCTCACAGAGTTAGAGCTTTCCCCTCAAGAAGCCTTTCGCTAAGACTGTTCTTGTGGAATTTGCAAAGTGATATTTGGAAGCCCATAGAGGTCTATGGTGAAAAAGGAAATATCCTCAGTTAAAAACTGGAAAGAAGCTTTCTGAGAAACTGCTTTGTGTTCAGTTAGTTCCTCTCACAGAGTTACAGCTTTCCCCTCAAGAAGAGTTTCGCTAAGAATGTTCATGTCGAATTTTCAAAGTGATAATTGGAATCCCATAGAGGGCTATGGTGAAAAAGGAAATATCCTAAGGTAAAAACTGAAAAGTAGGTTTCTGAGAAAATGTTTTGTGTTCTGTTAATTCATCTTACAGAGTTACAGCTTTACCCTCAAGAAGCCTTTCACTAAAACTTTTCTTCTGGAATTTGCAAAGTGATATTTGGAAACCCTATAGCCCTATGGTGAAAATGGAAATATCCTAAGATAAAAAACGAAAAGAAGGTTTCTGGGAAACTGCTTTGAATTCTTTTAATTCATCTTACAGATTTACAGCTTTTATCTCCAGAATCCTTTCGCTAAGACTGTTCTTGTGGAATTTGCAAAATGTTTTTGGAAGCCCATAGAGGGCTATGCTGAAAAAGGAAATATCCTAAGATAAAAACTGAAAAGAAGCTTTCTGAGAAACTGCTTTGTGTTCTGTTAATTCATCTCAAAGAGTTACTGCTTTTGCCTCAAGAATCCTTCCGCTAAGACTGTTTTTGTGGAATTTCCAAAGTGATATTTCGATACCCATAGTAGGTTATGGTGAAAATGGAAATATCCTAAGATAAATACCGAAAAGAAGGTGTATGGAAAGCTGCTTTGTGTTTTGTTAGTTCACTCACAGAGTTACAGCTTTCCCCTCAAGGAGCCGTTAACTAAGACTGTTTTGTGAAATTTGCAAAGTGATATTTGGAAGCCCATAGAGGGCTAAGGTGAAAAAGGAAATATCTTCCGTTAAAAACTGGAAAGAACCATTCTGAGAAAATGCGGTGTGTTCTGTTAGTACATATCACCGAGGTACAGCTTTCCTCTCAAGAAGCCTTTCGCTAAGACTGTTCTTGTGGGATTTCCAAAGTGATATTTGGAAGCCCATAGAGGTCTATAGTGAAAAAGGAAATGTCTTCAGTTAAATACTGGAAAGAAGCTTTCTGAGAGACTGCTTTGTGTTCTGTTAATTCATCTCACAGAGTTACAGCTTCCCCCCTCAAGAAGCCTTTCGCTAAGACTGTTCTTGTGGAATTTGCAAAGTCATATTTGGAAGCCCATAGAGGACTATGGTGAAAAAGGAACTAACTTCCGTTAAAAACTGGAAAGAAGATTTGTGAGAAACTGCTTTGTGTTCTGTTAATTCAACTCACAGAGTTACAGATTTCCCCTTCAGAAGCCTTTCGCTAAGACTGTTCTTCTGGAATTTGCAAAGTGATATTTGGAAGCCCATGGAGGGCTACGGTGAAAAGGGAAATAACTTCCGTTAAAAACTGGAAAGAAGCTTTCTGAGAAACTGCCGTGTGTTCTGTTAATACATCTCACCGAGTTACAGCTTTCCCCTCAAGAAGCCTTTCTATAAGACTGTTCTTGTGGAATTTGCAAAGTGATACTTGGAAGCCCATAGAGGGCTATTTTGAAAATGGAAATATCCTAAGATAAAAACCGAAAAGAAGCTGTCTGAGAAACTGCTTTGTGTTGTGTTAGTTCATCTCACAGTGTTACAGCTTTCCCCTCAAGAAGCCCTTCACTAAGACTGTTCTTGTGAAATTTGCAAACTGATATTTGTAATCCCATAGAGGACTTGGGTGAAAAAGGAAATATCTTTCGTTAAAAACTGGAAAGAAGATTTCTGAGAAACTGCTTTGTGTTCTGTTAATTCATCTCAGAGAGTTACAGAATTCCCCTCAAGAGGCCGTTCACTAAGACTGTTCTTGTGGAATTTGCAAAGTGATATTTTGAAGCCCATAGTGGACTATGGTGAATAAGCAAATATCTTCCGCTAAAAACTGGAAAGAACCTTTCTGTGAAACTGCTTTGTGTTCCGTTAATTAATCTCACAGAGTTACAGCTTTTCTATCATGAATCCGATCACTAAGGCTGTTCTTTTGGAATATGCAAAGTGATATTTGGAAGCCCATAGAGGGCTACGGTGAAAAAGGAAATATCCTAAGACAAAAACTGAAAAGAAGCTTTCTGAGAAACTGCTTTGTGTTCTGTTAATTCCTCACCAGAGTTACAGCTTTCCCCTCAAAAAGCCTTTCGCTAAGACTGTTCTTGTGGAATTTGCAAAGTGAAATTTGGAAGCCCATTGAGGGCTATGATGAAAAAGGACATTTCTTCCATTAAAAACCTGAGAAACTGCTTCGTGTTTTGTTAGTTCATCTCACAGAATTACAGCGTTGCTCCCAGAAGCCTTTCGCTAAGACTGTTCTTGTGGAATTTGCAAAGTGATCTTAGAAGCCCGTAGAGGGCTATGGTGAAAAAGGAAATAACTTACGTTAAAAATTGGAAAGAAGCTTTCTGAGAAACTGATGTGTGTTCTGTTAAAACATCTCACCGTGTTACAGCTTTCACCTCAAGAAGCCTTTCGCTAAGACTGTTCTTGTGGAATTTTCTAAGTGATATTTGGAAGCCCATAGAGGGCTATGGGAAAAAGAAAATATCTTCGGTTGAAAACTGGAAAGAAGCTTTCTGAGAAACAGCTCTGTGTTCTGTTAATTCATTTCAGAGAGTTACAGCTTTCCGCTCCAGAAGTCTTTCACTAAGACTGCTCTTTTGGAATTTGCAAAGTGATATTTGGAAGCCCTTAGAGGGCTATGGTGAAAAAGGAAATATCTTCCGTTAAAAACTGGAAAGAAGCATTCTGAGATACTGCCGTGTGTTCTGTTAATACATCTAACCGAGTTACAGCTTTCCCCTCTAGAAGCCTTTCGCTAAGACTGTTCTTGTGGCATTTGCAATGTGATATTTGGAGGCCCTTAGAGGGCTATGGTGAAAAAGGAAATATCTTCAGTTAAAAACTGGAAAGAAGCTTTATGAGAAACTGCTTTGTGTTCTGTTAATTCATCTCACAGAGTTACAGGATTCCCCTCCAGAAGCCTTTCCCGAAGACTGTTCTTGTGGAATTTGCAAAGTGATATTTGGAAGCCCATAGAGGGCTATGGTGAAAAAGGAAATATCTTCAGTTAAAAACTGGAAAGAAGCTTTCTGAGAAACTGCCATGTGTTCTGATAATAGACCTCACCCAGTTACAGCTTTCCCTTCAAGAAGCCTTTCGCTAAGACTGTTGTTGTGGGATTTGCAAAATGATATTTGGAAGCCCATAGAGCGCTATGGTGAAAAAGGAAATATCTTCTGTTAAAAAGCGGAAAGAAGCTTTCTGAGAAACTCCTTTTTGTTCTGTTAATTCACCTCAAAGTGTTACAGCTTTCCACTCAATAATTCTTTCGCTAAGACTGTTCTTGTGGAATTTGCAAAGTGAGATTTGGAAGCCCATAGAGGTCTATGGTGAAAAAGGAAATATCGTAAGATAAAAACTGAAAAGAAGCTTTCTGAGAAATTGCTTTGTGTTCTGTTAATTCATCTCACATAGTTACAACATTTCCCTCTAAAAGCCTTTCGCTAAGACTGTTCTTGTGGAATTTGCAAAGTGATATTTGGAAGCCCATACAGGGTTATGTTGAAAAAGGAAATATCTTCGGTTAAAAACTGAAAAGAAGGGCCGGGCGCGGTGGCTCAAGCCTGTAATCCCAGCACTTTGGGAGGCCGAGATGGGCGGATCACGAGGTCAGGAGATCGAGACCATCCTGGCTAACACGGTGAAACCCCGTCTCTACTAAAAACACAAAAAACTAGCCGGGCGAAGTGGCGGGCGCCTGTAGTCCCCGCTACTCGGGAGGCTGAGGCAGGAGAATGGCGTAAACGCGGGAGGCGGAGCTTGCAGTGAGCTGAGATCCGGCCACTGCACTCCAGCCCGGGCGACAGAGCAAGACTCCGTCTCAAAAAAAAAAAAAAAAAAAAAAAAAAAAAAAAAAAAAAAAAAACTGAAAAGAAGCTTTTTGAGAAACTGCTTTGTGTTCTGTTAATTCATCTCACAGAGTTACAACATTTCCCTCAGGAAGCGTTTCGCTAAGACTGTTCTTGTGAAACTTGCAAAGTGATATTTGGAAGCCCATAGAGGGCTATGGCTTAAAAGGAAATATCCTCCGTTAGAAACTGGAAAGAAGCTATCTGAGAAACTGCTTTGTGTTCTGTTAATTCATCTCACAGCGTTACAGTTTTCCCCTCCCGAAGTCTTTCGCTTCCACAGTTCTTGTGGAATCTGCATAGTGATATTTGGAATCCCATAGAGGGCTATGGTGAAAATGGAAATACCTTCAATTAAAAAATGAAAAGAAGCTTTCCGAGAAACTGCTTTGTGTTCTGTTAATTCATCTCAAAGAATTACAGCTTTCCCCTCAAGAAGCATTCCGCTAAGACTGTTTTTGAGGAATTTCCAAAGTGATATGTGGAAGCCCATAGAGGGCTATGGTGAAAATGGAAACATCCTAAGATACTTACCGAAGAGAAGCTGTCTGAAAAACTGCTTGGTGTTCTGTTAGTTCATCTCACAGAGCTACAGCTTTTCCCTCAAGAAGCCGTTCATTAAGACTGTTTTGTGAATTTTGGAAAGTGATATTTGGAAACCCATAGAGGACTATGGTGAAAAAGGAAATATCTTCCGTTAAAAACTGGAAAGAAGCATTCTGAGAAAATGCCGTGTCTTCTGTTAATACGTCTCACTGAGTTACAGCTTTCCTCTCAAGAAGCCTTTCGCTAAGACTGTTCTTGTGGGATTTGCAATGTGATATTTGGAAGCCCATAGAGGACTATGGTGAGAAAGGAAATATCCTCCGTTAGAAACTGGAAAGAAGATTTGTGAGAAAATGCTTTGTGTTCTGTTAATTCATCTCACAGAGTTAGAGCTTTCCCCTCAAGAAGACTTTCGCTAAGAATGTTCATGTCGAATTTTCAAAGTGATATTTGGAAGCCCATAGAGGGCTATGGTGAAAAAGGAAATATCCTAAGGTAAAAACTGAAAAGTAGGTTTCTGAGAAAATGTTTTGTGTTCTGTTAATTCATCTTACAGTGTTGCAGCTTTACCCTCAAGAAGCCTTTCACTAAAACTTTTCTTCTGGAATTTGCAAAGTGATATTTGGAAACCCTATAGCCCTATGGTGAAAATGGAAATATCCTAAGATAAAAAACGAAAAGAAGGTTTCTGGGAAACTGCTTTGAATTCTTTTAATTCATCTTACAGATTTACAGCTTTTATCTACAGAATCCTTTCGCTAAGACTGTTCTTGTGGAATTTGCAAAATGTTTTTGGAAGCCCATAGAGGGCTATGCTGAAAAAGGAAATATCCTAAGATAAAAACTGAAAAGAAGCTTTCTGAGAAACTGCTTTGTGTTCTGTTAATTCATCTCAGAGAGTTACAGCTTTCCCCTCAAGAAGTCTTTCACAAAGACTGTTCTTGTGTAATTTGCAAAGTGATATTTGGAAGACCATAGAGGGCTATGTTGAAAAAGGAAATATAGTAAGATAAAATCCGAAAAGAAGCTTTCTGAGAAACTGCTTTGTGTTCTGTTAATTCATCTCAAAGTGTCACAGATTTCCCCTCATGAGGCCGTTCACTAAGACTGTTCTTCTGAAATTTGGAAAGTGATATTTAGAATCTCATAGAGGGCAATGGTGAAAAAGGAAATATTTTCCGATAAAAACTGTAAAGAAGCTTTCTGATAAACTGCTTGGTGTTCTGTTAGTTCATCTCACAGAGTTACAGCTTTCCCTTCAAGAAGCAGTTCACTGAGACTATTCTTGTGAAATTTGCAAAGTGATATTAGAAAACTCCTAGTGGGCTATGGTGAAAAAGGAAATATCTTCCGTTAAAAACTGGAAAGAAGCTTTTTGAGAAACTGCCGTGTGTTCTGTTAAAGCATCTCACCGAGTTACAGCTTTCCCCTCAAGAAGGCTTTCGCTAAGACTGTTCTTGTGGGATTTGCAAAGTGATATTTGAAAGTCCCTAGATGGCTATGGTGAAAAAGGAAATATCTTTCGTTAAAAACTGGAAAGAAGATATCTGAGAAACTGCTTTGTGTTCTGTTAAATCATCTCACAGAGTTACAGTTTTCCCCTCCAGAAGTCTTTCGCTTCCACTGTTCTTGTGGAATTTGCATAGTGATATTTGGAATCCCATAGAGGGCTATGGTGAAAATGGAAATAACTTCAGTTAAAAAATGAAAAGAAGCTTTCCGAGAAACTGCTTTGTGTTCTGTTAATTCATCTCAAAGAGTTACAGCTTTCCCCTCAAGAAGCCTTCCGCTAAGACTGTTTTTGAGGAATTTCCAAAGTGATATGTGAAAGCCCATAGAGGGCTATGGTGAAAATGGAAATATCGTAAGATACTTACGGAAAAGAAGCTGTCTGAAAAAGTGCTTTGTGTTCTGTTAGTTCATCTCACAGAGCTACAGCTTTTCCCTCAAGAAGCCGTTCACTAAGACTGTTTTGTGAAATTTGCAAAGTGATATTTGGAAGCCCATAGAGGGCTAAGGTGAAAAAGGAAATATCTTCCGTTAAAAACTGGAAAGAACCATTCTGAGAAAATGCGGTGTGTTCTGTTAGTACATATCACTGAGCTACAGCTTTCCCCTCAGGAAGCCGTTCACTAAGACACTTCTTGTGGAATTGCAAAGTGATATTTGGAGGCACATAGAGGGCAATGGTGAAAAAGGAAACATCCTAAGATAAAAACTGAAAGGAAGCTTTCTGAGAAACTGCTTTGTGTTCTGTTAATTCAACTCACAGTTACTCTTTTACCTCAGGAAGCCTTTCGCTAAGGCTGTCTTTGTGGAATTTCCAAAGTGATATTTCGATACCCATAGTAGGCTATGGTGAAAATGGAAATATCCTAAGATAAAAACCGAAAAGAAGCTGTATGGAAAGCTGCTTTGTGTTCTGTTAGTTCATCTCACAGAGCTACAGCTTTTCCCTCAAGAAACCGTTCACTAAGACTGTTTTGTGAAATTTGCAAAGTGATATTTGGAAGCCCATAGAGGGCTAAGGTGAAAAAGGAAATTTCTTCCGTTAAAAACTGGAAAGAACCATTCTGAGAAAATGCGGTGTGTTCTGTTAGTACATATCACCGAGCTACAGCTTTCCCCTCAGGAAGCCGTTCACTAAGACTGTTCTTGTGGAATTGCAAAGTGATATTTGGAGGCACATAGAGGGCAATGGTGAAAAAGGAAACATCCCAAGATAAAAACTGAAAAGAAGCTTTCTGAGAAACTGCTTTGTGTTCTGTTAATTCAACTCACAGTTACTCTTTTACCTCAAGAAGCCTTTCGCTAAGACTGTTCTTGTGGAATTTGCAAAGTGATATTTGGAAGCCCATAGAGGTCTATGGTGAAAAAGGAAATATCCTCAGTTAAAAACTGGAAAGAAGCTTTCTGAGAAACTCCTTTGTGTTCAGTTAGTTCCTCTCACAGAGTTACAGTTTTCCCCTCAAGAAGACTTTCGCTAAGACTGTTCATGTGGAATTTTCAAAGTGATAATTGGAATCCCATAGAGGGCTATGGTGAAAAAGGAAATATCCTAAGGTAAAAACTGAAAAGTAGGTTTCTGAGAAAATGTTTTGTGTTCTGTTAATTCATCTTACAGAGTTACAGCTTTACCCTCAAGAAGCCTTTCGCTAAGACTTTTCTTCTGGAATTTGCAAAGTGATATTTGGAAACCCTATAGCCCTATGGTGAAAATGGAAATATCCTAAGATAAAAAACGAAAAGAAGGTTTCTGAGAAACTGCTTTGAATTCTTTTAATTCATCTTACAGATTTACAGCTTTTATCTCCAGAATCCTTTCGCTAAGACTGTTCTTGTGGAATTTGCAAAATGTTTTTGGAAGCCCATAGAGGGCTATGCTGAAAAAGGAAATATCCTAAGGTAAAAACTGAAAAGAAGCTTTCTGAGAAACTGCTTTGTGTTCTGTTAATTCATCTCAGAGAGTTACAGCTTTCCCCTCAAGAAGTCTTTCACAAAGACTGTTCTTGTGTAATTTGCAAAGTGATATTTGGAAGACCATAGAGGGCTATGTTGAAAAAGGAAATATAGTAAGATAAAATCCGAAAAGAAGCTTTCTGAGAAACTGCTTTGTGTTCTGTTAATTCATCTCAAAGTGTCACAGATTTCCCCTCATGAGGCCGTTCACTAAGACTGTTCTTCTGAAATTTGGAAAGTGATATTTAGAATCCATAGAGGGCAATGGTGAAAAAGGAAATATTTTCCGATAAAAACTGTAAAGAAGCTTTCTGATAAACTGCTTGGTGTTCTGTTAGTTCATCTCACAGAGTTACAGCTTTCCCTTCAAGAAGCAGTTCACTGAGACTATTCTTGTGAAATTTGCAAAGTGATATTAGAAAACTCCTAGAGGGCTATGGTGAAAAAGGAAATATCTTCCGTTAAAAACTGGAAAGAAGCTTTTTGAGAAACTGCCGTGTGTTCTGTTAAAGCACCTCACCGAGTTACAGCATTCCCCTCAAGAAGGCTTTCGCTAAGACTGTTCTTGTGGGATTTGCAAAGTGATATTTGGAAGCCCATAGAGGACTATGGTGAAAAAGGAAATATCTTTCGTTAAAAACTGGAAAGAAGATATCTGAGAAACTGCTTTGTGTTCTGTTAATTCATCTCACAGCGTTACAGTTTCCCCTCCCGAAGTCTTTCGCTTCCACAGTTCTTGTGGAATCTGCATAGTGATATTTGGAATCCCATAGAGGGCTATGGTGAAAATGGAAATACCTTCAATTAAGAAATGATAAGAAGCTTTCCGAGAAACTGCTTTGTGTTCTGTTAATTCATCTCAAAGAATTACAGCTTTCCCCTCAAGAAGCATTCCGCTATGACTGTTTTTGAGGAATTTCCAAAATGATATGTGGAAGCCCATAGAGGGCTATGGTGAAAATGGAAACATCCTAAGATACTTACCGAAGAGAAGCTGTCTGAAAAACTGCTTGGTGTTCTGTTAGTTCATCTCACAGAGCTACAGCTTTTCCCTCAAGAAGCCGTTCATTAAGACTGTTTTGTGAAATTTGGAAAGTGATATTTGGAAACCCATAGAGGACTATGGTGAAAAAGGAAATATCTTCCGTTAAAAACTGGAAAGAAGCATTCTGAGAAAATGCCGTGTCTTCTGTTAATACGTCTCACTGAGTTACAGCTTTCCTCTCAAGAAGCCTTTCGCTAAGACTGTTCTTGTGGGATTTGCAATGTGATATTTGGAAGCCCATAGAGGACTATGGTGAGAAAGGAAATATCCTCCGTTAAAAACTGGAAAGAAGATTTGTGAGAAAATGCTTTGTGTTCTGTAAATTCATCTCACAGAGTTAGAGCTTTCCCCTCAAGAAGCCTTTCGCTAAGACTGTTCTTGTGGAATTTGCAAAGTGATATTTGGAAGCCCATAGAGGTCTATGGTGAAAAAGGAAATATCCTCAGTTAAAAACTGGAAAGAAGCTTTCTGAGAAACTGCTTTGTGTTCAGTTAGTTCCTCTCACAGAGTTACAGCTTTCCCCTCAAGAAGAGTTTCGCTAAGAATGTTCATGTCGAATTTTCAAAGTGATAATTGGAATCCCATAGAGGGCTATGGTGAAAAAGGAAATATCCTAAGGTAAAAACTGAAAAGTAGGTTTCTGAGAAAATGTTTTGTGTTCTGTTAATTCATCTTACAGAGTTACAGCTTTACCCTCAAGAAGCCTTTCACTAAAACTTTTCTTCTGGAATTTGCAAAGTGATATTTGGAAACCCTATAGCCCTATGGTGAAAATGGAAATATCCTAAGATAAAAAACGAAAAGAAGGTTTCTGGGAAACTGCTTTGAATTCTTTTAATTCATCTTAAAGATTTACAGCTTTTATCTCCAGAATCCTTTCGCTAAGACTGTTCTTGTGGAATTTGCAAAATGTTTTTGGAAGCCCATAGAGGGCTATGCTGAAAAAGGAAATATCCTAAGATAAAAACTGAAAAGAAGCTTTCTGAGAAACTGCTTTGTGTTCTGTTAATTCATCTCAAAGAGTTACTGCTTTTGCCTCAAGAATCCTTCCGCTAAGACTGTTTTTGTGGAATTTCCAAAGTGATATTTCGATACCCATAGTAGGTTATGGTGAAAATGGAAATATCCTAAGATAAATACCGAAAAGAAGGTGTATGGAAAGCTGCTTTGTGTTTTGTTAGTTCACTCACAGAGTTACAGCTTTCCCCTCAAGGAGCCGTTAACTAAGACTGTTTTGTGAAATTTGCAAAGTGATATTTGGAAGCCCATAGAGGGCTAAGGTGAAAAAGGAAATATCTTCCGTTAAAAACTGGAAAGAACCATTCTGAGAAAATACGGTGTGTTCTGTTAGTACATATCACCGAGGTACAGCTTTCCTCTCAAGAAGCCTTTCGCTAAGACTGTTCTTGTGGGATTTCCAAAGTGATATTTGGAAGCCCATAGAGGTCTATAGTGAAAAAGGAAATGTCTTCAGTTAAATACTGGAAAGAAGCTTTCTGAGAGACTGCTTTGTGTTCTGTTAATTCATCTCACAGAGTTACAGCTTCCCCCCTCAAGAAGCCTTTCGCTAAGACTGTTCTTGTGGAATTTGCAAAGTCATATTTGGAAGCCCATAGAGGACTATGGTGAAAAAGGAACTAACTTCCGTTAAAAACTGGAAAGAAGATTTGTGAGAAACTGCTTTGTGTTCTGTTAATTCAACTCACAGAGTTACAGATTTCCCCTTCAGAAGCCTTTCGCTAAGACTGTTCTTCTGGAATTTGCAAAGTGATATTTGGAAGCCCATGGAGGGCTATGGTGAAAAGGGAAATAACTTCCGTTAAAAACTGGAAAGAAGCTTTCTGAGAAACTGCCGTGTGTTCTGTTAATATATCTCACCGAGTTACAGCTTTCCCCTCAAGAAGCCTTTCTATAAGACTGTTCTTGTGGAATTTGCAAAGTGATACTTGGAAGCCCATAGAGGGCTATTTTGAAAATGGAAATATCCTAAGATAAAAACCGAAAAGAAGCTGTCTGAGAAACTGCTTTGTGTTGTGTTAGTTCATCTCACAGTGTTACAGCTTTCCCCTCAAGAAGCCCTTCACTAAGACTGTTCTTGTGAAATTTGCAAACTGATATTTGTAATCCCATAGAGGACTTGGGTGAAAAAGGAAATATCTTTCGTTAAAAACTGGAAAGAAGATTTCTGAGAAACTGCTTTGTGTTCTGTTAATTCATCTCAGAGAGTTACAGAATTCCCCTCAAGAGGCCGTTCACTAAGACTGTTCTTGTGGAATTTGCAAAGTGATATTTTGAAGCCCATAGTGGACTATGGTGAATAAGCAAATATCTTCCGCTAAAAACTGGAAAGAACCTTTCTGTGAAACTGCTTTGTGTTCCGTTAATTAATCTCACAGAGTTACAGCTTTTCTATCATGAATCCGATCACTAAGGCTGTTCTTTTGGAATATGCAAAGTGATATTTGGAAGCCCATAGAGGGCTACGGTGAAAAAGGAAATATCCTAAGACAAAAACTGAAAAGAAGCTTTCTGAGAAACTGCTTTGTGTTCTGTTAATTCCTCACCAGAGTTACAGCTTTCCCCTCAAAAAGCCTTTCGCTAAGACTGTTCTTGTGGAATTTGCAAAGTGAAATTTGGAAGCCCATTGAGGGCTATGATGAAAAAGGACATTTCTTCCATTAAAAACCTGAGAAACTGCTTCGTGTTTTGTTAGTTCATCTCACAGAATTACAGCGTTGCTCCCAGAAGCCTTTCGCTAAGACTGTTCTTGTGGAATTTGCAAAGTGATCTTAGAAGCCCGTAGAGGGCTATGGTGAAAAAGGAAATAACTTACGTTAAAAATTGGAAAGAAGCTTTCTGAGAAACTGATGTGTGTTCTGTTAAAACATCTCACCGTGTTACAGCTTTCACCTCAAGAAGCCTTTCGCTAAGACTGTTCTTGTGGAATTTTCTAAGTGATATTTGGAAGCCCATAGAGGGCTATGGGAAAAAGAAAATATCTTCGGTTGAAAACTGGAAAGAAGCTTTCTGAGAAACAGCTCTGTGTTCTGTTAATTCATTTCAGAGAGTTACAGCTTTCCGCTCCAGAAGTCTTTCACTAAGACTGCTCTTTTGGAATTTGCAAAGTGATATTTGGAAGCCCTTAGAGGGCTATGGTGAAAAAGGAAATATCTTCCGTTAAAAACTGGAAAGAAGCATTCTGAGATACTGCCGTGTGTTCTGTTAATACATCTAACCGAGTTACAGCTTTCCCCTCTAGAAGCCTTTCGCTAAGACTGTTCTTGTGGCATTTGCAATGTGATATTTGGAGGCCCTTAGAGGGCTATGGTGAAAAAGGAAATATCTTCAGTTAAAAACTGGAAAGAAGCTTTATGAGAAACTGCTTTGTGTTCTGTTAATTCATCTCACAGAGTTACAGGATTCCCCTCCAGAAGCCTTTCCCGAAGACTGTTCTTGTGGAATTTGCAAAGTGATATTTGGAAGCCCATAGAGGGCTATGGTGAAAAAGGAAATATCTTCAGTTAAAAACTGGAAAGAAGCTTTCTGAGAAACTGCCATGTGTTCTGATAATAGACCTCACCCAGTTACAGCTTTCCCTTCAAGAAGCCTTTCGCTAAGACTGTTGTTGTGGGATTTGCAAAATGATATTTGGAAGCCCATAGAGCGCTATGGTGAAAAAGGAAATATCTTCTGTTAAAAAGCGGAAAGAAGCTTTCTGAGAAACTCCTTTTTGTTCTGTTAATTCACCTCAAAGTGTTACAGCTTTCCACTCAATAATTCTTTCGCTAAGACTGTTCTTGTGGAATTTGCAAAGTGAGATTTGGAAGCCCATAGAGGTCTATGGTGAAAAAGGAAATATCGTAAGATAAAAACTGAAAAGAAGCTTTCTGAGAAATTGCTTTGTGTTCTGTTAATTCATCTCACATAGTTACAACATTTCCCTCTAAAAGCCTTTCGCTAAGACTGTTCTTGTGGAATTTGCAAAGTGATATTTGGAAGCCCATACAGGGTTATGTTGAAAAAGGAAATATCTTCGGTTAAAAACTGAAAAGAAGGGCCGGGCGCGGTGGCTCAAGCCTGTAATCCCAGCACTTTGGGAGGCCGAGATGGGCGGATCACGAGGTCAGGAGATCGAGACCATCCTGGCTAACACGGTGAAACCCCGTCTCTACTAAAAACACAAAAAACTAGCCGGGCGAAGTGGCGGGCGCCTGTAGTCCCCGCTACTCGGGAGGCTGAGGCAGGAGAATGGCGTAAACGCGGGAGGCGGAGCTTGCAGTGAGCTGAGATCCGGCCACTGCACTCCAGCCCGGGCGACAGAGCAAGACTCCGTCTCAAAAAAAAAAAAAAAAAAAAAAAAAAAAAAAAAAAAAAAAAAAAAAACTGAAAAGAAGCTTTTTGAGAAACTGCTTTGTGTTCTGTTAATTCATCTCACAGAGTTACAACATTCCCCTCAGGAAGCGTTTCGCTAAGACTGTTCTTGTGAAACTTGCAAAGTGATATTTGGAAGCCCATAGAGGGCTATGGCTTAAAAGGAAATATCCTCCGTTAGAAACTGGAAAGAAGCTATCTGAGAAACTGCTTTGTGTTCTGTTAATTCATCTCACAGAGTTACAGTTTTCCCCTCAAGAAGCCGTTCACTAAGACTTTCCTTGTGGAATTTTCAAAGTGATATTTGAAGGCACATAGAGGGCTATGATGAAAAAGAAAACATCCAAAGATAAAAACTGAAATGAAGCTTTCTGTGAAACTGCTTTGTGTTCTGTTAATTCATCTCACAGATTTACAGCTTTCTTATCAAGAAGCCTTTCGGTAAAACTGTTCTTGTGGAATTTGCAAAGTGATATTTGGAAGCCCATAGAGGGCTATGGTGAAAAAGGACATATCTTCCGTTAAAAACTGGAAAGAAGCTTTTTGAGAAACTGCCGTGTGTTCTGTTAAAGCATCTCACCGAGTTACAGCATTCCCCTCAAGAAGGCTTTCGCTAAGACTGTTCTTGTGGGATTTGCAAAGTGATATTTGGAAGCCCATAGAGGACTATGGTGAAAAAGGAAATATCTTTCGTTAAAAACTGGAAAGAAGATATCTGAGAAACTGCTTTGTGTTCTGTTAATTCATCTCACAGCGTTACAGTTTTCCCCTCCCGAAGTCTTTCGCTTCCACAGTTCTTGTGGAATCTGCATAGTGATATTTGGAATCCCATAGAGGGCTATGGTGAAAATGGAAATACCTTCAATTAAAAAATGAAAAGAAGCTTTCCGAGAAACTGCTTTGTGTTCTGTTAATTCATCTCAAAGAATTACAGCTTTCCCCTCAAGAAGCATTCCGCTAAGACTCTTTTTGAGGAATTTCCAAAGTGATATGTGGAAGCCCATAGAGGGCTATGGTGAAAATGGAAACATCCTAAGATACTTACCGAAGAGAAGCTGTCTGAAAAACTGCTTGGTGTTCTGTTAGTTCATCTCACAGAGCTACAGCTTTTCCCTCAAGAAGCCGTTCATTAAGACTGTTTTGTGAAATTTGGAAAGTGATATTTGGAAACCCATAGAGGACTATGGTGAAAAAGGAAATATCTTCCGTTAAAAACTGGAAAGAAGCATTCTGAGAAAATGCCGTGTCTTCTGTTAATACGTCTCACTGAGTTACAGCTTTCCTCTCAAGAAGCCTTTCGCTAAGACTGTTCTTGTGGGATTTGCAATGTGATATTTGGAAGCCCATAGAGGACTATGGTGAGAAAGGAAATATCCTCCGTTAAAAACTGGAAAGAAGATTTGTGAGAAAATGCTTTGTGTTCTGTTAATTCATCTCACAGAGTTAGAGCTTTCCCCTCAAGAAGCCTTTCGCTAAGACTGTTCTTGTGGAATTTGCAAAGTGATATTTGGAAGCCCATAGAGGTCTATGGTGAAAAAGGAAATATCCTCAGTTAAAAACTGGAAAGAAGCTTTCTGAGAAACTGCTTTGTGTTCAGTTAGTTCCTCTCACAGAGTTACAGCTTTCCCCTCAAGAAGACTTTCGCTAAGAATGTTCATGTCGAATTTTCAAAGTGATAATTGGAATCCCATAGAGGGCTATGGTGAAAAAGGAAATATCCTAAGGTAAAAACTGAAAAGTAGGTTTCTGAGAAAATGTTTTGTGTTCTGTTAATTCATCTTACAGTGTTACAGCTTTACCCTCAAGAAGCCTTTCACTAAAACTTTTCTTCTGGAATTTGCAAAGTGATATTTGGAAACCCTATAGCCCTATGGTGAAAATGGAAATATCCTAAGATAAAAAACGAAAAGAAGGTTTCTGGGAAACTGCTTTGAATTCTTTTAATTCATCTTACAGATTTACAGCTTTTATCTACAGAATCCTTTCGCTAAGACTGTTCTTGTGGAATTTGCAAAATGTTTTTGGAAGCCCATAGAGGGCTATGCTGAAAAAGGAAATATCCTAAGATAAAAACTGAAAAGAAGCTTTCTGAGAAACTGCTTTGTGTTCTGTTAATTCATCTCAGAGAGTTACAGCTTTCCCCTCAAGAAGTCTTTCACAAAGACTGTTCTTGTGTAATTTGCAAAGTGATATTTGGAAGACCATAGAGGGCTATGTTGAAAAAGGAAATATAGTAAGATAAAATCCGAAAAGAAGCTTTCTGAGAAACTGCTTTGTGTTCTGTTAGTTCATCTCCCAGAGTTACAGCTTTCCCTTCAAGAAGCAGTTCACTGAGACTATTCTTGTGAAATTTGCAAAGTGATATTAGAAAACTCCTAGAGGGTTATGGTGAAAAAGGAAATATCTTCCGTAAAAAACTGGAAAGAAGCTTTTTGAGAAACTGCCGTGTGTTCTGTTAAAGCATCTCACCGAGTTACAGCTTTCCCTGAAGAAGGCTTTCGCTAAGACTGTTCTTGGGGGATTTGCAAAGTGATATTTGGAAGTCCCTAGAGGGCTATGGTGAAAAAGGAAATATCTTTCGTTAAAAACTGGAAAGAAGATATCTGAGAAACTGCTTTGTGTTCTGTTATTTCATCTCACAGAGTTCCAGTTTTCGCCTCCAGAAGTCTTTCGCTTCCACTGTTCTTGTGGAATTTGCATAGTGATATTTGGAATCCCATAGAGTGCTAAGGTGAAAATGGAAATAACTTCAGTTAAAAAATGAAAAGAAGCTCTCCGAGAAACTGCTTTGTGTTCTGTTAATTCATTTCAAAGAGTTACAGCTTTCCCCTCAAGAAGCCTTCCGCTAAGACTGTTTTTGAGGAATTTCCAAAGTGATATGTGGAAGCCCATAGAGGGCTATGGTGAAAATGGAAATATCGTAAGATACTTACCGAAAAGAAGCTGTTTGAAAAACTGCTTTGTGTTCTGTTAGTTCATCTCACAGAGCTACAGCTTTTCCCTCAAGAAACCGTTCACTAAGACTGTTTTGTGAAATTTGCAAAGTGATATTTGGAAGCCCATAGAGGGCTAAGGTGAAAAAGGAAATATCTTCCGTTAAAAACTGGAAAGAACCATTCTGAGAAAATGCGGTGTGTTCTGTTAGTACATATCACCGAGCTACAGCTTTCCCCTCAGGAAGCCGTTCACTAAGACAGTTCTTGTGGAATTGCAAAGTGATATTTGGAGGCACATAGAGGGCAATGGTGAAAAAGGAAAAATCCTAAGATAAAAACTGAAAAGAAGCTTTCTGAGAAACTGCTTTGTGTTCTGTTAATTCAACTCACAGTTACTCTTTTACCTCAAGAAGCCTTTCGCTAAGACTGTTCTTGTGGAATTTGCAAAGTGATATTTGGAAGCCCATAGAGGTCTATGGTGAAAAAGGAAATATCCTCAGTTAAAAACTGGAAAGAAGCTTTCTGAGAAACTCCTTTGTGTTCAGTTAGTTCCTCTCACAGAGTTACAGCTTTCCCCTCAAGAAGACTTTCGCTAAGACTGTTCATGTGGAATTTTCAAAGTGATAATTGGAATCCCATAGAGGGCTATGGTGAAAAAGGAAATATCCTAAGGTAAAAACTGAAAAGTAGGTTTCTGAGAAAATGTTTTGTGTTCTGTTAATTCATCTTACAGAGTTACAGCTTTACCCTCAAGAAGCCTTTCGCTAAGACTTTTCTTCTGGAATTTGCAAAGTGATATTTGGAAACCCTATAGCCCTATGGTGAAAATGGAAATATCCTAAGATAAAAAACGAAAAGAAGGTTTCTTGGAAACTGCTTTGAATTCTTTTAATTCATCTTACACATTTACAGCGTTTATCTCCAGAATCCTTTCGCTAAGACTGTTCTTGTGGAATTTGCAAAATGTTTTTGGAAGCCCATAGAGGGCTATGCTGAAAAAGGAAATATCCTAAGATAAAAACTGAAAAGAAGCTTTCTGAGAAACTGCTTTGTGTTCTGTTAATTCATCTCAGAGAGTTACAGCTTTCCCCTCAAGAAGTCTTTCACAAAGACTGTTCTTGTGTAATTTGCAAAGTGATATTTGGAAGACCATAGAGGGCTATGTTGAAAAAGGAAATATAGTAAGATAAAATCCGAAAAGAAGCTTTCTGAGAAACTGCTTTGTGTTCTGTTAATTCATCTCAAAGTGTCACAGATTTCCCC
Organism: Chlorocebus sabaeus; assembly: GCF_047675955.1. Taxonomy (NCBI): domain Eukaryota; kingdom Metazoa; phylum Chordata; class Mammalia; order Primates; family Cercopithecidae; genus Chlorocebus; species Chlorocebus sabaeus. The sequence continues at coordinate 279,564 of NW_027327335.1, forward strand.
TCATGAGGCCGTTCACTAAGACTGTTCTTCTGAAATTTGGAAAGTGATATTTAGAATCTCATAGAGGGCAATGGTGAAAAAGGAAATATTTTCCGATAAAAACTGTAAAGAAGCTTTCTGATAAACTGCTTGGTGTTCTGTTAGTTCATCTCACAGAGTTACAGCTTTCCCTTCAAGAAGCAGTTCACTGAGACTATTCTTGTGAAATTTGCAAAGTGATATTAGAAAACTCCTAGAGGGCTATGGTGAAAAAGGAAATATCTTCCGTTAAAAACTGGAAAGAAGCTTTTTGAGAAACTGCCGTGTGTTCTGTTAAAGCATCTCACCGAGTTACAGCTTTCCCCTCAAGAAGGCTTTCGCTAAGACTGTTCTTGTGGGATTTGCAAAGTGATATTTGGAAGTCCCTAGAGGGCTATGGTGAAAAAGGAAATATCTTTCGTTAAAAACTGGAAAGAAGATATCTGAGAAACTGCTTTGTGTTCTGTTAAATCATCTCACAGAGTTACAGTTTTCCCCTCCAGAAGTCTTTCGCTTCCACTGTTCTTGTGGAATTTGCATAGTGATATTTGGAATCCCATAGAGGGCTATGGTGAAAATGGAAATAACTTCAGTTAAAAAATGAAAAGAAGCTTTCCGAGAAACTGCTTTGTGTTCTGTTAATTCATCTCAAAGAGTTACAGCTTTCCCCTCAAGAAGCCTTCCGCTAAGACTGTTTTTGAGGAATTTCCAAAGTGATATGTGAAAGCCCATAGAGGGCTATGGTGAAAATGGAAATATCGTAAGATACTTACCGAAAAGAAGCTGTCTGAAAAAGTGCTTTGTGTTCTGTTAGTTCATCTCACAGAGCTACAGCTTTTCCCTCAAGAAGCCGTTCACTAAGACTGTTTTGTGAAATTTGCAAAGTGATATTTGGAAGCCCATAGAGGGCTAAGGTGAAAAAGGAAATATCTTCCGTTAAAAACTGGAAAGAACCATTCTGAGAAAATGCGGTGTGTTCTGTTAGTACATATCACTGAGCTACAGCTTTCCCCTCAGGAAGCCGTTCACTAAGACAGTTCTTGTGGAATTGCAAAGTGATATTTGGAGGCACATAGAGGGCAATGGTGAAAAAGGAAACATCCTAAGATAAAAACTGAAAGGAAGCTTTCTGAGAAACTGCTTTGTGTTCTGTTAATTCAACTCACAGTTACTCTTTTATCTCAGGAAGCCTTTCGCTAAGACTGTCTGTGTGGAATTTCCAAAGTGATATTTCGATACCCATAGTAGGCTATGGTGAAAATGGAAATATCCTAAGATAAAAACCGAAAAGAAGCTGTATGGAAAGCAGCTTTGTGTTTTGTTAGTTCACTCACAGAGTTACAGCTTTCCCCTCAAGGAGCCGTTAACTAAGACAGTTTTGTGAAATTTGCAAAGTGATATTTGGAAGACCATAGAGGGCTATGTTGAAAAAGGAAATATAGTAAGATAAAATCCGAAAAGAAGCTTTCTGAGAAACTGCTTTGTGTTCTGTTAATTCATCTCAAAGTGTCACAGATTTCCCCTCATGAGGCCGTTCACTAAGACTGTTCTTGTGGAATTTGCAAAGTCATATTTGGAAGCCCATAGAGGACTATGGTGAAAAAGGAACTAACTTCCGTTAAAAACTGGAAAGAAGATTTGTGAGAAACTGCTTTGTGTTCTGTTAATTCAACTCACAGAGTTACAGATTTCCCCTTCAGAAGCCTTTCGCTAAGACTGTTCTTCTGGAATTTGCAAAGTGATATTTGGAAGCCCATGGAGGGCTATGGTGAAAAGGGAAATAACTTCCGTTAAAAACTGGAAAGAAGCTTTCTGAGAAACTGCCGTGTGTTCTGTTAATATATCTCACCGAGTTACAGCTTTCCCCTCAAGAAGCCTTTCTATAAGACTGTTCTTGTGGAATTTGCAAAGTGATACTTGGAAGCCCATAGAGGGCTATTTTGAAAATGGAAATATCCTAAGATAAAAACCGAAAAGAAGCTGTCTGAGAAACTGCTTTGTGTTGTGTTAGTTCATCTCACAGTGTTACAGCTTTCCCCTCAAGAAGCCCTTCACTAAGACTGTTCTTGTGAAATTTGCAAACTGATATTTGTAATCCCATAGAGGACTTGGGTGAAAAAGGAAATATCTTTCGTTAAAAACTGGAAAGAAGATTTCTGAGAAACTGCTTTGTGTTCTGTTAATTCATCTCAGAGAGTTACAGAATTCCCCTCAAGAGGCCGTTCACTAAGACTGTTCTTGTGGAATTTGCAAAGTGATATTTTGAAGCCCATAGTGGACTATGGTGAATAAGCAAATATCTTCCGCTAAAAACTGGAAAGAACCTTTCTGTGAAACTGCTTTGTGTTCCGTTAATTAATCTCACAGAGTTACAGCTTTTCTATCATGAATCCGATCATTAAGGCTGTTCTTTTGGAATATGCAAAGTGATATTTGGAAGCCCATAGAGGGCTACGGTGAAAAAGGAAATATCCTAAGACAAAAACTGAAAGGAAGCTTTCTGAGAAACTGCTTTGTGTTCTGTTAATTCGTCACCAGAGTTACAGCTTTCCCCTCAAAAAGCCTTTCGCTAAGACTGTTCTTGTGGAATTTGCAAAGTGAAATTTGGAAGCCCATTGAGGGCTATGATGAAAAAGGACATTTCTTCCATTAAAAACCTGAGAAACTGCTTCGTGTTTTGTTAGTTCATCTCACAGAATTACAGCGTTCCTCCCAGAAGCCTTTCGCTAAGACTGTTCTTGTGGAATTTGCAAAGTGATCTTAGAAGCCTGTAGAGGGCTATGGTGAAAAAGGAAATAACTTACGTTAAAAATTGGAAAGAAGCTTTCTGAGAAACTGATGTGTGTTCTGTTAAAACATCTCACTGTGTTACAGCTTTCACCTCAAGAAGCCTTTCGCTAAGACTGTTCTTGTGGAATTTTCTAAGTGATATTTGGAAGCCCATAGAGGGCTATGGGAAAAAGAAAATATCTTCGGTTGAAAACTGGAAAGAAGCTTTCTGAGAAACAGCTCTGTGTTCTGTTAATTCATTTCAGAGAGTTACAGCTTTCCGCTCCAGAAGTCTTTCACTAAGACTGCTCTTTTGGAATTTGCAAAGTGATATTTGGAAGCCCATAGAGGGCTATGGTGAAAAAGGAAATATCTTCCGTTAAAAACTGGAAAGAAGCATTCTGAGATACTGCCGTGTGTTCTGTTAATACATCTAACCGAGTTACAGCTTTCCCCTCTAGAAGCCTTTCGCTAAGACTGTTCTTGTGGCATTTGCAATGTGATATTTGGAGGCCCTTAGAGGGCTATGGTGAAAAAGGAAATATCTTCAGTTAAAAACTGGAAAGAAGCTTTATGAGAAACTGCTTTGTGTTCTGTTAATTCATCTCACAGAGTTACAGGATTCCCCTCCAGAAGCCTTTCCCGAAGACTGTTCTTGTGGGATTTGCAAAGTGATATTTGGAAGCCCATAGAGGGCTATGGTGAAAAAGGAAATATCTTCAGTTAAAAACTGGAAAGAAGCTTTCTGAGAAACTGCCATGTGTTCTGATAATAGACCTCACCCAGTTACAGCTTTCCCTTTAAGAAGCCTTTCGCTAAGACTGTTGTTGTGGGATTTGCAAAATGATATTTGGAAGCCCATAGAGCGCTATGGTGAAAAAGGAAATATCTTCTGTTAAAAAGCGGAAAGAAGCTTTCTGAGAAACTCCTTTTTGTTCTGTTAATTCACCTCAAAGTGTTACAGCTTTCCACTCAATAACTCTTTCGCTAAGACTGTTCTTGTGGAATTTGCAAAGTGAGATTTGGAAGCCCATAGAGGTCTATGGTGAAAAAGGAAATATCGTAAGATAAAAACTGAAAAGAAGCTTTCTGAGAAATTGCTTTGTGTTCTGTTAATTCATCTCACATAGTTACAACATTTCCCTCTAAAAGCCTTTCGCTAAGACTGTTCTTGTGGAATTTGCAAAGTGATATTTGGAAGCCCATACAGGGTTATGTTGAAAAAGGAAATATCTTCGGTTAAAAACTGAAAAGAAGGGCCGGGCGCGGTGGCTCAAGCCTGTAATCCCAGCACTTTGGGAGGCCGAGATGGGCAGATCACGAGGTCAGGAGATCGAGACCATCCTGGCTAACACGGTGAAACCCCGTCTCTACTAAAAACACAAAAAGCTAGCCGGGCGAAGTGGCGGGCGCCTGTAGTCCCCGCTACTCGGGAGGCTGAGGCAGGAGAATGGCGTAAACCAGGGAGGCGGAGCTTGCAGTGAGCTGAGATCCGGCCACTGCACTCCAGCCCGGGCGACAGAGCAAGACTCCGTCTCAAAAAAAAAAAAAAAAAAAACTGAAAAGAAGCTTTTTGAGAAACTGCTTTGTGTTCTGTTAATTCATCTCACAGAGTTACAACATTCCCCTCAGGAAGCGTTTCGCTAAGACTGTTCTTGTGAAACTTGCAAAGTGATATTTGGAAGCCCATAGAGGGCTATGGCTTAAAAGGAAATATCCTCCGTTAGAAACTGGAAAGAAGCTATCTGAGAAACTGCTTTGTGTTCTGTTAATTCATCTCACAGAGTTACAGTTTTCCCCTCAAGAAGCCGTTCACTAAGACTTTCCTTGTGGAATTTTCAAAGTGATATTTGAAGGCACATAGAGGGCTATGATGAAAAAGAAAACATCCAAAGATAAAAACTGAAATGAAGCTTTCTGTGAAACTGCTTTGTGTTCTGTTAATTCATCTCACAGATTTACAGCTTTCTTATCAAGAAGCCTTTCGGTAAAACTGTTCTTGTGGAATTTGCAAAGTGATATTTGGAAGCCCATAGAGGGCTATGGTGAAAAAGGACATATCTTCCGTTAAAAACTGGAAAGAAGCTTTTTGAGAAACTGCCGTGTGTTCTGTTAAAGCATCTCACCGAGTTACAGCATTCCCCTCAAGAAGGCTTTCGCTAAGACTGTTCTTGTGGGATTTGCAAAGTGATATTTGGAAGCCCATAGAGGACTATGGTGAAAAAGGAAATATCTTTCGTTAAAAACTGGAAAGAAGATATCTGAGAAACTGCTTTGTGTTCTGTTAATTCATCTCACAGCGTTACAGTTTTCCCCTCCCGAAGTCTTTCGCTTCCACAGTTCTTGTGGAATCTGCATAGTGATATTTGGAATCCCATAGAGGGCTATGGTGAAAATGGAAATACCTTCAATTAAAAAATGAAAAGAAGCTTTCCGAGAAACTGCTTTGTGTTCTGTTAATTCATCTCAAAGAATTACAGCTTTCCCCTCAAGAAGCATTCCGCTAAGACTGTTTTTGAGGAATTTCCAAAGTGATATGTGGAAGCCCATAGAGGGCTATGGTGAAAATGGAAACATCCTAAGATACTTACCGAAGAGAAGCTGTCTGAAAAACTGCTTGGTGTTCTGTTAGTTCATCTCACAGAGCTACAGCTTTTCCCTCAAGAAGCCGTTCATTAAGACTGTTTTGTGAAATTTGGAAAGTGATATTTGGAAACCCATAGAGGACTATGGTGAAAAAGGAAATATCTTCCGTTAAAAACTGGAAAGAAGCATTCTGAGAAAATGCCGTGTCTTCTGTTAATACGTCTCACTGAGTTACAGCTTTCCTCTCAAGAAGCCTTTCGCTAAGACTGTTCTTGTGGGATTTGCAATGTGATATTTGGAAGCCCATAGAGGACTATGGTGAGAAAGGAAATATCCTCCGTTAAAAACTGGAAAGAAGATTTGTGAGAAAATGCTTTGTGTTCTGTTAATTCATCTCACAGAGTTAGAGCTTTCCCCTCAAGAAGCCTTTCGCTAAGACTGTTCTTGTGGAATTTGCAAAGTGATATTTGGAAGCCCATAGAGGTCTATGGTGAAAAAGGAAATATCCTCAGTTAAAAACTGGAAAGAAGCTTTCTGAGAAACTGCTTTGTGTTCAGTTAGTTCCTCTCACAGAGTTACAGCTTTCCCCTCAAGAAGACTTTCGCTAAGAATGTTCATGTCGAATTTTCAAAGTGATAATTGGAATCCCATAGAGGGCTATGGTGAAAAAGGAAATATCCTAAGGTAAAAACTGAAAAGTAGGTTTCTGAGAAAATGTTTTGTGTTCTGTTAATTCATCTTACAGTGTTACAGCTTTACCCTCAAGAAGCCTTTCACTAAAACATTTCTTCTGGAATTTGCAAAGTGATATTTGGAAACCCTATAGCCCTATGGTGAAAATGGAAATATCCTAAGATAAAAAAAGAAAAGAAGGTTTCTGGGAAACTGCTTTGAATTCTTTTAATTCATCTTACAGATTTACAGCTTTTATCTACAGAATCCTTTCGCTAAGACTGTTCTTGTGGAATTTGCAAAATGTTTTTGGAAGCCCATAGAGGGCTATGCTGAAAAAGGAAATATCCTAAGATAAAAACTGAAAAGAAGCTTTCTGAGAAACTGCTTTGTGTTCTGTTAATTCATCTCACAGAGTTACAGCTTTCCCCTCAAGAAGTCTTTCACAAAGACTGTTCTTGTGTAATTTGCAAAGTGATATTTGGAAGACCATAGAGGGCTATGTTGAAAAAGGAAATATAGTAAGATAAAATCCGAAAAGAAGCTTTCTGAGAAACTGCTTTGTGTTCTGTTAATTCATCTCAAAGTGTCACAGATTTCCCCTCATGAGGCCGTTCACTAAGACTGTTCTTCTGAAATTTGGAAAGTGATATTTAGAATCTCATAGAGGGCAATGGTGAAAAAGGAAATATTTTCCGATAAAAACTGTAAAGAAGCTTTCTGATAAACTGCTTGGTGTTCTGTTAGTTCATCTCACAGAGTTACAGCTTTCCCTTCAAGAAGCAGTTCACTGAGACTATTCTTGTGAAATTTGCAAAGTGATATTAGAAAACTCCTAGAGGGCTATGGTGAAAAAGGAAATATCTTCCGTTAAAAACTGGAAAGAAGCTTTTTGAGAAACTGCCGTGTGTTCTGTTAAAGCATCTCACCGAGTTACAGCTTTCCCCTCAAGAAGGCTTTCGCTAAGACTGTTCTTGTGGGATTTGCAAAGTGATATTTGGAAGTCCCTAGAGGGCTATGGTGAAAAAGGAAATATCTTTCGTTAAAAACTGGAAAGAAGATATCTGAGAAACTGCTTTGTGTTCTGTTAAATCATCTCACAGAGTTACAGTTTTCCCCTCCAGAAGTCTTTCGCTTCCACTGTTCTAGTGGAATTTGCATAGTGATATTTGGAATCCCATAGAGGGCTATGGTGAAAATGGAAATAACTTCAGTTAAAAAATGAAAAGAAGCTTTCCGAGAAACTGCTTTGTGTTCTGTTAATTCATCTCAAAGAGTTACAGCTTTCCCCTCAAGAAGCCTTCCGCTAAGACTGTTTTTGAGGAATTTCCAAAGTGATATGTGAAAGCCCATAGAGGGCTATGGTGAAAATGGAAATATCGTAAGATACTTACCGAAAAGAAGCTGTCTGAAAAAGTGCTTTGTGTTCTGTTAGTTCATCTCACAGAGCTACAGCTTTTCCCTCAAGAAGCCGTACACTAAGACTGTTTTGTGAAATTTGCAAAGTGATATTTGGAAGCCCATAGAGGGCTAAGGTGAAAAAGGAAATATCTTCCGTTAAAAACTGGAAAGAACCATTCTGAGAAAATGCGGTGTGTTCTGTTAGTACATATCACTGAGCTACAGCTTTCCCCTCAGGAAGCCGTTCACTAAGACAGTTCTTGTGGAATTGCAAAGTGATATTTGGAGGCACATAGAGGGCAATGGTGAAAAAGGAAACATCCTAAGATAAAAACTGAAAAGAAGCTTTCTGAGAAACTGCTTTGTGTTCTGTTAATTCAACTCACAGATACTCTTTTACCTCAAGAAGCCTTTCGCTAAGACTGTTCTTGTGGAATTTGCAAAGTGATATTTGGAAGCCCATAGAGGTCTATGGTGAAAAAAGAAATATCCTCAGTTAAAAACTGGAAAGAAGCTTTCTGAGAAACTCCTTTGTGTTCAGTTAGTTCCTCTCACAGAGTTACAGCTTTCCCCTCAAGAAGACTTTCGCTAAGACTGTTCATGTGGAATTTTCAAAGTGATAATTGGAATCCCATAGAGGGCTATGGTGAAAAAGGAAATATCCTAAGGTAAAAACTGAAAAGTAGGTTTCTGAGAAAATGTTTTGTGTTCTGTTAATTCATCTTACAGAGTTACAGCTTTACCCTCAAGAAGCCTTTCGCTAAGACTTTTCTTCTGGAATTTGCAAAGTGATATTTGGAAACCCTATAGCCCTATGGTGAAAATGGAAATATCCTAAGATAAAAAACGAAAAGAAGGTTTCTGAGAAACTGCTTTGAATTCTTTTAATTCATCTTACAGATTTACAGCTTTTATCTCCAGAATCCTTTCGCTAAGACTGTTCTTGTGGAATTTGCAAAATGTTTTTGGAATCCCGTAGAGGGCTATGCTGAAAAAGGAAATATCCTAAGATAAAAACTGAAAAGAAGCTTTCTGAGAAACTGCTTTGTGTTCTGTTAATTCATCTCAGAGAGTTACAGCTTTCCCCTCAAGAAGTCTTTCACAAAGTCTGTTCTTGTGTAATTTGCAAAGTGATATTTGGAAGACCATAGAGGGCTATGTTGAAAAAGGAAATATAGTAAGATAAAATCCGAAAAGAAGCTTTCTGAGAAACTGCTTTGTGTTCTGTTAATTCATCTCAAAGTGTCACAGATTTCCCCTCATGAGGCCGTTCACTAAGACTGTTCTTCTGAAATTTGGAAAGTGATATTTAGAATCTCATAGAGGGCAATGGTGAAAAAGGAAATATTTTCCGATAAAAACTGTAAAGAAGCTTTCTGATAAACTGCTTGGTGTTCTGTTAGTTCATCTCACAGAGTTACAGCTTTCCCTTCAAGAAGCAGTTCACTGAGACTATTCTTGTGAAATTTGCAAAGTGATATTAGAAAACTCCTAGAGGGCTATGGTGAAAAAGGAAATATCTTCCGTTAAAAACTGGAAAGAAGCTTTTTGAGAAACTGCCGTGTGTTCTGTTAAAGCATCTCACCGAGTTACAGCTTTCCCCTCAAGAAGGCTTTCGCTAAGACTGTTCTGGTGGGATTTGCAAAGTGATATTTGGAAGTCCCTAGAGGGCTATGGTGAAAAAGGAAATATCTTTCGTTAAAAACTGGAAAGAAGATATCTGAGAAACTGCTTTGTGTTCTGTTAAATCATCTCACAGAGTTACAGTTTTCCCCTCCAGAAGTCTTTCGCTTCCACTGTTCTTGTGGAATTTGCATAGTGATATTTGGAATCCCATAGAGGGCTATGGTGAAAATGGAAATAACTTCAGTTAAAAAATGAAAAGAAGCTTTCCGAGAAACTGCTTTGTGTTCTGTTAATTCATCTCAAAGAGTTACAGCTTTCCCCTCAAGAAGCCTTCCGCTAAGACTGTTTTTGAGGAATTTCCAAAGTGATATGTGAAAGCCCATAGAGGGCTATGGTGAAAATGGAAATATCGTAAGATACTTACCGAAAAGAAGCTGTCTGAAAAAGTGCTTTGTGTTCTGTTAGTTCATCTCACAGAGCTACAGCTTTTCCCTCAAGAAGCCGTTCACTAAGACTGTTTTGTGAAATTTGCAAAGTGATATTTGGAAGCCCATAGAGGGCTAAGGTGAAAAAGGAAATATCTTCCGTTAAAAACTGGAAAGAACCATTCTGAGAAAATGCGGTGTGTTCTGTTAGTACATATCACTGAGCTACAGCTTTCCCCTCAGGAAGCCGTTCACTAAGACTTTTCTTGTGGAATTGCAAAGTGATATTTGGAGGCACATAGAGGGCAATGGTGAAAAAGGAAACATCCTAAGATAAAAACTGAAAAGAAGCTTTCTGAGAAACTGCTTTGTGTTCTGTTAATTCAACTCACAGTTACTCTTTTACCTCAGGAAGCCTTTCGCTAAGGCTGTTTTTGTGGAATTTCCAAAGTGATATTTCGATACCCATAGTAGGCTATGGTGAAAATGGAAATATCCTAAGATAAAAACTGAAAAGAAGCTGTATGGAAAGCTGCTTTGTGTTTTGTTAGTTCACTCACAGAGTTACAGCTTTCCCCTCAAGGAGCCGTTAACTAAGACTGTTTTGTGAAATTTGCAAAGTGATATTTGGAAGCCCATAGAGGGCTAAGGTGAAAAAGGAAATATCTTCCGTTAAAAACTGGAAAGAACCATTCTGAGAAAATGCGGTGTGTTCTGTTAGTACATATCACCGAGGTACAGCTTTCCTCTCAAGAAGCCTTTCGCTAAGACTGTTCTTGTGGGATTTCCAAAGTGATATTTGGAAGCCCATAGAGGTCTATAGTGAAAAAGGAAATGTCTTCAGTTAAATACTGGAAAGAAGCTTTCTGAGAGACTGCTTTGTGTTCTGTTAATTCATCTCACAGAGTTACAGCTTCCCCCCTCAAGAAGCCTTTCGCTATGACTGTTCTTGTGGAATTTGCAAAGTCATATTTGGAAGCCCATAGAGGACTATGGTGAAAAAGGAACTAACTTCCGTTAAAAACTGGAAAGAAGATTTGTGAGAAACTGCTTTGTGTTCTGTTAATTCAACTCACAGAGTTACAGATTTCCCCTTCAGAAGCCTTTCGCTAAGACTGTTCTTCTGGAATTTGCAAAGTGATATTTGGAAGCCCATGGAGGGCTATGGTGAAAAGGGAAATAACTTCCGTTAAAAACTGGAAAGAAGCTTTCTGAGAAACTGCCGTGTGTTCTGTTAATATATCTCACCGAGTTACAGCTTTCCCCTCAAGAAGCCTTTCTATAAGACTGTTCTTGTGGAATTTGCAAAGTGATACTTGGAAGCCCATAGAGGGCTATTTTGAAAATGGAAATATCCTAAGATAAAAACCGAAAAGAAGCTGTCTGAGAAACTGCTTTGTGTTGTGTTAGTTCATCTCACAGTGTTACAGCTTTCCCCTCAAGAAGCCCTTCACTAAGACTGTTCTTGTGAAATTTGCAAACTGATATTTGTAATCCCATAGAGGACTTGGGTGAAAAAGGAAATATCTTTCGTTAAAAACTGGAAAGAAGATTTCTGAGAAACTGCTTTGTGTTCTGTCAATTCATCTCAGAGAGTTACAGAATTCCCCTCAAGAGGCCGTTCACTAAGACTGTTCTTGTGGAATTTGCAAAGTGATATTTTGAAGCCCATAGTGGACTATGGTGAATAAGCAAATATCTTCCGCTAAAAACTGGAAAGAACCTTTCTGTGAAACTGCTTTGTGTTCCGTTAATTAATCTCACAGAGTTACAGCTTTTCTATCATGAATCCGATCACTAAGGCTGTTCTTTTGGAATATGCAAAGTGATATTTGGAAGCCCATAGAGGGCTACGGTGAAAAAGGAAATATCCTAAGACAAAAACTGAAAAGAAGCTTTCTGAGAAACTGCTTTGTGTTCTGTTAATTCGTCACCAGAGTTACAGCTTTCCCCTCAAAAAGCCTTTCGCTAAGACTGTTCTTGTGGAATTTGCAAAGTGAAATTTGGAAGCCCATTGAGGGCTATGATGAAAAAGGACATTTCTTCCATTAAAAACCTGAGAAACTGCTTCGTGTTTTGTTAGTTCATCTCACAGAATTACAGCGTTGCTCCCAGAAGCCTTTCGCTAAGACTGTTCTTGTGGAATTTGCAAAGTGATCTTAGAAGCCCGTAGAGGGCTATGGTGAAAAAGGAAATAACTTACGTTAAAAATTGGAAAGAAGCTTTCTGAGAAACTGATGTGTGTTCTGTTAAAACATCTCACCGTGTTACAGCTTTCACCTCAAGAAGCCTTTCGCTAAGACTGTTCTTGTGGAATTTTCTAAGTGATATTTGGAAGCCCATAGAGGGCTATGGGAAAAAGAAAATATCTTCGGTTGAAAACTGGAAAGAAGCTTTCTGAGAAACAGCTCTGTGTTCTGTTAATTCATTTCAGAGAGTTACAGCTTTCCGCTCCAGAAGTCTTTCACTAAGACTGCTCTTTTGGAATTTGCAAAGTGATATTTGGAAGCCCTTAGAGGGCTATGGTGAAAAAGGAAATATCTTCCGTTAAAAACTGGAAAGAAGCATTCTGAGATACTGCCGTGTGTTCTGTTAATACATCTAACCGAGTTACAGCTTTCCCCTCTAGAAGCCTTTTGCTAAGACTGTTCTTGTGGCATTTGCAATGTGATATTTGGAGGCCCTTAGAGGGCTATGGTGAAAAAGGAAATATCTTCAGTTAAAAACTGGAAAGAAGCTTTATGAGAAACTGCTTTGTGTTCTGTTAATTCATCTCACAGAGTTACAGGATTCCCCTCCAGAAGCCTTTCCCGAAGACTGTTCTTGTGGAATTTGCAAAGTGATATTTGGAAGCCCATAGAGGGCTATGGTGAAAAAGGAAATATCTTCAGTTAAAAACTGGAAAGAAGCTTTCTGAGAAACTGCCATGTGTTCTGATAATAGACCTCACCCAGTTACAGCTTTCCCTTCAAGAAGCCTTTCGCTAAGACTGTTGTTGTGGGATTTGCAAAATGATATTGGGAAGCCCATAGAGCGCTATGGTGAAAAAGGAAATATCTTCTGTTAAAAAGCGGAAAGAAGCTTTCTGAGAAACTCCTTTTTGTTCTGTTAATTCACCTCAAAGTGTTACAGCTTTCCACTCAATAACTCTTTCGCTAAGACTGTTCTTGTGGAATTTGCAAAGTGAGATTTGGAAGCCCATAGAGGTCTATGGTGAAAAAGGAAATATCGTAAGATAAAAACTGAAAAGAAGCTTTCTGAGAAATTGCTTTGTGTTCTGTTAATTCATCTCACATAGTTACAACATTTCCCTCTAAAAGCCTTTCGCTAAGACTGTTCTTGTGGAATTTGCAAAGTGATATTTGGAAGCCCATACAGGGTTATGTTGAAAAAGGAAATATCTTCGGTTAAAAACTGAAAAGAAGGGCCGGGCGCGGTGGCTCAAGCCTGTAATCCCAGCACTTTGGGAGGCCGAGATGGGCGGATCACGAGGTCAGGAGATCGAGACCATCCTGGCTAACACGGTGAAACCCCGTCTCTACTAAAAACACAAAAAACTAGCCGGGCGAAGTGGCGGGCGCCTGTAGTCCCCGCTACTCGGGAGGCTGAGGCAGGAGAATGGCGTAAACCCGGGAGGCGGAGCTTGCAGTGAGCTGAGATCCGGCCACTGCACTCCAGCCCGGGCGACAGAGCAAGACTCCGTCTAAAAAAAAAAAAAAAAAAAAAAAAAAAAAAAAAAAAAAAAAAAAAAACTGAAAAGAAGCTTTTTGAGAAACTGCTTTGTGTTCTGTTAATTCATCTCACAGAGTTACAACATTCCCCTCAGGAAGCGTTTCGCTAAGACTGTTCTTGTGAAACTTGCAAAGTGATATTTGGAAGCCCATAGAGGGCTATGGCTTAAAAGGAAATATCCTCCGTTAGAAACTGGAAAGAAGCTATCTGAGAAACTGCTTTGTGTTCTGTTAATTCATCTCACAGAGTTACAGTTTTCCCCTCAAGAAGCCGCTCACTAAGACTTTCCTTGTGGAATTTTCAAAGTGATATTTGAAGGCACATAGAGGGCTATGATGAAAAAGAAAACATCCAAAGATAAAAACTGAAATGAAGCTTTCTGTGAAACTGCTTTGTGTTCTGTTAATTCATCTCACAGATTTACAGCTTTCTTATCAAGAAGCCTTTCGGTAAAACTGTTCTTGTGGAATTTGCAAAGTGATATTTGGAAGCCCATAGAGGGCTATGGTGAAAAAGGACATATCTTCCGTTAAAAACTGGAAAGAAGCTTTTTGAGAAACTGCCGTGTGTTCTGTTAAAGCATCTCACCGAGTTACAGCATTCCCCTCAAGAAGGCTTTCGCTAAGACTGTTCTTGTGGGATTTGCAAAGTGATATTTGGAAGCCCATAGAGGACTATGGTGAAAAAGGAAATATCTTTCGTTAAAAACTGGAAAGAAGATATCTGAGAAACTGCTTTGTGTTCTGTTAATTCGTCTCACAGAGTTCCAGTTTTCCCCTCCCGAAGTCTTTCGCTTCCACAGTTCTTGTGGAATCTGCATAGTGATATTTGGAATCCCATAGAGGGCTATGGTGAAAATGGAAATACCTTCAATTAAAAAATGAAAAGAAGCTTTCCGAGAAACTGCTTTGTGTTCTGTTAATTCATCTCAAAGAATTACAGCTTTCCCCTCAAGAAGCATTCCGCTAAGACTGTTTTTGAGGAATTTCCAAAGTGATATGTGGAAGCCCATAGAGGGCTATGGTGAAAATGGAAACATCCTAAGATACTTACCGAAGAGAAGCTGTCTGAAAAACTGCTTGGTGTTCTGTTAGTTCATCTCACAGAGCTACAGCTTTTCCCTCAAGAAGCCGTTCATTAAGACTGTTTTGTGAAATTTGGAAAGTGATATTTGGAAACCCATAGAGGACTATGGTGAAAAAGGAAATATCTTCCGTTAAAAACTGGAAAGAAGCATTCTGAGAAAATGCCGTGTCTTCTGTTAATACGTCTCACTGAGTTACAGCTTTCCTCTCAAGAAGCCTTTCGCTAAGACTGTTCTTGTGGGATTTGCAATGTGATATTTGGAAGCCCATAGAGGACTATGGTGAGAAAGGAAATATCCTCCGTTAAAAACTGGAAAGAAGATTTGTGAGAAAATGCTTTGTGTTCTGTTAATTCATCTCACAGAGTTAGAGCTTTCCCCTCAAGAAGCCTTTCGCTAAGACTGTTCTTGTGGAATTTGCAAAGTGATATTTGGAAGCCCATAGAGGTCTATGGTGAAAAAGGAAATATCCTCAGTTAAAAACTGGAAAGAAGCTTTCTGAGAAACTCCTTTGTGTTCAGTTAGTTCCTCTCACAGAGTTACAGCTTTCCCCTCAAGAAGACTTTCGCTAAGAATGTTCATGTCGAATTTTCAAAGTGATAATTGGAATCCCATAGAGGGCTATGGTGAAAAAGGAAATATCCTAAGGTAAAAACTGAAAAGTAGGTTTCTGAGAAAATGTTTTGTGTTCTGTTAATTCATCTTACAGTGTTACAGCTTTACCCTCAAGAAGCCTTTCACTAAAACATTTCTTCTGGAATTTGCAAAGTGATATTTGGAAACCCTATAGCCCTATGGTGAAAATGGAAATATCCTAAGATAAAAAAAGAAAAGAAGGTTTCTGGGAAACTGCTTTGAATTCTTTTAATTCATCTTACAGATTTACAGCTTTTATCTACAGAATCCTTTCGCTAAGACTGTTCTTGTGGAATTTGCAAAATGTTTTTGGAAGCCCATAGAGGGCTATGCTGAAAAAGGAAATATCCTAAGATAAAAACTGAAAAGAAGCTTTCTGAGAAACTGCTTTGTGTTCTGTTAATTCATCTCACAGAGTTACAGCTTTCCCCTCAAGAAGTCTTTCACAAAGACTGTTCTTGTGTAATTTGCAAAGTGATATTTGGAAGACCATAGAGGGCTATGTTGAAAAAGGAAATATAGTAAGATAAAATCCGAAAAGAAGCTTTCTGAGAAACTGCTTTGTGTTCTGTTAATTCATCTCAAAGTGTCACAGATTTCCCCTCATGAGGCCGTTCACTAAGACTGTTCTTCTGAAATTTGGAAAGTGATATTTAGAATCTCATAGAGGGCAATGGTGAAAAAGGAAATATTTTCCGATAAAAACTGTAAAGAAGCTTTCTGATAAACTGCTTTGTGTTCTGTTAGTTCATCTCACAGAGTTACAGCTTTCCCTTCAAGAAGCAGTTCACTGAGACTATTCTTGTGAAATTTGCAAAGTGATATTAGAAAACTCCTAGAGGGTTATGGTGAAAAAGGAAATATCTTCCGTAAAAATCTGGAAAGAAGCTTTTTGAGAAACTGCCGTGTGTTCTGTTAAAGCATCTCACCGAGTTACAGCTTTCCCTGAAGAAGGCTTTCGCTAAGACTGTTCTTGTGGGATTTGCAAAGTGATATTTGGAAGTCCCTAGAGGGCTATGGTGAAAAAGGAAATATCTTTCGTTAAAAACTGGAAAGAAGATATCTGAGAAACTGCTTTGTGTTCTGTTAATTCATCTCACAGAGTTCCAGTTTTCCCCTCCAGAAGTCTTTCGCTTTCACTGTTCTTGTGGAATTTGCATAGTGATATTTGGAATCCCATAGAGTGCTATGGTGAAAATGGAAATAACTTCAGATAAAAAATGAAAAGAAGCTTTCCGAGAAACTGCTTTGTGTTCTGTTAATTCATTTCAAAGAGTTACAGCTTTCCCCTCAAGAAGCCTTCCGCTAAGACTGTTTTTGAGGAATTTCCAAAGTGATATGTGGAAGCCCATAGAGGGCTATGGTGAAAATGGAAATATCGTAAGATACTTACCGAAAAGAAGCTGTCTGAAAAAGTGCTTTGTGTTCTGTTAGTTCATCTCACAGAGCTACAGCTTTTCCCTCAAGAAACCGTTCACTAAGACTGTTTTGTGAAATTTGCAAAGTGATATTTGGAAGCCCATAGAGGGCTAAGGTGAAAAAGGAAATATCTTCCATTAAAAACTGGAAAGAACCATTCTGAGAAAATGCGGTGTGTTCTGTTAGTATATATCACCGAGCAACAGCTTTCCCCTCAGGAAGCCGTTCACTAAGACTGTTCTTGTGGAATTGCAAAGTGATATTTGGAGGCACATAGAGGGCAATGGTGAAAAAGGAAACATCCTAAGATAAAAACTGAAAAGAAGCTTTCTGAGAAACTGCTTTGTGTTCTGTTAATTCAACTCACAGTTACTCTTTTACCTCAGGAAGCCTTTCGCTAAGACTGTTCTTGTGGAATTTGCAAAGTGATATTTGGAAGCCCATAGAGGTCTATGGTGAAAAAGGAAATATCCTCAGTTAAAAACTGGAAAGAAGCTTTCTGAGAAACTCCTTTGTGTTCAGTTAGTTCCTCTCACAGAGTTACAGCTTTCCCCTCAAGAAGACTTTCGCTAAGACTGTTCATGTGGAATTTTCAAAGTGATAATTGGAATCCCATAGAGGGCTATGGTGAAAAAGGAAATATCCTAAGGTAAAAACTGAAAAGTAGGTTTCTGAGAAAATGTTTTGTGTTCTGTTAATTCATCTTACAGAGTTACAGCTTTACCCTCAAGAAGCCTTTCGCTAAGACTTTTCTTCTGGAATTTGCAAAGTGATATTTGGAAACCCTATAGCCCTATGGTGAAAATGGAAATATCCTAAGATAAAAAACTAAAAGAAGGTTTCTGAGAAACTGCTTTGAATTCTTTTAATTCATCTTACAGATTTACAGCTTTTATCTCCAGAATCCTTTCGCTAAGACTGTTCTTGTGGAATTTGCAAAATGTTTTTGGAAGCCCATAGAGGGCTATGCTGAAAAAGGAAATATCCTAAGATAAAAACTGAAAAGAAGCTTTCTGAGAAACTGCTTTGTGTTCTGTTAATTCATCTCAGAGAGTTACAGCTTTCCCCTCAAGAAGTCTTTCACAAAGACTGTTCTTGTGTAATTTGCAAAGTGATATTTGGAAGACCATAGAGGGCTATGTTGAAAAAGGAAATATAGTAAGATAAAATCCGAAAAGAAGCTTTCTGAGAAACTGCTTTGTGTTCTGTTAATTCATCTCAAAGTGTCACAGATTTCCCCTCATGAGGCCGTTCACTAAGACTGTTCTTCTGAAATTTGGAAAGTGATATTTAGAATCTCATAGAGGGCAATGGTGAAAAAGGAAATATTTTCCGATAAAAACTGTAAAGAAGCTTTCTGATAAACTGCTTTGTGTTCTGTTAGTTCATCTCACAGAGTTACAGCTTTCCCTTCAAGAAGCAGTTCACTGAGACTATTCTTGTGAAATTTGCAAAGTGATATTAGAAAACTCCTAGAGGGTTATGGTGAAAAAGGAAATATCTTCCGTAAAAATCTGGAAAGAAGCTTTTTGAGAAACTGCCGTGTGTTCTGTTAAAGCATCTCACCGAGTTACAGCTTTCCCTGAAGAAGGCTTTCGCTAAGACTGTTCTTGTGGGATTTGCAAAGTGATATTTGGAAGTCCCTAGAGGGCTATGGTGAAAAAGGAAATATCTTTCGTTAAAAACTGGAAAGAAGATATCTGAGAAACTGCTTTGTGTTCTGTTAATTCATCTCACAGAGTTCCAGTTTTCCCCTCCAGAAGTCTTTCGCTTTCACTGTTCTTGTGGAATTTGCATAGTGATATTTGGAATCCCATAGAGTGCTATGGTGAAAATGGAAATAACTTCAGATAAAAAATGAAAAGAAGCTTTCCGAGAAACTGCTTTGTGTTCTGTTAATTCATTTCAAAGAGTTACAGCTTTCCCCTCAAGAAGCCTTCCGCTAAGACTGTTTTTGAGGAATTTCCAAAGTGATATGTGGAAGCCCATAGAGGGCTATGGTGAAAATGGAAATATCGTAAGATACTTACCGAAAAGAAGCTGTCTGAAAAAGTGCTTTGTGTTCTGTTAGTTCATCTCACAGAGCTACAGCTTTTCCCTCAAGAAACCGTTCACTAAGACTGTTTTGTGAAATTTGCAAAGTGATATTTGGAAGCCCATAGAGGGCTAAGGTGAAAAAGGAAATATCTTCCATTAAAAACTGGAAAGAACCATTCTGAGAAAATGCGGTGTGTTCTGTTAGTATATATCACCGAGCAACAGCTTTCCCCTCAGGAAGCCGTTCACTAAGACTGTTCTTGTGGAATTGCAAAGTGATATTTGGAGGCACATAGAGGGCAATGGTGAAAAAGGAAACATCCTAAGATAAAAACTGAAAAGAAGCTTTCTGAGAAACTGCTTTGTGTTCTGTTAATTCAACTCACAGTTACTCTTTTACCTCAGGAAGCCTTTCGCTAAGACTGTTCTTGTGGAATTTGCAAAGTGATATTTGGAAGCCCATAGAGGTCTATGGTGAAAAAGGAAATATCCTCAGTTAAAAACTGGAAAGAAGCTTTCTGAGAAACTCCTTTGTGTTCAGTTAGTTCCTCTCACAGAGTTACAGCTTTCCCCTCAAGAAGACTTTCGCTAAGACTGTTCATGTGGAATTTTCAAAGTGATAATTGGAATCCCATAGAGGGCTATGGTGAAAAAGGAAATATCCTAAGGTAAAAACTGAAAAGTAGGTTTCTGAGAAAATGTTTTGTGTTCTGTTAATTCATCTTACAGAGTTACAGCTTTACCCTCAAGAAGCCTTTCGCTAAGACTTTTCTTCTGGAATTTGCAAAGTGATATTTGGAAACCCTATAGCCCTATGGTGAAAATGGAAATATCCTAAGATAAAAAACTAAAAGAAGGTTTCTGAGAAACTGCTTTGAATTCTTTTAATTCATCTTACAGATTTACAGCTTTTATCTCCAGAATCCTTTCGCTAAGACTGTTCTTGTGGAATTTGCAAAATGTTTTTGGAAGCCCATAGAGGGCTATGCTGAAAAAGGAAATATCCTAAGATAAAAACTGAAAAGAAGCTTTCTGAGAAACTGCTTTGTGTTCTGTTAATTCATCTCAGAGAGTTACAGCTTTCCCCTCAAGAAGTCTTTCACAAAGACTGTTCTTGTGTAATTTGCAAAGTGATATTTGGAAGACCATAGAGGGCTATGTTGAAAAAGGAAATATAGTAAGATAAAATCCGAAAAGAAGCTTTCTGAGAAACTGCTTTGTGTTCTGTTAATTCATCTCAAAGTGTCACAGATTTCCCCTCATGAGGCCGTTCACTAAGACTGTTCTTCTGAAATTTGGAAAGTGATATTTAGAATCTCATAGAGGGCAATGGTGAAAAAGGAAATATTTTCCGATAAAAACTGTAAAGAAGCTTTCTGATAAACTGCTTGGTGTTCTGTTAGTTCATCTCACAGAGTTACAGCTTTCCCTTCAAGAAGCAGTTCACTGAGACTATTCTTGTGAAATTTGCAAAGTGATATTAGAAAACTCCTAGAGGGCTATGGTGAAAAAGGAAATATCTTCCGTTAAAAACTGGAAAGAAGCTTTTTGAGAAACTGCCGTGTGTTCTGTTAAAGCATCTCACCGAGTTACAGCTTTCCCCTCAAGAAGGCTTTCACTAAGACTGTTCTTGTGGGATTTGCAAAGTGATATTTGGAAGTCCCTAGAGGGCTATGGTGAAAAAGGAAATATCTTTCGTTAAAAACTGGAAAGAAGATATCTGAGAAACTGCTTTGTGTTCTGTTAAATCATCTCACAGAGTTACAGTTTTCCCCTCCAGAAGTCTTTCGCTTCCACTGTTCTAGTGGAATTTGCATAGTGATATTTGGAATCCCATAGAGGGCTATGGTGAAAATGGAAATAACTTCAGTTAAAAAATGAAAAGAAGCTTTCCGAGAAACTGCTTTGTGTTCTGTTAATTCATCTCAAAGAGTTACAGCTTTCCCCTCAAGAAGCCTTCCGCTAAGACTGTTTTTGAGGAATTTCCAAAGTGATATGTGAAAGCCCATAGAGGGCTATGGTGAAAATGGAAATATCGTAAGATACTTACCGAAAAGAAGCTGTCTGAAAAACTGCTTTGTGTTCTGTTAGTTCATCTCACAGAGCTACAGCTTTTCCCTCAAGAAGCCGTTCACTAAGACTGTTTTGTGAAATTTGCAAAGTGATATTTGGAAGCCCATAGAGGGCTAAGGTGAAAAAGGAAATATCTTCCGTTAAAAACTGGAAAGAACCATTCTGAGAAAATGCGGTGTGTTCTGTTAGTACATATCACTGAGCTACAGCTTTCCCCTCAGGAAGCCGTTCACTAAGACTGTTCTTGTGGAATTGCAAAGTGATATTTGGAGGCACATAGAGGGCAATGGTGAAAAAGGAAACATCCTAAGATAAAAACTGAAAAGAAGCTTTCTGAGAAACTGCTTTGTGTTCTGTTAATTCAACTCACAGTTACTCTTTTACCTCAGGAAGCCTTTCGCTAAGGCTGTTTTTGTGGAATTTCCAAAGTGATATTTCGATACCCATAGTAGGCTATGGTGAAAATGGAAATATCCTAAGATAAAAACCGAAAAGAAGCTGTATGGAAAGCTGCTTTGTGTTTTGTTAGTTCACTCACAGAGTTACAGCTTTCCCCTCAAGGAGCCGTTAACTAAGACTGTTTTCTGAAATTTGCAAAGTGATATTTGGAAGCCCATAGAGGGCTAAGGTGAAAAAGGAAATATCTTCCGTTAAAAACTGGAAAGAACCATTCTGAGAAAATGCGGTGTGTTCTGTTAGTACATATCACCGAGGTACAGCTTTCCTCTCAAGAAGCCTTTCGCTAAGACTGTTCTTGTGGGATTTCCAAAGTGATATTTGGAAGCCCATAGAGGTCTATAGTGAAAAAGGAAATGTCTTCAGTTAAATACTGGAAAGAGGCTTTCTGAGAGACTGCTTTGTGTTCTGTTAATTCATCTCACAGAGTTACAGCTTCCCCCCTCAAGAAGCCTTTCGCTAAGACTGTTCTTGTGGAATTTGCAAAGTCATATTTGGAAGCCCATAGAGGACTATGGTGAAAAAGGAACTAACTTCCGTTAAAAACTGGAAAGAAGATTTGTGAGAAACTGCTTTGTGTTCTGTTAATTCAACTCACAGAGTTACAGATTTCCCCTTCAGAAGCCTTTCGCTAAGACTGTTCTTCTGGAATTTGCAAAGTGATATTTGGAAGCCCATGGAGGGCTATGGTGAAAAGGGAAATAACTTCCGTTAAAAACTGGAAAGAAGCTTTCTGAGAAACTGCCGTGTGTTCTGTTAATATATCTCACCGAGTTACAGCTTTCCCCTCAAGAAGCCTTTCTATAAGACTGTTCTTGTGGAATTTGCAAAGTGATACTTGGAAGCCCATAGAGGGCTATTTTGAAAATGGAAATATCCTAAGATAAAAACCGAAAAGAAGCTGTCTGAGAAACTGCTTTGTGTTGTGTTAGTTCATCTCACAGTGTTACAGCTTTCCCCTCAAGAAGCCCTTCACTAAGACTGTTCTTGTGAAATTTGCAAACTGATATTTGTAATCCCATAGAGGACTTGGGTGAAAAAGGAAATATCTTTCGTTAAAAACTGGATAGAAGATTTCTGAGAAACTGCTTTGTGTTCTGTTAATTCATCTCAGAGAGTTACAGATTTCCCCTCAAGAGGCCGTTCAGTAAGACTGTTCTTGTGGAATTTGCAAAGTGATATTTTGAACCCCTAGTGGACTATGGTGAAAAAGGAAATATCTTCCGCTAAAAACTGGAAAGAACCTTTCTGAGAAACTGCTTTGTGTTCCGTTAATTAATCTCACAGAGTTACAGCTTTTCTATCATGAATCCGATCACTAAGGCTGTTCTTTTGGAATATGCAAAGTGATATTTGGAAGCCCATAGAGGGCTACGGTGAAAAAGGAAATATCCTAAGACAAAAACTGAAAAGAAGCTTTCTGAGAAACTGCTTTGTGTTCTGTTAATTCGTCACCAGAGTTACAGCTTTCCCCTCAAAAAGCCTTTCGCTAAGACTGTTCTTGTGGAATTTGCAAAGTGAAATTTGGAAGCCCATTGAGGGCTATGATGAAAAAGGACATTTCTTCCATTAAAAACCTGAGAAACTGCTTCGTGTTTTGTTAGTTCATCTCACAGAATTACAGCTTTGCTCCCAGAAGCCTTTCGCTAAGACTGTTCTTGTGGAATTTGCATAGTGATCTTAGAAGCCCGTAGAGGGCTATGGTGAAAAAGGAAATAACTTACGTTAAAAATTGGAAAGAAGCTTTCTGAGAAACTGATGTGTGTTCTGTTAAAACATCTCACCGTGTTACAGCTTTCACCTCAAGAAGCCTTTCGCTAAGACTGTTCTTGTGGAATTTTCTAAGTGATATTTGGAAGCCCATAGAGGGCTATGGGAAAAAGAAAATATCTTCGGTTGAAAACTGGAAAGAAGCTTTCTGAGAAACAGCTCTGTGTTCTGTTAATTCATTTCAGAGAGTTACAGCTTTCCGCTCCAGAAGTCTTTCACTAAGACTGCTCTTTTGGAATTTGCAAAGTGATATTTGGAAGCCCTTAGAGGGCTATGGTGAAAAAGGAAATATCTTCCGTTAAAAACTGGAAAGAAGCATTCTGAGATACTGCCGTGTGTTCTGTTAATACATCTAACCGAGTTACAGCTTTCCCCTCTAGAAGCCTTTCGCTAAGACTGTTCTTGTGGCATTTGCAATGTGATATTTGGAGGCCCTTAGAGGGCTATGGTGAAAAAGGAAATATCTTCAGTTAAAAACTGGAAAGAAGCTTTATGAGAAACTGCTTTGTGTTCTGTTAATTCATCTCACAGAGTTACAGGATTCCCCTCCAGAAACCTTTCCCGAAGACTGTTCTTGTGGAATTTGCAAAGTGATATTTGGAAGCCCATAGAGGGCTATGGTGAAAAAGGAAATATCTTCAGTTAAAAACTGGAAAGAAGCTTTCTGAGAAACTGCCATGTGTTCTGATAATAGACCTCACCCAGTTACAGCTTTCCCTTCAAGAAGCCTTTCGCTAAGACTGGTGTTGTGGGATTTGCAAAATGATATTTGGAAGCCCATAGAGCGCTATGGTGAAAAAGGAAATATCTTCTGTTAAAAAGCGGAAAGAAGCTTTCTGAGAAACTCCTTTTTGTTCTGTTAATTCACCTCAAAGTGTTACAGCTTTCCACTCAATAATTCTTTCGCTAAGACTGTTCTTGTGGAATTTGCAAAGTGAGATTTGGAAGCCCATAGAGGTCTATGGTGAAAAAGGAAATATCGTAAGATAAAAACTGAAAAGAAGCTTTCTGAGAAATTGCTTTGTGTTCTGTTAATTCATCTCACATAGTTACAACATTTCCCTCTAAAAGCCTTTCGCTAAGACTGTTCTTGTGGAATTTGCAAAGTGATATTTGGAAGCCCATACAGGGTTATGTTGAAAAAGGAAATATCTTCGGTTAAAAACTGAAAAGAAGGGCCGGGCGCGGTGGCTCAAGCCTGTAATCCCAGCACTTTGGGAGGCCGAGATGGGCGGATCACGAGGTCAGGAGATCGAGACCATCCTGGCTAACACGGTGAAACCCCGTCTCTACTAAAAACACAAAAAACTAGCCGGGCGAAGTGGCGGGCGCCTGTAGTCCCCGCTACTCGGGAGGCTGAGGCAGGAGAATGGCGTAAACCCGGGAGGCGGAGCTTGCAGTGAGCTGAGATCCGGCCACTGCACTCCAGCCCGGGCGACAGAGCAAGACTCCGTCTCAAAAAAAAAAAAAAAAAAAAAAAAAAAAAAAAAACTGAAAAGAAGCTTTTTGAGAAACTGCTTTGTGTTCTGTTAATTCATCTCACAGAGTTACATTCCCCTCAGGAAGCGTTTCGCTAAGACTGTTCTTGTGAAACTTGCAAAGTGATATTTGGAAGCCCATAGAGGGCTATGGCTTAAAAGGAAATATCCTCCGTTAGAAACTGGAAAGAAGCTATCTGAGAAACTGCTTCTGTGTTCTGTTAATTCATTCTCACAGAGTTACAGTTTTCCCCTCAAGAAGCCGTTCACTAAGACTTTCCTTGTGGAATTTTCAAAGTGATATTTGAAGGCACATAGAGGGCTATTGATGAAAAAGAAAACATCCAAAGATAAAAACTGAAATGAAGCTTTCTGTGAAACTGCTTTGTGTTCTGTTAATTCATCTCACAGATTTACAGCTTTCTTATCAAGAAGCCTTTCGGTAAAACTGTTCTTGTGGAATTTGCAAAGTGATATTTGGAAGCCCATAGAGGGCTATGGTGAAAAAGGACATATCTTCCGTTAAAAACTGGAAAGAAGCTTTTTGAGAAACTGCCGTGTGTTCTGTTAAAGCATCTCACCGAGTTACAGCATTCCCCTCAAGAAGGCTTTCGCTAAGACTGTTCTTGTGGGATTTGCAAAGTGATATTTGGAAGCCCATAGAGGACTATGGTGAAAAAGGAAATATCTTTCGTTAAAAACTGGAAAGAAGATATCTGAGAAACTGCTTTGTGTTCTGTTAATTCATCTCACAGCGTTACAGTTTTCCCCTCCCGAAGTCTTTCGCTTCCACAGTTCTTGTGGAATCTGCATAGTGATATTTGGAATCCCATAGAGGGCTATGGTGAAAATGGAAATACCTTCAATTAAAAAATGAAAAGAAGCTTTCCGAGAAACTGCTTTGTGTTCTGTTAATTCATCTCAAAGAATTACAGCTTTCCCCTCAAGAAGCATTCCGCTAAGACTGTTTTTGAGGAATTTCCAAAGTGATATGTGGAAGCCCATAGAGGGCTATGGTGAAAATGGAAACATCCTAAGATACTTACCGAAGAGAAGCTGTCTGAAAAACTGCTTGGTGTTCTGTTAGTTCATCTCACAGAGCTACAGCTTTTCCCTCAAGAAGCCGTTCATTAAGACTGTTTTGTGAAATTTGGAAAGTGATATTTGGAAACCCATAGAGGACTATGGTGAAAAAGGAAATATCTTCCGTTAAAAACTGGAAAGAAGCATTCTGAGAAAATGCCGTGTCTTCTGTTAATACGTCTCACTGAGTTACAGCTTTCCTCTCAAGAAGCCTTTCGCTAAGACTGTTCTTGTGGGATTTGCAATGTGATATTTGGAAGCCCATAGAGGACTATGGTGAGAAAGGAAATATCCTCCGTTAAAAACTGGAAAGAAGATTTGTGAGAAAATGCTTTGTGTTCTGTTAATTCATCTCACAGAGTTAGAGCTTTCCCCTCAAGAAGCCTTTCGCTAAGACTGTTCTTGTGGAATTTGCAAAGTGATATTTGGAAGCCCATAGAGGTCTATGGTGAAAAAGGAAATATCCTCAGTTAAAAACTGGAAAGAAGCTTTCTGAGAAACTGCTTTGTGTTCAGTTAGTTCCTCTCACAGAGTTACAGCTTTCCCCTCAAGAAGACTTTCGCTAAGAATGTTCATGTCGAATTTTCAAAGTGATAATTGGAATCCCATAGAGGGCTATGGTGAAAAAGGAAATATCCTAAGGTAAAAACTGAAAAGTAGGTTTCTGAGAAAATGTTTTGTGTTCTGTTAATTCATCTTACAGTGTTACAGCTTTACCCTCAAGAAGCCTTTCACTAAAACTTTTCTTCTGGAATTTGCAAAGTGATATTTGGAAACCCTATAGCCCTATGGTGAAAATGGAAATATCCTAAGATAAAAAACGAAAAGAAGGTTTCTGGGAAACTGCTTTGAATTCTTTTAATTCATCTTACAGATTTACAGCTTTTATCTACAGAATCCTTTCGCTAAGACTGTTCTTGTGGAATTTGCAAAATGTTTTTGGAAGCCCATAGAGGGCTATGCTGAAAAAGGAAATATCCTAAGATAAAAACTGAAAAGAAGCTTTCTGAGAAACTGCTTTGTGTTCTGTTAATTCATCTCAGAGAGTTACAGCTTTCCCCTCAAGAAGTCTTTCACAAAGACTGTTCTTGTGTAATTTGCAAAGTGATATTTGGAAGACCATAGAGGGCTATGTTGAAAAAGGAAATATAGTAAGATAAAATCCGAAAAGAAGCTTTCTGAGAAACTGCTTTGTGTTCTGTTAGTTCATCTCACAGAGTTACAGCTTTCCCTTCAAGAAGCAGTTCACTGAGACTATTCTTGTGAAATTTGCAAAGTGATATTAGAAAACTCCTAGAGGGTTATGGTGAAAAAGGAAATATCTTCCGTAAAAAACTGGAAAGAAGCTTTTTGAGAAACTGCCGTGTGTTCTGTTAAAGCATCTCACCGAGTTACAGCTTTCCCTGAAGAAGGCTTTCGCTAAGACTGTTCTTGTGGGATTTGAAAAGTGATATTTGGAAGTCCCTAGAGGGCTATGGTGAAAAAGGAAATATCTTTCGTTAAAAACTGGAAAGAAGATATCTGAGAAACTGCTTTGTGTTCTGTTAATTCATCTCACAGAGTTCCAGTTTTCCCCTCCAGAAGTCTTTCGCTTCCACTGTTCTTGTGGAATTTGCATAGTGATATTTGGAATCCCATAGAGTGCTATGGTGAAAATGGAAATAACTTCAGTTAAAAAATGAAAAGAAGCTTTCCGAGAAACTGCTTTGTGTTCTGTTAATTCATTTCAAAGAGTTACAGCTTTCCCCTCAAGAAGCCTTCCGCTAAGACTGTTTTTGAGGAATTTCCAAAGTGATATGTGGAAGCCCATAGAGGGCTATGGTGAAAATGGAAATATCGTAAGATACTTACCGAAAAGAAGCTGTCTGAAAACCTGCTTTGTGTTCTGTTAGTTCATCTCACAGAGCTACAGCTTTTCCCTCAAGAAACCGTTCACTAAGACTGTTTTGTGAAATTTGCAAAGTGATATTTGGAAGCCCATAGAGGGCTAAGGTGAAAAAGGAAATATCTTCCGTTAAAAACTGGAAAGAACCATTCTGAGAAAATGCGGTGTGTTCTGTCAGTACATATCACCGAGCTACAGCTTTCCCCTCAGGAAGCCGTTCACTAAGACAGTTCTTGTGGAATTGCAAAGTGATATTTGGAGGCACATAGAGGGCAATGGTGAAAAAGGAAACATCCTAAGATAAAAACTGAAAAGAAGCTTTCTGAGAAACTGCTTTGTGTTCTGTTAATTCAACTCACAGATACTCTTTTACCTCAAGAAGCCTTTCGCTAAGACTGTTCTTGTGGAATTTGCAAAGTGATATTTGGAAGCCCATAGAGGTCTATGGTGAAAAAGGAAATATCCTCAGTTAAAAACTGGAAAGAAGCTTTCTGAGAAACTCCTTTGTGTTCAGTTAGTTCCTCTCACAGAGTTACAGCTTTCCCCTCAAGAAGACTTTCGCTAAGACTGTTCATGTGGAATTTTCAAAGTGATAATTGGAATCCCATAGAGGGCTATGGTGAAAAAGGAAATATCCTAAGGTAAAAACTGAAAAGTAGGTTTCTGAGAAAATGTTTTGTGTTCTGTTAATTCATCTTACAGAGTTACAGCTTTACCCTCAAGAAGCCTTTCGCTAAGACTTTTCTTCTGGAATTTGCAAAGTGATATTTGGAAACCCTATAGCCCTATGGTGAAAATGGAAATATCCTAAGATAAAAAACGAAAAGAAGGTTTCTGAGAAACTGCTTTGAATTCTTTTAATTCATCTTACAGATTTACAGCTTTTATCTCCAGAATCCTTTCGCTAAGACTGTTCTTGTGGAATTTGCAAAATGTTTTTGGAAGCCCATAGAGGGCTATGCTGAAAAAGGAAATATCCTAAGATAAAAACTGAAAAGAAGCTTTCTGAGAAACTGCTTTGTGTTCTGTTAATTCATCTCAGAGAGTTACAGCTTTCCCCTCAAGAAGTCTTTCACAAAGACTGTTCTTGTGTAATTTGCAAAGTGATATTTGGAAGACCATAGAGGGCTATGTTGAAAAAGGAAATATAGTAAGATAAAATCCGAAAAGAAGCTTTCTGAGAAACTGCTTTGTGTTCTGTTAGTTCATCTCAAAGTGTCACAGATTTCCCCTCATGAGGCCGTTCACTAAGACTGTTCTTCTGAAATTTGGAAAGTGATATTTAGAATCTCATAGAGGGCAATGGTGAAAAAGGAAATATTTTCCGATAAAAACTGTAAAGAAGCTTTCTGATAAACTGCTTGGTGTTCTGTTAGTTCATCTCACAGAGTTACAGCTTTCCCTTCAAGAAGCAGTTCACTGAGACTATTCTTGTGAAATTTGCAAAGTGATATTAGAAAACTCCTAGAGGGCTATGGTGAAAAAGGAAATATCTTCCGTTAAAAACTGGAAAGAAGCTTTTTGAGAAACTGCCGTGTGTTCTGTTAAAGCATCTCACCGAGTTACAGCTTTCCCCTCAAGAAGGCTTTCACTAAGACTGTTCTTGTGGGATTTGCAAAGTGATATTTGGAAGTCCCTAGAGGGCTATGGTGAAAAAGGAAATATCTTTCGTTAAAAACTGGAAAGAAGATATCTGAGAAACTGCTTTGTGTTCTGTTAAATCATCTCACAGAGTTACAGTTTTCCCCTCCAGAAGTCTTTCGCTTCCACTGTTCTAGTGGAATTTGCATAGTGATATTTGGAATCCCATAGAGGGCTATGGTGAAAATGGAAATAACTTCAGTTAAAAAATGAAAAGAAGCTTTCCGAGAAACTGCTTTGTGTTCTGTTAATTCATCTCAAAGAGTTACAGCTTTCCCCTCAAGAAGCCTTCCGCTAAGACTGTTTTTGAGGAATTTCCAAAGTGATATGTGAAAGCCCATAGAGGGCTATGGTGAAAATGGAAATATCGTAAGATACTTACCGAAAAGAAGCTGTCTGAAAAACTGCTTTGTGTTCTGTTAGTTCATCTCACAGAGCTACAGCTTTTCCCTCAAGAAGCCGTTCACTAAGACTGTTTTGTGAAATTTGCAAAGTGATATTTGGAAGCCCATAGAGGGCTAAGGTGAAAAAGGAAATATCTTCCGTTAAAAACTGGAAAGAACCATTCTGAGAAAATGCGGTGTGTTCTGTTAGTACATATCACTGAGCTACAGCTTTCCCCTCAGGAAGCCGTTCACTAAGACTGTTCTTGTGGAATTGCAAAGTGATATTTGGAGGCACATAGAGGGCAATGGTGAAAAAGGAAACATCCTAAGATAAAAACTGAAAAGAAGCTTTCTGAGAAACTGCTTTGTGTTCTGTTAATTCAACTCACAGTTACTCTTTTACCTCAGGAAGCCTTTCGCTAAGGCTGTTTTTGTGGAATTTCCAAAGTGATATTTCGATACCCATAGTAGGCTATGGTGAAAATGGAAATATCCTAAGATAAAAACCGAAAAGAAGCTGTATGGAAAGCTGCTTTGTGTTTTGTTAGTTCACTCACAGAGTTACAGCTTTCCCCTCAAGGAGCCGTTAACTAAGACTGTTTTCTGAAATTTGCAAAGTGATATTTGGAAGCCCATAGAGGGCTAAGGTGAAAAAGGAAATATCTTCCGTTAAAAACTGGAAAGAACCATTCTGAGAAAATGCGGTGTGTTCTGTTAGTACATATCACCGAGGTACAGCTTTCCTCTCAAGAAGCCTTTCGCTAAGACTGTTCTTGTGGGATTTCCAAAGTGATATTTGGAAGCCCATAGAGGTCTATAGTGAAAAAGGAAATGTCTTCAGTTAAATACTGGAAAGAGGCTTTCTGAGAGACTGCTTTGTGTTCTGTTAATTCATCTCACAGAGTTACAGCTTCCCCCCTCAAGAAGCCTTTCGCTAAGACTGTTCTTGTGGAATTTGCAAAGTCATATTTGGAAGCCCATAGAGGACTATGGTGAAAAAGGAACTAACTTCCGTTAAAAACTGGAAAGAAGATTTGTGAGAAACTGCTTTGTGTTCTGTTAATTCAACTCACAGAGTTACAGATTTCCCCTTCAGAAGCCTTTCGCTAAGACTGTTCTTCTGGAATTTGCAAAGTGATATTTGGAAGCCCATGGAGGGCTATGGTGAAAAGGGAAATAACTTCCGTTAAAAACTGGAAAGAAGCTTTCTGAGAAACTGCCGTGTGTTCTGTTAATATATCTCACCGAGTTACAGCTTTCCCCTCAAGAAGCCTTTCTATAAGACTGTTCTTGTGGAATTTGCAAAGTGATACTTGGAAGCCCATAGAGGGCTATTTTGAAAATGGAAATATCCTAAGATAAAAACCGAAAAGAAGCTGTCTGAGAAACTGCTTTGTGTTGTGTTAGTTCATCTCACAGTGTTACAGCTTTCCCCTCAAGAAGCCCTTCACTAAGACTGTTCTTGTGAAATTTGCAAACTGATATTTGTAATCCCATAGAGGACTTGGGTGAAAAAGGAAATATCTTTCGTTAAAAACTGGATAGAAGATTTCTGAGAAACTGCTTTGTGTTCTGTTAATTCATCTCAGAGAGTTACAGATTTCCCCTCAAGAGGCCGTTCAGTAAGACTGTTCTTGTGGAATTTGCAAAGTGATATTTTGAACCCCTAGTGGACTATGGTGAAAAAGGAAATATCTTCCGCTAAAAACTGGAAAGAACCTTTCTGAGAAACTGCTTTGTGTTCCGTTAATTAATCTCACAGAGTTACAGCTTTTCTATCATGAATCCGATCACTAAGGCTGTTCTTTTGGAATATGCAAAGTGATATTTGGAAGCCCATAGAGGGCTACGGTGAAAAAGGAAATATCCTAAGACAAAAACTGAAAAGAAGCTTTCTGAGAAACTGCTTTGTGTTCTGTTAATTCGTCACCAGAGTTACAGCTTTCCCCTCAAAAAGCCTTTCGCTAAGACTGTTCTTGTGGAATTTGCAAAGTGAAATTTGGAAGCCCATTGAGGGCTATGATGAAAAAGGACATTTCTTCCATTAAAAACCTGAGAAACTGCTTCGTGTTTTGTTAGTTCATCTCACAGAATTACAGCTTTGCTCCCAGAAGCCTTTCGCTAAGACTGTTCTTGTGGAATTTGCATAGTGATCTTAGAAGCCCGTAGAGGGCTATGGTGAAAAAGGAAATAACTTACGTTAAAAATTGGAAAGAAGCTTTCTGAGAAACTGATGTGTGTTCTGTTAAAACATCTCACCGTGTTACAGCTTTCACCTCAAGAAGCCTTTCGCTAAGACTGTTCTTGTGGAATTTTCTAAGTGATATTTGGAAGCCCATAGAGGGCTATGGGAAAAAGAAAATATCTTCGGTTGAAAACTGGAAAGAAGCTTTCTGAGAAACAGCTCTGTGTTCTGTTAATTCATTTCAGAGAGTTACAGCTTTCCGCTCCAGAAGTCTTTCACTAAGACTGCTCTTTTGGAATTTGCAAAGTGATATTTGGAAGCCCTTAGAGGGCTATGGTGAAAAAGGAAATATCTTCCGTTAAAAACTGGAAAGAAGCATTCTGAGATACTGCCGTGTGTTCTGTTAATACATCTAACCGAGTTACAGCTTTCCCCTCTAGAAGCCTTTCGCTAAGACTGTTCTTGTGGCATTTGCAATGTGATATTTGGAGGCCCTTAGAGGGCTATGGTGAAAAAGGAAATATCTTCAGTTAAAAACTGGAAAGAAGCTTTATGAGAAACTGCTTTGTGTTCTGTTAATTCATCTCACAGAGTTACAGGATTCCCCTCCAGAAACCTTTCCCGAAGACTGTTCTTGTGGAATTTGCAAAGTGATATTTGGAAGCCCATAGAGGGCTATGGTGAAAAAGGAAATATCTTCAGTTAAAAACTGGAAAGAAGCTTTCTGAGAAACTGCCATGTGTTCTGATAATAGACCTCACCCAGTTACAGCTTTCCCTTCAAGAAGCCTTTCGCTAAGACTGGTGTTGTGGGATTTGCAAAATGATATTTGGAAGCCCATAGAGCGCTATGGTGAAAAAGGAAATATCTTCTGTTAAAAAGCGGAAAGAAGCTTTCTGAGAAACTCCTTTTTGTTCTGTTAATTCACCTCAAAGTGTTACAGCTTTCCACTCAATAATTCTTTCGCTAAGACTGTTCTTGTGGAATTTGCAAAGTGAGATTTGGAAGCCCATAGAGGTCTATGGTGAAAAAGGAAATATCGTAAGATAAAAACTGAAAAGAAGCTTTCTGAGAAATTGCTTTGTGTTCTGTTAATTCATCTCACATAGTTACAACATTTCCCTCTAAAAGCCTTTCGCTAAGACTGTTCTTGTGGAATTTGCAAAGTGATATTTGGAAGCCCATACAGGGTTATGTTGAAAAAGGAAATATCTTCGGTTAAAAACTGAAAAGAAGGGCCGGGCGCGGTGGCTCAAGCCTGTAATCCCAGCACTTTGGGAGGCCGAGATGGGCGGATCACGAGGTCAGGAGATCGAGACCATCCTGGCTAACACGGTGAAACCCCGTCTCTACTAAAAACACAAAAAACTAGCCGGGCGAAGTGGCGGGCGCCTGTAGTCCCCGCTACTCGGGAGGCTGAGGCAGGAGAATGGCGTAAACCCGGGAGGCGGAGCTTGCAGTGAGCTGAGATCCGGCCACTGCACTCCAGCCCGGGCGACAGAGCAAGACTCCGTCTCAAAAAAAAAAAAAAAAAAAAAAAAAAAAAAAAAACTGAAAAGAAGCTTTTTGAGAAACTGCTTTGTGTTCTGTTAATTCATCTCACAGAGTTACAACATTCCCCTCAGGAAGCGTTTCGCTAAGACTGTTCTTGTGAAACTTGCAAAGTGATATTTGGAAGCCCATAGAGGGCTATGGCTTAAAAGGAAATATCCTCCGTTAGAAACTGGAAAGAAGCTATCTGAGAAACTGCTTTGTGTTCTGTTAATTCATCTCACAGAGTTACAGTTTTCCCCTCAAGAAGCCGTTCACTAAGACTTTCCTTGTGGAATTTTCAAAGTGATATTTGAAGGCACATAGAGGGCTATGATGAAAAAGAAAACATCCAAAGATAAAAACTGAAATGAAGCTTTCTGTGAAACTGCTTTGTGTTCTGTTAATTCATCTCACAGATTTACAGCTTTCTTATCAAGAAGCCTTTCGGTAAAACTGTTCTTGTGGAATTTGCAAAGTGATATTTGGAAGCCCATAGAGGGCTATGGTGAAAAAGGACATATCTTCCGTTAAAAACTGGAAAGAAGCTTTTTGAGAAACTGCCGTGTGTTCTGTTAAAGCATCTCACCGAGTTACAGCATTCCCCTCAAGAAGGCTTTCGCTAAGACTGTTCTTGTGGGATTTGCAAAGTGATATTTGGAAGCCCATAGAGGACTATGGTGAAAAAGGAAATATCTTTCGTTAAAAACTGGAAAGAAGATATCTGAGAAACTGCTTTGTGTTCTGTTAATTCATCTCACAGCGTTACAGTTTTCCCCTCCCGAAGTCTTTCGCTTCCACAGTTCTTGTGGAATCTGCATAGTGATATTTGGAATCCCATAGAGGGCTATGGTGAAAATGGAAATACCTTCAATTAAAAAATGAAAAGAAGCTTTCCGAGAAACTGCTTTGTGTTCTGTTAATTCATCTCAAAGAATTACAGCTTTCCCCTCAAGAAGCATTCCGCTAAG
This sequence comes from Chlorocebus sabaeus, assembly GCF_047675955.1. Taxonomy (NCBI): domain Eukaryota; kingdom Metazoa; phylum Chordata; class Mammalia; order Primates; family Cercopithecidae; genus Chlorocebus; species Chlorocebus sabaeus. The sequence goes on from NW_027327335.1 coordinate 313,427, forward strand.
ACTGTTTTTGAGGAATTTCCAAAGTGATATGTGGAAGCCCATAGAGGGCTATGGTGAAAATGGAAACATCCTAAGATACTTACCGAAGAGAAGCTGTCTGAAAAACTGCTTGGTGTTCTGTTAGTTCATCTCACAGAGCTACAGCTTTTCCCTCAAGAAGCCGTTCATTAAGACTGTTTTGTGAAATTTGGAAAGTGATATTTGGAAACCCATAGAGGACTATGGTGAAAAAGGAAATATCTTCCGTTAAAAACTGGAAAGAAGCATTCTGAGAAAATGCCGTGTCTTCTGTTAATACGTCTCACTGAGTTACAGCTTTCCTCTCAAGAAGCCTTTCGCTAAGACTGTTCTTGTGGGATTTGCAATGTGATATTTGGAAGCCCATAGAGGACTATGGTGAGAAAGGAAATATCCTCCGTTAAAAACTGGAAAGAAGATTTGTGAGAAAATGCTTTGTGTTCTGTTAATTCATCTCACAGAGTTAGAGCTTTCCCCTCAAGAAGCCTTTCGCTAAGACTGTTCTTGTGGAATTTGCAAAGTGATATTTGGAAGCCCATAGAGGTCTATGGTGAAAAAGGAAATATCCTCAGTTAAAAACTGGAAAGAAGCTTTCTGAGAAACTGCTTTGTGTTCAGTTAGTTCCTCTCACAGAGTTACAGCTTTCCCCTCAAGAAGACTTTCGCTAAGAATGTTCATGTCGAATTTTCAAAGTGATAATTGGAATCCCATAGAGGGCTATGGTGAAAAAGGAAATATCCTAAGGTAAAAACTGAAAAGTAGGTTTCTGAGAAAATGTTTTGTGTTCTGTTAATTCATCTTACAGTGTTACAGCTTTACCCTCAAGAAGCCTTTCACTAAAACTTTTCTTCTGGAATTTGCAAAGTGATATTTGGAAACCCTATAGCCCTATGGTGAAAATGGAAATATCCTAAGATAAAAAACGAAAAGAAGGTTTCTGGGAAACTGCTTTGAATTCTTTTAATTCATCTTACAGATTTACAGCTTTTATCTACAGAATCCTTTCGCTAAGACTGTTCTTGTGGAATTTGCAAAATGTTTTTGGAAGCCCATAGAGGGCTATGCTGAAAAAGGAAATATCCTAAGATAAAAACTGAAAAGAAGCTTTCTGAGAAACTGCTTTGTGTTCTGTTAATTCATCTCAGAGAGTTACAGCTTTCCCCTCAAGAAGTCTTTCACAAAGACTGTTCTTGTGTAATTTGCAAAGTGATATTTGGAAGACCATAGAGGGCTATGTTGAAAAAGGAAATATAGTAAGATAAAATCCGAAAAGAAGCTTTCTGAGAAACTGCTTTGTGTTCTGTTAGTTCATCTCACAGAGTTACAGCTTTCCCTTCAAGAAGCAGTTCACTGAGACTATTCTTGTGAAATTTGCAAAGTGATATTAGAAAACTCCTAGAGGGTTATGGTGAAAAAGGAAATATCTTCCGTAAAAAACTGGAAAGAAGCTTTTTGAGAAACTGCCGTGTGTTCTGTTAAAGCATCTCACCGAGTTACAGCTTTCCCTGAAGAAGGCTTTCGCTAAGACTGTTCTTGTGGGATTTGAAAAGTGATATTTGGAAGTCCCTAGAGGGCTATGGTGAAAAAGGAAATATCTTTCGTTAAAAACTGGAAAGAAGATATCTGAGAAACTGCTTTGTGTTCTGTTAATTCATCTCACAGAGTTCCAGTTTTCCCCTCCAGAAGTCTTTCGCTTCCACTGTTCTTGTGGAATTTGCATAGTGATATTTGGAATCCCATAGAGTGCTATGGTGAAAATGGAAATAACTTCAGTTAAAAAATGAAAAGAAGCTTTCCGAGAAACTGCTTTGTGTTCTGTTAATTCATTTCAAAGAGTTACAGCTTTCCCCTCAAGAAGCCTTCCGCTAAGACTGTTTTTGAGGAATTTCCAAAGTGATATGTGGAAGCCCATAGAGGGCTATGGTGAAAATGGAAATATCGTAAGATACTTACCGAAAAGAAGCTGTCTGAAAACCTGCTTTGTGTTCTGTTAGTTCATCTCACAGAGCTACAGCTTTTCCCTCAAGAAACCGTTCACTAAGACTGTTTTGTGAAATTTGCAAAGTGATATTTGGAAGCCCATAGAGGGCTAAGGTGAAAAAGGAAATATCTTCCGTTAAAAACTGGAAAGAACCATTCTGAGAAAATGCGGTGTGTTCTGTCAGTACATATCACCGAGCTACAGCTTTCCCCTCAGGAAGCCGTTCACTAAGACAGTTCTTGTGGAATTGCAAAGTGATATTTGGAGGCACATAGAGGGCAATGGTGAAAAAGGAAACATCCTAAGATAAAAACTGAAAAGAAGCTTTCTGAGAAACTGCTTTGTGTTCTGTTAATTCAACTCACAGATACTCTTTTACCTCAAGAAGCCTTTCGCTAAGACTGTTCTTGTGGAATTTGCAAAGTGATATTTGGAAGCCCATAGAGGTCTATGGTGAAAAAGGAAATATCCTCAGTTAAAAACTGGAAAGAAGCTTTCTGAGAAACTCCTTTGTGTTCAGTTAGTTCCTCTCACAGAGTTACAGCTTTCCCCTCAAGAAGACTTTCGCTAAGACTGTTCATGTGGAATTTTCAAAGTGATAATTGGAATCCCATAGAGGGCTATGGTGAAAAAGGAAATATCCTAAGGTAAAAACTGAAAAGTAGGTTTCTGAGAAAATGTTTTGTGTTCTGTTAATTCATCTTACAGAGTTACAGCTTTACCCTCAAGAAGCCTTTCGCTAAGACTTTTCTTCTGGAATTTGCAAAGTGATATTTGGAAACCCTATAGCCCTATGGTGAAAATGGAAATATCCTAAGATAAAAAACGAAAAGAAGGTTTCTGAGAAACTGCTTTGAATTCTTTTAATTCATCTTACAGATTTACAGCTTTTATCTCCAGAATCCTTTCGCTAAGACTGTTCTTGTGGAATTTGCAAAATGTTTTTGGAAGCCCATAGAGGGCTATGCTGAAAAAGGAAATATCCTAAGATAAAAACTGAAAAGAAGCTTTCTGAGAAACTGCTTTGTGTTCTGTTAATTCATCTCAGAGAGTTACAGCTTTCCCCTCAAGAAGTCTTTCACAAAGACTGTTCTTGTGTAATTTGCAAAGTGATATTTGGAAGACCATAGAGGGCTATGTTGAAAAAGGAAATATAGTAAGATAAAATCCGAAAAGAAGCTTTCTGAGAAACTGCTTTGTGTTCTGTTAGTTCATCTCAAAGTGTCACAGATTTCCCCTCATGAGGCCGTTCACTAAGACTGTTCTTCTGAAATTTGGAAAGTGATATTTAGAATCTCATAGAGGGCAATGGTGAAAAAGGAAATATTTTCCGATAAAAACTGTAAAGAAGCTTTCTGATAAACTGCTTGGTGTTCTGTTAGTTCATCTCACAGAGTTACAGCTTTCCCTTCAAGAAGCAGTTCACTGAGACTATTCTTGTGAAATTTGCAAAGTGATATTAGAAAACTCCTAGAGGGCTATGGTGAAAAAGGAAATATCTTCCGTTAAAAACTGGAAAGAAGCTTTTTGAGAAACTGCCGTGTGTTCTGTTAAAGCATCTCACCGAGTTACAGCTTTCCCCTCAAGAAGGCTTTCGCTAAGACTGTTCTGGTGGGATTTGCAAAGTGATATTTGGAAGTCCCTAGAGGGCTATGGTGAAAAAGGAAATATCTTTCGTTAAAAACTGGAAAGAAGATATCTGAGAAACTGCTTTGTGTTCTGTTAAATCATCTCACAGAGTTACAGTTTTCCCCTCCAGAAGTCTTTCGCTTCCACTGTTCTTGTGGAATTTGCATAGTGATATTTGGAATCCCATAGAGGGCTATGGTGAAAATGGAAATAACTTCAGTTAAAAAATGAAAAGAAGCTTTCCGAGAAACTGCTTTGTGTTCTGTTAATTCATCTCAAAGAGTTACAGCTTTCCCCTCAAGAAGCCTTCCGCTAAGACTGTTTTTGAGGAATTTCCAAAGTGATATGTGAAAGCCCATAGAGGGCTATGGTGAAAATGGAAATATCGTAAGATACTTACCGAAAAGAAGCTGTCTGAAAAAGTGCTTTGTGTTCTGTTAGTTCATCTCACAGAGCTACAGCTTTTCCCTCAAGAAGCCGTTCACTAAGACTGTTTTGTGAAATTTGCAAAGTGATATTTGGAAGCCCATAGAGGGCTAAGGTGAAAAAGGAAATATCTTCCGTTAAAAACTGGAAAGAACCATTCTGAGAAAATGCGGTGTGTTCTGTTAGTACATATCACTGAGCTACAGCTTTCCCCTCAGGAAGCCGTTCACTAAGACTGTTCTTGTGGAATTGCAAAGTGATATTTGGAGGCACATAGAGGGCAATGGTGAAAAAGGAAACATCCTAAGATAAAAACTGAAAGGAAGCTTTCTGAGAAACTGCTTTGTGTTCTGTTAATTCAACTCACAGTTACTCTTTTACCTCAGGAAGCCTTTCGCTAAGGCTGTTTTTGTGGAATTTCCAAAGTGATATTTCGATACCCATAGTAGGCTATGGTGAAAATGGAAATATCCTAAGATAAAAACCGAAAAGAAGCTGTATGGAAAGCTGCTTTGTGTTTTGTTAGTTCACTCACAGAGTTACAGCTTTCCCCTCAAGGAGCCGTTAACTAAGACTGTTTTGTGAAATTTGCAAAGTGATATTTGGAAGCCCATAGAGGGCTAAGGTGAAAAAGGAAATATCTTCCGTTAAAAACTGGAAAGAACCATTCTGAGAAAATGCGGTGTGTTCTGTTAGTACATATCACCGAGGTACAGCTTTCCTCTCAAGAAGCCTTTCGCTAAGACTGTTCTTGTGGGATTTCCAAAGTGATATTTGGAAGCCCATAGAGGTCTATAGTGAAAAAGGAAATGTCTTCAGTTAAATACTGGAAAGAAGCTTTCTGAGAGACTGCTTTGTGTTCTGTTAATTCATCTCACAGAGTTACAGCTTCCCCCCTCAAGAAGCCTTTCGCTAAGACTGTTCTTGTGGAATTTGCAAAGTCATATTTGGAAGCCCATAGAGGACTATGGTGAAAAAGGAACTAACTTCCGTTAAAAACTGGAAAGAAGATTTGTGAGAAACTGCTTTGTGTTCTGTTAATTCAACTCACAGAGTTACAGATTTCCCCTTCAGAAGCCTTTCGCTAAGACTGTTCTTCTGGAATTTGCAAAGTGATATTTGGAAGCCCATGGAGGGCTATGGTGAAAAGGGAAATAACTTCCGTTAAAAACTGGAAAGAAGCTTTCTGAGAAACTGCCGTGTGTTCTGTTAATATATCTCACCGAGTTACAGCTTTCCCCTCAAGAAGCCTTTCTATAAGACTGTTCTTGTGGAATTTGCAAAGTGATACTTGGAAGCCCATAGAGGGCTATTTTGAAAATGGAAATATCCTAAGATAAAAACCGAAAAGAAGCTGTCTGAGAAACTGCTTTGTGTTGTGTTAGTTCATCTCACAGTGTTACAGCTTTCCCCTCAAGAAGCCCTTCACTAAGACTGTTCTTGTGAAATTTGCAAACTGATATTTGTAATCCCATAGAGGACTTGGGTGAAAAAGGAAATATCTTTCGTTAAAAACTGGAAAGAAGATTTCTGAGAAACTGCTTTGTGTTCTGTTAATTCATCTCAGAGAGTTACAGAATTCCCCTCAAGAGGCCGTTCACTAAGACTGTTCTTGTGGAATTTGCAAAGTGATATTTTGAAGCCCATAGTGGACTATGGTGAATAAGCAAATATCTTCCGCTAAAAACTGGAAAGAACCTTTCTGTGAAACTGCTTTGTGTTCCGTTAATTAATCTCACAGAGTTACAGCTTTTCTATCATGAATCCGATCACTAAGGCTGTTCTTTTGGAATATGCAAAGTGATATTTGGAAGCCCATAGAGGGCTACGGTGAAAAAGGAAATATCCTAAGACAAAAACTGAAAAGAAGCTTTCTGAGAAACTGCTTTGTGTTCTGTTAATTCGTCACCAGAGTTACAGCTTTCCCCTCAAAAAGCCTTTCGCTAAGACTGTTCTTGTGGAATTTGCAAAGTGAAATTTGGAAGCCCATTGAGGGCTATGATGAAAAAGGACATTTCTTCCATTAAAAACCTGAGAAACTGCTTCGTGTTTTGTTAGTTCATCTCACAGAATTACAGCGTTCCTCCCAGAAGCCTTTCGCTAAGACTGTTCTTGTGGAATTTGCAAAGTGATCTTAGAAGCCCGTAGAGGGCTATGGTGAAAAAGGAAATAACTTACGTTAAAAATTGGAAAGAAGCTTTCTGAGAAACTGATGTGTGTTCTGTTAAAACATCTCACCGTGTTACAGCTTTCACCTCAAGAAGCCTTTCGCTAAGACTGTTCTTGTGGAATTTTCTAAGTGATATTTGGAAGCCCATAGAGGGCTATGGGAAAAAGAAAATATCTTCGGTTGAAAACTGGAAAGAAGCTTTCTGAGAAACAGCTCTGTGTTCTGTTAATTCATTTCAGAGAGTTACAGCTTTCCGCTCCAGAAGTCTTTCACTAAGACTGCTCTTTTGGAATTTGCAAAGTGATATTTGGAAGCCCTTAGAGGGCTATGGTGAAAAAGGAAATATCTTCCGTTAAAAACTGGAAAGAAGCATTCTGAGATACTGCCGTGTGTTCTGTTAATACATCTAACCGAGTTACAGCTTTCCCCTCTAGAAGCCTTTCGCTAAGACTGTTCTTGTGGCATTTGCAATGTGATATTTGGAGGCCCTTAGAGGGCTATGGTGAAAAAGGAAATATCTTCAGTTAAAAACTGGAAAGAAGCTTTATGAGAAACTGCTTTGTGTTCTGTTAATTCATCTCACAGAGTTACAGGATTCCCCTCCAGAAGCCTTTCCCGAAGACTGTTCTTGTGGAATTTGCAAAGTGATATTTGGAAGCCCATAGAGGGCTATGGTGAAAAAGGAAATATCTTCAGTTAAAAACTGGAAAGAAGCTTTCTGAGAAACTGCCATGTGTTCTGATAATAGACCTCACCCAGTTACAGCTTTCCCTTCAAGAAGTCTTTCGCTAAGACTGTTGTTGTGGGATTTGCAAAATGATATTGGGAAGCCCATAGAGCGCTATGGTGAAAAAGGAAATATCTTCTGTTAAAAAGCGGAAAGAAGCTTTCTGAGAAACTCCTTTTTGTTCTGTTAATTCACCTCAAAGTGTTACAGCTTTCCACTCAATAATTCTTTCGCTAAGACTGTTCTTGTGGAATTTGCAAAGTGAGATTTGGAAGCCCATAGAGGTCTATGGTGAAAAAGGAAATATCGTAAGATAAAAACTGAAAAGAAGCTTTCTGAGAAATTGCTTTGTGTTCTGTTAATTCATCTCACATAGTTACAACATTTCCCTCTAAAAGCCTTTCGCTAAGACTGTTCTTGTGGAATTTGCAAAGTGATATTTGGAAGCCCATACAGGGTTATGTTGAAAAAGGAAATATCTTCGGTTAAAAACTGAAAAGAAGGGCCGGGCGCGGTGGCTCAAGCCTGTAATCCCAGCACTTTGGGAGGCCGAGATGGGCGGATCACGAGGTCAGGAGATCGAGACCATCCTGGCTAACACGGTGAAACCCCGTCTCTACTAAAAACACAAAAAACTAGCCGGGCGAAGTGGCGGGCGCCTGTAGTCCCCGCTACTCGGGAGGCTGAGGCAGGAGAATGGCGTAAACCCGGGAGGCGGAGCTTGCAGTGAGCTGAGATCCGGCCACTGCACTCCAGCCCGGGCGACAGAGCAAGACTCCGTCTCAAAAAAAAAAAAAAAAAAAAAAAAAAAAAAAAAAAAAAAAAAAAAAAAAAAAAAAACTGAAAAGAAGCTTTTTGAGAAACTGCTTTGTGTTCTGTTAATTCATCTCACAGAGTTACAACATTCCCCTCAGGAAGCGTTTCGCTAAGACTGTTCTTGTGAAACTTGCAAAGTGATATTTGGAAGCCCATAGAGGGCTATGGCTTAAAAGGAAATATCCTCCGTTAGAAACTGGAAAGAAGCTATCTGAGAAACTGCTTTGTGTTCTGTTAATTCATCTCACAGAGTTACAGTTTTCCCCTCAAGAAGCCGTTCACTAAGACTTTCCTTGTGGAATTTTCAAAGTGATATTTGAAGGCACATAGAGGGCTATGATGAAAAAGAAAACATCCAAAGATAAAAACTGAAATGAAGCTTTCTGTGAAACTGCTTTGTGTTCTGTTAATTCATCTCACAGATTTACAGCTTTCTTATCAAGAAGCCTTTCGGTAAAACTGTTCTTGTGGAATTTGCAAAGTGATATTTGGAAGCCCATAGAGGGCTATGGTGAAAAAGGACATATCTTCCGTTAAAAACTGGAAAGAAGCTTTTTGAGAAACTGCCGTGTGTTCTGTTAAAGCATCTCACCGAGTTACAGCATTCCCCTCAAGAAGGCTTTCGCTAAGACTGTTCTTGTGGGATTTGCAAAGTGATATTTGGAAGCCCATAGAGGACTATGGTGAAAAAGGAAATATCTTTCGTTAAAAACTGGAAAGAAGATATCTGAGAAACTGCTTTGTGTTCTGTTAATTCATCTCACAGCGTTACAGTTTTCCCCTCCCGAAGTCTTTCGCTTCCACAGTTCTTGTGGAATCTGCATAGTGATATTTGGAATCCCATAGAGGGCTATGGTGAAAATGGAAATACCTTCAATTAAAAAATGAAAAGAAGCTTTCCGAGAAACTGCTTTGTGTTCTGTTAATTCATCTCAAAGAATTACAGCTTTCCCCTCAAGAAGCATTCCGCTAAGACTGTTTTTGAGGAATTTCCAAAGTGATATGTGGAAGCCCATAGAGGGCTATGGTGAAAATGGAAACATCCTAAGATACTTACCGAAGAGAAGCTGTCTGAAAAACTGCTTGGTGTTCTGTTAGTTCATCTCACAGAGCTACAGCTTTTCCCTCAAGAAGCCGTTCATTAAGACTGTTTTGTGAAATTTGGAAAGTGATATTTGGAAACCCATAGAGGACTATGGTGAAAAAGGAAATATCTTCCGTTAAAAACTGGAAAGAAGCATTCTGAGAAAATGCCGTGTCTTCTGTTAATACGTCTCACTGAGTTACAGCTTTCCTCTCAAGAAGCCTTTCGCTAAGACTGTTCTTGTGGGATTTGCAATGTGATATTTGGAAGCCCATAGAGGACTATGGTGAGAAAGGAAATATCCTCCGTTAAAAACTGGAAAGAAGATTTGTGAGAAAATGCTTTGTGTTCTGTTAATTCATCTCACAGAGTTAGAGCTTTCCCCTCAAGAAGCCTTTCGCTAAGACTGTTCTTGTGGAATTTGCAAAGTGATATTTGGAAGCCCATAGAGGTCTATGGTGAAAAAGGAAATATCCTCAGTTAAAAACTGGAAAGAAGCTTTCTGAGAAACTGCTTTGTGTTCAGTTAGTTCCTCTCACAGAGTTACAGCTTTCCCCTCAAGAAGACTTTCGCTAAGAATGTTCATGTCGAATTTTCAAAGTGATAATTGGAATCCCATAGAGGGCTATGGTGAAAAAGGAAATATCCTAAGGTAAAAACTGAAAAGTAGGTTTCTGAGAAAATGTTTTGTGTTCTGTTAATTCATCTTACAGTGTTACAGCTTTACCCTCAAGAAGCCTTTCACTAAAACTTTTCTTCTGGAATTTGCAAAGTGATATTTGGAAACCCTATAGCCCTATGGTGAAAATGGAAATATCCTAAGATAAAAAACGAAAAGAAGGTTTCTGGGAAACTGCTTTGAATTCTTTTAATTCATCTTACAGATTTACAGCTTTTATCTACAGAATCCTTTCGCTAAGACTGTTCTTGTGGAATTTGCAAAATGTTTTTGGAAGCCCATAGAGGGCTATGCTGAAAAAGGAAATATCCTAAGATAAAAACTGAAAAGAAGCTTTCTGAGAAACTGCTTTGTGTTCTGTTAATTCATCTCAGAGAGTTACAGCTTTCCCCTCAAGAAGTCTTTCACAAAGACTGTTCTTGTGTAATTTGCAAAGTGATATTTGGAAGACCATAGAGGGCTATGTTGAAAAAGGAAATATAGTAAGATAAAATCCGAAAAGAAGCTTTCTGAGAAACTGCTTTGTGTTCTGTTAGTTCATCTCCCAGAGTTACAGCTTTCCCTTCAAGAAGCAGTTCACTGAGACTATTCTTGTGAAATTTGCAAAGTGATATTAGAAAACTCCTAGAGGGTTATGGTGAAAAAGGAAATATCTTCCGTAAAAAACTGGAAAGAAGCTTTTTGAGAAACTGCCGTGTGTTCTGTTAAAGCATCTCACCGAGTTACAGCTTTCCCTGAAGAAGGCTTTCGCTAAGACTGTTCTTGTGGGATTTGCAAAGTGATATTTGGAAGTCCCTAGAGGGCTATGGTGAAAAAGGAAATATCTTTCGTTAAAAACTGGAAAGAAGATATCTGAGAAACTGCTTTGTGTTCTGTTAATTCATCTCACAGAGTTCCAGTTTTCCCCTCCAGAAGTCTTTCGCTTCCACTGTTCTTGTGGAATTTGCATAGTGATATTTGGAATCCCATAGAGTGCTATGGTGAAAATGGAAATAACTTCAGTTAAAAAATGAAAAGAAGCTTTCCGAGAAACTGCTTTGTGTTCTGTTAATTCATTTCAAAGAGTTACAGCTTTCCCCTCAAGAAGCCTTCCGCTAAGACTGTTTTTGAGGAATTTCCAAAGTGATATGTGGAAGCCCATAGAGGGCTATGGTGAAAATGGAAATATCGTAAGATACTTACCGAAAAGAAGCTGTCTGAAAAACTGCTTTGTGTTCTGTTAGTTCATCTCACAGAGCTACAGCTTTTCCCTCAAGAAACCGTTCACTAAGACTGTTTTGTGAAATTTGCAAAGTGATATTTGGAAGCCCATAGAGGGCTAAGGTGAAAAAGGAAATATCTTCCGTTAAAAACTGGAAAGAACCATTCTGAGAAAATGCGGTGTGTTCTGTTAGTACATATCACCGAGCTACAGCTTTCCCCTCAGGAAGCCGTTCACTAAGACAGTTCTTGTGGAATTGCAAAGTGATATTTGGAGGCACATAGAGGGCAATGGTGAAAAAGGAAACATCCTAAGATAAAAACTGAAAAGAAGCTTTCTGAGAAACTGCTTTGTGTTCTGTTAATTCAACTCACAGATACTCTTTTACCTCAAGAAGCCTTTCGCTAAGACTGTTCTTGTGGAATTTGCAAAGTGATATTTGGAAGCCCATAGAGGTCTATGGTGAAAAAGGAAATATCCTCAGTTAAAAACTGGAAAGAAGCTTTCTGAGAAACTCCTTTGTGTTCAGTTAGTTCCTCTCACAGAGTTACAGCTTTCCCCTCAAGAAGACTTTCGCTAAGACTGTTCATGTGGAATTTTCAAAGTGATAATTGGAATCCCATAGAGGGCTATGGTGAAAAAGGAAATATCCTAAGGTAAAAACTGAAAAGTAGGTTTCTGAGAAAATGTTTTGTGTTCTGTTAATTCATCTTACAGAGTTACAGCTTTACCCTCAAGAAGCCTTTCGCTAAGACTTTTCTTCTGGAATTTGCAAAGTGATATTTGGAAACCCTATAGCCCTATGGTGAAAATGGAAATATCCTAAGATAAAAAACGAAAAGAAGGTTTCTGAGAAACTGCTTTGAATTCTTTTAATTCATCTTACAGATTTACAGCTTTTATCTCCAGAATCCTTTCGCTAAGACTGTTCTTGTGGAATTTGCAAAATGTTTTTGGAAGCCCATAGAGGGCTATGCTGAAAAAGGAAATATCCTAAGATAAAAACTGAAAAGAAGCTTTCTGAGAAACTGCTTTGTGTTCTGTTAATTCATCTCAGAGAGTTACAGCTTTCCCCTCAAGAAGTCTTTCACAAAGACTGTTCTTGTGTAATTTGCAAAGTGATATTTGGAAGACCATAGAGGGCTATGTTGAAAAAGGAAATATAGTAAGATAAAATCCGAAAAGAAGCTTTCTGAGAAACTGCTTTGTGTTCTGTTAATTCATCTCAAAGTGTCACAGATTTCCCCTCATGAGGCCGTTCACTAAGACTGTTCTTCTGAAATTTGGAAAGTGATATTTAGAATCTCATAGAGGGCAATGGTGAAAAAGGAAATATTTTCCGATAAAAACTGTAAAGAAGCTTTCTGATAAACTGCTTGGTGTTCTGTTAGTTCATCTCACAGAGTTACAGCTTTCCCTTCAAGAAGCAGTTCACTGAGACTATTCTTGTGAAATTTGCAAAGTGATATTAGAAAACTCCTAGAGGGCTATGGTGAAAAAGGAAATATCTTCCGTTAAAAACTGGAAAGAAGCTTTTTGAGAAACTGCCGTGTGTTCTGTTAAAGCATCTCACCGAGTTACAGCTTTCCCCTCAAGAAGGCTTTCGCTAAGACTGTTCTTGTGGGATTTGCAAAGTGATATTTGGAAGTCCCTAGAGGGCTATGGTGAAAAAGGAAATATCTTTCGTTAAAAACTGGAAAGAAGATATCTGAGAAACTGCTTTGTGTTCTGTTAAATCATCTCACAGAGTTACAGTTTTCCCCTCCAGAAGTCTTTCGCTTCCACTGTTCTTGTGGAATTTGCATAGTGATATTTGGAATCCCATAGAGGGCTATGGTGAAAATGGAAATAACTTCAGTTAAAAAATGAAAAGAAGCTTTCCGAGAAACTGCTTTGTGTTCTGTTAATTCATCTCAAAGAGTTACAGCTTTCCCCTCAAGAAGCCTTCCGCTAAGACTGTTTTTGAGGAATTTCCAAAGTGATATGTGAAAGCCCATAGAGGGCTATGGTGAAAATGGAAATATCGTAAGATACTTACCGAAAAGAAGCTGTCTGAAAAAGTGCTTTGTGTTCTGTTAGTTCATCTCACAGAGCTACAGCTTTTCCCTCAAGAAGCCGTTCACTAAGACTGTTTTGTGAAATTTGCAAAGTGATATTTGGAAGCCCATAGAGGGCTAAGGTGAAAAAGGAAATATCTTCCGTTAAAAACTGGAAAGAACCATTCTGAGAAAATGCGGTGTGTTCTGTTAGTACATATCACTGAGCTACAGCTTTCCCCTCAGGAAGCCGTTCACTAAGACTGTTCTTGTGGAATTGCAAAGTGATATTTGGAGGCACATAGAGGGCAATGGTGAAAAAGGAAACATCCTAAGATAAAAACTGAAAGGAAGCTTTCTGAGAAACTGCTTTGTGTTCTGTTAATTCAACTCACAGTTACTCTTTTACCTCAGGAAGCCTTTCGCTAAGGCTGTTTTTGTGGAATTTCCAAAGTGATATTTCGATACCCATAGTAGGCTATGGTGAAAATGGAAATATCCTAAGATAAAAACCGAAAAGAAGCTGTATGGAAAGCTGCTTTGTGTTTTGTTAGTTCACTCACAGAGTTACAGCTTTCCCCTCAAGGAGCCGTTAACTAAGACTGTTTTGTGAAATTTGCAAAGTGATATTTGGAAGCCCATAGAGGGCTAAGGTGAAAAAGGAAATATCTTCCGTTAAAAACTGGAAAGAACCATTCTGAGAAAATGCGGTGTGTTCTGTTAGTACATATCACCGAGGTACAGCTTTCCTCTCAAGAAGCCTTTCGCTAAGACTGTTCTTGTGGGATTTCCAAAGTGATATTTGGAAGCCCATAGAGGTCTATAGTGAAAAAGGAAATGTCTTCAGTTAAATACTGGAAAGAAGCTTTCTGAGAGACTGCTTTGTGTTCTGTTAATTCATCTCACAGAGTTACAGCTTCCCCCCTCAAGAAGCCTTTCGCTAAGACTGTTCTTGTGGAATTTGCAAAGTCATATTTGGAAGCCCATAGAGGACTATGGTGAAAAAGGAACTAACTTCCGTTAAAAACTGGAAAGAAGATTTGTGAGAAACTGCTTTGTGTTCTGTTAATTCAACTCACAGAGTTACAGATTTCCCCTTCAGAAGCCTTTCGCTAAGACTGTTCTTCTGGAATTTGCAAAGTGATATTTGGAAGCCCATGGAGGGCTATGGTGAAAAGGGAAATAACTTCCGTTAAAAACTGGAAAGAAGCTTTCTGAGAAACTGCCGTGTGTTCTGTTAATATATCTCACCGAGTTACAGCTTTCCCCTCAAGAAGCCTTTCTATAAGACTGTTCTTGTGGAATTTGCAAAGTGATACTTGGAAGCCCATAGAGGGCTATTTTGAAAATGGAAATATCCTAAGATAAAAACCGAAAAGAAGCTGTCTGAGAAACTGCTTTGTGTTGTGTTAGTTCATCTCACAGTGTTACAGCTTTCCCCTCAAGAAGCCCTTCACTAAGACTGTTCTTGTGAAATTTGCAAACTGATATTTGTAATCCCATAGAGGACTTGGGTGAAAAAGGAAATATCTTTCGTTAAAAACTGGAAAGAAGATTTCTGAGAAACTGCTTTGTGTTCTGTTAATTCATCTCAGAGAGTTACAGAATTCCCCTCAAGAGGCCGTTCACTAAGACTGTTCTTGTGGAATTTGCAAAGTGATATTTTGAAGCCCATAGTGGACTATGGTGAATAAGCAAATATCTTCCGCTAAAAACTGGAAAGAACCTTTCTGTGAAACTGCTTTGTGTTCCGTTAATTAATCTCACAGAGTTACAGCTTTTCTATCATGAATCCGATCACTAAGGCTGTTCTTTTGGAATATGCAAAGTGATATTTGGAAGCCCATAGAGGGCTACGGTGAAAAAGGAAATATCCTAAGACAAAAACTGAAAAGAAGCTTTCTGAGAAACTGCTTTGTGTTCTGTTAATTCGTCACCAGAGTTACAGCTTTCCCCTCAAAAAGCCTTTCGCTAAGACTGTTCTTGTGGAATTTGCAAAGTGAAATTTGGAAGCCCATTGAGGGCTATGATGAAAAAGGACATTTCTTCCATTAAAAACCTGAGAAACTGCTTCGTGTTTTGTTAGTTCATCTCACAGAATTACAGCGTTCCTCCCAGAAGCCTTTCGCTAAGACTGTTCTTGTGGAATTTGCAAAGTGATCTTAGAAGCCCGTAGAGGGCTATGGTGAAAAAGGAAATAACTTACGTTAAAAATTGGAAAGAAGCTTTCTGAGAAACTGATGTGTGTTCTGTTAAAACATCTCACCGTGTTACAGCTTTCACCTCAAGAAGCCTTTCGCTAAGACTGTTCTTGTGGAATTTTCTAAGTGATATTTGGAAGCCCATAGAGGGCTATGGGAAAAAGAAAATATCTTCGGTTGAAAACTGGAAAGAAGCTTTCTGAGAAACAGCTCTGTGTTCTGTTAATTCATTTCAGAGAGTTACAGCTTTCCGCTCCAGAAGTCTTTCACTAAGACTGCTCTTTTGGAATTTGCAAAGTGATATTTGGAAGCCCTTAGAGGGCTATGGTGAAAAAGGAAATATCTTCCGTTAAAAACTGGAAAGAAGCATTCTGAGATACTGCCGTGTGTTCTGTTAATACATCTAACCGAGTTACAGCTTTCCCCTCTAGAAGCCTTTCGCTAAGACTGTTCTTGTGGCATTTGCAATGTGATATTTGGAGGCCCTTAGAGGGCTATGGTGAAAAAGGAAATATCTTCAGTTAAAAACTGGAAAGAAGCTTTATGAGAAACTGCTTTGTGTTCTGTTAATTCATCTCACAGAGTTACAGGATTCCCCTCCAGAAGCCTTTCCCGAAGACTGTTCTTGTGGAATTTGCAAAGTGATATTTGGAAGCCCATAGAGGGCTATGGTGAAAAAGGAAATATCTTCAGTTAAAAACTGGAAAGAAGCTTTCTGAGAAACTGCCATGTGTTCTGATAATAGACCTCACCCAGTTACAGCTTTCCCTTCAAGAAGTCTTTCGCTAAGACTGTTGTTGTGGGATTTGCAAAATGATATTGGGAAGCCCATAGAGCGCTATGGTGAAAAAGGAAATATCTTCTGTTAAAAAGCGGAAAGAAGCTTTCTGAGAAACTCCTTTTTGTTCTGTTAATTCACCTCAAAGTGTTACAGCTTTCCACTCAATAATTCTTTCGCTAAGACTGTTCTTGTGGAATTTGCAAAGTGAGATTTGGAAGCCCATAGAGGTCTATGGTGAAAAAGGAAATATCGTAAGATAAAAACTGAAAAGAAGCTTTCTGAGAAATTGCTTTGTGTTCTGTTAATTCATCTCACATAGTTACAACATTTCCCTCTAAAAGCCTTTCGCTAAGACTGTTCTTGTGGAATTTGCAAAGTGATATTTGGAAGCCCATACAGGGTTATGTTGAAAAAGGAAATATCTTCGGTTAAAAACTGAAAAGAAGGGCCGGGCGCGGTGGCTCAAGCCTGTAATCCCAGCACTTTGGGAGGCCGAGATGGGCGGATCACGAGGTCAGGAGATCGAGACCATCCTGGCTAACACGGTGAAACCCCGTCTCTACTAAAAACACAAAAAACTAGCCGGGCGAAGTGGCGGGCGCCTGTAGTCCCCGCTACTCGGGAGGCTGAGGCAGGAGAATGGCGTAAACCCGGGAGGCGGAGCTTGCAGTGAGCTGAGATCCGGCCACTGCACTCCAGCCCGGGCGACAGAGCAAGACTCCGTCTCAAAAAAAAAAAAAAAAAAAAAAAAAAAAAAAAAAAAAAAAAAAAACTGAAAAGAAGCTTTTTGAGAAACTGCTTTGTGTTCTGTTAATTCATCTCACAGAGTTACAACATTCCCCTCAGGAAGCGTTTCGCTAAGACTGTTCTTGTGAAACTTGCAAAGTGATATTTGGAAGCCCATAGAGGGCTATGGCTTAAAAGGAAATATCCTCCGTTAGAAACTGGAAAGAAGCTATCTGAGAAACTGCTTTGTGTTCTGTTAATTCATCTCACAGAGTTACAGTTTTCCCCTCAAGAAGCCGTTCACTAAGACTTTCCTTGTGGAATTTTCAAAGTGATATTTGAAGGCACATAGAGGGCTATGATAAAAAAGAAAACATCCAAAGATAAAAACTGAAATGAAGCTTTCTGTGAAACTGCTTTGTGTTCTGTTAATTCATCTCACAGATTTACAGCTTTCTTATCAAGAAGCCTTTCGGTAAAACTGTTCTTGTGGAATTTGCAAAGTGATATTTGGAAGCCCATAGAGGGCTATGGTGAAAAAGGACATATCTTCCGTTAAAAACTGGAAAGAAGCTTTTTGAGAAACTGCCGTGTGTTCTGTTAAAGCATCTCACCGAGTTACAGCATTCCCCTCAAGAAGGCTTTCGCTAAGACTGTTCTTGTGGGATTTGCAAAGTGATATTTGGAAGCCCATAGAGGACTATGGTGAAAAAGGAAATATCTTTCGTTAAAAACTGGAAAGAAGATATCTGAGAAACTGCTTTGTGTTCTGTTAATTCATCTCACAGCGTTACAGTTTTCCCCTCCCGAAGTCTTTCGCTTCCACAGTTCTTGTGGAATCTGCATAGTGATATTTGGAATCCCATAGAGGGCTATGGTGAAAATGGAAATACCTTCAATTAAAAAATGAAAAGAAGCTTTCCGAGAAACTGCTTTGTGTTCTGTTAATTCATCTCAAAGAATTACAGCTTTCCCCTCAAGAAGCATTCCGCTAAGACTGTTTTTGAGGAATTTCCAAAGTGATATGTGGAAGCCCATAGAGGGCTATGGTGAAAATGGAAACATCCTAAGATACTTACCGAAGAGAAGCTGTCTGAAAAACTGCTTGGTGTTCTGTTAGTTCATCTCACAGAGCTACAGCTTTTCCCTCAAGAAGCCGTTCATTAAGACTGTTTTGTGAAATTTGGAAAGTGATATTTGGAAACCCATAGAGGACTATGGTGAAAAAGGAAATATCTTCCGTTAAAAACTGGAAAGAAGCATTCTGAGAAAATGCCGTGTCTTCTGTTAATACGTCTCACTGAGTTACAGCTTTCCTCTCAAGAAGCCTTTCGCTAAGACTGTTCTTGTGGGATTTGCAATGTGATATTTGGAAGCCCATAGAGGACTATGGTGAGAAAGGAAATATCCTCCGTTAAAAACTGGAAAGAAGATTTGTGAGAAAATGCTTTGTGTTCTGTTAATTCATCTCACAGAGTTAGAGCTTTCCCCTCAAGAAGCCTTTCGCTAAGACTGTTCTTGTGGAATTTGCAAAGTGATATTTGGAAGCCCATAGAGGTCTATGGTGAAAAAGGAAATATCCTCAGTTAAAAACTGGAAAGAAGCTTTCTGAGAAACTGCTTTGTGTTCAGTTAGTTCCTCTCACAGAGTTACAGCTTTCCCCTCAAGAAGACTTTCGCTAAGAATGTTCATGTCGAATTTTCAAAGTGATAATTGGAATCCCATAGAGGGCTATGGTGAAAAAGGAAATATCCTAAGGTAAAAACTGAAAAGTAGGTTTCTGAGAAAATGTTTTGTGTTCTGTTAATTCATCTTACAGTGTTACAGCTTTACCCTCAAGAAGCCTTTCACTAAAACTTTTCTTCTGGAATTTGCAAAGTGATATTTGGAAACCCTATAGCCCTATGGTGAAAATGGAAATATCCTAAGATAAAAAACGAAAAGAAGGTTTCTGGGAAACTGCTTTGAATTCTTTTAATTCATCTTACAGATTTACAGCTTTTATCTACAGAATCCTTTCGCTAAGACTGTTCTTGTGGAATTTGCAAAATGTTTTTGGAAGCCCATAGAGGGCTATGCTGAAAAAGGAAATATCCTAAGATAAAAACTGAAAAGAAGCTTTCTGAGAAACTGCTTTGTGTTCTGTTAATTCATCTCAGAGAGTTACAGCTTTCCCCTCAAGAAGTCTTTCACAAAGACTGTTCTTGTGTAATTTGCAAAGTGATATTTGGAAGACCATAGAGGGCTATGTTGAAAAAGGAAATATAGTAAGATAAAATCCGAAAAGAAGCTTTCTGAGAAACTGCTTTGTGTTCTGTTAGTTCATCTCCCAGAGTTACAGCTTTCCCTTCAAGAAGCAGTTCACTGAGACTATTCTTGTGAAATTTGCAAAGTGATATTAGAAAACTCCTAGAGGGTTATGGTGAAAAAGGAAATATCTTCCGTAAAAAACTGGAAAGAAGCTTTTTGAGAAACTGCCGTGTGTTCTGTTAAAGCATCTCACCGAGTTACAGCTTTCCCTGAAGAAGGCTTTCGCTAAGACTGTTCTTGTGGGATTTGCAAAGTGATATTTGGAAGTCCCTAGAGGGCTATGGTGAAAAAGGAAATATCTTTCGTTAAAAACTGGAAAGAAGATATCTGAGAAACTGCTTTGTGTTCTGTTAATTCATCTCACAGAGTTCCAGTTTTCCCCTCCAGAAGTCTTTCGCTTCCACTGTTCTTGTGGAATTTGCATAGTGATATTTGGAATCCCATAGAGTGCTATGGTGAAAATGGAAATAACTTCAGTTAAAAAATGAAAAGAAGCTTTCCGAGAAACTGCTTTGTGTTCTGTTAATTCATTTCAAAGAGTTACAGCTTTCCCCTCAAGAAGCCTTCCGCTAAGACTGTTTTTGAGGAATTTCCAAAGTGATATGTGGAAGCCCATAGAGGGCTATGGTGAAAATGGAAATATCGTAAGATACTTACCGAAAAGAAGCTGTCTGAAAAACTGCTTTGTGTTCTGTTAGTTCATCTCACAGAGCTACAGCTTTTCCCTCAAGAAACCGTTCACTAAGACTGTTTTGTGAAATTTGCAAAGTGATATTTGGAAGCCCATAGAGGGCTAAGGTGAAAAAGGAAATATCTTCCGTTAAAAACTGGAAAGAACCATTCTGAGAAAATGCGGTGTGTTCTGTTAGTACATATCACCGAGCTACAGCTTTCCCCTCAGGAAGCCGTTCACTAAGACAGTTCTTGTGGAATTGCAAAGTGATATTTGGAGGCACATAGAGGGCAATGGTGAAAAAGGAAACATCCTAAGATAAAAACTGAAAAGAAGCTTTCTGAGA
Source organism: Chlorocebus sabaeus (assembly GCF_047675955.1). Taxonomy (NCBI): domain Eukaryota; kingdom Metazoa; phylum Chordata; class Mammalia; order Primates; family Cercopithecidae; genus Chlorocebus; species Chlorocebus sabaeus. Next base: position 333,231 of record NW_027327335.1, read on the forward strand.
AACTGCTTTGTGTTCTGTTAATTCAACTCACAGATACTCTTTTACCTCAAGAAGCCTTTCGCTAAGACTGTTCTTGTGGAATTTGCAAAGTGATATTTGGAAGCCCATAGAGGTCTATGGTGAAAAAGGAAATATCCTCAGTTAAAAACTGGAAAGAAGCTTTCTGAGAAACTCCTTTGTGTTCAGTTAGTTCCTCTCACAGAGTTACAGCTTTCCCCACAAGAAGACTTTCGCTAAGACTGTTCATGTGGAATTTTCAAAGTGATAATTGGAATCCCATAGAGGGCTATGGTGAAAAAGGAAATATCCTAAGGTAAAAACTGAAAAGTAGGTTTCTGAGAAAATGTTTTGTGTTCTGTTAATTCATCTTACAGAGTTACAGCTTTACCCTCAAGAAGCCTTTCGCTAAGACTTTTCTTCTGGAATTTGCAAAGTGATATTTGGAAACCCTATAGCCCTATGGTGAAAATGGAAATATCCTAAGATAAAAAACGAAAAGAAGGTTTCTGAGAAACTGCTTTGAATTCTTTTAATTCATCTTACAGATTTACAGCTTTTATCTACAGAATCCTTTCGCTAAGACTGTTCTTGTGGAATTTGCAAAATGTTTTTGGAAGCCCATAGAGGGCTATGCTGAAAAAGGAAATATCCTAAGATAAAAACTGAAAAGAAGCTTTCTGAGAAACTGCTTTGTGTTCTGTTAATTCATCTCAGAGAGTTACAGCTTTCCCCTCAAGAAGTCTTTCACAAAGACTGTTCTTGTGTAATTTGCAAAGTGATATTTGGAAGACCATAGAGGGCTATGTTGAAAAAGGAAATATAGTAAGATAAAATCCGAAAAGAAGCTTTCTGAGAAACTGCTTTGTGTTCTGTTAATTCATCTCAAAGTGTCACAGATTTCCCCTCATGAGGCCGTTCACTAAGACTGTTCTTCTGAAATTTGGAAAGTGATATTTAGAATCTCATTGAGGGCAATGGTGAAAAAGGAAATATTTTCCGATAAAAACTGTAAAGAAGCTTTCTGATAAACTGCTTGGTGTTCTGTTAGTTCATCTCACAGAGTTACAGCTTTCCCTTCAAGAAGCAGTTCACTGAGACTATTCTTGTGAAATTTGCAAAGTGATATTAGAAAACTCCTAGAGGGCTATGGTGAAAAAGGAAATATCTTCCGTTAAAAACTGGAAAGAAGCTTTTTGAGAAACTGCCGTGTGTTCTCTTAAAGCATCTCACTGAGTTACAGCTTTCCCCTCAAGAAGGCTTTCGCTAAGACTGTTCTTGTGGGATTTGCAAAGTGATATTTGGAAGTCCCTAGAGGGCTATGGTGAAAAAGGAAATATCTTTCGTTAAAAACTGGAAAGAAGATATCTGAGAAACTGCTTTGTGTTCTGTTAAATCATCTCACAGAGTTACAGATTTCCCCTCCAGAAGTCTTTCGCTTCCACTGTTCTTGTGGAATTTGCATAGTGATATTTGGAATCCCATAGAGGGCTATGGTGAAAATGGAAATAACTTCAGTTAAAAAATGAAAAGAAGCTTTCCGAGAAACTGCTTTGTGTTCTGTTAATTCATCTCAAAGAGTTACAGCTTTCCCCTCAAGAAGCCTTCCGCTAAGACTGTTTTTGAGGAATTTCCAAAGTGATATGTGAAAGCCCATAGAGGGCTATGGTGAAAATGGAAATATCGTAAGATACTTACCGAAAAGAAGCTGTCTGAAAAAGTGCTTTGTGTTCTGTTAGTTCATCTCACAGAGCTACAGCTTTTCCCTCAAGAAGCCGTTCACTAAGACTGTTTTGTGAAATTTGCAAAGTGATATTTGGAAGCCCATAGAGGGCTAAGGTGAAAAAGGAAATATCTTCCGTTAAAAACTGGAAAGAACCATTCTGAGAAAATGCGGTGTGTTCTGTTAGTACATATCACTGAGCTACAGCTTTCCCCTCAGGAAGCCGTTCACTAAGACTGTTCTTGTGGAATTGCAAAGTGATATTTGGAGGCACATAGAGGGCAATGGTGAAAAAGGAAACATCCTAAGATAAAAACTGAAAGGAAGCTTTCTGAGAAACTGCTTTGTGTTCTGTTAATTCAACTCACAGTTACTCTTTTACCTCAGGAAGCCTTTCGCTAAGGCTGTTTTTGTGGAATTTCCAAAGTGATATTTCGATACCCATAGTAGGCTATGGTGAAAATGGAAATATCCTAAGATAAAAACCGAAAAGAAGCTGTATGGAAAGCTGCTTTGTGTTTTGTTAGTTCACTCACAGAGTTACAGCTTTCCCCTCAAGGAGCCGTTAACTAAGACTGTTTTGTGAAATTTGCAAAGTGATATTTGGAAGCCCATAGAGGGCTAAGGTGAAAAAGGAAATATCTTCCGTTAAAAACTGGAAAGAACCATTCTGAGAAAATGCGGTGTGTTCTGTTAGTACATATCACCGAGGTACAGCTTTCCTCTCAAGAAGCCTTTCGCTAAGACTGTTCTTGTGGGATTTCCAAAGTGATATTTGGAAGCCCATAGAGGTCTATAGTGAAAAAGGAAATGTCTTCAGTTAAATACTGGAAAGAAGCTTTCTGAGAGACTGCTTTGTGTTCTGTTAATTCATCTCACAGAGTTACAGCTTCCCCCCTCAAGAAGCCTTTCGCTAAGACTGTTCTTGTGGAATTTGCAAAGTCATATTTGGAAGCCCATAGAGGACTATGGTGAAAAAGGAACTAACTTCCGTTAAAAACTGGAAAGAAGATTTGTGAGAAACTGCTTTGTGTTCTGTTAATTCAACTCACAGAGTTACAGATTTCCCCTTCAGAAGCCTTTCGCTAAGACTGTTCTTCTGGAATTTGCAAAGTGATATTTGGAAGCCCATGGAGGGCTATGGTGAAAAGGGAAATAACTTCCGTTAAAAACTGGAAAGAAGCTTTCTGAGAAACTGCCGTGTGTTCTGTTAATATATCTCACCGAGTTACAGCTTTCCCCTCAAGAAGCCTTTCTATAAGACTGTTCTTGTGGAATTTGCAAAGTGATACTTGGAAGCCCATAGAGGGCTATTTTGAAAATGGAAATATCCTAAGATAAAAACCGAAAAGAAGCTGTCTGAGAAACTGCTTTGTGTTGTGTTAGTTCATCTCACAGTGTTACAGCTTTCCCCTCAAGAAGCCCTTCACTAAGACTGTTCTTGTGAAATTTGCAAACTGATATTTGTAATCCCATAGAGGACTTGGGTGAAAAAGGAAATATCTTTCGTTAAAAACTGGAAAGAAGATTTCTGAGAAACTGCTTTGTGTTCTGTTAATTCATCTCAGAGAGTTACAGAATTCCCCTCAAGAGGCCGTTCACTAAGACTGTTCTTGTGGAATTTGCAAAGTGATATTTTGAAGCCCATAGTGGACTATGGTGAATAAGCAAATATCTTCCGCTAAAAACTGGAAAGAACCTTTCTGTGAAACTGCTTTGTGTTCCGTTAATTAATCTCACAGAGTTACAGCTTTTCTATCATGAATCCGATCACTAAGGCTGTTCTTTTGGAATATGCAAAGTGATATTTGGAAGCCCATAGAGGGCTACGGTGAAAAAGGAAATATCCTAAGACAAAAACTGAAAAGAAGCTTTCTGAGAAACTGCTTTGTGTTCTGTTAATTCGTCACCAGAGTTACAGCTTTCCCCTCAAAAAGCCTTTCGCTAAGACTGTTCTTGTGGAATTTGCAAAGTGAAATTTGGAAGCCCATTGAGGGCTATGATGAAAAAGGACATTTCTTCCATTAAAAACCTGAGAAACTGCTTCGTGTTTTGTTAGTTCATCTCACAGAATTACAGCGTTCCTCCCAGAAGCCTTTCGCTAAGACTGTTCTTGTGGAATTTGCAAAGTGATCTTAGAAGCCCGTAGAGGGCTATGGTGAAAAAGGAAATAACTTACGTTAAAAATTGGAAAGAAGCTTTCTGAGAAACTGATGTGTGTTCTGTTAAAACATCTCACCGTGTTACAGCTTTCACCTCAAGAAGCCTTTCGCTAAGACTGTTCTTGTGGAATTTTCTAAGTGATATTTGGAAGCCCATAGAGGGCTATGGGAAAAAGAAAATATCTTCGGTTGAAAACTGGAAAGAAGCTTTCTGAGAAACAGCTCTGTGTTCTGTTAATTCATTTCAGAGAGTTACAGCTTTCCGCTCCAGAAGTCTTTCACTAAGACTGCTCTTTTGGAATTTGCAAAGTGATATTTGGAAGCCCTTAGAGGGCTATGGTGAAAAAGGAAATATCTTCCGTTAAAAACTGGAAAGAAGCATTCTGAGATACTGCCGTGTGTTCTGTTAATACATCTAACCGAGTTACAGCTTTCCCCTCTAGAAGCCTTTCGCTAAGACTGTTCTTGTGGCATTTGCAATGTGATATTTGGAGGCCCTTAGAGGGCTATGGTGAAAAAGGAAATATCTTCAGTTAAAAACTGGAAAGAAGCTTTATGAGAAACTGCTTTGTGTTCTGTTAATTCATCTCACAGAGTTACAGGATTCCCCTCCAGAAGCCTTTCCCGAAGACTGTTCTTGTGGAATTTGCAAAGTGATATTTGGAAGCCCATAGAGGGCTATGGTGAAAAAGGAAATATCTTCAGTTAAAAACTGGAAAGAAGCTTTCTGAGAAACTGCCATGTGTTCTGATAATAGACCTCACCCAGTTACAGCTTTCCCTTCAAGAAGTCTTTCGCTAAGACTGTTGTTGTGGGATTTGCAAAATGATATTGGGAAGCCCATAGAGCGCTATGGTGAAAAAGGAAATATCTTCTGTTAAAAAGCGGAAAGAAGCTTTCTGAGAAACTCCTTTTTGTTCTGTTAATTCACCTCAAAGTGTTACAGCTTTCCACTCAATAATTCTTTCGCTAAGACTGTTCTTGTGGAATTTGCAAAGTGAGATTTGGAAGCCCATAGAGGTCTATGGTGAAAAAGGAAATATCGTAAGATAAAAACTGAAAAGAAGCTTTCTGAGAAATTGCTTTGTGTTCTGTTAATTCATCTCACATAGTTACAACATTTCCCTCTAAAAGCCTTTCGCTAAGACTGTTCTTGTGGAATTTGCAAAGTGATATTTGGAAGCCCATACAGGGTTATGTTGAAAAAGGAAATATCTTCGGTTAAAAACTGAAAAGAAGGGCCGGGCGCGGTGGCTCAAGCCTGTAATCCCAGCACTTTGGGAGGCCGAGATGGGCGGATCACGAGGTCAGGAGATCGAGACCATCCTGGCTAACACGGTGAAACCCCGTCTCTACTAAAAACACAAAAAACTAGCCGGGCGAAGTGGCGGGCGCCTGTAGTCCCCGCTACTCGGGAGGCTGAGGCAGGAGAATGGCGTAAACCCGGGAGGCGGAGCTTGCAGTGAGCTGAGATCCGGCCACTGCACTCCAGCCCGGGCGACAGAGCAAGACTCCGTCTCAAAAAAAAAAAAAAAAAAAAAAAAAAACTGAAAAGAAGCTTTTTGAGAAACTGCTTTGTGTTCTGTTAATTCATCTCACAGAGTTACAACATTCCCCTCAGGAAGCGTTTCGCTAAGACTGTTCTTGTGAAACTTGCAAAGTGATATTTGGAAGCCCATAGAGGGCTATGGCTTAAAAGGAAATATCCTCCGTTAGAAACTGGAAAGAAGCTATCTGAGAAACTGCTTTGTGTTCTGTTAATTCATCTCACAGAGTTACAGTTTTCCCCTCAAGAAGCCGTTCACTAAGACTTTCCTTGTGGAATTTTCAAAGTGATATTTGAAGGCACATAGAGGGCTATGATGAAAAAGAAAACATCCAAAGATAAAAACTGAAATGAAGCTTTCTGTGAAACTGCTTTGTGTTCTGTTAATTCATCTCACAGATTTACAGCTTTCTTATCAAGAAGCCTTTCGGTAAAACTGTTCTTGTGGAATTTGCAAAGTGATATTTGGAAGCCCATAGAGGGCTATGGTGAAAAAGGACATATCTTCCGTTAAAAACTGGAAAGAAGCTTTTTGAGAAACTGCCGTGTGTTCTGTTAAAGCATCTCACCGAGTTACAGCATTCCCCTCAAGAAGGCTTTCGCTAAGACTGTTCTTGTGGGATTTGCAAAGTGATATTTGGAAGCCCATAGAGGACTATGGTGAAAAAGGAAATATCTTTCGTTAAAAACTGGAAAGAAGATATCTGAGAAACTGCTTTGTGTTCTGTTAATTCATCTCACAGCGTTACAGTTTTCCCCTCCCGAAGTCTTTCGCTTCCACAGTTCTTGTGGAATCTGCATAGTGATATTTGGAATCCCATAGAGGGCTATGGTGAAAATGGAAATACCTTCAATTAAAAAATGAAAAGAAGCTTTCCGAGAAACTGCTTTGTGTTCTGTTAATTCATCTCAAAGAATTACAGCTTTCCCCTCAAGAAGCATTCCGCTAAGACTGTTTTTGAGGAATTTCCAAAGTGATATGTGGAAGCCCATAGAGGGCTATGGTGAAAATGGAAACATCCTAAGATACTTACCGAAGAGAAGCTGTCTGAAAAACTGCTTGGTGTTCTGTTAGTTCATCTCACAGAGCTACAGCTTTTCCCTCAAGAAGCCGTTCATTAAGACTGTTTTGTGAAATTTGGAAAGTGATATTTGGAAACCCATAGAGGACTATGGTGAAAAAGGAAATATCTTCCGTTAAAAACTGGAAAGAAGCATTCTGAGAAAATGCCGTGTCTTCTGTTAATACGTCTCACTGAGTTACAGCTTTCCTCTCAAGAAGCCTTTCGCTAAGACTGTTCTTGTGGGATTTGCAATGTGATATTTGGAAGCCCATAGAGGACTATGGTGAGAAAGGAAATATCCTCCGTTAAAAACTGGAAAGAAGATTTGTGAGAAAATGCTTTGTGTTCTGTTAATTCATCTCACAGAGTTAGAGCTTTCCCCTCAAGAAGCCTTTCGCTAAGACTGTTCTTGTGGAATTTGCAAAGTGATATTTGGAAGCCCATAGAGGTCTATGGTGAAAAAGGAAATATCCTCAGTTAAAAACTGGAAAGAAGCTTTCTGAGAAACTGCTTTGTGTTCAGTTAGTTCCTCTCACAGAGTTACAGCTTTCCCCTCAAGAAGACTTTCGCTAAGAATGTTCATGTCGAATTTTCAAAGTGATAATTGGAATCCCATAGAGGGCTATGGTGAAAAAGGAAATATCCTAAGGTAAAAACTGAAAAGTAGGTTTCTGAGAAAATGTTTTGTGTTCTGTTAATTCATCTTACAGTGTTACAGCTTTACCCTCAAGAAGCCTTTCACTAAAACTTTTCTTCTGGAATTTGCAAAGTGATATTTGGAAACCCTATAGCCCTATGGTGAAAATGGAAATATCCTAAGATAAAAAACGAAAAGAAGGTTTCTGGGAAACTGCTTTGAATTCTTTTAATTCATCTTACAGATTTACAGCTTTTATCTACAGAATCCTTTCGCTAAGACTGTTCTTGTGGAATTTGCAAAATGTTTTTGGAAGCCCATAGAGGGCTATGCTGAAAAAGGAAATATCCTAAGATAAAAACTGAAAAGAAGCTTTCTGAGAAACTGCTTTGTGTTCTGTTAATTCATCTCAGAGAGTTACAGCTTTCCCCTCAAGAAGTCTTTCACAAAGACTGTTCTTGTGTAATTTGCAAAGTGATATTTGGAAGACCATAGAGGGCTATGTTGAAAAAGGAAATATAGTAAGATAAAATCCGAAAAGAAGCTTTCTGAGAAACTGCTTTGTGTTCTGTTAGTTCATCTCCCAGAGTTACAGCTTTCCCTTCAAGAAGCAGTTCACTGAGACTATTCTTGTGAAATTTGCAAAGTGATATTAGAAAACTCCTAGAGGGTTATGGTGAAAAAGGAAATATCTTCCGTAAAAAACTGGAAAGAAGCTTTTTGAGAAACTGCCGTGTGTTCTGTTAAAGCATCTCACCGAGTTACAGCTTTCCCTGAAGAAGGCTTTCGCTAAGACTGTTCTTGTGGGATTTGCAAAGTGATATTTGGAAGTCCCTAGAGGGCTATGGTGAAAAAGGAAATATCTTTCGTTAAAAACTGGAAAGAAGATATCTGAGAAACTGCTTTGTGTTCTGTTAATTCATCTCACAGAGTTCCAGTTTTCCCCTCCAGAAGTCTTTCGCTTCCACTGTTCTTGTGGAATTTGCATAGTGATATTTGGAATCCCATAGAGTGCTATGGTGAAAATGGAAATAACTTCAGTTAAAAAATGAAAAGAAGCTTTCCGAGAAACTGCTTTGTGTTCTGTTAATTCATTTCAAAGAGTTACAGCTTTCCCCTCAAGAAGCCTTCCGCTAAGACTGTTTTTGAGGAATTTCCAAAGTGATATGTGGAAGCCCATAGAGGGCTATGGTGAAAATGGAAATATCGTAAGATACTTACCGAAAAGAAGCTGTCTGAAAACCTGCTTTGTGTTCTGTTAGTTCATCTCACAGAGCTACAGCTTTTCCCTCAAGAAACCGTTCACTAAGACTGTTTTGTGAAATTTGCAAAGTGATATTTGGAAGCCCATAGAGGGCTAAGGTGAAAAAGGAAATATCTTCCGTTAAAAACTGGAAAGAACCATTCTGAGAAAATGCGGTGTGTTCTGTCAGTACATATCACCGAGCTACAGCTTTCCCCTCAGGAAGCCGTTCACTAAGACAGTTCTTGTGGAATTGCAAAGTGATATTTGGAGGCACATAGAGGGCAATGGTGAAAAAGGAAACATCCTAAGATAAAAACTGAAAAGAAGCTTTCTGAGAAACTGCTTTGTGTTCTGTTAATTCAACTCACAGATACTCTTTTACCTCAAGAAGCCTTTCGCTAAGACTGTTCTTGTGGAATTTGCAAAGTGATATTTGGAAGCCCATAGAGGTCTATGGTGAAAAAGGAAATATCCTCAGTTAAAAACTGGAAAGAAGCTTTCTGAGAAACTCCTTTGTGTTCAGTTAGTTCCTCTCACAGAGTTACAGCTTTCCCCTCAAGAAGACTTTCGCTAAGACTGTTCATGTGGAATTTTCAAAGTGATAATTGGAATCCCATAGAGGGCTATGGTGAAAAAGGAAATATCCTAAGGTAAAAACTGAAAAGTAGGTTTCTGAGAAAATGTTTTGTGTTCTGTTAATTCATCTTACAGAGTTACAGCTTTACCCTCAAGAAGCCTTTCGCTAAGACTTTTCTTCTGGAATTTGCAAAGTGATATTTGGAAACCCTATAGCCCTATGGTGAAAATGGAAATATCCTAAGATAAAAAACGAAAAGAAGGTTTCTGAGAAACTGCTTTGAATTCTTTTAATTCATCTTACAGATTTACAGCTTTTATCTCCAGAATCCTTTCGCTAAGACTGTTCTTGTGGAATTTGCAAAATGTTTTTGGAAGCCCATAGAGGGCTATGCTGAAAAAGGAAATATCCTAAGATAAAAACTGAAAAGAAGCTTTCTGAGAAACTGCTTTGTGTTCTGTTAATTCATCTCAGAGAGTTACAGCTTTCCCCTCAAGAAGTCTTTCACAAAGACTGTTCTTGTGTAATTTGCAAAGTGATATTTGGAAGACCATAGAGGGCTATGTTGAAAAAGGAAATATAGTAAGATAAAATCCGAAAAGAAGCTTTCTGAGAAACTGCTTTGTGTTCTGTTAGTTCATCTCAAAGTGTCACAGATTTCCCCTCATGAGGCCGTTCACTAAGACTGTTCTTCTGAAATTTGGAAAGTGATATTTAGAATCTCATAGAGGGCAATGGTGAAAAAGGAAATATTTTCCGATAAAAACTGTAAAGAAGCTTTCTGATAAACTGCTTGGTGTTCTGTTAGTTCATCTCACAGAGTTACAGCTTTCCCTTCAAGAAGCAGTTCACTGAGACTATTCTTGTGAAATTTGCAAAGTGATATTAGAAAACTCCTAGAGGGCTATGGTGAAAAAGGAAATATCTTCCGTTAAAAACTGGAAAGAAGCTTTTTGAGAAACTGCCGTGTGTTCTGTTAAAGCATCTCACCGAGTTACAGCTTTCCCCTCAAGAAGGCTTTCGCTAAGACTGTTCTTGTGGGATTTGCAAAGTGATATTTGGAAGTCCCTAGAGGGCTATGGTGAAAAAGGAAATATCTTTCGTTAAAAACTGGAAAGAAGATATCTGAGAAACTGCTTTGTGTTCTGTTAAATCATCTCACAGAGTTACAGTTTTCCCCTCCAGAAGTCTTTCGCTTCCACTGTTCTTGTGGAATTTGCATAGTGATATTTGGAATCCCATAGAGGGCTATGGTGAAAATGGAAATAACTTCAGTTAAAAAATGAAAAGAAGCTTTCCGAGAAACTGCTTTGTGTTCTGTTAATTCATCTCAAAGAGTTACAGCTTTCCCCTCAAGAAGCCTTCCGCTAAGACTGTTTTTGAGGAATTTCCAAAGTGATATGTGAAAGCCCATAGAGGGCTATGGTGAAAATGGAAATATCGTAAGATACTTACCGAAAAGAAGCTGTCTGAAAAAGTGCTTTGTGTTCTGTTAGTTCATCTCACAGAGCTACAGCTTTTCCCTCAAGAAGCCGTTCACTAAGACTGTTTTGTGAAATTTGCAAAGTGATATTTGGAAGCCCATAGAGGGCTAAGGTGAAAAAGGAAATATCTTCCGTTAAAAACTGGAAAGAACCATTCTGAGAAAATGCGGTGTGTTCTGTTAGTACATATCACTGAGCTACAGCTTTCCCCTCAGGAAGCCGTTCACTAAGACTGTTCTTGTGGAATTGCAAAGTGATATTTGGAGGCACATAGAGGGCAATGGTGAAAAAGGAAACATCCTAAGATAAAAACTGAAAGGAAGCTTTCTGAGAAACTGCTTTGTGTTCTGTTAATTCAACTCACAGTTACTCTTTTACCTCAGGAAGCCTTTCGCTAAGGCTGTTTTTGTGGAATTTCCAAAGTGATATTTCGATACCCATAGTAGGCTATGGTGAAAATGGAAATATCCTAAGATAAAAACCGAAAAGAAGCTGTATGGAAAGCTGCTTTGTGTTTTGTTAGTTCACTCACAGAGTTACAGCTTTCCCCTCAAGGAGCCGTTAACTAAGACTGTTTTGTGAAATTTGCAAAGTGATATTTGGAAGCCCATAGAGGGCTAAGGTGAAAAAGGAAATATCTTCCGTTAAAAACTGGAAAGAACCATTCTGAGAAAATGCGGTGTGTTCTGTTAGTACATATCACCGAGGTACAGCTTTCCTCTCAAGAAGCCTTTCGCTAAGACTGTTCTTGTGGGATTTCCAAAGTGATATTTGGAAGCCCATAGAGGTCTATGGTGAAAAAGGAAATATCCTCAGTTAAAAACTGGAAAGAAGCTTTCTGAGAAACTCCTTTGTGTTCAGTTAGTTCCTCTCACAGAGTTACAGCTTTCCCCTCAAGAAGACTTTCGCTAAGACTGTTCATGTGGAATTTTCAAAGTGATAATTGGAATCCCATAGAGGGCTATGGTGAAAAAGGAAATATCCTAAGGTAAAAACTGAAAAGTAGGTTTCTGAGAAAATGTTTTGTGTTCTGTTAATTCATCTTACAGAGTTACAGCTTTACCCTCAAGAAGCCTTTCGCTAAGACTTTTCTTCTGGAATTTGCAAAGTGATATTTGGAAACCCTATAGCCCTATGGTGAAAATGGAAATATCCTAAGATAAAAAACGAAAAGAAGGTTTCTGAGAAACTGCTTTGAATTCTTTTAATTCATCTTACAGATTTACAGCTTTTATCTCCAGAATCCTTTCGCTAAGACTGTTCTTGTGGAATTTGCAAAATGTTTTTGGAAGCCCATAGAGGGCTATGCTGAAAAAGGAAATATCCTAAGATAAAAACTGAAAAGAAGCTTTCTGAGAAACTGCTTTGTGTTCTGTTAATTCATCTCAGAGAGTTACAGCTTTCCCCTCAAGAAGTCTTTCACAAAGACTGTTCTTGTGTAATTTGCAAAGTGATATTTGGAAGACCATAGAGGGCTATGTTGAAAAAGGAAATATAGTAAGATAAAATCCGAAAAGAAGCTTTCTGAGAAACTGCTTTGTGTTCTGTTAATTCATCTCAAAGTGTCACAGATTTCCCCTCATGAGGCCGTTCACTAAGACTGTTCTTGTGGAATTTGCAAAGTCATATTTGGAAGCCCATAGAGGACTATGGTGAAAAAGGAACTAACTTCCGTTAAAAACTGGAAAGAAGATTTGTGAGAAACTGCTTTGTGTTCTGTTAATTCAACTCACAGAGTTACAGATTTCCCCTTCAGAAGCCTTTCGCTAAGACTGTTCTTCTGGAATTTGCAAAGTGATATTTGGAAGCCCATGGAGGGCTATGGTGAAAAGGGAAATAACTTCCGTTAAAAACTGGAAAGAAGCTTTCTGAGAAACTGCCGTGTGTTCTGTTAATATATCTCACCGAGTTACAGCTTTCCCCTCAAGAAGCCTTTCTATAAGACTGTTCTTGTGGAATTTGCAAAGTGATACTTGGAAGCCCATAGAGGGCTATTTTGAAAATGGAAATATCCTAAGATAAAAACCGAAAAGAAGCTGTCTGAGAAACTGCTTTGTGTTGTGTTAGTTCATCTCACAGTGTTACAGCTTTCCCCTCAAGAAGCCCTTCACTAAGACTGTTCTTGTGAAATTTGCAAACTGATATTTGTAATCCCATAGAGGACTTGGGTGAAAAAGGAAATATCTTTCGTTAAAAACTGGAAAGAAGATTTCTGAGAAACTGCTTTGTGTTCTGTTAATTCATCTCAGAGAGTTACAGAATTCCCCTCAAGAGGCCGTTCACTAAGACTGTTCTTGTGGAATTTGCAAAGTGATATTTTGAAGCCCATAGTGGACTATGGTGAATAAGCAAATATCTTCCGCTAAAAACTGGAAAGAACCTTTCTGTGAAACTGCTTTGTGTTCCGTTAATTAATCTCACAGAGTTACAGCTTTTCTATCATGAATCCGATCACTAAGGCTGTTCTTTTGGAATATGCAAAGTGATATTTGGAAGCCCATAGAGGGCTACGGTGAAAAAGGAAATATCCTAAGACAAAAACTGAAAAGAAGCTTTCTGAGAAACTGCTTTGTGTTCTGTTAATTCGTCACCAGAGTTACAGCTTTCCCCTCAAAAAGCCTTTCGCTAAGACTGTTCTTGTGGAATTTGCAAAGTGAAATTTGGAAGCCCATTGAGGGCTATGATGAAAAAGGACATTTCTTCCATTAAAAACCTGAGAAACTGCTTCGTGTTTTGTTAGTTCATCTCACAGAATTACAGCGTTGCTCCCAGAAGCCTTTCGCTAAGACTGTTCTTGTGGAATTTGCAAAGTGATCTTAGAAGCCCGTAGAGGGCTATGGTGAAAAAGGAAATAACTTACGTTAAAAATTGGAAAGAAGCTTTCTGAGAAACTGATGTGTGTTCTGTTAAAACATCTCACCGTGTTACAGCTTTCACCTCAAGAAGCCTTTCGCTAAGACTGTTCTTGTGGAATTTTCTAAGTGATATTTGGAAGCCCATAGAGGGCTATGGGAAAAAGAAAATATCTTCGGTTGAAAACTGGAAAGAAGCTTTCTGAGAAACAGCTCTGTGTTCTGTTAATTCATTTCAGAGAGTTACAGCTTTCCGCTCCAGAAGTCTTTCACTAAGACTGCTCTTTTGGAATTTGCAAAGTGATATTTGGAAGCCCTTAGAGGGCTATGGTGAAAAAGGAAATATCTTCCGTTAAAAACTGGAAAGAAGCATTCTGAGATACTGCCGTGTGTTCTGTTAATACATCTAACCGAGTTACAGCTTTCCCCTCTAGAAGCCTTTCGCTAAGACTGTTCTTGTGGCATTTGCAATGTGATATTTGGAGGCCCTTAGAGGGCTATGGTGAAAAAGGAAATATCTTCAGTTAAAAACTGGAAAGAAGCTTTATGAGAAACTGCTTTGTGTTCTGTTAATTCATCTCACAGAGTTACAGGATTCCCCTCCAGAAGCCTTTCCCGAAGACTGTTCTTGTGGAATTTGCAAAGTGATATTTGGAAGCCCATAGAGGGCTATGGTGAAAAAGGAAATATCTTCAGTTAAAAACTGGAAAGAAGCTTTCTGAGAAACTGCCATGTGTTCTGATAATAGACCTCACCCAGTTACAGCTTTCCCTTCAAGAAGCCTTTCGCTAAGACTGTTGTTGTGGGATTTGCAAAATGATATTGGGAAGCCCATAGAGCGCTATGGTGAAAAAGGAAATATCTTCTGTTAAAAAGCGGAAAGAAGCTTTCTGAGAAACTCCTTTTTGTTCTGTTAATTCACCTCAAAGTGTTACAGCTTTCCACTCAATAATTCTTTCGCTAAGACTGTTCTTGTGGAATTTGCAAAGTGAGATTTGGAAGCCCATAGAGGTCTATGGTGAAAAAGGAAATATCGTAAGATAAAAACTGAAAAGAAGCTTTCTGAGAAATTGCTTTGTGTTCTGTTAATTCATCTCACATAGTTACAACATTTCCCTCTAAAAGCCTTTCGCTAAGACTGTTCTTGTGGAATTTGCAAAGTGATATTTGGAAGCCCATACAGGGTTATGTTGAAAAAGGAAATATCTTCGGTTAAAAACTGAAAAGAAGGGCCGGGCGTGGTGGCTCAAGCCTGTAATCCCAGCACTTTGGGAGGCCGAGATGGGCGGATCACGAGGTCAGGAGATCGAGACCATCCTGGCTAACACGGTGAAACCCCGTCTCTACTAAAAACACAAAAAACTAGCCGGGCGAAGTGGCGGGCGCCTGTAGTCCCCGCTACTCGGGAGGCTGAGGCAGGAGAATGGCGTAAACCCGGGAGGCGGAGCTTACAGTGAGCTGAGATCCGGCCACTGCACTCCAGCCCGGGCGACAGAGCAAGACTCCGTCTCAAAAAAAAAAAAAAAAAAAAAAAAAAAAAAAAAAAAACTGAAAAGAAGCTTTTTGAGAAACTGCTTTGTGTTCTGTTAATTCATCTCACAGAGTTACAACATTCCCCTCAGGAAGCGTTTCGCTAAGACTGTTCTTGTGAAACTTGCAAAGTGATATTTGGAAGCCCATAGAGGGCTATGGTGAAAAAGGACATATCTTCCGTTAAAAACTGGAAAGAAGCTTTTTGAGAAACTGCCGTGTGTTCTGTTAAAGCATCTCACCGAGTTACAGCATTCCCCTCAAGAAGGCTTTCGCTAAGACTGTTCTTGTGGGATTTGCAAAGTGATATTTGGAAGCCCATAGAGGACTATGGTGAAAAAGGAAATATCTTTCGTTAAAAACTGGAAAGAAGATATCTGAGAAACTGCTTTGTGTTCTGTTAATTCATCTCACAGCGTTACAGTTTTCCCCTCCCGAAGTCTTTCGCATCCACAGTTCTTGTGGAATCTGCATAGTGATATTTGGAATCCCATAGAGGGCTATGGTGAAAATGGAAATACCTTCAATTAAAAAAATGAAAAGAAGCTTTCCGAGAAACTGCTTTGTGTTCTGTTAATTCATCTCAAAGAATTACAGCTTTCCCCTCAAGAAGCATTCCGCTAAGACTGTTTTTGAGGAATTTCCAAAGTGATATGTGGAAGCCCATAGAGGGCTATGGTGAAAATGGAAACATCCTAAGATACTTACCGAAGAGAAGCTGTCTGAAAAACTGCTTGGTGTTCTGTTAGTTCATCTCACAGAGCTACAGCTTTTCCCTCAAGAAGCCGTTCATTAAGACTGTTTTGTGAAATTTGGAAAGTGATATTTGGAAACCCATAGAGGACTATGGTGAAAAAGGAAATATCTTCCGTTAAAAACTGGAAAGAACCATTCTGAGAAAATGCGGTGTGTTCTGTTAGTACATATCACCGAGCTACAGCTTTCCCCTCAGGAAGCCGTTCACTAAGACAGTTCTTGTGGAATTGCAAAGTGATATTTGGAGGCACATAGAGGGCAATGGTGAAAAAGGAAACATCCTAAGATAAAAACTGAAAAGAAGCTTTCTGAGAAACTGCTTTGTGTTCTGTTAATTCAACTCACAGATACTCTTTTACCTCAAGAAGCCTTTCGCTAAGACTGTTCTTGTGGAATTTGCAAAGTGATATTTGGAAGCCCATAGAGGTCTATGGTGAAAAAGGAAATATCCTCAGTTAAAAACTGGAAAGAAGCTTTCTGAGAAACTCCTTTGTGTTCAGTTAGTTCCTCTCACAGAGTTACAGCTTTCCCCTCAAGAAGACTTTCGCTAAGACTGTTCATGTGGAATTTTCAAAGTGATAATTGGAATCCCATAGAGGGCTATGGTGAAAAAGGAAATATCCTAAGGTAAAAACTGAAAAGTAGGTTTCTGAGAAAATGTTTTGTGTTCTGTTAATTCATCTTACAGAGTTACAGCTTTACCCTCAAGAAGCCTTTCGCTAAGACTTTTCTTCTGGAATTTGC
This sequence comes from Chlorocebus sabaeus, assembly GCF_047675955.1. Lineage (NCBI taxonomy): Eukaryota > Metazoa > Chordata > Mammalia > Primates > Cercopithecidae > Chlorocebus > Chlorocebus sabaeus. The sequence goes on from NW_027327335.1 coordinate 349,549, forward strand.
AAAGTGATATTTGGAAACCCTATAGCCCTATGGTGAAAATGGAAATATCCTAAGATAAAAAACGAAAAGAAGGTTTCTGAGAAACTGCTTTGAATTCTTTTAATTCATCTTACAGATTTACAGCTTTTATCTCCAGAATCCTTTCGCTAAGACTGTTCTTGTGGAATTTGCAAAATGTTTTTGGAAGCCCATAGAGGGCTATGCTGAAAAAGGAAATATCCTAAGATAAAAACTGAAAAGAAGCTTTCTGAGAAACTGCTTTGTGTTCTGTTAATTCATCTCAGAGAGTTACAGCTTTCCCCTCAAGAAGTCTTTCACAAAGACTGTTCTTGTGTAATTTGCAAAGTGATATTTGGAAGACCATAGAGGGCTATGTTGAAAAAGGAAATATAGTAAGATAAAATCCGAAAAGAAGCTTTCTGAGAAACTGCTTTGTGTTCTGTTAGTTCATCTCCCAGAGTTACAGCTTTCCCTTCAAGAAGCAGTTCACTGAGACTATTCTTGTGAAATTTGCAAAGTGATATTTAGAATCTCATAGAGGGCAATGGTGAAAAAGGAAATATTTTCCGATAAAAACTGTAAAGAAGCTTTCTGATAAACTGCTTGGTGTTCTGTTAGTTCATCTCACAGAGTTACAGCTTTCCCTTCAAGAAGCAGTTCACTGAGACTATTCTTGTGAAATTTGCAAAGTGATATTAGAAAACTCCTAGAGGGCTATGGTGAAAAAGGAAATATCTTCCGTTAAAAACTGGAAAGAAGCTTTTTGAGAAACTGCCGTGTGTTCTGTTAAAGCATCTCACCGAGTTACAGCTTTCCCCTCAAGAAGGCTTTCGCTAAGACTGTTCTGGTGGGATTTGCAAAGTGATATTTGGAAGTCCCTAGAGGGCTATGGTGAAAAAGGAAATATCTTTCGTTAAAAACTGGAAAGAAGATATCTGAGAAACTGCTTTGTGTTCTGTTAAATCATCTCACAGAGTTACAGTTTTCCCCTCCAGAAGTCTTTCGCTTCCACTGTTCTTGTGGAATTTGCATAGTGATATTTGGAATCCCATAGAGGGCTATGGTGAAAATGGAAATAACTTCAGTTAAAAAATGAAAAGAAGCTTTCCGAGAAACTGCTTTGTGTTCTGTTAATTCATCTCAAAGAGTTACAGCTTTCCCCTCAAGAAGCCTTCCGCTAAGACTGTTTTTGAGGAATTTCCAAAGTGATATGTGAAAGCCCATAGAGGGCTATGGTGAAAATGGAAATATCGTAAGATACTTACCGAAAAGAAGCTGTCTGAAAAAGTGCTTTGTGTTCTGTTAGTTCATCTCACAGAGCTACAGCTTTTCCCTCAAGAAGCCGTTCACTAAGACTGTTTTGTGAAATTTGCAAAGTGATATTTGGAAGCCCATAGAGGGCTAAGGTGAAAAAGGAAATATCTTCCGTTAAAAACTGGAAAGAACCATTCTGAGAAAATGCGGTGTGTTCTGTTAGTACATATCACCGAGCTACAGCTTTCCCCTCAGGAAGCCGTTCACTAAGACTGTTCTTGTGGAATTGCAAAGTGATATTTGGAGGCACATAGAGGGCAATGGTGAAAAAGGAAACATCCTAAGATAAAAACTGAAAGGAAGCTTTCTGAGAAACTGCTTTGTGTTCTGTTAATTCAACTCACAGTTACTCTTTTACCTCAGGAAGCCTTTCGCTAAGGCTGTTTTTGTGGAATTTCCAAAGTGATATTTCGATACCCATAGTAGGCTATGGTGAAAATGGAAATATCCTAAGATAAAAACCGAAAAGAAGCTGTATGGAAAGCTGCTTTGTGTTTTGTTAGTTCACTCACAGAGTTACAGCTTTCCCCTCAAGGAGCCGTTAACTAAGACTGTTTTGTGAAATTTGCAAAGTGATATTTGGAAGCCCATAGAGGGCTAAGGTGAAAAAGGAAATATCTTCCGTTAAAAACTGGAAAGAACCATTCTGAGAAAATGCGGTGTGTTCTGTTAGTACATATCACCGAGGTACAGCTTTCCTCTCAAGAAGCCTTTCGCTAAGACTGTTCTTGTGGGATTTCCAAAGTGATATTTGGAAGCCCATAGAGGTCTATAGTGAAAAAGGAAATGTCTTCAGTTAAATACTGGAAAGAAGCTTTCTGAGAGACTGCTTTGTGTTCTGTTAATTCATCTCACAGAGTTACAGCTTCCCCCCTCAAGAAGCCTTTCGCTAAGACTGTTCTTGTGGAATTTGCAAAGTCATATTTGGAAGCCCATAGAGGACTATGGTGAAAAAGGAACTAACTTCCGTTAAAAACTGGAAAGAAGATTTGTGAGAAACTGCTTTGTGTTCTGTTAATTCAACTCACAGAGTTACAGATTTCCCCTTCAGAAGCCTTTCGCTAAGACTGTTCTTCTGGAATTTGCAAAGTGATATTTGGAAGCCCATGGAGGGCTATGGTGAAAAGGGAAATAACTTCCGTTAAAAACTGGAAAGAAGCTTTCTGAGAAACTGCCGTGTGTTCTGTTAATATATCTCACCGAGTTACAGCTTTCCCCTCAAGAAGCCTTTCTATAAGACTGTTCTTGTGGAATTTGCAAAGTGATACTTGGAAGCCCATAGAGGGCTATTTTGAAAATGGAAATATCCTAAGATAAAAACCGAAAAGAAGCTGTCTGAGAAACTGCTTTGTGTTGTGTTAGTTCATCTCACAGTGTTACAGCTTTCCCCTCAAGAAGCCCTTCACTAAGACTGTTCTTGTGAAATTTGCAAACTGATATTTGTAATCCCATAGAGGACTTGGGTGAAAAAGGAAATATCTTTCGTTAAAAACTGGAAAGAAGATTTCTGAGAAACTGCTTTGTGTTCTGTTAATTCATCTCAGAGAGTTACAGAATTCCCCTCAAGAGGCCGTTCACTAAGACTGTTCTTGTGGAATTTGCAAAGTGATATTTTGAAGCCCATAGTGGACTATGGTGAATAAGCAAATATCTTCCGCTAAAAACTGGAAAGAACCTTTCTGTGAAACTGCTTTGTGTTCCGTTAATTAATCTCACAGAGTTACAGCTTTTCTATCATGAATCCGATCACTAAGGCTGTTCTTTTGGAATATGCAAAGTGATATTTGGAAGCCCATAGAGGGCTACGGTGAAAAAGGAAATATCCTAAGACAAAAACTGAAAAGAAGCTTTCTGAGAAACTGCTTTGTGTTCTGTTAATTCGTCACCAGAGTTACAGCTTTCCCCTCAAAAAGCCTTTCGCTAAGACTGTTCTTGTGGAATTTGCAAAGTGAAATTTGGAAGCCCATTGAGGGCTATGATGAAAAAGGACATTTCTTCCATTAAAAACCTGAGAAACTGCTTCGTGTTTTGTTAGTTCATCTCACAGAATTACAGCGTTGCTCCCAGAAGCCTTTCGCTAAGACTGTTCTTGTGGAATTTGCAAAGTGATCTTAGAAGCCCGTAGAGGGCTATGGTGAAAAAGGAAATAACTTACGTTAAAAATTGGAAAGAAGCTTTCTGAGAAACTGATGTGTGTTCTGTTAAAACATCTCACCGTGTTACAGCTTTCACCTCAAGAAGCCTTTCGCTAAGACTGTTCTTGTGGAATTTTCTAAGTGATATTTGGAAGCCCATAGAGGGCTATGGGAAAAAGAAAATATCTTCGGTTGAAAACTGGAAAGAAGCTTTCTGAGAAACAGCTCTGTGTTCTGTTAATTCATTTCAGAGAGTTACAGCTTTCCGCTCCAGAAGTCTTTCACTAAGACTGCTCTTTTGGAATTTGCAAAGTGATATTTGGAAGCCCTTAGAGGGCTATGGTGAAAAAGGAAATATCTTCCGTTAAAAACTGGAAAGAAGCATTCTGAGATACTGCCGTGTGTTCTGTTAATACATCTAACCGAGTTACAGCTTTCCCCTCTAGAAGCCTTTCGCTAAGACTGTTCTTGTGGCATTTGCAATGTGATATTTGGAGGCCCTTAGAGGGCTATGGTGAAAAAGGAAATATCTTCAGTTAAAAACTGGAAAGAAGCTTTATGAGAAACTGCTTTGTGTTCTGTTAATTCATCTCACAGAGTTACAGGATTCCCCTCCAGAAGCCTTTCCCGAAGACTGTTCTTGTGGAATTTGCAAAGTGATATTTGGAAGCCCATAGAGGGCTATGGTGAAAAAGGAAATATCTTCAGTTAAAAACTGGAAAGAAGCTTTCTGAGAAACTGCCATGTGTTCTGATAATAGACCTCACCCAGTTACAGCTTTCCCTTCAAGAAGCCTTTCGCTAAGACTGTTGTTGTGGGATTTGCAAAATGATATTGGGAAGCCCATAGAGCGCTATGGTGAAACAGGAAATATCTTCTGTTAAAAAGCGGAAAGAAGCTTTCTGAGAAACTCCTTTTTGTTCTGTTAATTCACCTCAAAGTGTTACAGCTTTCCACTCAATAATTCTTTCGCTAAGACTGTTCTTGTGGAATTTGCAAAGTGAGATTTGGAAGCCCATAGAGGTCTATGGTGAAAAAGGAAATATCGTAAGATAAAAACTGAAAAGAAGCTTTCTGAGAAATTGCTTTGTGTTCTGTTAATTCATCTCACATAGTTACAACATTTCCCTCTAAAAGCCTTTCGCTAAGACTGTTCTTGTGGAATTTGCAAAGTGATATTTGGAAGCCCATACAGGGTTATGTTGAAAAAGGAAATATCTTCGGTTAAAAACTGAAAAGAAGGGCCGGGCGCGGTGGCTCAAGCCTGTAATCCCAGCACTTTGGGAGGCCGAGATGGGCGGATCACGAGGTCAGGAGATCGAGACCATCCTGGCTAACACGGTGAAACCCCGTCTCTACTAAAAACACAAAAAACTAGCCGGGCGAAGTGGCGGGCGCCTGTAGTCCCCGCTACTCGGGAGGCTGAGGCAGGAGAATGGCGTAAACCCGGGAGGCGGAGCTTGCAGTGAGCTGAGATCCGGCCACTGCACTCCAGCCCGGGCGACAGAGCAAGACTCCGTCTCAAAAAAAAAAAAAAAAAAAAAAAAAAAAAAAAAACTGAAAAGAAGCTTTTTGAGAAACTGCTTTGTGTTCTGTTAATTCATCTCACAGAGTTACAACATTCCCCTCAGGAAGCGTTTCGCTAAGACTGTTCTTGTGAAACTTGCAAAGTGATATTTGGAAGCCCATAGAGGGCTATGGCTTAAAAGGAAATATCCTCCGTTAGAAACTGGAAAGAAGCTATCTGAGAAACTGCTTTGTGTTCTGTTAATTCATCTCACAGAGTTACAGTTTTCCCCTCAAGAAGCCGTTCACTAAGACTTTCCTTGTGGAATTTTCAAAGTGATATTTGAAGGCACATAGAGGGCTATGATGAAAAAGAAAACATCCAAAGATAAAAACTGAAATGAAGCTTTCTGTGAAACTGCTTTGTGTTCTGTTAATTCATCTCACAGATTTACAGCTTTCTTATCAAGAAGCCTTTCGGTAAAACTGTTCTTGTGGAATTTGCAAAGTGATATTTGGAAGCCCATAGAGGGCTATGGTGAAAAAGGACATATCTTCCGTTAAAAACTGGAAAGAAGCTTTTTGAGAAACTGCCGTGTGTTCTGTTAAAGCATCTCACCGAGTTACAGCATTCCCCTCAAGAAGGCTTTCGCTAAGACTGTTCTTGTGGGATTTGCAAAGTGATATTTGGAAGCCCAGAGAGGACTATGGTGAAAAAGGAAATATCTTTCGTTAAAAACTGGAAAGAAGATATCTGAGAAACTGCTTTGTGTTCTGTTAATTCATCTCACAGCGTTACAGTTTTCCCCTCCCGAAGTCTTTCGCTTCCACAGTTCTTGTGGAATCTGCATAGTGATATTTGGAATCCCATAGAGGGCTATGGTGAAAATGGAAATACCTTCAATTAAAAAATGAAAAGAAGCTTTCCGAGAAACTGCTTTGTGTTCTGTTAATTCATCTCAAAGAATTACAGCTTTCCCCTCAAGAAGCATTCCGCTAAGACTGTTTTTGAGGAATTTCCAAAGTGATATGTGGAAGCCCATAGAGGGCTATGGTGAAAATGGAAACATCCTAAGATACTTACCGAAGAGAAGCTGTCTGAAAAACTGCTTGGTGTTCTGTTAGTTCATCTCACAGAGCTACAGCTTTTCCCTCAAGAAGCCGTTCATTAAGACTGTTTTGTGAAATTTGGAAAGTGATATTTGGAAACCCATAGAGGACTATGGTGAAAAAGGAAATATCTTCCGTTAAAAACTGGAAAGAAGCATTCTGAGAAAATGCCGTGTCTTCTGTTAATACGTCTCACTGAGTTACAGCTTTCCTCTCAAGAAGCCTTTCGCTAAGACTGTTCTTGTGGGATTTGCAATGTGATATTTGGAAGCCCATAGAGGACTATGGTGAGAAAGGAAATATCCTCCGTTAAAAACTGGAAAGAAGATTTGTGAGAAAATGCTTTGTGTTCTGTTAATTCATCTCACAGAGTTAGAGCTTTCCCCTCAAGAAGCCTTTCGCTAAGACTGTTCTTGTGGAATTTGCAAAGTGATATTTGGAAGCCCATAGAGGTCTATGGTGAAAAAGGAAATATCCTCAGTTAAAAACTGGAAAGAAGCTTTCTGAGAAACTGCTTTGTGTTCAGTTAGTTCCTCTCACAGAGTTACAGCTTTCCCCTCAAGAAGACTTTCGCTAAGAATGTTCATGTCGAATTTTCAAAGTGATAATTGGAATCCCATAGAGGGCTATGGTGAAAAAGGAAATATCCTAAGGTAAAAACTGAAAAGTAGGTTTCTGAGAAAATGTTTTGTGTTCTGTTAATTCATCTTACAGTGTTACAGCTTTACCCTCAAGAAGCCTTTCACTAAAACTTTTCTTCTGGAATTCGCAAAGTGATATTTGGAAACCCTATAGCCCTATGGTGAAAATGGAAATATCCTAAGATAAAAAACGAAAAGAAGGTTTCTGGGAAACTGCTTTGAATTCTTTTAATTCATCTTACAGATTTACAGCTTTTATCTACAGAATCCTTTCGCTAAGACTGTTCTTGTGGAACTTGCAAAATGTTTTTGGAAGCCCATAGAGGGCTATGCTGAAAAAGGAAATATCCTAAGATAAAAACTGAAAAGAAGCTTTCTGAGAAACTGCTTTGTGTTCTGTTAATTCATCTCAGAGAGTTACAGCTTTCCCCTCAAGAAGTCTTTCACAAAGACTGTTCTTGTGTAATTTGCAAAGTGATATTTGGAAGACCATAGAGGGCTATGTTGAAAAAGGAAATATAGTAAGATAAAATCCGAAAAGAAGCTTTCTGAGAAACTGCTTTGTGTTCTGTTAGTTCATCTCCCAGAGTTACAGCTTTCCCTTCAAGAAGCAGTTCACTGAGACTATTCTTGTGAAATTTGCAAAGTGATATTAGAAAACACCTAGAGGGTTATGGTGAAAAAGGAAATATCTTCCGTAAAAAACTGGAAAGAAGCTTTTTGAGAAACTGCCGTGTGTTCTGTTAAAGCATCTCACCGAGTTACAGCTTTCCCTGAAGAAGGCTTTCGCTAAGACTGTTCTTGTGGGATTTGCAAAGTGATATTTGGAAGTCCCTAGAGGGCTATGGTGAAAAAGGAAATAACTTTCGTTAAAAACTGGAAAGAAGATATCTGAGAAACTGCTTTGTGTTCTGTTAATTCATCTCACAGAGTTCCAGTTTTCCCCTCCAGAAGTCTTTCGCTTCCACTGTTCTTGTGGAATTTGCATAGTGATATTTGGAATCCCATAGAGTGCTATGGTGAAAATGGAAATAACTTCAGTTAAAAAATGAAAAGAAGCTTTCCGAGAAACTGCTTTGTGTTCTGTTAATTCATTTCAAAGAGTTACAGCTTTCCCCTCAAGAAGCCTTCCGCTAAGACTGTTTTTGAGGAATTTCCAAAGTGATATGTGGAAGCCCATAGAGGGCTATGGTGAAAATGGAAATATCGTAAGATACTTACCGAAAAGAAGCTGTCTGAAAAACTGCTTTGTGTTCTGTTAGTTCATCTCACAGAGCTACAGCTTTTCCCTCAAGAAACCGTTCACTAAGACTGTTTTGTGAAATTTGCAAAGTGATATTTGGAAGCCCATAGAGGGCTAAGGTGAAAAAGGAAATATCTTCCGTTAAAAACTGGAAAGAACCATTCTGAGAAAATGCGGTGTGTTCTGTTAGTACATATCACCGAGCTACAGCTTTCCCCTCAGGAAGCCGTTCACTAAGACAGTTCTTGTGGAATTGCAAAGTGATATTTGGAGGCACATAGAGGGCAATGGTGAAAAAGGAAACATCCTAAGATAAAAACTGAAAAGAAGCTTTCTGAGAAACTGCTTTGTGTTCTGTTAATTCAACTCACAGATACTCTTTTACCTCAAGAAGCCTTTCGCTAAGACTGTTCTTGTGGAATTTGCAAAGTGATATTTGGAAGCCCATAGAGGTCTATGGTGAAAAAGGAAATATCCTCAGTTAAAAACTGGAAAGAAGCTTTCTGAGAAACTCCTTTGTGTTCAGTTAGTTCCTCTCACAGAGTTACAGCTTTCCCCTCAAGAAGACTTTCGCTAAGACTGTTCATGTGGAATTTTCAAAGTGATAATTGGAATCCCATAGAGGGCTATGGTGAAAAAGGAAATATCCTAAGGTAAAAACTGAAAAGTAGGTTTCTGAGAAAATGTTTTGTGTTCTGTTAATTCATCTTACAGAGTTACAGCTTTACCCTCAAGAAGCCTTTCGCTAAGACTTTTCTTCTGGAATTTGCAAAGTGATATTTGGAAACCCTATAGCCCTATGGTGAAAATGGAAATATCCTAAGATAAAAAACGAAAAGAAGGTTTCTGAGAAACTGCTTTGAATTCTTTTAATTCATCTTACAGATTTACAGCTTTTATCTCCAGAATCCTTTCGCTAAGACTGTTCTTGTGGAATTTGCAAAATGCTTTTGGAAGCCCATAGAGGGCTATGCTGAAAAAGGAAATATCCTAAGATAAAAACTGAAAAGAAGCTTTCTGAGAAACTGCTTTGTGTTCTGTTAATTCATCTCAGAGAGTTACAGCTTTCCCCTCAAGAAGTCTTTCACAAAGACTGTTCTTGTGTAATTTGCAAAGTGATATTTGGAAGACCATAGAGGGCTATGTTGAAAAAGGAAATATAGTAAGATAAAATCCGAAAAGAAGCTTTCTGAGAAACTGCTTTGTGTTCTGTTAATTCATCTCAAAGTGTCACAGATTTCCCCTCATGAGGCCGTTCACTAAGACTGTTCTTCTGAAATTTGGAAAGTGATATTTAGAATCTCATAGAGGGCAATGGTGAAAAAGGAAATATTTTCCGATAAAAACTGTAAAGAAGCTTTCTGATAAACTGCTTGGTGTTCTGTTAGTTCATCTCACAGAGTTACAGCTTTCCCTTCAAGAAGCAGTTCACTGAGACTATTCTTGTGAAATTTGCAAAGTGATATTAGAAAACTCCTAGAGGGCTACGGTGAAAAAGGAAATATCTTCCGTTAAAAACTGGAAAGAAGCTTTTTGAGAAACTGCCGTGTGTTCTGTTAAAGCATCTCACCGAGTTACAGCTTTCCCCTCAAGAAGGCTTTCGCTAAGACTGTTCTGGTGGGATTTGCAAAGTGATATTTGGAAGTCCCTAGAGGGCTATGGTGAAAAAGGAAATATCTTTCGTTAAAAACTGGAAAGAAGATATCTGAGAAACTGCTTTGTGTTCTGTTAAATCATCTCACAGAGTTACAGTTTTCCCCTCCAGAAGTCTTTCGCTTCCACTGTTCTTGTGGAATTTGCATAGTGATATTTGGAATCCCATAGAGGGCTATGGTGAAAATGGAAATAACTTCAGTTAAAAAGTGAAAAGAAGCTTTCCGAGAAACTGCTTTGTGTTCTGTTAATTCATCTCAAAGATTTACAGCTTTCCCCTCAAGAAGCCTTCCGCTAAGACTGTTTTTGAGGAATTTCCAAAGTGATATGTGAAAGCCCATAGAGGGCTATGGTGAAAATGGAAATATCGTAAGATACTTACCGAAAAGAAGCTGTCTGAAAAAGTGCTTTGTGTTCTGTTAGTTCATCTCACAGAGCTACAGCTTTTCCCTCAAGAAGCCGTTCACTAAGACTGTTTTGTGAAATTTGCAAAGTGATATTTGGAAGCCCATATAGGGCTAAGGTGAAAAAGGAAATATCTTCCGTTAAAAACTGGAAAGAACCATTCTGAGAAAATGCGGTGTGTTCTGTTAGTACATATCACTGAGCTACAGCTTTCCCCTCAGGAAGCCGTTCACTAAGACTGTTCTTGTGGAATTGCAAAGTGATATTTGGAGGCACATAGAGGGCAATGGTGAAAAAGGAAACATCCTAAGATAAAAACTGAAAGGAAGCTTTCTGAGAAACTGCTTTGTGTTCTGTTAATTCAACTCACAGTTACTCTTTTACCTCAGGAAGCCTTTCGCTAAGGCTGTTTTTGTGGAATTTCCAAAGTGATATTTCGATACCCATTGTAGGCTATGGTGAAAATGGAAATATCCTAAGATAAAAACCGAAAAGAAGCTGTATGGAAAGCTGCTTTGTGTTTTGTTAGTTCACTCACAGAGTTACAGCTTTCCCCTCAAGGAGCCGTTAACTAAGACTGTTTTGTGAAATTTGCAAAGTGATATTTGGAAGCCCATAGAGGGCTAAGGTGAAAAAGGAAATATCTTCCGTTAAAAACTGGAAAGAACCATTCTGAGAAAATGCGGTGTGTTCTGTTAGTACATATCACCGAGGTACAGCTTTCCTCTCAAGAAGCCTTTCGCTAAGACTGTTCTTGTGGGATTTCCAAAGTGATATTTGGAAGCCCATAGAGGTCTATAGTGAAAAAGGAAATGTCTTCAGTTAAATACTGGAAAGAAGCTTTCTGAGAGACTGCTTTGTGTTCTGTTAATTCATCTCACAGAGTTACAGCTTCCCCCCTCAAGAAGCCTTTCGCTAAGACTGTTCTTGTGGAATTTGCAAAGTCATATTTGGAAGCCCATAGAGGACTATGGTGAAAAAGGAACTAACTTCCGTTAAAAACTGGAAAGAAGATTTGTGAGAAACTGCTTTGTGTTCTGTTAATTCAACTCACAGAGTTACAGATTTCCCCTTCAGAAGCCTTTCGCTAAGACTGTTCTTCTGGAATTTGCAAAGTGATATTTGGAAGCCCATGGAGGGCTATGGTGAAAAGGGAAATAACTTCCGTTAAAAACTGGAAAGAAGCTTTCTGAGAAACTGCCGTGTGTTCTGTTAATATATCTCACCGAGTTACAGCTTTCCCCTCAAGAAGCCTTTCTATAAGACTGTTCTTGTGGAATTTGCAAAGTGATACTTGGAAGCCCATAGAGGGCTATTTTGAAAATGGAAATATCCTAAGATAAAAACCGAAAAGAAGCTGTCTGAGAAACTGCTTTGTGTTGTGTTAGTTCATCTCACAGTGTTACAGCTTTCCCCTCAAGAAGCCCTTCACTAAGACTGTTCTTGTGAAATTTGCAAACTGATATTTGTAATCCCATAGAGGACTTGGGTGAAAAAGGAAATATCTTTCGTTAAAAACTGGAAAGAAGATTTCTGAGAAACTGCTTTGTGTTCTGTTAATTCATCTCAGAGAGTTACAGAATTCCCCTCAAGAGGCCGTTCACTAAGACTGTTCTTGTGGAATTTGCAAAGTGATATTTTGAAGCCCATAGTGGACTATGGTGAATAAGCAAATATCTTCCGCTAAAAACTGGAAAGAACCTTTCTGTGAAACTGCTTTGTGTTCCGTTAATTAATCTCACAGAGTTACAGCTTTTCTATCATGAATCCGATCACTAAGACTGTTCTTTTGGAATATGCAAAGTGATATTTGGAAGCCCATAGAGGGCTACGGTGAAAAAGGAAATATCCTAAGACAAAAACTGAAAAGAAGCTTTCTGAGAAACTGCTTTGTGTTCTGTTAATTCCTCAACAGAATTACAGCTTTCCCCTCAAAAAGCCTTTCGCTAAGACTGTTCTTGTGGAATTTGCAAAGTGAAATTTGGAAGCCCATTGAGGGCTATGATGAAAAAGGACATTTCTTCCATTAAAAACCTGAGAAACTGCTTCGTGTTTTGTTAGTTCATCTCACAGAATTACAGCGTTGCTCCCAGAAGCCTTTCGCTAAGACTGTTCTTGTGGAATTTGCAAAGTGATCTTAGAAGCCCGTAGAGGGCTATGGTGAAAAAGGAAATAACTTACGTTAAAAATTGGAAAGAAGCTTTCTGAGAAACTGATGTGTGTTCTGTTAAAACATCTCACCGTGTTACAGCTTTCACCTCAAGAAGCCTTTCGCTAAGACTGTTCTTGTGGAATTTTCTAAGTGATATTTGGAAGCCCATAGAGGGCTATGGGAAAAAGAAAATATCTTCGGTTGAAAACTGGAAAGAAGCTTTCTGAGAAACAGCTCTGTGTTCTGTTAATTCATTTCAGAGAGTTACAGCTTTCCGCTCCAGAAGTCTTTCACTAAGACTGCTCTTTTGGAATTTGCAAAGTGATATTTGGAAGCCCTTAGAGGGCTATGGTGAAAAAGGAAATATCTTCCGTTAAAAACTGGAAAGAAGCATTCTGAGATACTGCCGTGTGTTCTGTTAATACATCTAACCGAGTTACAGCTTTCCCCTCTAGAAGCCTTTCGCTAAGACTGTTCTTGTGGCATTTGCAATGTGATATTTGGAGGCCCTTAGAGGGCTATGGTGAAAAAGGAAATATCTTCAGTTAAAAACTGGAAAGAAGCTTTATGAGAAACTGCTTTGTGTTCTGTTAATTCATCTCACAGAGTTACAGGATTCCCCTCCAGAAGCCTTTCCCGAAGACTGTTCTTGTGGAATTTGCAAAGTGATATTTGGAAGCCCATAGAGGGCTATGGTGAAAAAGGAAATATCTTCAGTTAAAAACTGGAAAGAAGCTTTCTGAGAAACTGCCATGTGTTCTGATAATAGACCTCACCCAGTTACAGCTTTCCCTTCAAGAAGCCTTTCGCTAAGACTGTTGTTGTGGGATTTGCAAAATGATATTGGGAAGCCCATAGAGCGCTATGGTGAAAAAGGAAATATCTTCTGTTAAAAAGCGGAAAGAAGCTTTCTGAGAAACTCCTTTTTGTTCTGTTAATTCACCTCAAAGTGTTACAGCTTTCCACTCAATAATTCTTTCGCTAAGACTGTTCTTGTGGAATTTGCAAAGTGAGATTTGGAAGCCCATAGAGGTCTATGGTGAAAAAGGAAATATCGTAAGATAAAAACTGAAAAGAAGCTTTCTGAGAAATTGCTTTGTGTTCTGTTAATTCATCTCACATAGTTACAACATTTCCCTCTAAAAGCCTTTCGCTAAGACTGTTCTTGTGGAATTTGCAAAGTGATATTTGGAAGCCCATACAGGGTTATGTTGAAAAAGGAAATATCTTCGGTTAAAAACTGAAAAGAAGGGCCGGGCGCGGTGGCTCAAGCCTGTAATCCCAGCACTTTGGGAGGCCGAGATGGGCGGATCACGAGGTCAGGAGATCGAGACCATCCTGGCTAACACGGTGAAACCCCGTCTCTACTAAAAACACAAAAAACTAGCCGGGCGAAGTGGCGGGCGCCTGTAGTCCCCGCTACTCGGGAGGCTGAGGCAGGAGAATGGCGTAAACCCGGGAGGCGGAGCTTGCAGTGAGCTGAGATCCGGCCACTGCACTCCAGCCCGGGCGACAGAGCAAGACTCCGTCTCAAAAAAAAAAAAAAAAAAAAAAAAAAAAAAACTGAAAAGAAGCTTTTTGAGAAACTGCTTTGTGTTCTGTTAATTCATCTCACAGAGTTACAACATTCCCCTCAGGAAGCGTTTCGCTAAGACTGTTCTTGTGAAACTTGCAAAGTGATATTTGGAAGCCCATAGAGGGCTATGGCTTAAAAGGAAATATCCTCCGTTAGAAACTGGAAAGAAGCTATCTGAGAAACTGCTTTGTGTTCTGTTAATTCATCTCACAGAGTTACAGTTTTCCCCTCAAGAAGCCGTTCACTAAGACTTTCCTTGTGGAATTTTCAAAGTGATATTTGAAGGCCCATAGAGGGCTATGATGAAAAAGAAAACATCCAAAGATAAAAACTGAAATGAAGCTCTCTGTGAAACTGCTTTGTGTTCTGTTAATTCATCTCACAGATTTACAGCTTTCTTCTCAAGAAGCCTTTCGGTAAAACTGTTCTTGTGGAATTTGCAAAGTGATATTTGGAAGCCCATAGAGGGCTATGGTGAAAAAGGACATATCTTCCGTTAAAAACTGGAAAGGAGCTTTTTGAGAAACTGCCGTGTGTTCTGTTAAAGCATCTCAACGAGTTACAGCATTCCCCTCAAGAAGGCTTTCGCTAAGACTGTTCTTGTGGGATTTGCAAAGTGATATTTGGAAGCCCATAGAGGACTATGGTGAAAAAGGAAATATCTTTCGTTAAAAACTGGAAATAAGATATCTGAGAAACTGCTTTGTGTTCTGTTAATTCATCTCACAGCGTTACATTTTCCCCTCCCGAAGTCTTTCGCTTCCACAGTTCTTGTGGAATTTGCATAGTGACATTTGGAATCCCATAGAGGGCTATGGTGAAAATGGAAATACCGTCAATTAAAAAATGAAAAGAAGCTTTCCGAGAAACTGCTTTGTGTTCTGTTAATTCATCTCAAAGAATTACAGCTTTCCCCTCAAGAAGCCTTCCGCTAAGACTGTTTTTGAGGAATTTCCAAAATGATATGTGGAAGCCCATAGAGGGCTATGGTGAAAATGGAAATATCCTAAGATACTTACCGAAGAGAAGCTGTCTGAAAAACTGCTTTGTGTTCTGTTAGTTCATCTCACCGAGCTACAGCTTTTCCCTCAAGAAGCCGTTCATTAAGACTGTTTTGTGAAATTTGGAAAGTGATATTTGGAAACCCATAGAGGACTATGGTGAAAAAGGAAATATCTTCCGTTAAAAACTGGAAAGAAGCATTCTGAGAAAATGCCGTGTCTTCTGTTAATACGTCTCACTGAGTTACACCTTTCCTCTCAAGAAGCCTTTCCTTAAGACTGTTCTTGTGGGATTTGCAATGTGATATTTGGAAGCCCATAGAGGACTATGGTGAGAAAGGAAATATCCTCCGTTAAAAACTGGAAAGAAGATTTGTGAGAAAATGTTTGTGTTCTGTTAATTCATCTCACAGAGTTAGAGCTTTCCCCTCAAGAAGCCTTTCGCTAAGACTGTTCTTGTGGAATTTGCAAAGTGATATTTGGAAGCCCATAGAGGTCTATGGTGAAAAAGGAAATATCCTCAGTTAAAAACTGGAAAGAAGCTTTCTGAGAAACTGCTTTGTGTTCAGTTAGTTCCTCTCACAGAGTTACAGCTTTCCCCTCAAGAAGACTTTCGCTAAGACTGTTCATGTGGAATTTTCAAAGTGATAATTGGAATCCCATAGAGGGCTATGGTGAAAAAGGAAATATCCTAAGGTAAAAACTGAAAAGTAGGTTTCTGAGAAAATGTTTTGTGTTCTGTTAATTCATCTTACAGAGTTACAGCTTTACCCTCAAGAAGCCTTTCGCTAAGACTTTTCTTCTGGAATTTGCAAAGTGATATTTGGAAACCCTATAGCCCTATGCTGAAAATGGAAATATCCTAAGATAAAAAACGAAAAGAAGGTTTCTGAGAAACTTCTTTGAATTCTTTTAATTCATCTTACAGATTTACAGCTTTTATCTCCAGAATCCTTTCACTAAGACTGTTCTTGTGGAATTTGCAAAATGTTTTTGGAAGCCCATAGAGGGCTATGCTGAAAAAGGAAATATCCTAAGATAAAAACTGAAAAGAAGCTTTCTGAGAAACTGCTTTGTGTTCTGTTAATTCATCTCAGGGAGTTACAGCTTTCCCCTCAAGAAGTCTTTCACAAAGACTGTTCTTGTGTAATTTGCAAAGTGATATTTGGAAGACCATAGAGGGCTATGTTGAAAAAGGAAATATAGTAAGATAAAATCCGAAAAGAAGCTTTCTGAGAAACTGCTTTGTGTTCTGTTAATTCATCTCAAAGTGTCACAGATTTCCCCTCATGAGGCCGTTCACTAAGACTGTTCTTCTGAAATTTGGAAAGTGATATTTAGAATCTCATAGAGGGCAATGGTGAAAAAGGAAATATTTTCCGATACAAACTGTAAAGAAGCTTTCTGAAAAACTGCTTTGTGTTCTGTTAGTTCATCTCACAGAGTTACAGCTTTCCCTTCAAGAAGCAGTTCACTGAGACTATTCTTGTGAAATTTGCAAAGTGATATTAGAAAACTCCTAGAGGGCTATGGTGAAAAAGGAAATATCTTCCGTTAAAAACTGGAAAGAAGCTTTTTGAGAAACTGCCGTGTGTTCTGTTAAAGCATCTCACCGAGTTACAGCTTTCCCCTCAAGAAGGCTTTCGCTAAGACTGTTCTTGTGGGATTTGCAAAGTGATATTTGGAAGCCCATAGAGGGCTATGGTGAAAAAGGAAATATCTTTCGTTAAAAACTGGAAAGAAGATATCTGAGAAACTGCTTTGTGTTCTGTTAATTCATCTGACAGAGTTACAGTTTTCCCCTCCAGAAGTCTTTCGCTTCCACTGTTTTTGTGGAATTGGCATAGTGATATTTGGAATCCCATAGAGGGCTATGGTGAAAATGGAAATAACTTCGGTTAAAAAATGAAAAGAAGCTTTCCGAGAAACCTCTTTGTGTTCTGTTAATTCATCTCAAAGAGTTACAGCTTTCCCCTCAAGAAGCCTTCCGCTAAGACTGTTTTTGAGGAATTTCCAAAGTGATATGTGGAAGCCCATAGAGGGCTATGGTGAAAATGGAAATATCGTAAGATACTTACCGAAAAGAAGCTGTCTGAAAAACTGCTTTGTGTTCTGTTAGTTCATCTCACAGAGCTACAGCTTTTCCCTCAAGAAGCCGTTCACTAAGACTGTTTTGTGAAATTTGCAAAGTGATATTTGGAAGCCCATAGAGGGCTAAGGTGAAAAAGGAAATATCTTCCGTTAAAAACTGGAAAGAACCATTCTGAGAAAATGCGGTGTGTTCTGTTAGTACATATCACCGAGCTACAGCTTTCCCCTCAGGAAGCCGTTCACTAAGACTGTTCTTGTGGAATTGCAAAGTGATATTTGGAGGCACATAGAGGGCAATGGTGAAAAAGGAAACATCCTAAGATAAAAACTGAAAAGAAGCTTTCTGAGAAACTGCTTTGTGTTCTGTTAATTCAACTCACAGTTACTCTTTTACCTCAGGAAGCCTTTCGCTAAGGCTGTTTTTGTGGAATTTCCAAAGTGATATTTCGATACCCATAGTAGGCTATGGTGAAAATGGAAATATCCTAAGATAAAAACCGAAAAGAAGCTGTATGGAAAGCTGCTTTGTGTTTTGTTAGTTCACTCACAGAGTTACAGCTTTCCCCTCAAGGAGCCGTTAACTAAGACTGTTTTGTGAAATTTGCAAAGTGATATTTGGAAGCCCATAGAGGGCTAAGGTGAAAAAGGAAATATCTTCCGTTAAAAACTGGAAAGAACCATTCTGAGAAAATGCGGTGTGTTCTGTTAGTACATATCACCGAGGTACAGCTTTCCTCTCAAGAAGCCTTTCGCTAAGACTGTTCTTGTGGGATTTCCAAAGTGATATTTGGAAGCCCATACAGGTCTATAGTGAAAAAGGAAATGTCTTCAGTTAAATACTGGAAAGAAGCTTTCTGAGAGACTGCTTTGTGTTCTGTTAATTCATCTCACAGAGTTACAGCTTCCCCCGTCAAGAAGCCTTTCGCTAAGACTGTTCTTGTGGAATTTGCAAAGTCATATTTGGAAGCCCATAGAGGACTATGGTGTAAAAGGAACTAACTTCTGTTAAAAACTGGAAAGAAGATTTGTGAGAAACTGCTTTGTGTTCTGTTAATTCAACTCACAGAGTTACAGATTTCCCCTTCAGAAGCCTTTCGCTAAGACTGTTCTTCTGGAATTTGCAAAGTGATATTTGGAAGCCCATGGAGGGCTATGGTGAAAAGGGAAATAACTTCCGTTAAAAACTGGAAAGAAGCTTTCTGAGAAACTGCCGTGTGTTCTGTTAATATATCTCACCGAGTTACAGCTTTCCCCTCAAGAAGCCTTTCTATAAGACTGTTCTTGTGGAATTTGCAAAGTGATACTTGGAAGCCCATAGAGGGCTATTTTAAAAATGGAAATATCCTAAGATAAAAACCGAAAAGAAGCTGTCTGAGAAACTGCTTTGTGTTGTGTTCGTTCATCTCACAGTGTTACAGCTTTCCCCTCAAGAAGCCCTTCACTAAGACTGTTCTTGTGAAATTTGCAAACTGATATTTGTAATCCCATAGAGGACTTGGGTGAAAAAGGAAATATCTTTCGTTAAAAACTGGAAAGAAGATTTCTGAGAAACTGCTTTGTGTTCTGTTAATTCATCTCAGAGAGTTACAGATTTCCCCTCAAGAGGCCGTTCACTAAGACTGTTCTTGTGGAATTTGCAAAGTGATATTTTGAAGCCCATAGTGGACTATGGTGAAAAAGGAAATATCTTCCGCTAAAAACTGGAAAGAACCTTTCTGAGAAACTGCTTTGTGTTCCGTTAATTAATCTCACAGAGTTACAGCTTTTCTATCATGAATCCGATCACTAAGGCTGTTCTTTTGGAATATGCAAAGTGATATTTGGAAGCCCATAGAGGGCTACGGTGAAAAAGGAAATATCCTAAGACAAAAACTGAAAAGAAGCTTTCTGAGAAACTGCTTTGTGTTCTGTTAATTCGTCACCAGAGTTACAGCTTTCCCCTCAAAAAGCCTTTCGCTAAGACTGTTCTTGTGGAATTTGCAAAGTGAAATTTGGAAGCCCATTGAGGGCTATGATGAAAAAGGACATTTCTTCCATTAAAAACCTGAGAAACTGCTTCGTGTTTTGTTAGTTCATCTCACAGAATTACAGCTTTGCTCCCAGAAGCCTTTCGCTAAGACTGTTCTTGTGGAGTTTGCAAAGTGATCTTAGAAGCCCGTAGAGGGCTATGGTGAAAAAGGAAATAACTTACGTTAAAAATTGGAAAGAAGCTTTCTGAGAAACTGATGTGTGTTCTGTTAAAACATCTCACCGTGTTACAGCTTTCACCTCAAGAAGCCTTTCGCTAAGACTGTTCTTGTGGAATTTTCTAAGTGATATTTGGAAGCCCATAAAGGGCTATGGGGAAAAGAAAATATCTTCGGTTGAAAACTGGAAAGAAGCTTTCTGAGAAACAGCTCTGTGTTCTGTTAATTCATTTCAGAGAGTTACAGCTTTCCGCTCCAGAAGTCTTTCACTAAGACTGCTCTTTTGGAATTTGCAAAGTGATATTTGGAAGCCCTTAGAGGGCTATGGTGAAAAAGGAAATATCTTCCGTTAAAAACTGGAAAGAAGCATTCTGAGATACTGCCGTGTGTTCTGTTAATACATCTAACCGAGTTACAGCTTTCCCCTCTAGAAGCCTTTCGCTAAGACTGTTCTTGTGGCATTTGCAATGTGATATTTGGAGGCCCTTAGAGGGCTATGGTGTAAAAGGAAATATCTTCAGTTAAAAACTGGAAAGAAGCCCTATGAGAAACTGCTTTGTGTTCTGTTAATTCATCTCACAGAGTTACAGGTTTCCCCTCCAGAAGCCTTTCCCGAAGACTGTTCTTGTGGAATTTGCAAAGTGATATTTGGAAGCCCATAGAGGGCTATGGTGAAAAACGACATATCTTCCGTTAAAAACTGGAAAGAAGATTTCTGAGAAACTGCTTTGTGTTCTGTTAATTCATATCAGAGAGTTACAGATTTCCCCTCAAGAGGCCGTTCACTAAGACTGTTCTGAAATGTGGAAAGTGATATTTAGAATCCCATAGAGCGCTATGGTGAAAAAGGAATTATTTTCCATTAAAAACTGGAAAGAAGCTTTCTGAGAAACTGCTTTGTGTTCTGTTAATTCATCTCACAGAGTTACATTTCCCTCTTAAAGCCTTTCGCTAAGGCTGTTGTCGAATTTGTAAAGTGATATTTGGAAGCCCATAGAGGGCTATGGTGAAAAAGGAAATATCTTCCGTTAAAAACTGGAAAGAAGCATTCTGAGATACTGCCGTGTGTTCTGTTAATACATCTAACCGAGTTACAACTTTCCCCTCTAGAAGCCTTTCGCTAAGACTGTTCTTGTGGCATTTGCAATGTGATATTTGGAGGCCCTTAGAGGGCTATGGTGAAAAAGGAAATATCTTCAGTTAAAAACTGGAAAGAAGCTTTATGAGAAACTGCTTTGTGTTCTGTTAATTCATCTCACAGTGTTACAGGTTTCCCCTCCAGAAGCCTTTCCCGAAGACTGTTCTTGTGGATTTTGCAAAGTGATATTTGGAAGCCCATAGAGGGCTATGGTGAAAAAGGAAATATCTTCAGTTAAAAACTGGAAAGAAGCTTTCTGAGAAACTGCCATGTGTTCTGATAACAGACCTCACCCAGTTACAGCTTTCCCTTCAAGAAGCCTTTCGCTAAGACTGTTGTTGTGGGATTTGCAAAATGATATTTGGAAGCCCATAGAGCGCTATGGTGAAAAAGGAAATATCTTCTGTTAAAAAGCGGAAAGAAGCTTTCTGAGAAACTCCTTTTTGTTCTGTTAATTCACCTCAAAGTGTTACAGCTTTCCACTCAATAATTCTTTCGCTAAGACTGTTCTTGTGGAATTTGCAAAGTGAGATTTGGAAGCCCATAGAGGTCTATGGTGAAAAGGGAAATATCGTAAGATAAAAACTGAAAAGAAGCTTTCTGAGAAATTGCTTTGTGTTCTGTTAATTCATCTCACATAGTTACAACATTTCCCTCTAAAAGCCTTTCGCTAAGACTGTTCTTGTGGAATTTGCAAAGTGATATTTGGAAGCCCATACAGGGTTATGTTGAAAAAGGAAATATCTTCGGTTAAAAACTGAAAAGAAGGGCCGGGCGCGGTGGCTCAAGCCTGTAATCCCAGCACTTTGGGAGGCCGAGATGGGCGGATCACGAGGTCAGGAGATCGAGACCATCCTGGCTAACACGGTGAAACCCCGTCTCTACTAAAAACACAAAAAACTAGCCGGGCGAAGTGGCGGGCGCCTGTAGTCCCCGCTACTCGGGAGGCTGAGGCAGGAGAATGGCGTAAACCCGGGAGGCGGAGCTTGCAGTGAGCTGAGATCCGTCCACTGCACTCCAGCCCGGGCGACAGAGCAAGACTCCGTCTCAAAAAAAAAAAAAAAAAAAAAAAAAAAAACTGAAAAGAAGCTTTTTGAGAAACTGCTTTGTGTTCTGTTAATTCATCTCACAGAGTTACAACTTCCCCTCAGGAAGCCTTTCGCTAAGACTGTACTTGTGAAACTTGCAAAGTGATATTTGGAAGCCCATAGAGGGCTATGGCTTAAAAGGAAATATCCTCCGTTAGAAACTGGAAAGAAGCTATCTGAGAAACTGCTTTGTGTTCTGTTAATTCATCTCACAGAGTTACAGTTTTCCCCTCAAGAAGCCGTTCACTAAGACTTTCCTTGTGGAATTTTCAAAGTGATATTTGAAGGCCCATAGAGGGCTATGATGAAAAAGAAAACATCCAAAGATAAAAACTGAAATGAAGCTCTCTGTGAAACTGCTTTGTGTTCTGTTAATTCATCTCACAGATTTACAGCTTTCTTCTCAAGAAGCCTTTCGGTAAAACTGTTCTTGTGGAATTTGCAAAGTGATATTTGGAAGCCCATAGAGGGCTATGGTGAAAAAGGACATATCTTCCGTTAAAAACTGGAAAGGAGCTTTTTGAGAAACTGCCGTGTGTTCTGTTAAAGCATCTCAACGAGTTACAGCATACCCCTCAAGAAGGCTTTCGCTAAGACTGTTCTTGTGGGATTTGCAAAGTGATATTTGGAAGCCCATAGAGGACTATGGTGAAAAAGGAAATATCTTTCGTTAAAAACTGGAAAGAAGATATCTGAGAAACTGCTTTGTGTTCTGTTAATTCATCTCACAGCGTTACACTTTTCCCCTCCCGAAGTCTTTCGCTTCCACAGTTCTTGTGGAATTTGCATAGTGATATTTGGAATCCCATAGAGGGCTATGGTGAAAATGGAAATACCTTCAATTAAAAAATGAAAAGAAGCTTTCCGAGAAACTGCTTTGTGTTCTGTTAATTCATCTCAAAGTATTACAGCTTTCCCCTCAAGAAGCCTTCCGCTAAGACTGTTTTTGAGGAATTTCCAAAATGATATGTGGAAGCCCATAGAGGGCTATGGTGAAAATGGAAATATCCTAAGATACTTAACGAAGAGAAGCTGTCTGAAAAACTGCTTTGTGTTCTGTTAGTTCATCTCACCGAGCTACAGCTTTTCCCTCAAGAAGCCGTTCATTAAGACTGTTTTGTGAAATTTGGAAAGTGATATTTGGAAACCCATAGAGGACTATGGTGAAAAAGGAAATATCTTCCGTTAAAAACTGGAAAGAATCATTCTGGGAAAATGCCGTGTCTTCTGTTAATACGTCTCACTGAGTTACACCTTTCCTCTCAAGAAGCCTTTCCTTAAGACTGTTCTTGTGGGATTTGCAATGTGATATTTGGAAGCCCATAGAGGACTATGGTGAGAAAGGAAATATCCTCCGTTAAAAACTGGAAAGAAGATTTGTGAGAAAATGCTTTGTGTTCTGTTAATTCATCTCACAGAGTTAGAGCTTTCCCCTCAAGAAGACTTTCGCTAAGACTGTTCTTGTGGAATTTGCAAAGTGATATTTGGAAGCCCATAGAGGTCTATGGTGAAAAAGGAAATATCCTCAGTTAAAAACTGGAAAGAAGCTTTCTGAGAAACTGCTTTGTGTTCAGTTAGTTCCTCTCACAGAGTTACAGCTTTCCCCTCAAGAAGACTTTCGCTAAGACTGTTCATGTGGAATTTTCAAAGTGATAATTGGAATCCCATAGAGGGCTATGGTGAAAAAGGAAATATCCTAAGGTAAAAACTGAAAAGTAGGTTTCTGAGAAAATGTTTTGTGTTCTGTTAATTCATCTTACAGAGTTACAGCTTTACCCTCAAGAAGCCTTTCGCTAAGACTTTTCTTCTGGAATTTGCAAAGTGATATTTGGAAACCCTATAGCCCTATGCTGAAAATGGAAATATCCTAAGATAAAAAACGAAAAGAAGGTTTCTGAGAAACTTCTTTGAATTCTTTTAATTCATCTTACAGATTTACAGCTTTTATCTCCAGAATCCTTTCACTAAGACTGTTCTTGTGGAATTTGCAAAATGTTTTTGGAAGCCCATAGAGGGCTATGCTGAAAAAGGAAATATCCTAAGATAAAAACTGAAAAGAAGCTTTCTGAGAAACTGCTTTGTGTTCTGTTAATTCATCTCAGAGAGTTACAGCTTTCCCCTCAAGAAGTCTTTCACAAAGACTGTTCTTGTGTAATTTGCAAAGTGATATTTGGAAGACCATAGAGGGCTATGTTGAAAAAGGAAATATAGTAAGATAAAATCCGAAAAGAAGCTTTCTGAGAAACTGCTTTGTGTTCTGTTAATTCATCTCAAAGTGTCACAGATTTCCCCTCATGAGGCCGTTCACTAAGACTGTTCTTCTGAAATTTGGAAAGTGATATTTAGAATCTCATAGAGGGCAATGGTGAAAAAGGAAATATTTTCCGATACAAACTGTTAAGAAGCTTTCTGATAAACTGCTTTGTGTTCTGTTAGTTCATCTCACAGAGTTACAGCTTTCCCTTCAAGAAGCAGTTCACTGAGACTATTCTTGTGAAATTTGCAAAGTGATATTAGAAAACTCCTAGAGGGCTATGGTGAAAAAGGAAATATCTTCCGTTAAAAACTGGAAAGAAGCTTTTTGAGAAACTGCCGTGTGTTCTGTTAAAGCATCTCACCGAGTTACAGCTTTCCCCTCAAGAAGGCTTTCGCTAAGACTGTTCTTGTGGGATTTGCAAAGTGATATTTGGAAGCCCATAGAGGGCTATGGTGAAAAAGGAAATATCTTTCGTTAAAAACTGGAAAGAAGATATCTGAGAAACTGCTTTGTGTTCTGTTAATTCATCTGACAGAGTTACAGTTTTCCCCTCCAGAAGTCTTTCGCTTCCACTGTTTTTGTGGAATTGGCATAGTGATATATGGAAGCCCATAGAGGACTATGGTGAAAAAGGAACTAACTTCCGTTAAAAACTGGAAAGAAGATTTGTGAGAAACTGCTTTGTGTTCTGTTAATTCAACTCACAGAGTTACAGATTTCCCCTTCAGAAGCCTTCCGCTAAGACTGTTTTTGAGGAATTTCCAAAGTGATATGTGGAAGCCCATAGAGGGCTATGGTGAAAATGGAAATATCGTAAGATACTTACCGAAAAGAAGCTGTCTGAAAAAGTGCTTTGTGTTCTGTTAGTTCATCTCACAGAGCTACAGCTTTTCCCTCAAGAAGCCGTTCACTAAGACTGTTTTGTGAAATTTGCAAAGTGATATTTGGAAGCCCATAGAGGGCTAAGGTGAAAAAGGAAATATCTTCCGTTAAAAACTGGAAAGAACCATTCTGAGAAAATGCGGTGTGTTCTGTTAGTACATATCACCGAGCTACAGCTTTCCCCTCAGGAAGCCGTTCACTAAGATTGTTCTTGTGGAATTGCAAAGTGATATTTGGAGGCACATAGAGGGCAATGGTGAAAAAGGAAACATCCTAAGATAAAAACTGAAAAGAAGCTTTCTGAGAAACTGCTTTGTGTTCTGTTAATTCAACTCACAGTTACTCTTTAACCTCAGGAAGCGTTTCGCTAAGGCTGTTTTTGTGGAATTTCCAAAGTGATATTTCGATACCCATAGTAGGCTATGGTGAAAATGGAAATATCCTAAGATAAAAACCGAAAAGAAGCTGTATGGAAAGCTGCTTTGTGTTTTGTTAGTTCACTCACAGAGTTACAGCTTTCCCCTCAAGGAGCCGTTAACTAAGACTGTTTTGTGAAATTTGCAAAGTGATATTTGGAAGCCGATAGAGGGCTAAGGTGAAAAAGGAAATATCTTCCGTTAAAAACTGGAAAGAACCATTCTGAGAAAATGCGGTGTGTTCTGTTAGTACATATCACCGAGGTACAGCTTTCCTCTCAAGAAGCCTTTCGCTAAGACTGTTCTTGTGGGATTTCCAAAGTGATATTTGGAAGCCCATAGAGGTCTATAGTGAAAAAGGAAATGTCTTCAGTTAAATACTGGAAAGAAGCTTTCTGAGAGACTGCTTTGTGTTCTGTTAATTCATCTCACAGAGTTACAGCTTCCCCCCTCAAGAAGCCTTTCGCTAAGACTGTTCTTGTGGAATTTGCAAAGTCATATTTGGAAGCCCATAGAGGACTATGGTGAAAAGGGAACTAACTTCCGTTAAAAACTGGAAAGAAGATTTGTGGGAAACTGCTTTGTGTTCTGTTAATTCAACTCACAGAGTTACAGATTTCCCCTTCAGAAGCCTTTCGCTAAGACTGTTCTTCTGGAATTTGCAAAGTGATATTTGGAAGCCCATGGAGGGGTATGGTGAAAAGGGAAATAACTTCCGTTAAAAACTGGAAAGAAGCTTTCTGAGAAACTGCCGTGTGTTCTGTTAATATATCTCACCGAGTTACAGCTTTCCCCTCAAGAAGCCTTTCTATAAGACTGTTCTTGTGGAATTTGCAAAGTGATACTTGGAAGCCCATAGAGGGCTATTTTGAAAATGGAAATATCCTAAGATAAAAACCGAAAAGAAGCTGTCTGAGAAACTGCTTTGTGTTGTGTTAGTTCATCTCACCGTGTTACAGCTTTCCCCTCAAGAAGCCCTTCACTAAGACTGTTCTTGTGAAATTTGCAAACTGATATTTGTAATCCCATAGAGGACTTGGGTGAAAAAGGAAATATCTTTCGTTAAAAACTGGAAAGAAGATTTCTGAGAAACTGCTTTGTGTTCTGTTAATTCATCTCAGAGAGTTACAGATTTCCCCTCAAGAGGCCGTTCACTAATACTGTTCTTGTGGAATTTGCAAAGTGAAATTTGGAAGCCCATTGAGGGCTATGATGAAAAAGGACATTTCTTCCATTAAAAACCTGAGAAACTGCTTCGTGTTTTGTTAGTTCATCTCACAGAATTACAGCTTTGCTCCCAGAAGCCTTTCGCTAAGACTGTTCTTGTGGAATTTGCATAGTGATCTTAGAAGCCCGTATAGGGCTATGGTGAAAAAGGAAATAACTTACGTTAAAAATTGGAAAGAAGCTTTCTGAGAAACTGATGTGTGTTCTGTTAAAACATCTCACCGTGTTACAGCTTTCACCACAAGAAGCCTTTCGCTAAGACTGTTCTTGTGGAATTTTCTAAGTGATATTTGGAAGCCCATAGAGGGCTATGGGAAAAAGAAAATATCTTCGGTTGAAAACTGGAAAGAAGCTTTCTGAGAAACAGCTCTGTGTTCTGTTAATTCATTTCAGAGAGTTACAGCTTTCCACTCCAGAAGTCTTTCACTAAGACTGCTCTTTTGGAATTTGCAAAGTGATATTTGGAAGCCCTTAGAGGGCTATGGTGAAAAAGGAAATATCTTCCGTTAAAAACTGGAAAGAAGCATTCTGAGATACTGCCGTGTGTTCTGTTAATACATCTAACCGAGTTACAGCTTTCCCCTCTAGAAGCCTTTCGCTAAGACTGTTCTTGTGGCATTTGCAATGTGATATTTGGAGGCCCTTAGAGGGCTATGGTGTAAAAGGAAATATCTTCAGTTAAAAACTGGAAAGAAGCTTTATGAGAAACTGCTTTGTGTTCTGTTAATTCATCTCACAGAGTTACAGGTTTCCCCTCCAGAAGCCTTTCCCGAAGACTGTTCTTGTGGAATTTGCAAAGTGATATTTGGAAGCCCATAGAGGGCTATGGTGAAAAACGACATATCTTCCGTTAAAAACTGGAAAGAAGATTTCTGAGAAACTGCTTTGTGTTCTGTTAATTCATATCAGAGAGTTACAGATTTCCCCTCAAGAGGCCGTTCACTAAGACTGTTCTTCTGAAATGTGGAAAGTGATATTTAGAATCCCTTAGAGGGCTATGGTGAAAAAGGAATTATTTTCCGTTAAAAACTGGAAAGAAGCTTTCTGAGAAACTGCTTTGTGTTCTGTTAATTCATCTCACAGAGTTACATTTCCCTCTAAAAGCCTTTCGCTAAGGCTGTTGTCGAATTTGTAAAGTGATATTTGGAAGCCCATAGAGGGCTATGGTGAAAAAGGAAATATCTTCCGTTAAAAACTGGAAAGAAGCATTTTTAGATACTGCCGTGTGTTCTGTTAATACATCTAACCGAGTTACAGCTTTCCCTTCTAGAAGCCTTTCGCTAAGACTGTTCTTGTGGCATTTGCAATGTGATATTTGGAGGCCCTTAGAGGGCTATGGTGAAAAAGGAAATATCTTCAGTTAAAAACTGGAAAGAAGCTTTATGAGAAACTGCTTTGTGTTCTGTTAATTCATCTCACAGTGTTACAGGTTTCCCCTCCAGAAGCCTTTCCCGAAGACTGTTCTTGTGGATTTTGCAAAGTGATATTTGGAAGCCCATAGAGGGCTATGGTGAAAAAGGAAATATCTTCAGTTAAAAACTGGAAAGAAGCTTTATGAGAAACTGCTTTGTGTTCTGTTAATTCATCTCACAGTGTTACAGGTTTCCCCTCCAGAAGCCTTTCCCGAAGACTGTTCTTGTGGATTTTGCAAAGTGATATTTGGAAGCCCATAGAGGGCTATGGTGAAAAAGGAAATATCTTCAGTTAAAACTGGAAAGAAGCTTTCTGAGAAACTGCCATGTGTTCTGATAACAGACCTCACCCAGTTACAGCTTTCCCTTCAAGAAGCCTTTCGCTAAGACTGTTGTTGTGGGATTTGCAAAATGATATTTGGAAGCCCATAGAGCGCTATGGTGAAAAAGGAAATATCTTCTGTTAAAAAGCGGAAAGAAGCTTTCTGAGAAACTCCTTTTTGTTCTGTTAATTCACCTCAAAGTGTTACAGCTTTCCACTCAATAATTCTTTCGCTAAGACTGTTCTTGTGGAATTTGCAAAGTGAGATTTGGAAGCCCATAGAGGTCTATGGTGAAAAGGGAAATATCGTAAGATAAAAACTGAAAAGAAGCTTTCTGAGAAATTGCTTTGTGTTCTGTTAATTCATCTCACATAGTTACAACATTTCCCTCTAAAAGCCTTTCGCTAAGACTGTTCTTGTGGAATTTGCAAAGTGATATTTGGAAGCCCATACAGGGTTATGTTGAAAAAGGAAATATCTTCGGTTAAAAACTGAAAAGAAGGGCCGGGCGCGGTGGCTCAAGCCTGTAATCCCAGCACTTTGGGAGGCCGAGATGGGCGGATCACGAGGTCAGGAGATCGAGACCATCCTGGCTAACACGGTGAAACCCCGTCTCTACTAAAAACACAAAAAACTAGCCGGGCGAAGTGGCGGGCACCTGTAGTCCCCGCTACTCGGGAGGCTGAGGCAGGAGAATGGCGTAAACCCGGGAGGCGGAGCTTGCAGTGAGCTGAGATCCGGCCACTGCACTCCAGCCCGGGCGACAGAGCAAGACTCCGTCTCAAAAAAAAAAAAAAAAAAAAAAAAACTGAAAAGAAGCTTTTTGAGAAACTGCTTTGTGTTCTGTTAATTCATCTCACAGAGTTACAACTTTCCCCTCAGGAAGCCTTTCGCTAAGACTGTTCTTGTGAAACTTGCAAAGTGATATTTGGAAGCCCATAGAGGGCTATGGCTTAAAAGGAAATATCCTCCGTTAGAAACTGGAAAGAAGCTTTCTGAGAAACTGCTTTGTGTTCAGTTAGTTCCTCTCACAGAGTTACAGCTTTCCCCTCAAGAAGGCTTTCGCTAAGACTGTTCATGTCGAATTTTCAAAGTGATAATTGGAATCCCATAGAGGGCTATGGTGAAAAAGGAAATATCCTAAGGTAAAAACTGAAAAGTAGGTTTCTGAGAAAATGTTTTGTGTTCTGTTAATTCATCTTACAGAGTTACAGCTTTACCCTCAAGAAGCCTTTCGCTAAGACTTTTCTTCTGGAATTTGCAAAGTGATATTTGGAAACCCTATAGCCCTATGGTGAAAATGGAAATATCCTAAGATAAAAAACGAAAAGAAGGTTTCTGAGAAACTTCTTTGAATTCTTTTAATTCATCTTACAGATTTACAGCTTTTATCTCCAGAATTCTTTCACTAAGACTGTTCTTGTGGAATCTGCAAAATGTTTTTGGAAGCCCATAGAGGGCTATGCTGAAAAAGGAAATATCCTACGATAAAAACTGAAAAGAAGCTTTCTGAGAAACTGCTTTGTGTTCTGTTAATTCATCTCAGAGAGTTACAGCTTTCCCCTCAAGAAGTCTTTCACAAAGACTGTTCTTGTGTAATTTGCAAAGTGATATTTGGAAGACCATAGAGGGCTATGTTGAAAAAGGAAATATAGTAAGATAAAATCCGAAAAGAAGCTCTCTGAGAAACTGCTTTGTGTTCTGTTAATTCACCTCAAAGTGTCACAGATTTCCCCTCATGAGGCCGTTCACTAAGACTGTTCTTCTGAAATTTGGAAAGTGATGTTTAGAATCTCATAGAGGGCAATGGTGAAAAAGGAAATATTTTCCGATAAAAACTGTAAAGAAGCTTTGTGATAAACTGCTTTGTGTTCTGTTAGTTCATCTCACGGAGTTACAGCTTTCCCTTCAAGAAGCAGTTCACTGAGACTATTCTTGTGAAATTTGCAAAGTGATATTAGAAAACTCCTAGAGGGCTATGGTGAAAAAGGAAATATCTTCCGTTAAAAACTGGAAAGAAGCTTTTTGAGAAACTGCCGTGTGTTCTGTTAAAGCATCTCACCGAGTTACAGCTTTCCCCTCAAGAAGGCTTTCGCTAAGACTGTTCATGTGGGATTTGCAAAGTGATATTTGGAAGCCCATAGAGGACTATGGTGAAAAAGGAAATATCTTTCGTTAAAAACTGGAAAGAAGATATCTGAGAAACTGCTTTGTGTTCTGTTAATTCATATCACAGAGTTACAGTTTTCCCCTCCAGAAGTCTTTCGCTTCCACTGTTCTTGTGGAATTTGCATAGTGATATTTGGAATCCCATAGAGGGCTATGGTGAAAATGGAAAGAACTTCAGTTAAAAAATGAAAGGAAGCTTTCCGAGAAACTGCTTTGTGTTCTGTTAATTCATCTCAAAGAGTTACAGCTTTCCCCTCAAGAAGCCTTCCGCTAAGACTGTTTTTGAGAAATTTCCAAAGTGATATGTGGAAGCCCATAGAGGGCTATGGTGAAAATGGAAATATCGTAAGATACTTACCGAAAAGAAGCTGTCTGAAAAACTGCTTTGTGTTCTGTTAGTTCATCTCACAGAGCTACAGCTTTTCCCTCAAGAAGCCGTTCACTAAGACTGTTTTGTGAAATTTGCAAAGTGATATTTGGAAGCCCATAGAGGGCTAAGATGACAAAGGAAATATCTTCCGTTAAAAACTGGAAAGAACCATTCTGAGAAAATGCGGTGTGTTCTGTTAGTACATATCACCGAGCTACAGCTTTCCCCTCAGGAAGCCGATCACTAAGACTGTTCTTGTGGAATTGCAAAGTGATATTTGGAGGCACATAGAGGGCAATGGTGAAAAAGGAAACATCCCAAGATAAAAACTGAAAAGAAGCTTTCTGAGAAACTGCTTTGTGTTCTGTTAATTCAAGTCACAGAGTTACTCTTTTACCTCAGGAAGCCTTTCGCTAAGGCTGTTGTTGTGGAATTTGCAAAGTGATATTTGGAAGCCCAAAAGGGCTATGGTGAAAAAGGAAATATCCTCAGTTAAAAACTGGAAAGAAGCTTTCTGAGAAACTGCTTTGTGTTCAGTTAGTTCCTCTCACAGAGTTACAGCTTTCCCCTCAAGAAGACTTTCGCTAAGACTGTTCATGTGGAATTTTCAAAGTGAAAATTGGAATCCCATAGAGGGCTATGGTGTAAAAGGAAATATCCTAAGGTAAAAACTGAAAAGTAGGTTTCTGAGAAAATGTTTTGTGTTCTGTTAATTCATCTTACAGAGTTACAGCTTTACCCTCAAGAAGCCTTTCGCTAAGACTTTTCTTCTGGAATTTGCAAAGTGATATTTGGAAACCCTATAGCCCTATGGTGAAAATGGAAATATCCTAAGATAAAAAACGAAAAGAAGGTTTCTGAGAAACTGCTTTGAATTCTTTTAATTCATCTTACAGATTTACAGCTTTTATCTACAGAATCCTTTCGCTAAGACTGTTCTTGTGGAATTTGCAAAATGTTTTTGGAAGCCCATAGAGGGCTATGCTGAAAAAGGAAATATCCTAAGATAAAAACTGAAAAGAAGCTTTCTGAGAAACTGCTTTGTGTTCTGTTAATTCATCTCAGAGAGTTACAGCTTTCCCCTCAAGAAGTCTTTCACAAAGACTGTTCTTGTGTAATTTGCAAAGTGATATTTGGAAGACCATAGAGGGCTATGTTGAAAAAGGAAATATAGTAAGATAAAATCCGAAAAGAAGCTTTCTGAGAAACTGCTTTGTGTTCTGTTAATTCATCTCAAAGTGTCACAGATTTCCCCTCATGAGGCCGTTCACTAAGACTGTTCTTCTGAAATTTGGAAAGTGATATTTAGAATCTCATAGAGGGCAATGGTGAAAAAGGAAATATTTTCCGATAAAAACTGTAAAGAAGCTTTCTGATAAACTGCTTTGTGTTCTGTTAGTTCATCTCACAGAGTTACAGCTTTCCCTTCAAGAAGCAGTTCACTGAGACTATTCTTGTGAAATTTGCAAAGTGATATTAGAAAACTCCTAGAGGGCTATGGTGAAAAATGAAATATCTTCCGTTAAAAACTGGAAAGAAGCTTTTTGAGAAACTGCCGTGTGTTCTGTTAAAGCATCTCACCGAGTTACAGCTTTCCCCTCAAGAAGGCTTTCGCTAAGACTGTTCTTGTGGAATTGCAAAGTGATATTTGGAGGCACATAGAGGGCAATGGTGAAAAAGGAAACATCCCAATATAAAAACTGAAAAGAAGCTTTCTGGGAAACGGCTTTGTGTTCTGTTAATTCAAGTCACAGAGTTACTCTTTTACCTCAGGAAGCCTTTCGCTAAGGCTGTTGTTGTGGAATTTGCAAAGTGATATTTGGAAGCCCAAAAGGGCTATGGTGAAAAAGGAAATATCCTCAGTTAAAAACTGGAAAGAAGCTTTCTGAGAAACTGCTTTGTGTTCAGTTAGTTCCTCTCACAGAGTTACAGCTTTCCCCTCAAGAAGACTTTCGCTAAGACTGTTCATGGTGAATTTTCAAAGTGATAATTGGAATCCCATAGAGGGCGATGGTGAAAAAGGAAATATCCTAAGGTAAAAACTGAAAAGTAGGTTTCTGAGAAAATGTTTTGTGTTCTGTTAATTCATCTTACAGAGTTACAGCTTTACCCTCAAGAAGCCTTTCGCTAAGACTTTTCTTCTGGAATTTGCAAAGTGATATTTGGAAACCCTATAGCCCTATGGTGAAAATGGAAATATCGTAAGATAAAAAACGAAAAGAAGGTTTCTGAGAAACTGCTTTGAATTCTTTTAATTCATCTTACCGATTTACAGCTTTTATCTCCAGAATCCTTTGGCTAAGACTGTTCTTGTGGAATTTGCAAAATGTTTTTGGAAGCCCATAGAGGGCTATGCTGAAAAAGGAAATATCCTAAGATAAAAACTGAAAAGAAGCTTTCTGAGAAACTGCTTTGTGTTCTGTTAATTCATCTCAGAGAGTTACAGCTTTCCCCTCAAGAAGTCTTTCACAAAGACTGTTCTTGTGTAATTTGCAAAGTGATATTTGGAAGACCATAGAGGGCTATGTTGAAAAAGGAAATATAGTAAGATAAAATCCGAAAAGAAGCTTTCTGAGAAACTGCTTTGTGTTCTGTTAATTCATCTCAAAGTGTCACAGATTTCCCCTCATGAGGCCGTTCACTAAGACTGTTCTTCTGAAATTCGGAAAGTGATATTTAGAATCTCATAGAGGGCAATGGTGAAAAAGGAAATATTTTCCGATAAAAACTGTAAAGAAGCTTTCTGATAAACTGCTTTGTGTTCTGTTAGTTCATCTCACAGAGTTACAGCTTTCCCTTCAAGAAGCAGTTCACTGAGACTATTCTTGTGAAATTTGCAAAGTGATATTAGAAAACTCCTAGAGGGCTATGGTGAAAAATGAAATATCTTCCGTTAAAAACTGGAAAGAAGCTTTTTGAGAAACTGCCGTGTGTTCTGTTAAAGCATCTCACCGAGTTACAGCTTTCCCCTCAAGAAGGCTTTCGCTAAGACTGTTCTTGTGGGATTTGCAAAGTGATATTTGGAAGTCCTTAGAGGGCTATGGTGAAAAAGGAAATATCTTTCGTTAAAAACTGGAAAGAAGATATCTGAGAAACCGCTTTGTGTTCTGTTAATTCATCTCACAGAGTTACAGTTTTCCCCTCCAGAAGCCTTTCGCTTCCACTGTTCTTGTGGAATTTGCATAGTGATATTTGGAATCCCATAGAGGGCTATGGTGAAAATGGAAATAACTTCAGTTAAAAAATGAAAAGAAGCTTTCCGAGAAACTGCTTGGTGTTGTGTGAATTCATCTCAAGAGTTACAGCTTTCCCCTCAAGAAGCCTTCCACTAAGACTGTTTTTGAGGAATTTCCAAAGTGATATGTGGAAGCCCATAGAGGGCTATGGTGAAAATGGAAATATCGTAAGATACTTACCGAAAAGAAGCTGTCTGAAAAACTGCTTTGTGTTCTGTTAGTTCATCTCACAGAGCTACAGCTTTTCCCTCAAGAAGCCGTTCACTAAGACTGTTTTGTGAAATTTGCAAAGTGATATTTGGAAGCCCATAGAGGGCTAAGGTGAAAAAGGAAATATCTTCCGTTAAAAACTGGAAAGAACCATTCTGAGAAAATGCGGTGTGTTCTCTTAGTACATATCACCGAGCTACAGCTTTCCCCTCAGGAAGCCGTTCACTAAGACTGTTCTTGTGGAATTGCAAAGTGATATTTGGAGGCACATTGAGGGCAATGGTGAAAAAGGAAACATCCCAAGATAAAAACTGAAAAGAAGCTTTCTGGGAAACGGCTTTGTGTTCTGTTAATTCAAGTCACAGAGTTACTCTTTTACCTCAGGAAGCCTTTCGCTAAGGCTGTTGTTGTGGAATTCGCAAAGTGATATTTGGAAGCCCAAAAGGGCTATGGTGAAAAAGGAAATATCCTCAGTTAAAAACTGGAAAGAAGCTTTCTGAGAAACTGCTTTGTGTTCAGTTAGTTCCTCTCACAGAGTTACAGCTTTCCCCTCAGGAAGACTTTCGCTAAGACTGTTCATGTGGAATTTTCAAAGTGATAATTGGAATCCCATAGAGGGCGATGGTGAAAAAGGAAATATCCTAAGGTAAAAACTGAAAAGTAGGTTTCTGAGAAAATGTTTTGTGTTCTGTTAATTCATCTTACAGAGTTACAGCTTTACCCTCAAGAAGCCTTTCGCTAAGACTTTTCTTCTGGAATTTGCAAAGTGATATTTGGCAACCCTATAGCCCTATGGTGAAAATGGAAATATCGTAAGATAAAAAACGAAAAGAAGGTTTCTGGGAAACTGCTTTGAATTCTTTTAATTCATCTTACCGATTTACAGCTTTTATCTCCAGAATCCTTTGGCTAAGACTGTTCTTGTGGAATTTGCACAATGTTTTTGGAAGACCATAGAGGGCTATGTTGAAAAAGGAAATATAGTAAGATAAAATACGAAAAGAAGCTTTCTGAGAAACTGCTTTGTATTCTGTTAATTCATCTCAAAGTGTCACAGATTTCCCCTCATGAGGCCGTTCACTAAGACTGTTCTTCTGAAATTCGGAAAGTGATATTTAGAATCTCATAGAGGGCAATGGTGAAAAAGGAAATATTTTCCGATAAAAACTGTAAAGAAGCTTTCTGATAAACTGCTTTGTGTTCTGTTAGTTCATCTTACAGAGTTACAGCTTTCCCTTCAAGAAGCAGTTCACTGAGACTATTCTTGTGAAATTTGCAAAGTGATATTAGAAAACTCCTAGAGGGCTATGGTGAAAAATGAAATATCTTCCGTTAAAAACTGGAAAGAAGCTTTTTGAGAAACTGCCGTGTGTTCTGTTAAAGCATCTCACCGAGTTACAGCTTTCCCCTCAAGAAGGCTTTCGCTAAGACTGTTCTTGTGGGATTTGCAAAGTGATATTTGGAAGTCCCTAGAGGGCTATGGTGAAAAAGGAAATATCTTTCGTTAAAAACTGGAAAGAAGATATCTGAGAAACTGCTTTCTGTTCTGTTAATTCATCTCACAGAGTTACAGTTTTCCCCTCCAGAAGTCTTTCACTTCCACTGTTCTTGTGGAATTTGCATAGTGATATTTGGAATCCCATAGAGGGCTATGGTGAAAATGGAAATAACTTCAGTTAAAAAATGAAATGAAACTTTCCGAGAAACTGCTTGGTGTTCTGTGAATTCATCTCAAGAGTTACAGCTTTCCCCTCAAGAAGCCTTCCGCTAAGACTGTTTTTGAGGAATTTCCAAAGTGATATGTGGAAGCCCACAGAGGGCTATGGTGAAAATGGATATATGCTAAGATACTTACCGAAAAGAAGCTGTCTGAAAAACTGCTTTGTGTTCTGTTTGTTCATCTCACAGAGCTACAGCTTTTCCCTCAAGAAGCCGTTCACTAAGACTGTTTTGTGAAATTTGCAAAGTGATATTTGGAAGCCCATAGAGGGCTAAGGTGAAAAAGGAAATATCTTCCGTTAAAAACTGGAAAGAACCATTCTGAGAAAATGCGGTGTGTTCTCTTAGTACATATCACCGAGCTACAGCTTTCCCCTCAGGAAGCCGTTCACTAAGACTGTTCTTGTGGAATTGCAAAGTGATATTTGGAGTCACATAGAACGCAATGGTGAAAAAGGAAACATCCCAAGATAAAAACTGAAAAGAAGCTTTCTGGGAAACGGCTTTGTGTTCTGTTAATTCAAGTCACAGAGTTACTCTTTTACCTCAGGAAGCCTTTCGCAAAGGCTGTTGTTGTGGAATTTGCAAAATGATATTTGGAAGATCAAAAGGGCTATGGTGAAAAAGGAAATATCCTCAGTTAAAAACTGGAAAGAAGCTTTCTGAGAAACTGCTTTGTGTTCAGTTAGTTCCTCTCACAGAGTTACAGCTTTCCCCTCAAGAAGACTTTCGCTAAGACTGTTCATGTGGAATTTTCAAAGTGATAATTGGAATCCCATAGAGGGCGATGGTGAAAAAGGAAATATCCTAAGGTAAAAACTGAAAAGTAAGTTTCTGAGAAAATGTTTTGTGTTCTGTTAATTCATCTTACAGAGTTACAGCTTTACCCTCAAGAAGCCTTTCGCTAAGGCTTTTCTTCTGGAATTTGCAAAGTGATATTTGGAAACCCTATAGCCCTATGGTGAAAATGGAAATATCGTAAGATAAAAAACGAAAAGAAGGTTTCTGAGAAACTGCTTTGAATTCTTTTAATTCATCTTACAGATTTACAGCTTTTATCTCCAGAATCCTTTGGCTAAGACTGTTCTTGTGGAATTTGCAAAATGTTTTTGGAAGCCCATAGAGGGCTATGCTGAAAAAGGAAATAGCCTAAGATAAAAACTGAAAAGAAGCTCTCTGAGAAACTGCTTTGTGTTCTGTTAATTCATCTCAGAGAGTTACAGCTTTCCCCTCAAGAAGTCTTTCACAAAGACTGTTCTTGTGTAATTTGCAAAGTGATATTTGGAAGACCATAGAGGGCTATGTTGAAAAAGGAAATATAGTAAGATAAAATCCGAAAAGAAGCTTTCTGAGAAACTGCTTTGTGTTCTGTTAATTCATCTCAAAGTGTCACAGATTTCCCCTCATGAGGCCGTTCACTAAGACTGTTCTTCTGAAATTTGGAAAGTGATATTTAGAATCTCATAGAGGGCAATGGTGAAAAAGGAAATATTTTCCGATAAAAACTGTAAAGAAGCTTTCTGATAAACTGCTTTGTGTTCTGTTAGTTCATCTCACAGAGTTACAGCTTTCCCTTCAAGAAGCAGTTCACTGAGACTATTCTTGTGAAATTTGCAAAGTGATATTAGAAAACTCCTAGAGGGCTATGGTGAAAAAGGAAATATCTTCCGTTAAAAACTGGAAAGAAGCTTTTTGAGAAACTGCCGTGTGCTCTGTTAAAGCATCTCACCGAGTTACAGCTTTCCCCTCAAGAAGGCTTTCGCTAAGACTGTTCTTGTGGGATCTGCAAAGTGATATTTGGAAGTCCCTAGAGGGCTATGGTGAAAAAGGAAATATCTTTCGTTA
This sequence comes from Chlorocebus sabaeus, assembly GCF_047675955.1. NCBI lineage: Eukaryota > Metazoa > Chordata > Mammalia > Primates > Cercopithecidae > Chlorocebus > Chlorocebus sabaeus. The sequence goes on from NW_027327335.1 coordinate 386,854, forward strand.
AAAACTGGAAAGAAGATATCTGAGAAACTGCTTTGTGTTCTGTTAATTCATCTCACAGAGTTACAGTTTTCCCCTCCAGAAGTCTTTCGCTTCCACTGTTCTTGTGGAATTTGCATAGTGATATTTGGAATCCCATAGAGGGCTATGGTGAAAATGGAAATAACTTCAGTTAAAAAATGAAAAGAAGCTTTCCGAGAAACTGCTTTGTGTTCTGTTAATTCATCTCAAAGAGTTACAGCTTTCCCCTCAAGAAGCCTTCCGCTAAGACTGTTTTTGAGGAATTTCCAAAGTGATATGTGGAAGCCCATAGAGGGCTATGGTGAAAATGGAAATATCGTAAGATACTTACCGAAAAGAAGCTGTCTGAAAAACTGCTTTGTGTTCTGTTAGTTCATCTCACAGAGCTACAGCTTTTCCCTCAAGAAGCCGTTCACTAAGACTGTTTTGTGAAATTTGCAAAGTGATATTTGGAAGCCCATAGAGGGCTAAGGTGAAAAAGGAAATATCTTCCGTTAAAAACTGGAAAGAACCATTCTGAGAAAATGCGGTGTGTTCTCTTAGTACATATCACCGACCTACAGCTTTCCCCTCAGGAAGCCGTTCACTAAGACTGTTCTTGTGGAATTGCAAAGTGATATTTGGAGGCACATTGAGGGCAATGGTGAAAAAGGAAACATCCCAAGATAAAACTGAAAAGAAGCTTTCTAGGAAACGGCTTTGTGTACTGTTAATTCAAGTCACAGAGTTACTCTTTTACCTCAGGAAGCCTTTCGCTAGGGCTGTTGTTGTGGAATTCGCAAAGTGATATTTGGAAGCCCAAAAGGGCTATGGTGAAAAAGGAAATATCCTCAGTTAAAAACTGGAAAGAAGCTTTCTGAGAAACTGCTTTGTGTTCAGTTAGTTCCTCTCACAGAGTTACAGCTTTCCCCTCAAGAAGACTTTCACTAAGACTGTTCATGTGGAATTTTCAAAGTGATAATTGGAATCCCATAGAGGGCTATGGTGAAAAAGGAAATATCCTAAGGTAAAAACTGAAAAGTAGGTTTCTGAGAAAATGTTTTGTGTTCTGTTATTTCATCTTACAGAGTTACAGCTTTACCCTCAAGAAGCCTTTCGTTAAGACTTTTCTTCTGGAATTTGCAAAGTGATATTTGGCAACCCTATAGCCCTATGGTGAAAATGGAAATATCGTAAGATAAAAAACGAAAAGAAGGTTTCTGGGAAACTGCTATGAATTCTTTTAATTCATCTTACCGATTTACAGCTTTTATCTCCAGAATCCTTTGGCTAAGACTGTTCTTGTGGAATTTGCAAAATGTTTTGGAAGACCATAGAGGGCTATGTTGAAAAAGGAAATATAGTAAGATACAATACGAAAAGAAGCTTTCTGAGAAACTGCTTTGTGTTCTGTTAATTCATCTCAAAGTGTCACAGATTTCCCCTCATGAGGCCGTTCACTAAGACTGTTCTTCTGAAATTCGGAAAGTGATATTTAGAATCTCATAGAGGGCAATGGTGAAAAAGGAAATATTTTCCGATAAAAACTGTAAAGAAGCTTTCTGATAAACTGCTTTGTGTTCTGTTAGTTCATCTTACAGAGTTACAGCTTTCCCTTCAAGAAGCAGTTCACTGAGACTATTCTTGTGAAATTTGCAAAGTGATATTAGAAAACTCCTAGAGGGCTATGGTGAAAAAGGAAATATCTTCCGTTAAAAACTGGAAAGAAGCTTTTTGAGAAACTGCCGTGTGTTCTGTTAAAGCATCTCACCGAGTTACAGCTTTCCCCTCAAGAAGGCTTTCGCTAAGACTGTTCTTGTGGGATTTGCAAAGTGATATTTGGAAGTCCCTAGAGGGCTATGGTGAAAAAGGAAATATCTTTCGTTAAAAACTGGAAAGAAGATATCTGAGAAACTGCTTTCTGTTCTGTTAATTCATCTGACAGAGTTACAGTTTTCCCCTCCAGAAGTCTTTCACTTCCACTGTTCTTGTGGAATTTGCATAGTGATATTTGGAATCCCATAGAGGGCTATGGTGAAAATGGAAATAACTTCAGTTAAAAAATGAAATGAAACTTTCCGAGAAACTGCTTGGTGTTCTGTGAATTCATCTCAAGAGTTACAGCTTTCCCCTCAAGAAGCCTTCCGCTAAGACTGTTTTTGAGGAATTTCCAAAGTGATATGTGGAAGCCCACAGAGGGCTATGGTGAAAATGGATATATGCTAAGATACTTACCGAAAAGAAGCTGTCTGAAAAACTGCTTTGTGTTCTGTTAGTTCATCTCACAGAGCTACAGCTTTTCCCTCAAGAAGCCGTTCACTAAGACTGTTTTGTGAAATTTGCAAAGTGATATTTGGAAGCCCATAGAGGGCTAAGGTGAAAAAGGAAATATCTTCCGTTAAAACCTGGAAAGAACCATTCTGAGAAAATGCGGTGTGTTCTCTTAGTACATATCACCGAGCTACAGCTTTCCCCTCAGGAAGCCGTTCACTAAGACTGTTCTTGTGGAATTGCAAAGTGATATTTGGAGTCACATAGAACGCAATGGTGAAAAAGGAAACATCCCAAGATAAAAACTGAAAAGAAGCTTTCTGGGAAACGGCTTTGTGTTCTGTTAATTCAAGTCACAGAGTTACTCTTTTACCTCAGGAAGCCTTTCGCAAAGGCTGTTGTTGTGGAATTTGCAAAATGATATTTGGAAGATCAAAAGGGCTATGGTGAAAAAGGAAATATCCTCAGTTAAAAACTGGAAAGAAGCTTTCTGAGAAACTGCTTTGTGTTCAGTTAGTTCCTCTCACAGAGTTACAGCTTTCCCCTCAAGAAGACTTTCGCTAAGACTGTTCATGTGGAATTTTCAAAGTGATAATTGGAATCCCATAGAGGGCTATGCTGAAAAAGGAAATATCCTAAGGTAAAAACTGAAAAGTAAGTTTCTGAGAAAATGTTTTGTGTTCTGTTAATTCATCTTACAGAGTTACAGCTTTACCCTCAAGAAGCCTTTCGCTAAGGCTTTTCTTCTGGAATTTGCAAAGTGATATTTGGAAACCCTATAGCCCTATGGTGAAAATGGAAATATCGTAAGATAAAAAACGAAAAGAAGGTTTCTGAGAAACTGCTTTGAATTCTTTTAATTCATCTTACAGATTTACAGCTTTTATCTCCAGAATCCTTTCACTAAGACTGTTCTTGTGGAATTTGCAAAATGTTTTTGGAAGCTCATAGAGGGCTATGCTGAAAAAGGAAATATCCTAAGATAAAAACTGAAAAGAAGCTTTCTTAGAAACTGCTTTGTGTTCTGTTAATTCATCTCAGAGAGTTACAGCTTTCCCCTCAAGAAGTCTTTCACAAAGACTGTTCTTGTGTAATTTGCAAAGTGATATTTGGAAGACCATAGAGGGCTATGTTGAAAAAGGAAATATAGTAAGATAAAATCCGAAAAGAAGCTTTCTGAGAAACTGCTTTGTGTTCTGTTAATTCATCTCAAAGTGTCACAGATTTCCCCTCATGAGGCCGTTCACTAAGACTGTTCTTCTGAAATTCGGAAAGTGATATTTAGAATCTCATAGAGGGCAATGGTGAAAAAGGAAATATTTTCCGATAAAAACTGTAAAGAAGCTTTCTGATAAACTGCTTTGTGTTCTGTTAGTTCATCTTACAGAGTTACAGCTTTCCCTTCAAGAAGCAGTTCACTGAGACTATTCTTGTGAAATTTGCAAAGTGATATTAGAAAACTTCTAGAGGGCTATGGTGAAAAATGAAATATCTTCCGTTAAAAACTGGAAAGAAGCTTTTTGAGAAACTGCCGTGTGTTCTGTTAAAGCATCTCACCGAGTTACAGCTTTCCCCTCAAGAAGGCTTTCGCTAAGACTGTTCTTGTGGGATTTGCAAAGTGATATTTGGAAGTCCCTAGAGGGCTATGGTGAAAAAGGAAATATCTTTCGTTAAAAACTGGAAAGAAGATATCTGAGAAACTGCTTTGTGTTCTGTTAATTCATCTCACAGAGTTACAGTTTTCCCCTCCAGAAGTCTTTCGCTTCCACTGTTCTTGTGGAATTTGCATAGTGATATTTGGAATCCCATAGAGGGCTATGGTGAAAATGGAAATAACTTCAGTTAAAAAATGAAAAGAAGCTTTCCGAGAAACTGCTTTGTGTTCTGTTAATTCATCTCAAAGAGTTACAGCTTTCCCCTCAAGAAGCCTTCCGCTAAGACTGTTTTTGAGGAATTTCCAAAGTGATATGTGGAAGCCCATAGAGGGCTATGGTGAAAATGGAAATATCGTAAGATACTTACCGAAAAGAAGCTGTCTGAAAAACTGCTTTGTGTTCTGTTAGTTCATCTCACAGAGCTACAGCTTTTCCCTCAAGAAGCCGTTCACTAAGACTGTTTTGTGAAATTTGCAAAGTGATATTTGGAAGCCCATAGAGGGCTAAGGTGAAAAAGGAAATATCTTCCGTTAAAAACTGGAAAGAACCATTCTGAGAAAATGCGGTGTGTTCTGTTAGTACATATCACCGAGCTACAGCTTTCCCCTCAGGAAGCCGTTCACTAAGACTGTTCTTGTGGAATTGCAAAGTGATATTTGGAGGCACATAGAGGCCAATGGTGAAAAAGGAAACATCCCAAGATAAAAACTGAAAAGGAGCTTTCTGGGAAACGGCTTTGTGTTCTGTTAATTCAAGTCACAGAGTTACTCTTTTACCTCAGGAAGCCTTTCGCAAAGGCTGTTGTTGTGGAATTTGCAAAATGATATTTGGAAGATCAAAAGGGCTATGGTGAAAAAGGAAATATCCTCAGTTAAAAACTGGAAAGAAGCTTTCTGATAAACTGCTTTGTGTTCAGTTAGTTCCTCTCACAGAGTTACAGCTTTCCCCTCAAGAAGACTTTCGCTAAGACTGTTCATGTGGAATTTTCAAAGTGATAATTGGAATCCCATTGAGGGCGATGGTGAAAAAGGAAATATCCTAAGGTAAAAACTGAAAAGTAAGTTTCTGAGAAAATGTTTTGTGTTCTGTTAATTCATCTTACAGAGTTACAGCTTTACCCTCAAGAAGCCTTTCGCTAAGACTTTTCTTCTGGAATTTGCAAAGTGATATTTGGAAACCCTATAGCCCTATGCTGAAAATGGAAATATCGTAAGATAAAAAACGAAAAGAAGGTTTCTGAGAAACTGCTTTGAATTCTTTTAATTCATCTTACAGATTTACAGCTTTTATCTCCAGAATCCTTTCGCTAAGACTGTTCTTGTGGAATTTGCAAAATGTTTTTGGAAGCCCATAGAGGGCTATGCTGAAAAAGGAAATATCCTAAGATAAAAACTGAAAAGAAGCTTTCTTAGAAACTGCTTTGTGTTCTGTTAATTCATCTCAGAGAGTTACAGCTTTCCCCTCAAGAAGTCTTTCACAAAGACTGTTCTTGTGTAATTTGCAAAGTGATATTTGGAAGACCATAGAGGGCTATGTTGAAAAAGGAAATATAGTAAGATAAAATCCGAAAAGAAGCTTTCTGAGAAACTGCTTTGTGTTCTGTTAATTCATCTCAAAGTGTCACAGATTTCCCCTCATGAGGCCGTTCACTAAGACTGTTCTTCTGAAATTTGGAAAGTGATATTTAGAATCTCATAGAGGGCAATGGTGAAAAAGGAAATATTTTCCGATAAAAACTGTAAAGAAGCTTTCTGATAAACTGCTTTGTGTTCTGTTAGTTCATCTCACAGAGTTACAGCTTTCCCTTCAAGAAGCAGTTCACTGAGACTATTCTTGTGAAATTTGCAAAGTGATATTAGAAAACTCCTAGAGGGCTATGGTGAAAAAGGAAATATCTTCCGTTAAAAACTGGAAAGAAGCTTTTTGAGAAACTGCCGTGTGTTCTGTTAAAGCATCTCACCGAGTTACAGCTTTCCCCTCAAGAAGGCTTTCGCTAAGACTGTTCTTGTGGGATCTGCAAAGTGATATTTGGAAGTCCCTAGAGGGCTATGGTGAAAAAGGAAATATCTTTCGTTAAAAACTGGAAAGAAGATATCTGAGAAACTGCTTTGTGTTCTGTTAATTCATCTCACAGAGTTACAGTTTTCCCCTCCAGAAGTCTTTCGCTTCCACTGTTCTTGTGGAATTTGCATAGTGATATTTGGAATCCCATAGAGGGCTATGGTGAAAATGGAAATAACTTCAGTTAAAAAATGAAAAGAAGCTTTCCGAGAAACTGCTTTGTGTTAATTCATCTCAAAGAGTTACAGCTTTCCCCTCAAGAAGCCTTCCGCTAAGACTGTTTTTGAGGAATTTCCAAAGTGATATGTGGAAGCCCATAGAGGGCTATGGTGAAAATGGAAATATCGTAAGATACTTACCGAAAAGAAGCTGTCTGAAAAACTGCTTTGTGTTCTGTTAGTTCATCTCACAGAGCTACAGCTTTTCCCTCAAGAAGCCGTTCACTAAGACTGTTTTGTGAAATTTGCAAAGTGATATTTGGAAGCCCATAGAGGGCTAAGGTGAAAAAGGAAATATCTTCCGTTAAAAACTGGAAAGAACCATTCTGAGAAAATGCGGTGTGTTCTGTTAGTACATATCACCGAGCTACAGCTTTCCCCTCAGGAAGCCGTTCACTAAGACTGTTCTTGTGGAATTGCAAAGTGATATTTGGAGGCACATTGAGGGCAATGGTGAAAAAGGAAACATCCCAAGATAAAAACTGAAAAGAAGCTTTCTAGGAAACGGCTTTGTGTACTGTTAATTCAAGTCACAGAGTTACTCTTTTACCTCAGGAAGCCTTTCGCTAAGGCTGTTGTTGTGGAATTCGCAAAGTGATATTTGGAAGCCCAAAAGGGCTATGGTGAAAAAGGAAATATCCTCAGTTAGAAACTGGAAAGAAGCTTTCTGAGAAACTGCTTTGTGTTCAGTTAGTTCCTCTCACAGAGTTACAGCTTTCCCCTCAAGAAGACTTTCGCTAAGACTGTTCATGTGGAATTTTCAAAGTGATAATTGGAATCCCATAGAGGGCGATGGTGAAAAAGGAAATATCCTAAGGTAAAAACTGAAAAGTAGGTTTCTGAGAAAATGTTTTGTGTTCTGTTAATTCATCTTACAGAGTTACAGCTTTACCCTCAAGAAGCCTTTCGCTAAGACTTTTCTTCTGGAATTTGCAAAGTGATATTTGGAAACCCTATAGCCCTATGGTGAAAATGGAAATATCGTAAGATAAAAAACGAAAAGAAGGTTTCTGGGAAACTGCTTTGAATTCTTTTAATTCATCTTACCGATTTACAGCTTTTATCTCCAGAATCCTTTGGCTAAGACTGTTCTTGTGGAATTTGCAAAATGTTTTTGGAAGACCATAGAGGGCTATGTTGAAAAAGGAAATATAGTAAGATAAAATACGAAAAGAAGCTTTCTGAGAAACTGCTTTGTGTTCTGTTAATTCATCTCAAAGTGTCACAGATTTCCCCTCATGAGGCCGTTCACTAAGACTGTTCTTCTGAAATTCGGAAAGTGATATTTAGAATCTCATAGAGGGCAATGGTGAAAAAGGAAATATTTTCCGATAAAAACTGTAAAGAAGCTTTCTGATAAACTGCTTTGTGTTCTGTTAGTTCATCTTACAGAGTTACAGCTTTCCCTTCAATAAGCAGTTCACGGAGACTATTCTTGTGAAATTTGCAAAGTGATATTAGAAAACTCCTAGAGGGCTATGGTGAAAAATGAAATATCTTCCGTTAAAAACTGGAAAGAAGCTTTTTGAGAAACTGCCGTGTGTTCTGTTAAAGCATCTCACCGAGTTACAGCTTTCCCCTCAAGAAGGCTTTCGCTAAGACTGTTCTTGTGGGATTTGCAAAGTGATATTTGGAAGTCCCTAGAGGGCTATGGTGAAAAAGGAAATATCTTTCGTTAAAAACTGGAAAGAAGATATCTGAGAAACTGCTTTCTGTTCTGTTAATTCATCTCACAGAGTTACAGTTTTCCCCTCCAGAAGTCTTTCGCTTCCACTGTTCTTGTGGAATTTGCATAGTGATATTTGGAATCCCATAGAGGGCTATGGTGAAAATGGAAATAACTTCAGTTAAAAAATGAAAAGAAGCTTTCCGAGAAACTGCTTTGTGTTCTGTTAATTCATCTCAAAGAGTTACAGCTTTCCCCTCAAGAAGCCTTCCGCTAAGACTGTTTTTGAGGAATTTCCAAAGTGATATGTGGAAGCCCATAGAGGGCTATGGTGAAAATGGAAATATCGTAAGATACTTACCGAAAAGAAGCTGTCTGAAAAACTGCTTTGTGTTCTGTTAGTTCATCTCACAGAGCTACAGCTTTTCCCTCAAGAAGCCGTTCACTAAGACTGTTTTGTGAAATTTGCAAAGTGATATTTGGAAGCCCATAGAGGGCTAAGGTGAAAAAGGAAATATCTTCCGTTAAAAACTGGAAAGAACCATTCTGAGAAAATGCGGTGTGTTCTCTTAGTACATATCACCGAGCTACAGCTTTCCCCTCAGGAAGCCGTTCACTAAGACTGTTCTTGTGGAATTGCAAAGTGATATTTGGAGGCACATAGAGGCCAATGGTGAAAAAGGAAACATCCCAAGATAAAAACTGAAAAGGAGCTTTCTGGGAAACGGCTTTGTGTTCTGTTAATTCAAGTCACAGAGTTACTCTTTTACCTCAGGAAGCCTTTCGCAAAGGCTGTTGTTGTGGAATTTGCAAAATGATATTTGGAAGATCAAAAGGGCTATGGTGAAAAAGGAAATATCCTCAGTTAAAAACTGGAAAGAAGCTTTCTGAGAAACTGCTTTGTGTTCAGTTAGTTCCTCTCACAGAGTTACAGCTTTCCCCTCAAGAAGACTTTCGCTAAGACTGTTCATGTGGAATTTTCAAAGTGATAATTGGAATCCCATTGAGGGCGATGGTGAAAAAGGAAATATCCTAAGGTAAAAACTGAAAAGTAAGTTTCTGAGAAAATGTTTTGTGTTCTGTTAATTCATCTTACAGAGTTACAGCTTTACCCTCAAGAAGCCTTTCGCTAAGACTTTTCTTCTGGAATTTGCAAAGTGATATTTGGAAACCCTATAGCCCTATGCTGAAAATGGAAATATCGTAAGATAAAAAACGAAAAGAAGGTTTCTGAGAAACTGCTTTGAATTCTTTTAATTCATCTTACAGATTTACAGCTTTTATCTCCAGAATCCTTTCGCTAAGACTGTTCTTGTGGAATTTGCAAAATGTTTTTGGAAGCCCATAGAGGGCTATGCTGAAAAAGGAAATATCCTAAGATAAAAACTGAAAAGAAGCTTTCTTAGAAACTGCTTTGTGTTCTGTTAATTCATCTCAGAGAGTTACAGCTTTCCCCTCAAGAAGTCTTTCACAAAGACTGTTCTTGTGTAATTTGCAAAGTGATATTTGGAAGACCATAGAGGGCTATGTTGAAAAAGGAAATATAGTAAGATAAAATCCGAAAAGAAGCTTTCTGAGAAACTGCTTTGTGTTCTGTTAATTCATCTCAAAGTGTCACAGATTTCCCCTCATGAGGCCGTTCACTAAGACTGTTCTTCTGAAATTTGGAAAGTGATATTTAGAATCTCATAGAGGGCAATGGTGAAAAAGGAAATATTTTCCGATAAAAACTGTAAAGAAGCTTTCTGATAAACTGCTTTGTGTTCTGTTAGTTCATCTCACAGAGTTACAGCTTTCCCTTCAAGAAGCAGTTCACTGAGACTATTCTTGTGAAATTTGCAAAGTGATATTAGAAAACTCCTAGAGGGCTATGGTGAAAAAGGAAATATCTTCCGTTAAAAACTGGAAAGAAGCTTTTTGAGAAACTGCCGTGTGTTCTGTTAAAGCATCTCACCGAGTTACAGCTTTCCCCTCAAGAAGGCTTTCGCTAAGACTGTTCTTGTGGGATCTGCAAAGTGATATTTGGAAGTCCCTAGAGGGCTATGGTGAAAAAGGAAATATCTTTCGTTAAAAACTGGAAAGAAGATATCTGAGAAACTGCTTTGTGTTCTGTTAATTCATCTCACAGAGTTACAGTTTTCCCCTCCAGAAGTCTTTCGCTTCCACTGTTCTTGTGGAATTTGCATAGTGATATTTGGAATCCCATAGAGGGCTATGGTGAAAATGGAAATAACTTCAGTTAAAAAATGAAAAGAAGCTTTCCGAGAAACTGCTTTGTGTTAATTCATCTCAAAGAGTTACAGCTTTCCCCTCAAGAAGCCTTCCGCTAAGACTGTTTTTGAGGAATTTCCAAAGTGATATGTGGAAGCCCATAGAGGGCTATGGTGAAAATGGAAATATCGTAAGATACTTACCGAAAAGAAGCTGTCTGAAAAACTGCTTTGTGTTCTGTTAGTTCATCTCACAGAGCTACAGCTTTTCCCTCAAGAAGCCGTTCACTAAGACTGTTTTGTGAAATTTGCAAAGTGATATTTGGAAGCCCATAGAGGGCTAAGGTGAAAAAGGAAATATCTTCCGTTAAAAACTGGAAAGAACCATTCTGAGAAAATGCGGTGTGTTCTGTTAGTACATATCACCGAGCTACAGCTTTCCCCTCAGGAAGCCGTTCACTAAGACTGTTCTTGTGGAATTGCAAAGTGATATTTGGAGGCACATTGAGGGCAATGGTGAAAAAGGAAACATCCCAAGATAAAAACTGAAAAGAAGCTTTCTAGGAAACGGCTTTGTGTACTGTTAATTCAAGTCACAGAGTTACTCTTTTACCTCAGGAAGCCTTTCGCTAAGGCTGTTGTTGTGGAATTCGCAAAGTGATATTTGGAAGCCCAAAAGGGCTATGGTGAAAAAGGAAATATCCTCAGTTAGAAACTGGAAAGAAGCTTTCTGAGAAACTGCTTTGTGTTCAGTTAGTTCCTCTCACAGAGTTACAGCTTTCCCCTCAAGAAGACTTTCGCTAAGACTGTTCATGTGGAATTTTCAAAGTGATAATTGGAATCCCATAGAGGGCGATGGTGAAAAAGGAAATATCCTAAGGTAAAAACTGAAAAGTAGGTTTCTGAGAAAATGTTTTGTGTTCTGTTAATTCATCTTACAGAGTTACAGCTTTACCCTCAAGAAGCCTTTCGCTAAGACTTTTCTTCTGGAATTTGCAAAGTGATATTTGGAAACCCTATAGCCCTATGGTGAAAATGGAAATATCGTAAGATAAAAAACGAAAAGAAGGTTTCTGGGAAACTGCTTTGAATTCTTTTAATTCATCTTACCGATTTACAGCTTTTATCTCCAGAATCCTTTGGCTAAGACTGTTCTTGTGGAATTTGCAAAATCTTTTTGGAAGACCATAGAGGGCTATGTTGAAAAAGGAAATATAGTAAGATAAAATACGAAAAGAAGCTTTCTGAGAAACTGCTTTGTGTTCTGTTAATTCATCTCAAAGTGTCACAGATTTCCCCTCATGAGGCCGTTCACTAAGACTGTTCTTCTGAAATTCGGAAAGTGATATTTAGAATCTCATAGAGGGCAATGGTGAAAAAGGAAATATTTTCCGATAAAAACTGTAAAGAAGCTTTCTGATAAACTGCTTTGTGTTCTGTTAGTTCATCTTACAGAGTTACAGCTTTCCCTTCAAGAAGCAGTTCACGGAGACTATTCTTGTGAAATTTGCAAAGTGATATTAGAAAACTCCTAGAGGGCTATGGTGAAAAATGAAATATCTTCCGTTAAAAACTGGAAAGAAGCTTTTTGAGAAACTGCCGTGTGTTCTGTTAAAGCATCTCACCGAGTTACAGCTTTCCCCTCAAGAAGGCTTTCGCTAAGACTGTTCTTGTGGGATTTGCAAAGTGATATTTGGAAGTCCCTAGAGGGCTATGGTGAAAAAGGAAATATCTTTCGTTAAAAACTGGAAAGAAGATATCTGAGAAACTGCTTTCTGTTCTGTTAATTCATCTCACAGAGTTACAGTTTTCCCCTCCAGAAGTCTTTCGCTTCCACTGTTCTTGTGGAATTTGCATAGTGATATTTGGAATCCCATAGAGGGCTATGGTGAAAATGGAAATAACTTCAGTTAAAAAATGAAAAGAAGCTTTCCGAGAAACTGCTTTGTGTTCTGTTAATTCATCTCAAAGAGTTACAGCTTTCCCCTCAAGAAGCCTTCCGCTAAGACTGTTTTTGAGGAATTTCCAAAGTGATATGTGGAAGCCCATAGAGGGCTATGGTGAAAATGGAAATATCGTAAGATACTTACCGAAAAGAAGCTGTCTGAAAAACTGCTTTGTGTTCTGTTAGTTCATCTCACAGAGCTACAGCTTTTCCCTCAAGAAGCCGTTCACTAAGACTGTTTTGTGAAATTTGCAAAGTGATATTTGGAAGCCCATAGAGGGCTAAGGTGAAAAAGGAAATATCTTCCGTTAAAAACTGGAAAGAACCATTCTGAGAAAATGCGGTGTGTTCTCTTAGTACATATCACCGACCTACAGCTTTCCCCTCAGGAAGCCGTTCACTAAGACTGTTCTTGTGGAATTGCAAAGTGATATTTGGAGGCACATTGAGGGCAATGGTGAAAAAGGAAACATCCCAAGATAAAAACTGAAAAGAAGCTTTCTAGGAAACGGCTTTGTGTACTGTTAATTCAAGTCACAGAGTTACTCTTTTACCTCAGGAAGCCTTTCGCTAGGGCTGTTGTTGTGGAATTCGCAAAGTGATATTTGGAAGCCCAAAAGGGCTATGGTGAAAAAGGAAATATCCTCAGTTAAAAACTGGAAAGAAGCTTTCTGAGAAACTGCTTTGTGTTCAGTTAGTTCCTCTCACAGAGTTACAGCTTTCCCCTCAAGAAGACTTTCACTAAGACTGTTCATGTGGAATTTTCAAAGTGATAATTGGAATCCCATAGAGGGCTATGGTGAAAAAGGAAATATCCTAAGGTAAAAACTGAAAAGTAGGTTTCTGAGAAAATGTTTTGTGTTCTGTTATTTCATCTTACAGAGTTACAGCTTTACCCTCAAGAAGCCTTTCGTTAAGACTTTTCTTCTGGAATTTGCAAAGTGATATTTGGCAACCCTATAGCCCTATGGTGAAAATGGAAATATCGTAAGATAAAAAACGAAAAGAAGGTTTCTGGGAAACTGCTATGAATTCTTTTAATTCATCTTACCGATTTACAGCTTTTATCTCCAGAATCCTTTGGCTAAGACTGTTCTTGTGGAATTTGCAAAATGTTTTGGAAGACCATAGAGGGCTATGTTGAAAAAGGAAATATAGTAAGATACAATACGAAAAGAAGCTTTCTGAGAAACTGCTTTGTGTTCTGTTAATTCATCTCAAAGTGTCACAGATTTCCCCTCATGAGGCCGTTCACTAAGACTGTTCTTCTGAAATTCGGAAAGTGATATTTAGAATCTCATAGAGGGCAATGGTGAAAAAGGAAATATTTTCCGATAAAAACTGTAAAGAAGCTTTCTGATAAACTGCTTTGTGTTCTGTTAGTTCATCTTACAGAGTTACAGCTTTCCCTTCAAGAAGCAGTTCACTGAGACTATTCTTGTGAAATTTGCAAAGTGATATTAGAAAACTCCTAGAGGGCTATGGTGAAAAAGGAAATATCTTCCGTTAAAAACTGGAAAGAAGCTTTTTGAGAAACTGCCGTGTGTTCTGTTAAAGCATCTCACCGAGTTACAGCTTTCCCCTCAAGAAGGCTTTCGCTAAGACTGTTCTTGTGGGATTTGCAAAGTGATATTTGGAAGTCCCTAGAGGGCTATGGTGAAAAAGGAAATATCTTTCGTTAAAAACTGGAAAGAAGATATCTGAGAAACTGCTTTCTGTTCTGTTAATTCATCTCACAGAGTTACAGTTTTCCCCTCCAGAAGTCTTTCACTTCCACTGTTCTTGTGGAATTTGCATAGTGATATTTGGAATCCCATAGAGGGCTATGGTGAAAATGGAAATAACTTCAGTTAAAAAATGAAATGAAACTTTCCGAGAAACTGCTTGGTGTTCTGTGAATTCATCTCAAGAGTTACAGCTTTCCCCTCAAGAAGCCTTCCGCTAAGACTGTTTTTGAGGAATTTCCAAAGTGATATGTGGAAGCCCACAGAGGGCTATGGTGAAAATGGATATATGCTAAGATACTTACCGAAAAGAAGCTGTCTGAAAAACTGCTTTGTGTTCTGTTAGTTCATCTCACAGAGCTACAGCTTTTCCCTCAAGAAGCCGTTCACTAAGACTGTTTTGTGAAATTTGCAAAGTGATATTTGGAAGCCCATAGAGGGCTAAGGTGAAAAAGGAAATATCTTCCGTTAAAACCTGGAAAGAACCATTCTGAGAAAATGCGGTGTGTTCTCTTAGTACATATCACCGAGCTACAGCTTTCCCCTCAGGAAGCCGTTCACTAAGACTGTTCTTGTGGAATTGCAAAGTGATATTTGGAGTCACATAGAACGCAATGGTGAAAAAGGAAACATCCCAAGATAAAAACTGAAAAGAAGCTTTCTGGGAAACGGCTTTGTGTTCTGTTAATTCAAGTCACAGAGTTACTCTTTTACCTCAGGAAGCCTTTCGCAAAGGCTGTTGTTGTGGAATTTGCAAAATGATATTTGGAAGATCAAAAGGGCTATGGTGAAAAAGGAAATATCCTCAGTTAAAAACTGGAAAGAAGCTTTCTGAGAAACTGCTTTGTGTTCAGTTAGTTCCTCTCACAGAGTTACAGCTTTCCCCTCAAGAAGACTTTCGCTAAGACTGTTCATGTGGAATTTTCAAAGTGATAATTGGAATCCCATAGAGGGCGATGGTGAAAAAGGAAATATCCTAAGGTAAAAACTGAAAAGTAAGTTTCTGAGAAAATGTTTTGTGTTCTGTTAATTCATCTTACAGAGTTACAGCTTTACCCTCAAGAAGCCTTTCGCTAAGGCTTTTCTTCTGGAATTTGCAAAGTGATATTTGGAAACCCTATAGCCCTATGGTGAAAATGGAAATATCGTAAGATAAAAAACGAAAAGAAGGTTTCTGAGAAACTGCTTTGAATTCTTTTAATTCATCTTACAGATTTACAGCTTTTATCTCCAGAATCCTTTCACTAAGACTGTTCTTGTGGAATTTGCAAAATGTTTTTGGAAGCTCATAGAGGGCTATGCTGAAAAAGGAAATATCCTAAGATAAAAACTGAAAAGAAGCTTTCTTAGAAACTGCTTTGTGTTCTGTTAATTCATCTCAGAGAGTTACAGCTTTCCCCTCAAGAAGTCTTTCACAAAGACTGTTCTTGTGTAATTTGCAAAGTGATATTTGGAAGACCATAGAGGGCTATGTTGAAAAAGGAAATATAGTAAGATAAAATCCGAAAAGAAGCTTTCTGAGAAACTGCTTTGTGTTCTGTTAATTCATCTCAAAGTGTCACAGATTTCCCCTCATGAGGCCGTTCACTAAGACTGTTCTTCTGAAATTCGGAAAGTGATATTTAGAATCTCATAGAGGGCAATGGTGAAAAAGGAAATATTTTCCGATAAAAACTGTAAAGAAGCTTTCTGATAAACTGCTTTGTGTTCTGTTAGTTCATCTTACAGAGTTACAGCTTTCCCTTCAAGAAGCAGTTCACTGAGACTATTCTTGTGAAATTTGCAAAGTGATATTAGAAAACTTCTAGAGGGCTATGGTGAAAAATGAAATATCTTCCGTTAAAAACTGGAAAGAAGCTTTTTGAGAAACTGCCGTGTGTTCTGTTAAAGCATCTCACCGAGTTACAGCTTTCCCCTCAAGAAGGCTTTCGCTAAGACTGTTCTTGTGGGATTTGCAAAGTGATATTTGGAAGTCCCTAGAGGGCTATGGTGAAAAAGGAAATATCTTTCGTTAAAAACTGGAAAGAAGATATCTGAGAAACTGCTTTGTGTTCTGTTAATTCATCTCACAGAGTTACAGTTTTCCCCTCCAGAAGTCTTTCGCTTCCACTGTTCTTGTGGAATTTGCATAGTGATATTTGGAATCCCATAGAGGGCTATGGTGAAAATGGAAATAACTTCAGTTAAAAAATGAAAAGAAGCTTTCCGAGAAACTGCTTTGTGTTCTGTTAATTCATCTCAAAGAGTTACAGCTTTCCCCTCAAGAAGCCTTCCGCTAAGACTGTTTTTGAGGAATTTCCAAAGTGATATGTGGAAGCCCATAGAGGGCTATGGTGAAAATGGAAATATCGTAAGATACTTACCGAAAAGAAGCTGTCTGAAAAACTGCTTTGTGTTCTGTTAGTTCATCTCACAGAGCTACAGCTTTTCCCTCAAGAAGCCGTTCACTAAGACTGTTTTGTGAAATTTGCAAAGTGATATTTGGAAGCCCATAGAGGGCTAAGGTGAAAAAGGAAATATCTTCCGTTAAAAACTGGAAAGAACCATTCTGAGAAAATGCGGTGTGTTCTGTTAGTACATATCACCGAGCTACAGCTTTCCCCTCAGGAAGCCGTTCACTAAGACTGTTCTTGTGGAATTGCAAAGTGATATTTGGAGGCACATAGAGGCCAATGGTGAAAAAGGAAACATCCCAAGATAAAAACTGAAAAGGAGCTTTCTGGGAAACGGCTTTGTGTTCTGTTAATTCAAGTCACAGAGTTACTCTTTTACCTCAGGAAGCCTTTCGCAAAGGCTGTTGTTGTGGAATTTGCAAAATGATATTTGGAAGATCAAAAGGGCTATGGTGAAAAAGGAAATATCCTCAGTTAAAAACTGGAAAGAAGCTTTCTGAGAAACTGCTTTGTGTTCAGTTAGTTCCTCTCACAGAGTTACAGCTTTCCCCTCAAGAAGACTTTCGCTAAGACTGTTCATGTGGAATTTTCAAAGTGATAATTGGAATCCCATTGAGGGCGATGGTGAAAAAGGAAATATCCTAAGGTAAAAACTGAAAAGTAAGTTTCTGAGAAAATGTTTTGTGTTCTGTTAATTCATCTTACAGAGTTACAGCTTTACCCTCAAGAAGCCTTTCGCTAAGACTTTTCTTCTGGAATTTGCAAAGTGATATTTGGAAACCCTATAGCCCTATGCTGAAAATGGAAATATCGTAAGATAAAAAACGAAAAGAAGGTTTCTGAGAAACTGCTTTGAATTCTTTTAATTCATCTTACAGATTTACAGCTTTTATCTCCAGAATCCTTTCGCTAAGACTGTTCTTGTGGAATTTGCAAAATGTTTTTGGAAGCCCATAGAGGGCTATGCTGAAAAAGGAAATATCCTAAGATAAAAACTGAAAAGAAGCTTTCTTAGAAACTGCTTTGTGTTCTGTTAATTCATCTCAGAGAGTTACAGCTTTCCCCTCAAGAAGTCTTTCACAAAGACTGTTCTTGTGTAATTTGCAAAGTGATATTTGGAAGACCATAGAGGGCTATGTTGAAAAAGGAAATATAGTAAGATAAAATCCGAAAAGAAGCTTTCTGAGAAACTGCTTTGTGTTCTGTTAATTCATCTCAAAGTGTCACAGATTTCCCCTCATGAGGCCGTTCACTAAGACTGTTCTTCTGAAATTTGGAAAGTGATATTTAGAATCTCATAGAGGGCAATGGTGAAAAAGGAAATATTTTCCGATAAAAACTGTAAAGAAGCTTTCTGATAAACTGCTTTGTGTTCTGTTAGTTCATCTCACAGAGTTACAGCTTTCCCTTCAAGAAGCAGTTCACTGAGACTATTCTTGTGAAATTTGCAAAGTGATATTAGAAAACTCCTAGAGGGCTATGGTGAAAAAGGAAATATCTTCCGTTAAAAACTGGAAAGAAGCTTTTTGAGAAACTGCCGTGTGTTCTGTTAAAGCATCTCACCGAGTTACAGCTTTCCCCTCAAGAAGGCTTTCGCTAAGACTGTTCTTGTGGGATCTGCAAAGTGATATTTGGAAGTCCCTAGAGGGCTATGGTGAAAAAGGAAATATCTTTCGTTAAAAACTGGAAAGAAGATATCTGAGAAACTGCTTTGTGTTCTGTTAATTCATCTCACAGAGTTACAGTTTTCCCCTCCAGAAGTCTTTCGCTTCCACTGTTCTTGTGGAATTTGCATAGTGATATTTGGAATCCCATAGAGGGCTATGGTGAAAATGGAAATAACTTCAGTTAAAAAATGAAAAGAAGCTTTCCGAGAAACTGCTTTGTGTTAATTCATCTCAAAGAGTTACAGCTTTCCCCTCAAGAAGCCTTCCGCTAAGACTGTTTTTGAGGAATTTCCAAAGTGATATGTGGAAGCCCATAGAGGGCTATGGTGAAAATGGAAATATCGTAAGATACTTACCGAAAAGAAGCTGTCTGAAAAACTGCTTTGTGTTCTGTTAGTTCATCTCACAGAGCTACAGCTTTTCCCTCAAGAAGCCGTTCACTAAGACTGTTTTGTGAAATTTGCAAAGTGATATTTGGAAGCCCATAGAGGGCTAAGGTGAAAAAGGAAATATCTTCCGTTAAAAACTGGAAAGAACCATTCTGAGAAAATGCGGTGTGTTCTGTTAGTACATATCACCGAGCTACAGCTTTCCCCTCAGGAAGCCGTTCACTAAGACTGTTCTTGTGGAATTGCAAAGTGATATTTGGAGGCACATTGAGGGCAATGGTGAAAAAGGAAACATCCCAAGATAAAAACTGAAAAGAAGCTTTCTAGGAAACGGCTTTGTGTACTGTTAATTCAAGTCACAGAGTTACTCTTTTACCTCAGGAAGCCTTTCGCTAAGGCTGTTGTTGTGGAATTCGCAAAGTGATATTTGGAAGCCCAAAAGGGCTATGGTGAAAAAGGAAATATCCTCAGTTAGAAACTGGAAAGAAGCTTTCTGAGAAACTGCTTTGTGTTCAGTTAGTTCCTCTCACAGAGTTACAGCTTTCCCCTCAAGAAGACTTTCGCTAAGACTGTTCATGTGGAATTTTCAAAGTGATAATTGGAATCCCATAGAGGGCGATGGTGAAAAAGGAAATATCCTAAGGTAAAAACTGAAAAGTAGGTTTCTGAGAAAATGTTTTGTGTTCTGTTAATTCATCTTACAGAGTTACAGCTTTACCCTCAAGAAGCCTTTCGCTAAGACTTTTCTTCTGGAATTTGCAAAGTGATATTTGGAAACCCTATAGCCCTATGGTGAAAATGGAAATATCGTAAGATAAAAAACGAAAAGAAGGTTTCTGGGAAACTGCTTTGAATTCTTTTAATTCATCTTACCGATTTACAGCTTTTATCTCCAGAATCCTTTGGCTAAGACTGTTCTTGTGGAATTTGCAAAATGTTTTTGGAAGACCATAGAGGGCTATGTTGAAAAAGGAAATATAGTAAGATAAAATACGAAAAGAAGCTTTCTGAGAAACTGCTTTGTGTTCTGTTAATTCATCTCAAAGTGTCACAGATTTCCCCTCATGAGGCCGTTCACTAAGACTGTTCTTCTGAAATTCGGAAAGTGATATTTAGAATCTCATAGAGGGCAATGGTGAAAAAGGAAATATTTTCCGATAAAAACTGTAAAGAAGCTTTCTGATAAACTGCTTTGTGTTCTGTTAGTTCATCTTACAGAGTTACAGCTTTCCCTTCAAGAAGCAGTTCACGGAGACTATTCTTGTGAAATTTGCAAAGTGATATTAGAAAACTCCTAGAGGGCTATGGTGAAAAATGAAATATCTTCCGTTAAAAACTGGAAAGAAGCTTTTTGAGAAACTGCCGTGTGTTCTGTTAAAGCATCTCACCGAGTTACAGCTTTCCCCTCAAGAAGGCTTTCGCTAAGACTGTTCTTGTGGGATTTGCAAAGTGATATTTGGAAGTCCCTAGAGGGCTATGGTGAAAAAGGAAATATCTTTCGTTAAAAACTGGAAAGAAGATATCTGAGAAACTGCTTTCTGTTCTGTTAATTCATCTCACAGAGTTACAGTTTTCCCCTCCAGAAGTCTTTCGCTTCCACTGTTCTTGTGGAATTTGCATAGTGATATTTGGAATCCCATAGAGGGCTATGGTGAAAATGGAAGTAACTTCAGTTAAAAAATGAAATGAAACTTTCCGAGAAACTGCTTGGTTTTCTGTGAATTTATCTCAAGAGTTACAGCTTTCCCCTCAAGAAGCCTTCCGCTAAGACTGTTTTTGAGGAATTTCCAAAGTGATATGTGGAAGCCCACAGAGGGCTATGGTGAAAATGGATATATGCTAAGATACTTACCGAAAAGAAGCTGTCTGAAAAACTGCTTTGTGTTCTGTTAGTTCATCTCACAGAGCTACAGCTTTTCCCTCAAGAAGCCGTTCACTAAGACTGTTTTGTGAAATTTGCAAAGTGATATTTGGAAGCCCATAGAGGGCTAAGGTGAAAAAGGAAATATCTTCCGTTAAAAACTGGAAAGAACCATTCTGAGAAAATGCGGTGTGTTCTCTTAGTACATATCACCGAGCTACAGCTTTCCCCTCAGGAAGCCGTTCACTAAGACTGTTCTTGTGGAATTGCAAAGTGATATTTGGAGTCACATAGAACGCAATGGTGAAAAAGGAAACATCCCAAGATAAAAACTGAAAAGGAGCTTTCTGGGAAACGGCTTTGTGTTCTGTTAATTCAAGTCACAGAGTTACTCTTTTACCTCAGGAAGCCTTTCGCAAAGGCTGTTGTTGTGGAATTTGCAAAATGATATTTGGAAGATCAAAAGGGCTATGGTGAAAAAGGAAATATCCCCAGTTAAAAACTGGAAAGAAGCTTTCTGAGAAACTGCTTTGTGTTCAGTTAGTTCCTCTCACAGAGTTACAGCTTTCCCCTCAAGAAGACTTTCGCTAAGACTGTTCATGTGGAATTTTCAAAGTGATAATTGGAATCCCATAGAGGGCGATGGTGAAAAAGGAAATATCCTAAGGTAAAAACTGAAAAGTAAGTTTCTGAGAAAATGTTTTGTGTTCTGTTAATTCATCTTACAGAGTTACAGCTTTACCCTCAAGAAGCCTTTCGCTAAGGCTTTTCTTCTGGAATTTGCAAAGTGATATTTGGAAACCCTATAGCCCTATGGTGAAAATGGAAATATCGTAAGATAAAAAACGAAAAGAAGGTTTCTGAGAAACTGCTTTGAATTCTTTTAATTCATCTTACAGATTTACAGCTTTTATCTCCAGAATCCTTTCGCTAAGACTGTTCTTGTGGAATTTGCAAAATGTTTTTGGAAGCCCATAGAGGGCTATGCTGAAAAAGGAAATATCCTAAGATAAAAACAGAAAAGAAGCTTTCTTAGAAACTGCTTTGTGTTCTGTTAATTCATCTCAGAGAGTTACAGCTTTCCCCTCAAGAAGTCTTTCACAAAGACTGTTCTTGTGTAATTTGCAAAGTGATATTTGGAAGACCATAGAGGGCTATGTTGAAAAAGGAAATATAGTAAGATAAAATCCGAAAAGAAGCTTTCTGAGAAACTGCTTTGTGTTCTGTTAATTCATCTCAAAGTGTCACAGATTTCCCCTCATGAGGCCGTTCACTAAGACTGTTCTTCTGAAATTCGGAAAGTGATATTTAGAATCTCATAGAGGGCAATGGTGAAAAAGGAAATATTTTCCGATAAAAACTGTAAAGAAGCTTTCTGATAAACTGCTTTGTGTTCTGTTAGTTCATCTTACAGAGTTACAGCTTTCCCTTCAAGAAGCAGTTCACTGAGACTATTCTTGTGAAATTTGCAAAGTGATATTAGAAAACTCCTAGAGGGCTATGGTGAAAAATGAAATATCTTCCGTTAAAAACTGGAAAGAAGCTTTTTGAGAAACTGCCGTGTGTTCTGTTAAAGCATCTCACCGAGTTACAGCTTTCCCCTCAAGAAGGCTTTCGCTAAGACTGTTCTTGTGGGATTTGCAAAGTGATATTTGGAAGTCCCTAGAGGGCTATGGTGAAAAAGGAAATATCTTTCGTTAAAAACTGGAAAGAAGATATCTGAGAAACTGCTTTGTGTTCTGTTAATTCATCTCACAGAGTTACAGTTTTCCCCTCCAGAAGTCTTTCGCTTCCACTGTTCTTGTGGAATTTGCATAGTGATATTTGGAATCCCATAGAGGGCTATGGTGAAAATGGAAATAACTTCAGTTAAAAAATGAAAAGAAGCTTTCCGAGAAACTGCTTTGTGTTCTGTTAATTCATCTCAAAGAGTTACAGCTTTCCCCTCAAGAAGCCTTCCGCTAAGACTGTTTTTGAGGAATTTCTAAAGTGATATGTGGAAGCCCATAGAGGGCTATGGTGAAAATGGAAATATCGTAAGATACTTACCGAAAAGAAGCTGTCTGAAAAACTGCTTTGTGTTCTGTTAGTTCATCTCACAGAGCTACAGCTTTTCCCTCAAGAAGCCGTTCACTAAGACTGTTTTGTGAAATTTGCAAAGTGATATTTGGAAGCCCATAGAGGGCTAAGGTGAAAAAGGAAATATCTTCCGTTAAAAACTGGAAAGAACCATTCTGAGAAAATGCGGTGTGTTCTCTTAGTACATATCACCGAGCTACAGCTTTCCCCTCAGGAAGCCGTTCACTAAGACTGTTCTTGTGGAATTGCAAAGTGATATTTGGAGGCACATTGAGTTCAATGGTGAAAAAGGAAACATCCCAAGATAAAAACTGAAAAGAAGCTTTCTGGGAAACGGCTTTGTGTTCTGTTAATTCAAGTCACAGAGTTACTCTTTTACCTCAGTAAGCCTTTCGCTAAGGCTGTTGTTGTGGAATTTGCAAAGTGATATTTGGAAGCCCAAAAGGGCTATGGTGAAAAAGGAAATATCCTCAGTTAAAAACTGGAAAGAAGCTTTCTGAGAAACTGCTTTGTGTTCAGTTAGTTCCTCTCACAGTGTTACAGCTTTCCCCTCAAGAAGACTTTCGCTAAGACTGTTCATGTGGAATTTTCAAAGTGATAATTGGAATCCCATAGAGGGCGATGGTGAAAAAGGAAATATCCTAAGGTAAAAACTGAAGAGTAGGTTTCTGAGAAAATGTTTTGTGTTCTGTTAATTCATCTTACAGAGTTACAGCTTTACCCTCAAGAAGCCTTTAGCTAAGACTTTTCTTCTGGAATTTGCAAAGTGATATTTGGAAACCCTATAGCCCTATGGTGAAAATGGAAATATCGTAAGATAAAAAACGAAAAGAAGGTTTCTGAGAAACTGCTTTGAATTCTTTTAATTCATCTTACCGATTTACAGCTTTTATCTCCAGAATCCTTTGGCTAAGACTGTTCTTGTGGAATTTGCAAAATGTTTTTGGAAGCCCATAGAGGGCTATGCTGAAAAAGGAAATATCCTAAGATAAAAACTGAAAAGAAGCTTTCTGAGAAACTGCTTTGTGTTCTGTTAATTCATCTCAGAGAGTTACAGCTTTCCCCTCAAGAAGTCTTTCACAAAGACTGTTCTTGTGTAATTTGCAAAGTGATATTTGGAAGACCATAGAGGGCTATGTTGAAAAAGGAAATATAGTAAGATAAAATCCGAAAAGCTTTCTGAGAAACTGCTTTGTGTTCTGTTAATTCATCTCAAAGTGTCACAGATTTCCCCTCATGAGGCCGTTCACTAAGACTGTTCTTCTGAAATTCGGAAAGTGATATTTAGAATCTCATAGAGGGCAATGGTGAAAAAGGAAATATTTTCCGATAAAAACTCTAAAGAAGCTTTCTGATAAACTGCTTTGTGTTCTGTTAGTTCATCTTACAGAGTTACAGCTTTCCCTTCAAGAAGCAGTTCACTGAGACTATTCTTGTGAAATTTGCAAAGTGATATTAGAAAACTCCTAGAGGGCTATGGTGAAAAAGGAAATATCTTCCGTTAAAAACTGGAAAGAAGCTTTTTGAGAAACTGCCGTGTGTTCTGTTAAAGCATCTCACCGAGTTACAGCTTTCCCCTCAAGAAGGCTTTCGCTAAGACTGTTCTTGTGGGATTTGCAAAGTGATATTTGGAAGTCCCTAGAGGGCTATGGTGAAAAAGGAAATATCTTTCGTTAAAAACTGGAAAGAAGATATCTGAGAAACTGCTTTGTGTTCTGTTAATTCATCTCACAGAGTTACAGTTTTCCCCTCCAGAAGTCTTTCGCTTCCACTGTTCTTGTGGAATTTGCATAGTGATATTTGGAATCCCATAGAGGGCTATGGTGAAAATGGAAATAACTTCAGTTAAAAAATGAAAAGAAGCTTTCCGAGAAACTGCTTTGTGTTCTGTTAATTCATCTCAAAGAGTTACAGCTTTCCCCTCAAGAAGCCTTCCGCTAAGACTGTTTTTGAGGAATTTCCAAGTGATATGTGGAAGCCCATAGAGGGCTATGGTGAAAATGGAAATATCGTAAGATACTTACCGAAAAGAAGCTGTCTGAAAAACTGCTTTGTGTTCTGTTAGTTCATCTCACAGAGCTACAGCTTTTCCCTCAAGAAGCCGTTCACTAAGACTGTTTTGTGAAATTTGCAAAGTGATATTTGGAAGCCCATAGAGGGCTAAGGTGAAAAAGGAAATATCTTCCGTTAAAAACTGGAAAGAACCATTCTGAGAAAATGCGGTGTGTTCTCTTAGTACATATCACCGAGCTACAGCTTTCCCCTCAGGAAGCCGTTCACTAAGACTGTTCTTGTGGAATTGCAAAGTGATATTTGGAGGCACATAGAGGGCAATGGTGAAAAAGGAAACATCCCAAGATAAAAACTGAAAAGAAGCTTTCTAGGAAACGGCTTTGTGTTCTGTTAATTCAAGTCACAGAGTTACTCTTTTACCTCAGGAAGCCTTTCGCTAAGGCTGTTGTTGTGGAATTTGCAAAGTGATATTTGGAAGCCCAAAAGGGCTATGGTGAAAAAGGAAATATCCTCAGTTAAAAACTGGAAAGAAGCTTTCTGAGAAACTGCTTTGTGTTCAGTTAGTTCCTCTCACAGTGTTACAGCTTTCCCCTCAAGAAGACTTTCGCTAAGACTGTTCATGTGGAATTTTCAAAGTGATAATTGGAATCCCATAGAGGGCGATGGTGAAAAAGGAAATATCCTAAGGTAAAAACTGAAAAGTAGGTTTCTGAGAAAATGTTTTGTGTTCTGTTAATTCATCTTACAGAGTTACAGCTTTACCCTCAAGAAGTCTTTCGCTAAGACTTTTCTTCTGGAATTTGCAAAGTGATATTTGGAAACCCTATAGCCCTATGGTGAAAATGGAAATATCGTAAGATAAAAAACGAAAAGAAGCTTTCTGAGAAACTGCTTTGAATTCTTTTAATTCATCTTACCGATTTACAGCTTTTATCTCCAGAATCCTTTGGCTAAGACTGTTCTTGTGGAATTTGCAAAATGTTTTTGGAAGCCCATAGAGGGCTATGCTGAAAAAGGAAATATCCTAAGATAAAAACTGAAAAGAAGCTTTCTGAGAAACTGCTTTGTGTTCTGTTAATTCATCTCAGAGAGTTACAGCTTTCCCCTCAAGAAGTCTTTCACAAAGACTGTTCTTGTGTAATTTGCAAAGTGATATTTGGAAGACCATAGAGGGCTATGTTGAAAAAGGAAATATAGTAAGATAAAATCCGAAAAGAAGCTTTCTGAGAAACTGCTTTGTGTTCTGTTAATTCATCTCAAAGTGTCACAGATTTCCCCTCATGAGGCCGTTCACTAAGACTGTTCTTCTGAAATTCGGAAAGTGATATTTAGAATCTCATAGAGGGCAATGGTGAAAAAGGAAATATTTTCCGATAAAAACTGTAAAGAAGCTTTCTGATAAACTGCTTTGTGTTCTGTTAGTTCATCTCACAGAGTTACAGCTTTCCCTTCAAGAAGCAGTTCACTGAGACTATTCTTGTGAAATTTGCAAAGTGATATTAGAAAACTCCTAGAGGGCTATGGTGAAAAATGAAATATCTTCCGTTAAAAACGGAAAGAAGCTTTTTGAGAAACTGCCGTGTGTTCTGTTAAAGCATCTCACCGAGTTACAGCTTTCCCCTCAAGAAGGCTTTCGCTAAGACTGTTCTTGTGGGATTTGCAAAGTGATATTTGGAAGTCCCTAGAGGGCTATGGTGAAAAAGGAAATATCTTTCGTTAAAAACTGGAAAGAAGATATCTGAGAAACTGCTTTGTGTTCTGTTAATTCATCTCACAGAGTTACAGTTTTCCCCTCCAGAAGTCTTTCGCTTCCACTGTTCTTGTGGAATTTGCATAGTGATATTTGGAATCCCATAGAGGGCTATGGTGAAAATGGAAATAACTTCAGTTAAAAAATGAAATGAAACTTTCCGAGAAACTGCTTGGTGTTCTGTGAATTCATCTCAAGAGTTACAGCTTTCCCCTCAAGAAGCCTTCCGCTAAGACTGTTTTTGAGGAATTTCCAAAGTGATATGTGGAAGCCCACAGAGGGCTATGGTGAAAATGGATATATCCTAAGATACTTACCGAAAAGAAGCTGTCTGAAAAACTGCTTTGTGTTCTGTTAGTTCATCTCACAGAGCTACAGCTTGTCCCTCAAGAAGCCGTTCACTAAGACTGTTTTGTGAAATTTGCAAAGTGATATTTGGAAGCCCATAGAGGGCTAAGGTGAAAAAGGAAATATCTTCCGTTAAAACCTGGAAAGAACCATTCTGAGAAAATGCGGTGTGTTCTCTTAGTACATATCACCGAGCTACAGCTTTCCCCTCAGGAAGCCGTTCACTAAGAC
The DNA here is from genome assembly GCF_047675955.1 of Chlorocebus sabaeus. Classification (NCBI taxonomy): domain Eukaryota; kingdom Metazoa; phylum Chordata; class Mammalia; order Primates; family Cercopithecidae; genus Chlorocebus; species Chlorocebus sabaeus. The sequence goes on from NW_027327335.1 coordinate 413,332, forward strand.
TGTTCTTGTGGAATTGCAAAGTGATATTTGGAGTCACATAGAAGGCAATGGTGAAAAAGGAAACATCCAAAGATAAAAACTGAAAAGAAGCTTTCTGGGAAACGGCTTTGTGTTCTGTTAATTCAAGTCACAGAGTTACTCTTTTACCTCAGGAAGCCTTTCGCTAAGGCGGTTGTTGTGGAATTTGCAAAGTGATATTTGGAAGCCCAAAAGGGCTATGGTGAAAAAGGAAATATCCTCAGTTAAAAACTGGAAAGAAGCATTCTGAGAAAATGCCGTGTCTTCTGTTAATACGTCTCACTGAGTTACAGCTTTCCTCTCAAGAAGCCTTTCGCTAAGACTGTTCTTGTGGGATTTGCAATGTGATATTTGGAAGCCCATAGAGAACTATGGTGAGAAAGGAAATATCCTCCGTTAAAAACTGGAAAGAAGATTTGTGAGAAAATGCTTTGTGTTCTGGTAATTCATCTCACAGGGTTAGAGCTTTCCCCTCAAGAAGCCTTTCGCTAAGACTGTTCTTGTGGAATTTGCAAAGTGATATGTGGAAGCCCAAAAGGGCTATGGTGAAAAAGGAAATATCCTCAGTTAAAAACTGGAAAGAAGCTTTCTGAGAAACTGCTTTGTGTTCAGTTAGTTCCTCTCACAGAGTTACAGCTTTCCCCTCAAGAAGACTTTCACTAAGACTGTTCATGTGGAATTTTCAAAGTGATAATTGGAATCCCATAGAGGGCTATGGTGAAAAAGGAAATATCCTAAGGTAAAAACTGAAAAGTAGGTTTCTGAGAAAATGTTTTGTGTTCTGTTAATTCATCTTACAGAGTTACAGCTTTACCCTCAAGAAGCCTTTCGCTAAGACTTTTCTTCTGGAATTTGCAAAGTGATATTTGGAAACCCTATAGCCCTATGTTTAAAATGGAAATATCGTAAGATAAAAAACGAAAAGAAGGTTTCTGAGAAACTGCTTTGAATTCTTTTAATTCATCTTACAGATTTACAGCTTTTATCTCCAGAATCCTTTCGCTAAGACTGTTCTTGTGGAATTTGCAAAATGTTTTTGAAGCCCATAGAGGGCTATGCTGAAAAAGGAAATATCCTAAGATAAAAACTGAAAAGAAGCTTTCTGAGAAACTGCTTTGTGTTCTGTTAATTCATCTCAGAGAGTTACAGCTTTCCCCTCAAGAAGTCTTTCACAAAGACTGTTCTTGTGTAATTTACAAAGTGATATTTGGAAGACCATAGAGGGCTATGTTGAAAAAGGAAATATAGTAAGATAAAATCCGAAAAGAAGCTTTCTGAGAAACTGCTTTGTGTTCTGTTAATTCAACTCACAGTTACTCATTTACCTCAGGAAGCCTTTCGCTAAGGGTGTTCTTGTGGAATTTCCAAAGTGATATTTTGAAGCCCATAGAGGGCTATGGTGAAAAAGGAAATACCTTCAGTTAAATACTGGAAAGAAGCTTTCTGAGAGACTGCTTTGTGTTCTGTTAATTCATCTCACAGAGTTACAGCTTCCCCCCTCAAGAAGCCTTTCGCTAAGACTGTTCTTGTGGAATTTGCAAAGTCATATTTGGAAGCCCATAGAGGACTATGGTGAAAAAGGAACTAACTTCCGTTAAAAACTGGAAAGAAGATTTGTGAGAAACTGCTTTGTGTTCTGTTAATTCAACTCACAGAGTTACAGATTTCCCCTTCAGAAGCCTTTCGCTAAGACTGTTCTTCTGGAATTTGCAAAGTGATATTTGGAAGCCCATGGAGGGCTATGGTGAAAAGGGAAATAACTTCCGTTAAAAACTGGAAAGAAGCTTTCTGAGAAACTGCCGTGTGTTCTGTTAATACATCTCACCGAGTTACAGCTTTCCCCTCAAGAAGCCTTTCTATAAGACTGTTCTTGTGGAATTTGCAAAGTGATACTTGGAAGCCCATAGAGGGCTATTTTGAAAATGGAAATATCCTAAGATAAAAACCGAAAAGAAGCTGTCTGAGAAACTGCTTTGTGTTGTGTTAGTTCATCTCACAGTGTTTCAGCTTTCCCCTCAAGAAGCCCTTCACTAAGACTGTTCTTGTGAAATTTGCACCCTGATATTTGTAATCCCATAGAGGACTTTGGTGAAAAAGGAAATATCTTTCGTTAAAAACTGGAAAGAAGATTTCTGAGAAACTGCTTTGTGTTCTGTTAATTCATCTCAGAGAGTTACAGATTTCCCCTCAAGAGGCCGTTCACTAAGACTGTTCTTGTGGAATTTGCAAAGTGATATTTTGAAGCCCATAGTGGACTATGGTGAAAAAGGAAATATCTTCCGCTAAAAACTGGAAAGAACCTTTCTGAGAAACTGCTTTGTGTTCTGTTAATTAATCTCACAGAGTTACAGCTTTCCTACCATGAAGCCGATCACTAAGGCTGTTCTTTTGGAATATGCAAAGTGATATTTGGAAGCCCATAGAGGGCTACGGTGAAAAAGGAAATATCCTAAGACAAAAACTGAAAAGAAGCTTTCTGAGAAACTGCTTTGTGTTCTGATAATTCGTCACCAGAGTTACAGCTTTCCCCTCAAAAAGCCTTTCGCTAAGACTGTTCTTGTGGAATTTGCAGAGTGAAATTTGGAAGCCCATTGAGGGCTATGATGAAAAAGGACATTTCTTCCATTAAAAACCGAAAAGAAGATTTCTGAGAAACTGCTTCGTGTTTTGTTAGTTCATCTCACAGAATTACAGCTTTGCCCCCAGAAGCCTTTCGCTAAGAGTGTTCTTGTGGAATTTGCAAAGTGATCTTAGAAGCCCGTAGAGAGCTATGGTGAAAAAGGAAATACCTTAAGTAAGAACTGGAAAGAAGCTTTCTGAGAAACTGCTTTGTGCTCTGTTAATTAATCTCGGAGAGTTACAGCTTTCCCTTCAAGAAGCCTTTCGCTAAGGCTGTTCCTGTGGAATTTGCAAAGTAATATTTGGAAGCCCATAGACGGTTACGGTGAAAAAGGGAATATCTTCAGTTAAAAACTTTAAAGAAGCTGTCTGAGATACTGCTCTGTGTTCTGTTAATTCATGTCAAAGAGTTACATCATTCCCCTCAAGAATCCTTTCGCTAAGACTGTTCTTATGGAATTGGCAAAGTGATATTTGGAAGCGCATAGAGGGCTGTGGTGAAAAAGAAAATATCTCCCGTTAAAAACTGGAAAGAAGCTTTCTGAAAAAATGCTTTGTGTTCTGTTAATTCATCTCACAGAGTTACAGCTTTCCCTTCAAGAATCCTTTCGCTAAGTCTGTTCTTCTGGAGTTTGCAAAGTGATATTTGGAAGCCCATATTGGGCTATGTTGAAAAAGGAAATATCTTCCATTAAAAACTGGATAGAAGCTTTCTGAGAAATTGCTTTGTGTTCTGTTAATTCATCTCACAGAGTCACTGCTTTCATCTCAAGAAACCTTTCGCTAAGATTGTAGCTTTCTGAGAAATGGCTTTGTGTTCTGTTAATTCATCTCAAAGAGTTACAGCTTTCCCCTCAAGAAGCCTTTCGCTAACACTGTTCTTGTGGAATTTTCAAAGTGATATTTGGAAGCCCATAGAGGTCTATGGTGAAAAAGGAAGTCTCTTCATTAAAAACTGTAAAGAAGGTTTCTGAGAAATGGCTTTGTGTTCTGTTAATTCATCTCACAGAGTTACAGCTTTCTCCTCAAGAAGCCTTTCGCTAAGACTATTCTTGTGGAGTGTGCAGGGTGATATTTGGAAACCCAAAGAGGGCTACAGTGAAAAAGGAAATATCTTCAGTTAAAAACTTGGAATAAGCTTTTTGAGAAACTGCTTTGTGTTCTGTTAATTCATCTCACAGAATTACAGCTTTCCCCTGAAGACGACTTTCGCTAGGAATGTTCTTGTGGAATTAGCAAAGTGATATTTGGATGCCCATAGAGGCCTAGGTTGAAAAAGTAATTATCTTTAGTTAAAAAGTGGAAGGAAACATTATGAGAAACTGCTTTGTATTCTGTTAATTCATCTCACAGAATTTCATATTTCCCCTCAAGAAGCCTGTCGTTAAGACTGTTCTTGTGGAATTTGCAAGGTGATATTTGGAAGCCCCTGGAGGGCCATGATTTAAAAGGAAATCTCTTCAATTAAAAACTGTAAAGAAGCTTTCTGAGAAACGGCTTTGTGTTCTATTAATTCATCTGAAAGTGTTACAGCTTTCCCCTGAAGAAGACTTTCGCTAAGACTGTTGGTGTGGAATTTGCAAAGTGATGTTTGAAATCCCATAGAGGGCTATGGTGAAAAAGAAAGTATCTTCAGTTAAAAACTGGAAAGAAGCTTTCTGAGAAACTGCTTTGTGTTCAGTTAATTCATCTCACAGATTTACTGCTTTCCCCTGTGGAAGCCTTTTGCTAAGAGTGCTCTTGTGGAATTTAAAAACTGATATTTGGAAGCCCTTAGAGAGCTGTAGTGAAAAAGGAAATATCCTAAGATAAAAACTGTAAGTAGCTTTTTGAGAAACTCCTTTTTGTTCTGTTAATTCATCTCACAGAATTACAGCTTTCCCCTCAAGAATCCTTACGCTAAGACGGTTCCTGTGGAATTTGCAAAGTGATATTTGGAAGCCCTTAGAGGGCAATGGTGAAAAAGGAAATATCTTCAGTTAAAAACTGGAAAGAAGATTTTTGAGAAACAGCATTGTGTTCTGTTAATTCATCTCACAGAGTTACAGCTTTCCCCTCAAGAAGCCTTTCGCTAAGACTGTTCTTGTGGAATTTGCAAAGTGATATTTGGAAGCCCATAGAGGGCTATGGTGAGAAAGGAAATATCTTCCGTTAAAAACGGGAAAGAAGCTTTCAGAGAAACGGCTTTGTGTTCTGTTAAATCATCTTACAGAGTTATAGCTATCCCCTCAAGAAGCCCTTTGCTAAGACTGCTCTTGAGGAATTTTCAAAGTGATATTTGGAAGACCTTAGAGGTCTATGTTGAAAAAGGAAGTCTCTTCTTTAAAAACTGGAAAGAAGCTTTCTGAGAAACGGCTTTGTGTTCTGTTAATACCTCTCACAGACTTACAGCTTTCCCCTCAAGCAGCCTTTTGCTAAGACTATTCTTGTGGAATTTGCAAGGTGATATTTTGAAGCCCGTAGAGGGCTATCGTGAAAAAGGAAATATCTTCAGTTAAAAACTGGAAAGAAACCTTTTGAGAAAGTGCTTTGTGTTCTGTTAATTCATCTCACAGAATTACAGCTTTCCCCTGAAGAAGCCTTTCGCTAAGACTGCTCTTGTGGAATTTGCAAAGTGATATTTTGAAGCCCATGGAGGGCTATGGTGAAAAAGGAAATATCCTAAGATAAAAACTAAAAAGAAGCCTTTTGAGAAACTGCTTTGTGATCTGTTAATTCACCTCGCAGAGTTACAGCGTTCCCCTTCAGAATCCTTTCGCTAAGACTGTTCCTGTGTAATTTGCAAAGTAATATTGGGAAGCCCATAGAGGGCTATGGTGAATAAGGAAATCTCTTCAGTTACAAACTGGAAAAAAGCTTTCTAAGAAACGGCTTTGTGTTCTTTTAATTCATCTCACAGAGTTACAGCTTTCCCCTCAAAAGCCTTTTGCTAAGACTGTTCTTGTGAAATTTGGAAAGTGATATTTGAAGCCCATAGAGGGCTACGGTGAGAAGGAAATATCTTCTGGTAAAAACGGGAAAGAAGCTTTCTGAGAAACTGCTTTGTGTTCCGTTAATTCATCTCACAGAATTACAGCTTTCCCATCAAGAAGCCTGTCGCTACGACTGTTCTTGTGGAGGTTGCAAAGTGATATTTGAAGCCCATAGAGGGCTATGGTGAAAAAAGAAATATCTTCCGTTTAAAACTGGAAAGAAGCTTTCTGAGAAACTGCATTGTGTTCTGCTAATTCAACTCACAGATTTACATATTTCCCTTCAAGAAGCCTTTCGATAAGACTGTTCTTGTGGAATTTGCAAAGGGATATTTGGAAGCCCATAGAGGGCTATGGTGAAAAAGGGAATATCTTCCGTGAAAAACTGGAAAGATGCATTCTGAGAAACTGCTTTGTGTTCTATTAATTCATCTCACAGAGTTACAGCTTTCCCCTCAAGAAGCCTTTCACTAAGACTGTTCTTGTGGAATATTCAAAGTGATATTTGGAAGCCCATAGAGGTCTACGGTGAAAAAGGAATTATCTTCAGTTAAAAACTGGAAAGAAGCTTTCTGAAAAACTGCGTTGTGTTCTGATCATTCATCTCACAGAGCTACAGCTTTCCCGTCAAGAAGACTTACGTTACGACTGTTCTTGTGGAATTTGCAAAGAGATATTTGGAAGCCTATAGAGGGTTACGGTGAAAAAGAAATATCTTCACTTAAAAACGGGAAAGAAGCTTTCTGAGAAACTGCGTTGTGTTCTCTTAATTTTTCTCACAGAGTTACAGCTTTCCCCTCAAAAAGCCTTTCGATAAGACTCTCTTTTGGAATTTTCAAAGTGATATTTGGAAGCCCTTAGAGGGCTATGGTGAAAAAGGAAATGTCTTCAGTTAAAAACTGGAAAGAAGCTTTCTGAGAAACTGCTTTGTGTTCTGTTAATTCATCTCACATAGTTACAGCTTTCCCTTCAAGAAGCCTTTCGTTAAGACTGTTCTTGTGGAATTTGCAAAGTGATATTGGGAAGCCCATAGAAGGCTAAGGTGAAAAAGGAAATGTCTTCCGTTAAAACTCTAAAGAAGCATTCTGTGAAATTGCCATGTGTTCTGTTAATACATCTCACAGAGTTACAGCTTTCCCAACAAGATGCCTTTCACTAAGACTGTTTTTGTGGGATTTGCAAAGTGATATTTGGAAGCCCCTAGAGGGCTATGGTGAAAAAGGAAATATCTTCAATTAAAAACTGGAAAGAAGCTTTCTGAGAAACTGCTTTGTGTTCTCTTAATTCATCTCACAGACTTACAGATATTCCCTCAAGAAGCCTTTCATTAAGAGTGTCTTTGTGGGATTTGCAAAGTGATAATTGGAAGCCCATATAGGGCTATGGTGAAAAGGGAACTATTTTCAGTTAAAAACTGGAAAGAAGCTTTCAGATAAAATGCCTTGTGTTCTGTAAATACATCTCACCGAGTTACAGCTTTCCCCTCAAGAAGCCTTTCGCAAAGACTGTTCTTGTGGGATTTTCTAAGTGATATTTGGAATCACATAGAGGGCTATGGGGAAAAAGGAAATATCTTCAGTTAAAAACTGGTAAGTCGCTTTCTGAGAAACTGCTTTCTGTTCTGTTAATTCGTCTCACAGAGTTACAGGATTCCCCTCCAGAAGCCTTTTGCTAAGACTGTTTTTGTGGAATTTGCAAAATGATATTTGGAAGCCCATAGAGGGCTATGGTGAAAAAGGACATATCTTCCATTAAAAACTGGAAGGAAATTTTCTGAGAAACCGCTTTGTGTTCTGTTAATTCATCTCACAGAGTTACAGCTTTCTTCTCAAGAAGCCTTTCGCTAAGACAGTTCTTGTGGAATTTACAAAGTGATATTTGGTAGCCCTTAGAGGGCTATGGTGAAAAAGGACATATCTTCCTTTAGAAACTGGAAAGAAGATATCTGAGAAACTGCTTTGTTTTCTGTTAATTCATCTCACAGAGTTAAAACTTTCCCCTCCAGAAGCCTTTCGCTTAGACTGTTCTTGTGAAATTTGCAAAATGATATTTGGAAGCCCAAAGAGAGCTATGGTGAAAAAGGAAATATCCTAAGATAAAAACTGAAAAGAAGCTTTCTGAGGAACTGCTTTGTGTTCTCTTAATTCGTATCACAGAGTTACAAATTTTCCCTCAAGAAGCCATTCGCTAAGACTGTTCTTGTGCAATTTGCAAAGTGATATTTGGAAGCCCATAGAGGGCCATGATGAAAAAGGAAATATCTTCAGTTAAAACCTGGAAAGAAACTTACTGAGAAACTGCTTTGTGTTGTAGTAATTCATCTCACAGAGTTACAGCTTTCTTCTCAAGAAGCTTTTCGGTAAGTCTGTTTTGTGGAATTTGCAAAGTGATATTTGGAAGCCCATAGGGGGATATGCAGAAAAAGGAAATATCTTCCGTTAAAAACTAGGAAGAAGATTTCTGAGACACTGCTTTCTGTTCTGTTAATTTATCTAACAGAGTTACAGCATTCCCCTACAGAACTCATTCGCTAAGAGTGTTTTTGTGGAATTTGCAAAGTGATATTTGGAAGCCCACAGAGGGCTATGTTGAAAAAGGAAATATCTTCCGTTATAAACTGGAAAGAAGCTTTCTGAGAAACTGCCGTGTGTTCTGTTAATTCATCTCAAAGAGTTACAACTTTCCCCGCAAGAAGCCTTCAGCTAAGGCTCCTCTTGTGTAATTTGCAAAATGATATTTGGAAGCCCATAGAGGTCTACAGTGAAAATGGAAATATCCTCAGATAAAAACCGAAAAGAATCTTTCTGAAAATCTGCTTTGTGTTCTGTTAGTTCATCTCACAGAGTTACAGATTTCCCCTCAAGAAGCCGTTCACTAAGATTGTTTTTGAGAAATTTGCAAAGAGATAGTTGGAAGCCCATAGAGGGCTACGGTGAAAAAGGAAATATCCTAAGATAAAAACAGAAAAGAAGCTTTCTGAGAAACTGCTTTGTGTTCTGTTAATTCATCCCACAGAGTTACAGCTTTCCCCTCCAGAAGACTTATGGTAAGACTGTTCTTGTGTAATTTGGAAAGTGATATTTAGAAGCCCCTACAGGGCTATGGAGAAAAAGGAAATATCTTCCGTTAAAAACTGGAAAGAAGCTTTCTGAGAAACAACTTTGTGTTCTGTTAATTGATTTCACAGAGTTACAGCGTTCCCCTCAAGAAGCCTTTCGCTCAGACTGTTCTTGTGGAATTTACATAGTGATATTTGGAAGCCCATAGTGGGCTATGGCGAAAAAGGAAATGTCGTAAGAAAAAAACTGAAAAGAAGCTTTCTGATAAACTGATTTGTGTTCTGTTAATTCATCTCACAGAGTTACAGATTTTCCCTAAAGAAGCCTTTTGCTAAGACTGTTCCTGTGGAATTTGCAAAGTGATATTTTGAAACCCATAGAAGGCTATGGTGAAAAAGGAAATATCCTATGATAAAAACTGAAAAGAAGCTTTCTGAGAAACTGCTTTGTGTTCTGTTAATTCAACTCACAGAGTTACAGCATTCCCCTCAAGAAACCTTTCGCTAAGACTGTTCTTTTGGAATTTGCAAAGTGATATTTGGAAGCCCATAGAGGCCTATGGTGAAAAAGGAAATATCTTCAGTTAAAAACTGAAAAGAAGCTTTCTGAGAAACTGCTTTGTGTTCTGTTAATTCATATCGAAGAGTTAGAGTTTCCCCTCAAGAAGCCTTTCGCTAAGACTGTTCTTGTGGAATTTGCAATGTGATATTTGGAAGGACATAGGTGCTATTCTGAAAAAGGAAATATCCTAAGAAAAAAACTGAAAAGAAGCTTTCTGAGAAACTGCTTTGTGTTCTGTTAATTCATCTCAAAGAGTTAGAGCTTTCCCCTCAAGAAGCCTTTCGCTAAGACTGTTCTTGTGGAATTTTCAAAGTGATATTTGGAAGCCCATCCATGGTTATGGTGAAAGTGGACATATCCTAAGATAAAAACCGAAAAGAAGCTTTCTGAGAATCTGCTTTGTGTTCTGTTATTTCGTCTCACAGAGTTACAGCTTTCCCCTCAAGAAGCCGTTCACGAAGGCTGTTCTTGTGTAATTTGCAAAGAGATATTTGGAAGACCATAGAGGGCTATATTGAAAAGTAAATATCTTCCGTTTAAAACTGGAAAGAAGCATTCTGAGAAACTGCCATGTGTTCTGTTAATACATCACACCGAGTTACAGCTTTCCCCTCAAGAAATTTTTCGCTAGGACTGTTCTTGTGGAATTTGCAAAGTCATATTTGGAAGCCAGTAGTGGGCTATGGAGAAAAAGGAAATATCTTCAGTGGAAAACTGGAAAGAAGGTTTCTGAGAAACTGCTTTGTGTTCCGTTAATTCATCTCACAGAGTTACAGATTTTCCCACAAGAAGCTTTTCTCAAAGACTGTTCTTGTGGAATTTGCAAAGTGATATTTGGAAGCCCATTGAAGTCTACTGTGAAAAAGGAAATATCATCCGTTAAAAACTGGAAAGAAGACTTCTGAGAAACTGCTTTGTGTTCTGTTAATTCATCTCACAGAGATACAGCTTACCCCTCAAGAAGTCTTTCGCTAAGACTGTTCTTGTGGAATTTGCAAAGTGATATTTGGAAGCCTATAGGGGGCTCTGGTGAAAAAGGAAATATCTTCCGTTAAAAACTGGAAAGAAGATTTCTGAGAAACTGCTTTGTGTTCTGTTAATTCATCTCACAGAGTTACAGATTTCCCCTCCCGAATCCTTTCACTAAGACTGTTCTTGTGGAATTTGCAAAGTGATATTTGGAATCCCAGAGAGATATGGGGAAAACAGAAATATCTTCCGTTAAAAACTGGAAAGAAGCTTTCTGAGAAACTGCTTCGTGTTCTGTTAATTCATCTCACAGAGTTACAGCTTTCCCTGAAAGAAGCCTTTCGCTAAGACTGTTCTTGTGGAATTTGCAAACTGATATTTGGAAGACTCTAGAGGGCTAGGGTGAAAAAGAAAATATTTTCCGTTAAAAACTGGAAAGAAGATTTCTGAGAATCAGCTTTGTGTTCTGTTAATTCATCTAACAGAGTTACAGCTGTCCCGTAGAGAAGCCTTTCGCTAAGAGTTTTCTTGTGGAATTTGCAAAGTGATATTTGGAAGCCCTTAGGAGGCTATGGTGAAAAAGGAAATATCCTAAGATAAAAACAGAAAAGAAACTTTCTGAGAAACTGTTTTGTGTTCTGTTAATTCATCTCACAGAGTTACAGCTTTTACCTCAAGATGCCTTTCGCTAAGACTGTTCTTGGGCAATTTGCAAAGTGATATTTTGAAGCCCATAGAGAGCTATGTTGAACAATTAAAATCTTTCGTTAAAAACTGGAAAGAAGCTTTCTGAGAAACTGCTTTTTGTTCTGTTAATTCATCTCACAGAGTTACAGCTTTCTCCTCAAGAAGCCGTTCACTAAGACTGTGCTTGTGGAATTTGCAAAGTGATATTTAAAAGCCCTTAGAGGACTATGGTGAAAAAGGAAATATCCTAAGATAAAAACAGAAAAGAAGCATTCTGAGAAACTGCTTTGTGTTCTGTTAATTCATCTCATGGAGTTACAGATTTCCTCTCCAGAATCCTTTCTCTAATACTGTTACTGTTTAGCTTGCTAAGTGATATTTGGAAGCCAGTAGAAGGCTATGGTGAAAAACGAAATATCTTCAGTTAGAAACTTGAAAGAAGCTTTCTGACAAACTACTTTGTGTTCTGTTAATTCATCTCACAGAGTTACAGCTTTCCCCTCAAGGAGCCGTTCACTTGGACTATTCTTGTGAAATTTTCAAAGTGATATTTTTAAACCCATAGAAGGCTACGGTGAAAAAGAAAATATCTTCCTTTAATAACTGGAAAGAAATTTTCTGAGAAACTGCCGTGTTTTCTGTTAATACATCTCACCGAGTTACAGCTTTCCTCTCAAGAAGCCTTTCTGTAAGGCTCTTCTTGTGGAATTTGCAAAGTGATATTTGGAAGCACATAGAGGCCTATGGTGAAAAAGGAAATATCTTCCGTTAAAAACTGGAAGAGAGATTTCTGAAAAACTGCTTTGTGTTTTGTTAATTCATGTCACAGAGTTACAGCTTTCCCCTCCATAATCCTTTCGCTAAGACTGTTGTTGTGGAATTTGCAAAGAGATATTTGGAAGCCCATAGAGGGCTATGGTGAAAAAGGAAATATAATAAGATAAAAACTGAAAAGAAGCTTTCTGAGAAACTGTTTTGTGTTCTGTTAATTCATCTCACAGAGTTACAGCTTTTCTTTCAAGAAGTATTTCGCTAAGAGTGTTCTTGTGGAATTTGCAAAGTGATATTTGGAAGCCCTTAGAGGGCTACGGTGAAAAAGGAAATATCTTCAATTAAAAAATGGAAAGATGCTTTCTGAGAAACTGCTTTGTGTTCTGTTAATTCATCTCACAGCGTTACAGGTTTTAACTCAAGAAGCCCTTTGCTAAGACTGTTCTTGGGTAATTAGCAAAGTGATATTTGGAAGCTCTTAGAGGGCTATACGAAAAAGGAAATATCTTCCGTTAAAACTGGAAAGAAACTTCTGAGAAACTGCTTTGTGTTCTGTTAATTCATGTTACAGTGTTACAGCTTTCCCCTCCATAATCCTTTCGCTAAGACTGTTGTTGTGGAATTTGCAAAGAGATATTTGGAAGCCCATAGAGGGCTATGGTAAAAAAGGAAATATAATAAGATAAAAACTGAAAAGAAGCTTTCTGAGAAACTGTTTTGTGTTCTGTTAATTCATCTCACAGAGTTACAGCTTTTCTTTCAAGAAGTATTTCGCTAAGACTGTTCTTGTGGAATTTGCAAAGTGATATTTGGAAGCCCTTAGAAGGCTACGGTGAAAAAGGAAATATCTTCAATTAAAAAATGGAAAGATGCTTTCTGAGAAACTGCTTTGTGTTCTGTTAATTCATCTCACAGCGTTACAGGTTTTAACTCAAGAAGCCCTTTGCTAAGACTGTTCTTGGGTAATAGCTCTTAGAGGGCTATACGAAAAAGGAAATATCTTCAGTTAAAAACTGGAAAGAAGTTTTCTGAGAAACTTCGTTTTGTTCTCTTAATGCATATCACAGAGTTACAGCTTTCCCCTCAAGAAGCCTTTCGTTAAGACTGTTCTTGTGGAATTTACAAAGTGATATTTGGAAGCCCTTAGAGAGCTATAGTGAAAAAGGAAATACCTTCCGTTAAAAACTGAAAAGAAGACTTCTGAGAAACTGCTTTGTGTTTTGTTAGTTCATCTCACAGAGTTACAGCTTTCCGCTCAAGAAGCCGTTCACTAAGACCCTTCTTGTGAAATTTCAAAGTGATATTTGAGAACCCATAGAGGGCTATGGCAAAAAAGGAAATATCTTCAGTTAAAAACTTGAAAGAAACCTTCTGAGCAACTGCTTTGTGTTCTGTTAATTCATCTCACAGAGTTACAGCTTTCCCCTCAAGAAGCCTTCCGCTAAGACGCTTCTTGTGGAATTTCCAAAGTGATATTTGGAATCCTCTAGAGGGCTACGGTGAAAAAGGAAATATCATCCATTAAAAACTGGAAAGAAGCTTTCTGAGAAAATGCTATGTCTTCTGCTAATTCATCTCACAGAGTTTCAGCTTTAACCTCAAGAAGCCGTTCAGTAAGACTCTTCTTGTGGAATTTGCAAAGTGATATTTGGAAGCCCATAGAGGGCCATGGTGAAAAACGAAATATCTTAAGATAAAAACTGAAAAGAAGCTTTCTGAGAAACTCCTTTGGTTGTGTTAATTCAACTCACAGAGGTACAGCTTTCCCCTCAAGAAGCCTTTCGCTAAGACTCTTCTTGTGGAATTTCCAAAGTGATATTTGGAATCCTCTAGAGGGCTACGGTGAAAAAGGAAATATCATCCATTAAAAACTGGAAAGAAGCTTTCTGAGAAAATGCTATGTCTTCTGCTAATTCATCTCACAGAGTTTCAGCTTTAACCTCAAGAAGCCGTTCAGTAAGACTCTTCTTGTGGAATTTGCAAAGTGATATTTGGAAGCCCATAGAGGGCTATGGTGAAAAACGAAATATCTTAAGATAAAAACTGAAAAGAAGCTTTCTGAGAAACTCCTTTGGTTTTGTTAATTCAACTCAGAGAGGTACAGCTTTCTCCTCAAGTACTCTTTCGCTAAGGTTGTTGTTGTGGAATTTGCAAAGTGATATTTGGAAGCACATAGAGGGCTATGGTGAAAAAGGAAATATCTTCAGTTAAAATCTGTAAAGAAGCTTTCTGAGAAACTGCTTTGTGTTCTGTTAATTCATCTCAAAGAGTTACAGCTTTCCCCTCAAGAAGCCTTCCGCTAAGACTTTTCAAGTGGAATTTGCAAAGTGATATTTGGAAGCCCATAAAGGGCTATGGTGAAAAAGGAAATCGCCTCCCTTAAAAACTGGAAAGAAGCTTTCTGAGAAACTGCTTTGAGTTCTTTTAGTTCATCTCACAGAGTTTCAGCTTTCCCCTGAAGAAGCCATTCACTAAGACTATTCTTGTGAAATTTGCAAAATGATATTTGGAAACCCATAGACGACTAAGGTGATAAAGGAAATATCTTCCGTTAAAAACTGGAAAGAAGCTTTCTGAGATACTGCCGTGTGTTCTGTTAATACATCTCACAGAGTTACAGCTTCCAATCCAGAAGCCTTTCGCTAAGAGTGTTCTTGTGGAATTTGCAAAGTGATAATTCGAAGCCTATAGAGGACTATGGTGAAAATGAGATATCCTAAGATAAAAACTGAAAAGAAACTTTCTGAGAAACTGCTTTGTGTTCTGTTAATTCATCTCCCAGAGTTACAGCTTTCCCTTGAAGAAGCCTTTCGCTAAGACTGCTCTTGTGAAATTTGCAAAGTGGTATTTGGAGGCCCATAGAGGGCTATGGTGAAAAAGGAAATATCTTCAGTTAAAAACTGTAAAGAAGCTTTTGAGAAACTGCTGTGTGTTCTGTTAATATATCTGACCGGGTTACAGATTTCTCCACAAGAAGCCTTTCGCTAAGACTTCTTGTCGGAGTTGCAAAGTGATATTTGGAAGTCCATAGAGGGCTAAGGTGAAAAAGGAAACATCTTCTGTTATAAACTGGAAAGATGATTTCTGAGAAACTGCTTTGTGTTCGGTTAATTCATCACAGAGAGTTACTGCTTTCGCCTCCAGAAACCTTATGCTAAGACTGTTGTTTTGGAATTTGCAAAGTGATATTTGGAAGCCCATACAGGGCTATGGTGAAAAAGGAAATATCCTAAGATAAAAACTGAAAAGAAGCTTTCATAGAAACTGCTTTGTGTTCTGTTAATTCATCTCACAGAATTACAGCTTTCCCCTCCAGAAGCCTTTCGCTAAGACTGTTCTTGTTGAATTTGCAAAGTGATATTTGGAAGCTCATAGAGGGCTATGATGGAAAAGGAAATATCCTAAGATAAAAACTGAAAAGAAGCTTTCTGAGAAACTGCTTTGTGTTCGGTTAATTCATCACACAGAGTTACAGCTTTCCCCTCAAGAAGCCATTAACTAAGATTGTTCTTGTGTAATTTGCAAAGTGATATTTGGAAGCCCCTAGAGGGCAATGGTGAAAAAGGAAATAGCCTAAGATAAAAACTGAAAAGAAGCTTTCTGAAAAACTGCTTTGTGTTCTGTCAATTCAACTCACAGAGTTACAGCTTTCCCCTCAAGAATCCTTTCGCTAAGGCTGTTGTTTTGGAATTTGCAAAGTGATATTTGGAAGTCCATACAGGGCTATGGTTATAAAGGAAATATCTTCCGTTAAAAACTGGAAAGAAGCTTTCTGAGAAACTGCTTTGTGTTCTGTTAATTCATCTCACAGAGTTGCAGCATTCCCCTCTAGAAGCCTTTCACTATGACTGTTCTTTTGGGATGTGCAAACTGATATTTGGAAGCCCATTGAGGGCTAGGGTGAAAAAGGAAATATCTTCCGTTAAAAACTGGAAAGAAGTTTTCTGAGAAAGTGATTTGTGTTCTTTTAATTTATCTCACAGAGTTACAGGTTTCGCCTCAAGTAGTCTTTTGCTAAGAGGGTTCTTGTGGCATTTTCAAAGTGATATTTGGAAGCCCATAGAGGGCTACGGTGAAAAAAGAAATATCTTCCGTTAAAAACTGAAAAGAATCTTTCTGAGAAACTGCTTTGTGTTCTGTTAATTCATCTCAGAGAGTTGCAGCTTTCCCCTCAAGAAGCCTTTCGCTAAGACTGTTTTCGTAAAATTTGCAAAGTGATATTTGGAAGACCATAGAGGGCTAAGGTGAAAAAGGGAACATCTTCTGTTAAAAACTGGAAAGAACGTTTCTGAGAAACTGCTTTGTGTTCTGTTAATTCATCTCAGAGAGTTACAGCTTTCCCCTCCAGAACCCTTTCACTAAGACTGTTGTTTTGGAATTTGCAAAGTGATATTTCGAAGCCCATTCAGGGCTATGGTGAAAAAGGAAATATCGTAAGATAAAAACTGAAAAGAAGCTTTCATAGAAACTGCTCTGTGTTCTGTTAATTCATCTCACAGAGTTACAGCTTTCCCTTCCAGAAGACTTTCGCTAAGACTGTTCCTGTAGAATTTGCAAAGTGATATTTGAAAGCTCATAGAGGGGTATGATGAAAAAGGAAATATCTTCAGTTAAAAACTGAAAAGAAGCTTTCTGAGAAACTGCCGTGTGTTCTGTTAATTATACATCTGACAGAGTAACAGCTTTACCCAGGAGAAGCCTTCGCTAAGAATGTTCTTGTGGGATATTTAAAGTCATACTTGGAAGCCCATAGAGGGCTAGGGTGAAAAAGGAAATATCTTCGGTTAAAAACTGGAAAGAAGCTTTCTGAGAAACTGCTTTGTGTTCTATTAATTCATCTCAGAGACTTACAGCTTCCCCTCAAGAAGCTTTTCATTAAGACTTTTCTTGTGGAATTTGCAAAGTGATATTTGGAAGCCCATAGAGGGCTATGGTGAAAAAAGAAATATTCTAAGTTAAAAACTGAAAATAAGCTTTCGGAGAATCTGCTTTGTGTCCTGTTAAGCAACTCACAGAGTTACACCTTTCCCCTCAAGAAGCCTTTCGCTGAGACTGCTCTTGTGAAATTTGAAAAGTGATGTTGGGAAGCCCATAGTGGGCTATAGTGAAAAAGCAAATATCTTTTGTAAAAAACTGGAAAGAAGCATTCTGAGAAATTTCCGTGTGTTCTGTTAATACATCTGAACGAGTTACCCCTTTCCCCTCAAGAAGCCTTTCGCTAAGACTGTTCTTGTGAAATTTGCAAAGTGATATTCGGAAGCCCATAGAGGGCTATGGTGAAAAAGGAAATATCTTCAGTTAAAATCGGGAAAGAAGCTTTCTGAGAAATTGTTTGTGTTCTGTTAATTCGTCTCACAGAGTTACAGTTTTCGCTTCAAAAAGTCTTTCGCTAAGACTGTTCTTGTGGAATTTGCAAAGTGATATTTGGAAGCCCATAGAGGGCTATGCTGAAAAAGGAAATATCTTCCGTTAAAAACTGGAAAGAAGATTTCTGACAAACTGCTTTGTGTTCTGTTAATTCATCTCACAGAGTTACAGCTTTCCGTCAAGAAGCCTTTCGCTAAGACTCTTCTTGTGCAATTTGCAAAGTGATATTTGGAAGCCCATAGAAGTCTACGGTGAAAAAAGAAATATCTTCAGTTAAAAACTGGAAAGAAGCTTTCTGAGAAACTGCTTTGTATTCTGTTAATTCATCTCACAAAGTTACAGCTTTCCCTCAAGAAGCCTTTTGCTAAATCTGTTCTTGTGGAATTCGCAAAGTGATATTTGGAAGACCCTAGACGGCTATGGTGAAAAAGGAAATATCTTCCGTTAAAAACAGAAAAGAAGATTACTGAGAAACTGCATTGTGTTCTGTTGGTTCATCTCACAGAGTTTCAGCTTTCCGCTCAAGAGGCCGTTCACTAAGACTGTTCTTGTGAAATTTCAAAAGTGATATTTGGAAGCCCATAGAGGGCTATGGTGAAAAAGGAAATAACCTATGTTAAAAACTGGAAAGAAGCTTTCTGAGATACTGCCTTGTGTTCTGTTAATGCATCTCACCGAGTTACAGCTTTCCCCACAAGAAGACTTTCGCTAAGTCTGTTCTTGTGGGATTTGCAAAGTGATATTTGGAAGCCCATAGAGGGCTGTGGTGAAAAAGGAAATATCTTCAGGTAAAAACTGGAAAGAAGCTTTCTGAGAAACTGCTTTGTATTCTGTTAATTCATCTCACAGAGTTACAGCTTTCACCTCCAGAAGCCATTCACTAAGACTGTTCTTGTGGAATTTGCAAATTGATATTTGGAAACCCATAAAAAGCTATCTTGAAAAAGGAAATATTCTAAGATAAAAACTGAAAAGAAGCTTTCTGAGAAACTGCTTTGTGTTCTGCTAATTCATCTCACAGAGTTAGAGCTTTTCCCTCTAGAAGCGAATCGCTAAGACTGTTCTTGTGGAATTTGCAAGGTGATATTTGGAAGCCCGTAGAGGGCTATGCTGGAAAAGGAAATATCCTCAGTTGAAAACTGGAAAGAAGCTTTCTGAGAAACTGCTTTGTATTCTGTTAATTCATCTCACAGAGTTACAGCTTTCACCTCCAGAAGCCATTCACTAAGACTGTTCTTGTGGAATTTGCAAATTGATATTTGGAAGCCCATAAAAAGCTATCTTGAAAAAGGAAATATTCTAAGATAAAAACTGAAAAGAAGCTTTCTGAGAAACTGCTTTGTGTTCTGCTAATTCATCTCACAGAGTTACAGCTTTTCCCTCTAGAAGCGAATCGCTAAGACTGTTCTTGTGGAATTTGCAAGGTGATATTTGGAAGCCCGTAGAGGGCTATGCTGGAAAAGGAAATATCCTCAGTTGAAAACTGGAAAGAAGCTTTCTGAGAAACTGCTTTGTATTCTGTTAATTCATCTCACAGAGTTACAGCTTTCACCTCCAGAAGCCATTCACTAAGACTGTTCTTGTGGAATTTGCAAATTGATATTTGGAAGCCCATAAAAAGCTATCTTGAAAAAGGAAATATTCTAAGATAAAAACTGAAAAGAAGCTTTCTGAGAAACTGCTTTGTGTTCTGCTAATTCATCTCACAGAGTTACAGCTTTTCCCTCTAGAAGCGAATCGCTAAGACTGTTCTTGTGGAATTTGCAAGGTGATATTTGGAAGCCCGTACAGGGCTATGCTGGAAAAGGAAATATCCTCAGTTGAAAACTGGAAAGAAGCTTTCCGTGACACTTCTTTGTGTTCTGTTAATTCATCTCACCGAGTTACACCTGTAACATCAAGAAGACTTTCGTTAAGTCTGTTCTTGTGTAATTTGCAAGGTGATATTTAGAAGCCCATTGAAGGCTATGGTGAAAAAGGAAATATCTTCCGTTAAAAACTGGAAAGAAGATTTCTGAGAAACTGCTTTGTGTTCTGTTAATTCATCTCACAGAGTTACAGCTTTCCCTCAAGAAGCCTTTCGCTTAGACTGTTCTTTGGAATTTGCAAAATGATATTTGGAAGCCCATAGAGCGCTATGGTGAAAAAGGCCGGGCGCGGTGGCTCACGCCTGTAATCCCAGCACTTTGGGAGGCCGAGGCGGGCGGATCACAAGGTGAGGAGATCGAGACCATGGTGAAACCCCGTCTCTACTAAAACATAGAAAAAAATTAGCCGGGGGCAGTGGTGGGCGCCTGTAGTCCCAGCTACTCGGGAGGCTGAGGTAGGAGAATGGCGTGAACCCGGGAGGCGGAGCTTGCAGTGAGCCGAGATTGCACCACTGCACTCCAGCCTGGGCGACAGAGCGATACTCCGTCTCAAAAAAAAAAAAAAAATTAAAAAAAAAAAAAAAGAAAAAGGAAATATCTTCGGTTAAAAACCGAAAACAATCTTTCTCAAAAACTGCTTTGTGTTCTGTTAGTTAATCTCACAGAGTTTCAGCTTTCCTTCAAGAAGCCGTTCACTAAGACTATTCTTGTGAAATTAGCATATTAATGTTTTCAACCCCATAGATGGCTATGGTGAAAAAGGAAATATCTTCCGTTAAAAACTTGAAAGAAGCTTTCTGAGAAACTGCCGGGTGTTCTGTTAACATATCTCAAAGAGATACAGCTTTCCTCTACAGAAGACTTTCGATAACACTGTTCTTGCGGAATTTACAAAATGATATTTGGAAGCCCATAGAGGGCTATGGTGAAAATGGAAATATCCTAAGATAAAAACCGAAGAGAAGCTTTCTGAGAAACTGCTTTGTGTTCTGTTAATTCATCTCACAGAGTTACAGCTTTCCCCTCAAGAAGCCGTTCAATAAGACTGTTCTTGTTGAATTTGAAAAATGAAATTTGGAATCCCATAGAGGGCTATGGTGGAAAAGGAAATATCTTCAGTTAAAAACCGTAAAGGAGCTTTCTGAGAAACTGTTTTGTGTTCTCTTAGTTCATCTCACAGAGTTATAGCTTTCCCCTGCAGAAGCCTTTCGCTAAGACTGCTCTTGTGGAATTTGCAAAGTGATATTTGGAATCCGGTAGGGGGCTATGGTGATAAAAAAAAATCTTCCGTTAAAAACGGGAAAGAAGCTTTCTGAGAAAATGTCGTGTGTTCTGTTAATACACCTCACCGAGATACACCTTTCCCTTAATGAAGCCTTTCGCTAAGACTGTTCTTTTGGGATTTCAAAGTGATATTTGGAAGCTTATAGAGGGCTACGGTGAAAAAGGAAATTACTTCAGTTAAAAACTGAAAAGAAGCTTTCTGAAAACCTGCTTTGTGTTCTGTTAATTCATCTAACAGAGTTACAGCTTTCCCCTCCAGAAGACTTTGGCTAAGACTGTTCTTGTGGAATTTGCAAGGTGATATTTGGAAGCCCATAGAGGGCTATGGTGAAAAAGGAAATATCTTCCGTTAAAAACTGGAAAGAAGTCTTCTGAGAAAGTGATTTGTGTTCTGTTAATTCATCTCACAAAGTTACAGCTTTCCCCTCAAGAAGCCTTTCGCTAAGGCTGTTGTTGTGGAATTTGCAGAGTGATATTTCGATGCCCATAGAGGGCTATGTTGAAAATGGAAATATCCTAAGATAAAATCGAAAAGAATCTTTCTGCAAAACTGCTTGGTGTTCTGTTAGTTCATGTTACAGAGTTTCAGTTTTGCCCTCAAGGTGCCCCACTAAGACTGTTCTTGTGAAATTTGCAAATTGATATTTGCAAACCCATAGAGGGCTACAGTGAAAAGGGAAATATCTTCCGGTAAAAACGGGAAAGAAGCTTTCTGAAGAACTGTCGTGTGTTCTGTTAATACATCCATCGAGTTACAGCTTTCCCCTCAACAAGCCGTTCACTAAGGCTGTTCTAGGGGAACTTGCAAAGTGATATTTGGAAGCCCATAGAGGGCTATGGTGAAAAAGGAAATATCTTTAGTTAAAAACTGAAAAGAAGCTTTCTGAGAAACTGCCGTGTGTTGGTGTAATACATCTCACCGAGTTACACCTTTCCCCTCAAGAAGCCTTTCACTAAGACTGTTCTTGTGGAATTTGCAATGTGATATTTGGAAGCCCATAGAGGCCTATGGTGAAAAAGGAAACATCCTAAGATAAAAATTGAAAAGAAGCTTTCTGAGAAACGGCTTTAGGTTCTCGTAATTCATCTCACAGAGTTAGAGCTTTCCTCTCAAGAATTCGTTCACTAAGACAGCTCTTGTGAAATTTGCAAAGTGATATTTGGAAACCCATAGGAGGCTACGGTGAAAAAGACAAAGTCTTCCGTTAAAAACTGGAAAGAAGCTTTCTGAGAAACTGCCATGTGTTCTGTTAATACACCTCACGGAGTTACAGCTTTGCCCTCAAGAAGCCTTTCGCTAAGACTGCTCTTGTGGGATTTGCAAAGTGATATTTGGAAGCCCATAGAGGGCTACGGTGAAAAAGGAAATATCTTCAGTTAAACTGTGGATAGAAACATTCTGAGAAACTGCTTTCTGTTCTGTTAATTCATCTCACAGAATTACAGCCTTCCCCTCAAGAAGTCTTTCGCTAAGAGTGTTTTTGTGGGATTTGCAAAGTGGTATTTGGATGACCCTATAGGGCTATGCTGAAAAAGGAAATTTCTTAAGTTAAAAACTGGAAAGAAGCTTTCTAAGAAGCTGCTTTGTGTTCTGTTAATTCATCTCACAGAATTACAGCTTTCTCCTCAAGAAGCCTTTCGCTAAGACTCTTCTTGTGGAATTTGCAAAGTGATATTTGGAGGCCCATAGAGGGCTGTGGTGAAAACGGAAATATCTTCCGTTAAAAACTGAAAAGAAGATTTCTGAGAAACTGCTTTGTGTTCTGTTAATTCACCTCACTGAGTTACAACTTTTCCCTCCAGAAGCCCTCCACCAAGACACTTCTTGTGGAATTTGCAAAGTGAGATTTGGAGGCCCTTAAAGGGCTACGGTGAAAAAGGAAATTACCTCAGATAAAAACTGAAAGGAAGCTTTCTGAGAAACTGCCTTGTGTTCTGTTAATTCATTTCACAGATTTACAGCTTTCCCCTGAAGAAGCCTTTCGCTAAGACTGTTCTTTTGCGATTTGCAAAGTGATATTTGGAATCCCATAGAGTGCTATGGTGCAAAAGGAAATTTCTTCAGTTAAAAATAGGAAAGAACGTTTCTGAGAAACTGTGTTGTGTTCTGTTAATTCGTCTCACAGAGTTACAGCATTCAGCTCCAGAATCCTTTCCCTAAGACTATTCTTGTGGAATTTGCAAAGTGATATTGGGAAACCCTAGAGGGCTATGGTTAAAAAGGAAATATCTTCAGTTAAAAACTGGAAAGAAGCTTTCTGAGAAACTGCTTTCTGTTCTGTTAATTTATCTCACAGAGTTACAGCTTTCCCCTCCAAAAGCCCTTCCTTAAGACAGTTCTTGTGGAATTTGAAAAGTGATATTTGGAAGCCCATAGAGGGCTATGGTGAAAAAGTAAATATCTTTCGCTAAAAACCGAAAAGAAGCTCTCTGAGAAACTGCTTTGTGTTCTGTTAGTTCATCTCACAGAGTTTCAGCTTTCTCCTCAAGAAGCCGTTCAGTAAGACTGTTCTTGTGAAATTTGCAAAGTGATATTTGGAAACCCATAGAGGGCTATCGTGAAAAAGGAAAGGTCTTCCGTTAAAAACTGGAAAGAAGCTTTCTGAGAAACTGCTTTCTGTTCTGTTAATTCATCTCACAGAATTACAGCTTCCCCCTCAAGAAGCCTTTCGCTTTGTGTTCTCTTAATTCATCTCACAGAGCTAAAACCTTCCCCTCCAGAAGCCCTCCGCAAAGACTGTTCTTCTGGAAATTGCAAAGTGATATTTGGAAGCCCATAGAGGGCTATGGTGAAAAAGCAAATTACCTAAGAAAAAAACTGTAAAGAAGATTTCTCGGAAAATGCTTTGTGTTCTGTTAATTCATCTGACAGAGTTACAGCTTTCTTCTCAAAAATCCCTTCCGTTAAAAACTGGAAAGAAGCTTTCTGAGAAACTACTTTGTGTTCTGTTTATTCATCTCACAGAATTACAACTTTTCCCTCAAGAAGCCTTACGCTAAGGCAGTTGTTGTGGAATTTGCAAAGTGATATTTGGAAGCCCATTCAGGGTTATGGTGAAAAAGGAAATATCTTCAGTTAAAAACTGGAGAGAAGCTTTCTGAGAAACTGATTTGTGTTCTGTAAATTCATCTCAAAGAGTTACAGCTTTCCCCTCAAGAAGCCTTTCACTAAGACTGTTCTTGTGGAATTTGCAAAGTGATATTTGGAAGCCCATAGATGGCTAAGGTGAAAATGGAAATATCCTAAGATGAAAACCGAAAAGAAGCTTTCTGAAAAGTTCTTAGTGTTCTGTTAGTTCATCTCACAGAGTTACAGCTTTCCCTTCAAGAAGTCGTTCACTAAGACTGTTCTTGTGAAATTTGAAAAGTGAACTTTGGATGCCGTTAGAGGGCTATGGTGTAAAAGGAAATATCTTCCGTTAAAATCTGGAAAGAAGCTTTCTGAGAAACTGCCGTGTGTTCTGTTAATACATCTCACCAAGTTACAGCTTTCCCCAAAAGAAGTCTTTGGCTTAGACTGTTCTTATGGGATTTGCAAAGTGATATTTGGAAGCCCATAGAGGGCTATGGTTAAAAAGAAAATATCTTCAATGAAAAACCGGAAAGAAGCTCTCTGAGAAACTGCTTTGTGTTCTGTTAATTCATCTCACAGGGTTACAGCTTTTCCCTCAAGAAGCCTTTCACTAAGTCTGTTATTGTGAAATTTGCAAAGAGACATTTGTAAGCCCATAGAGGGCTATGCTGAAAAACGAAATATCTTCAGTTAAAATCAGGAAGGAAGCTTTCTGAGAAACTGCTTTGTGTTCTGTTAATTCATGTCACAGAATTACAGCTTTCCCCTCAAGAAGCCTTTCGCTAAGACTGTTCTTGCGAAATTTGCAAAGTGATATTTGGAAGCCTATAGAGGGCTACGGTGAGAAAGGAAATATCCTAAGATAAAAACTGAAAAGAAGCTTTCACAGAAACTGCTTAGTGTTCTGTTAATTCACCTTACAGAGTAACAGCTTTACCCTCAAGAAGCCTTTAGCTAAGAATGTTCTTGTGGATTTTGCAAAGTGAAATTTGAAGCCCAAAGAGGGGTACGGTGAAAAAGCAATATCTTCCGTTAATCCGAAAAGAAGCTTTCTGAGAAACTGCTCTGTGTTCTGTTAATTCATCTCACAGATTTACATCTTTCCCTTCAAGAAGCCTTTCGCTAAGGCTGTTCTTGTGGAATTGGCAAAGGGATATTTGGAAGCCCATAGAGGGCTAAGGTGAAAAAGGAAATATCTTCCGTTCAAAACTGGAAAGAAGCTTTCTGAGAAACTGCTCTGTGTTCTGTTAATTCGTCTCACAGAGTTACATCTTTCCCTTCAAGAAGCCTTTCGCTGAGGCTGTTTTTGTAGAATTGGCAAAGGGATATTTGGAAGCCCATAGAGGGCTATGGTGAAAAAGGAAATATCTTCCGTTAAAAACTGGAAAGAAGATTTCTGAGAAACTGCTTTGTGTCCTGTTAAGTCGTCTCACAGAGTTACAGCTTTCCCCTCCAGAAGCCCTTCGCTAAGACTGTTCTTGTTTAATTTGCAAAGTGATATTTGGAAGCCCATAGACGGCTATGGTGAAAAAGGAAATTGCCTAAGATAAAAACTGAAAAGAACCTTTCTGAGAAACTGCTTAGTATTCTGTTAATTCATCTCACAGAGTTACAGCTTTTTCCTCAAGAAGCCTTTCGCTAAGACTCTTCTTGTGAAATTTGCAAAGTGATATTTAGAAGAACATAGGGGGCTATGGGGAAAAATGAAATATCTTCAGTTAAAAACCGGAAAGAAACTTTCTGTGAAACTGCTTTGTGTTCTGCTAATTCATCTCACAGAGTAACAGCTTTACCCTGAAGAAGCCTTTCACTAAGACTTTTCTTTTTGAATTTGCAAAGTGAAATTTGGAAGCCCATAGTGGGCAATGGTGAAAAACGCCATATCTTCCATTAAAAACCGTAAAGAAGCTTTCTGAGAAAGTGCTTTGTGTTCTGTTAGTTCATCTCACAGTGTTACAGCTATCCCCTCAAGAAGCCGTTCACTAAGACTATTCTTGTGAAATTTGCAAAGTGATATTTGCAAACCAATGTTGGGCTACGGAGAAAAAGGAAATATCTTCAGTTAAAAACTGGAAAGAAGCTCTCTGAGATACTGCCGTGTGATCTGTTAATACATCTCACCAAATTACAGCTTTCCCCTCAAGAAGCCTTTCGCTAAGACTGTTCTAGTGGAATTTTCAAATTGATATTTGGAAGCCCCTAGAGGGCTATGGTGAAAAAGGAAATATCTTCCGTTAAAAAGTGGAAAGAAGCTTTCTGAGAAACTGCTGTGTGTTCTGTTAAAACACCTCACCGAGTTTCAGCTCTCCCCTCAAGAAGCCTTTCGCTAAGACTGTTCTTGTGGGATTTGCAGAGAGATATTTGGAAACCCATAGAGGGCTATGGTGAATAAGGAAATATCTTCAGTTAAAAACTGGAAAGAAGGTTTCTGAGATACTGCTTTGTGTTCTGTTAATTCATCTCACAGAGTTACAGCTTTCCCCTCCATAAGCCGTTCCCTAAGGCTGTTCTTGTGGAATTTTCAAAGTGATATTTGGAAGCCCATAGAGCGCTATGGTGAAAAAGGAAATATCTTCCGTTAAAAACTGGAAAGGAGCTTTCTGAGAAACTGCCGTGTGTTCGTGTAATACATCTCACCGAGTTACAACTTTCTCCTCAAGAAGCCTTTCACTGGGACTGTTCTTGTGGGATTTGCAAAGAGATATTTGGAAGCCCATAGAGGGCTACGGTGAAAAAGGAAATATCTTCCGTTAAAAACTTGAAAGAAGCTTTCTGAGAAACTGATTTGTGTTCTGCTAATTCATCTTACAGTGTTACAGCTTTCCCTTCCAGAAGCCTTTTGCTAAGACTGTTCTTGTGGGATTTGCGAAGTGATATTTGGAAGCCCATAGAGGGCTATGGTGAAAAAGAAAATATCTTCAGTTAAAAACTGGAAAGAGGCTTTCTGAGAAACTGCTTAGTGTTCTGTTAATTCATCTCAGAGAGTTAGAGCTGTCTCCTCAAGAAGCCCTTCGCTAAGACTGTTCTTGTGGAATTTGCAAAGTGATATTTTGAAGCCCATATGGGGCTACGGTGTAAAAGGAAATATCTTCCGTTAAAAACTGGAAAGAAGATTTCTGAGAAACTGTTTTGTGTTCTGTTAATTCATCTCACAGAGTTACAGCTTTTCCGTCAAGAAGACTTTCGCTAAGACTGTTCTTGTGGAAATTGTGAAGTGATATTTGGAAGCCCATAGAGGGCTGTGGTGAAAATGGAAATATCCTAAGATAAAAACCAAAAAGAAGCTTTGTGAGAAACTGCTTTGTGTTTTGTTAGTTCATCTCATAGAGTTACACCTTTCCCCTCAAGAATCCGTTCACTAAGACTGTTCTTGTGAATATTGCAAAAAGATATTTGGAAGCCCATAGAGGACTATGGTGAAATAGGAAATATCTTCCGTTAAAAACTGGAAAGAACCATTCTGAGAAATTACCGTGTGTTGTGTTAATACATCTCACCGACTTACAGGATTCCCCTCAAGAAGCCTTTCGCTAAGACTGTTCTTGTGATATTTGCAAACTGATATTTGGAAGCCCATTGAGGGCTATGGTGAAAAAGGAAATATCTTCAGTTAAAACTGGAAAGAATCTTTCTGAGAAACTGCTTTGTGTTCTGTTAAGTCATCTGAAAGAGTTACAGTTTCCCTGAAGAAGTCTTTCGCTAAGACTGTTCTTGTGGAATTTGCAATGTGATAATTGGAAGCCCGTAGAGGGCTATGGTGAAAAAGGAAATATCTTCCATTAAAAACCGAAAAGAAGCTCTCTGAGAAACTGCTTTGTGATCTGTTAGTTCGTCTCACAGAGTTACAGCTTTCCCCTCAAGAAGCCGTTCACTAAGACTGTTCTTGTGAAATTTGCAAAGTGATATTTGGAACCCCATAGAGGGCTTTGTTGAAAAAGGAAATATCTTCCGTTAAAAACTGGAAAGAGACTTTATCAGAAACTGCCGTGTGTTCTGAGAATACTTCTCACCAAATTACAGCTTTCCCCTCAAGAAGCCTTTCGCTAAGACTGTTCTATTGGAATTTTCAAAGTGATATTTGGAAGCCCCTACAGGGCTATGGTGAAAAAGGAAATATCTTCCGTTAAAAAGTGGAAAGAAAGGCCGGGCGCGGTGGCTCAAGCCTGTAATCCCAGCACTTTGGGAGGCCGAGACGGGCGGATCACGAGGTCAGAAGATCGAGACCATCCTGGCTAACACGGTGAAACCCCGTCTCTACTAAAACTACAAAAAAACTAGCCGGGCGAGGTGGCGGGCGCCTGTAGTCCCAGTTACTCGGGAGGCTGAGGCAGGAGAATGGCATGAACCTGGGAGGCGGAGCTTGCAGTGAGCTGAGATCCGGCCACTGCACTCCAGCCTGGGCGACAGAGCGAGACTCCATCTCAAAAAAAAAAAAAAAAAAAAAAAAAAAAAAAAAAAAAAGTGGAAAGAAACTTTCTAAGAAACTGCCGTGTGTTCTGTTAATACACCTCACCGAGTTACAGCTTTCCCCTCAAGAAGCCTTTCGCTAAGACTGTTCTTGTGGGATTTGCAGATAGATATTTGGAAGCCCATAGGGGACTATGGTGAATAAGGAAATATCTTCAGTTAAAAACTGGAAAGAAGGTTTCTGAGATACTGCTTTGTGTTCTGTAAATTCATCTCACAGCGTTACAGCTTTCTCCTCCAGAAGCCTTTCCCTAAGACTGTTCTTGTGGAATTTGCAAAGTGATATTTGGAAGCCCATAGAGGGCTATGGTGAAAAAAGAAATATTCTAAGTTAAAAACTGAAAATAAGCTTTCGGAGAATCTGCTTTGTGTCCTGTTAAGCAACTCACAGAGTTACACCTTTCCCCTCAAGAAGCCTTTCGCTGAGACTGCTCTTGTGAAATTTGAAAAGTGATGTTGGGAAGCCCATAGTGGGCTATAGTGAAAAAGCAAATATCTTTTGTAAAAAACTGGAAAGAAGCATTCTGAGAAATTTCCGTGTGTTCTGTTAATACATCTGAACGAGTTACCCCTTTCCCCTCAAGAAGCCTTTCGCTAAGACTGTTCTTGTGAAATTTGCAAAGTGATATTCGGAAGCCCATAGAGGGCTATGGTGAAAAAGGAAATATCTTCAGTTAAAATCGGGAAAGAAGCTTTCTGAGAAATTGTTTGTGTTCTGTTAATTCGTCTCACAGAGTTACAGTTTTCGCTTCAAAAAGTCTTTCGCTAAGACTGTTCTTGTGGAATTTGCAAAGTGATATTTGGAAGCCCATAGAGGGCTATGCTGAAAAAGGAAATATCTTCCGTTAAAAACTGGAAAGAAGATTTCTGACAAACTGCTTTGTGTTCTGTTAATTCATCTCACAGAGTTACAGCTTTCCGTCAAGAAGCCTTTCGCTAAGACTCTTCTTGTGCAATTTGCAAAGTGATATTTGGAAGCCCATAGAAGTCTACGGTGAAAAAAGAAATATCTTCAGTTAAAAACTGGAAAGAAGCTTTCTGAGAAACTGCTTTGTATTCTGTTAATTCATCTCACAAAGTTACAGCTTTCCCTCAAGAAGCCTTTTGCTAAATCTGTTCTTGTGGAATTCGCAAAGTGATATTTGGAAGACCCTAGACGGCTATGGTGAAAAAGGAAATATCTTCCGTTAAAAACAGAAAAGAAGATTACTGAGAAACTGCATTGTGTTCTGTTGGTTCATCTCACAGAGTTTCAGCTTTCCGCTCAAGAGGCCGTTCACTAAGACTGTTCTTGTGAAATTTCAAAAGTGATATTTGGAAGCCCATAGAGGGCTATGGTGAAAAAGGAAATAACCTATGTTAAAAACTGGAAAGAAGCTTTCTGAGATACTGCCTTGTGTTCTGTTAATGCATCTCACCGAGTTACAGCTTTCCCCACAAGAAGACTTTCGCTAAGTCTGTTCTTGTGGGATTTGCAAAGTGATATTTGGAAGCCCATAGAGGGCTGTGGTGAAAAAGGAAATATCTTCAGGTAAAAACTGGAAAGAAGCTTTCTGAGAAACTGCTTTGTATTCTGTTAATTCATCTCACAGAGTTACAGCTTTCACCTCCAGAAGCCATTCACTAAGACTGTTCTTGTGGAATTTGCAAATTGATATTTGGAAACCCATAAAAAGCTATCTTGAAAAAGGAAATATTCTAAGATAAAAACTGAAAAGAAGCTTTCTGAGAAACTGCTTTGTGTTCTGCTAATTCATCTCACAGAGTTAGAGCTTTTCCCTCTAGAAGCGAATCGCTAAGACTGTTCTTGTGGAATTTGCAAGGTGATATTTGGAAGCCCGTAGAGGGCTATGCTGGAAAAGGAAATATCCTCAGTTGAAAACTGGAAAGAAGCTTTCTGAGAAACTGCTTTGTATTCTGTTAATTCATCTCACAGAGTTACAGCTTTCACCTCCAGAAGCCATTCACTAAGACTGTTCTTGTGGAATTTGCAAATTGATATTTGGAAGCCCATAAAAAGCTATCTTGAAAAAGGAAATATTCTAAGATAAAAACTGAAAAGAAGCTTTCTGAGAAACTGCTTTGTGTTCTGCTAATTCATCTCACAGAGTTACAGCTTTTCCCTCTAGAAGCGAATCGCTAAGACTGTTCTTGTGGAATTTGCAAGGTGATATTTGGAAGCCCGTAGAGGGCTATGCTGGAAAAGGAAATATCCTCAGTTGAAAACTGGAAAGAAGCTTTCTGAGAAACTGCTTTGTATTCTGTTAATTCATCTCACAGAGTTACAGCTTTCACCTCCAGAAGCCATTCACTAAGACTGTTCTTGTGGAATTTGCAAATTGATATTTGGAAGCCCATAAAAAGCTATCTTGAAAAAGGAAATATTCTAAGATAAAAACTGAAAAGAAGCTTTCTGAGAAACTGCTTTGTGTTCTGCTAATTCATCTCACAGAGTTACAGCTTTTCCCTCTAGAAGCGAATCGCTAAGACTGTTCTTGTGGAATTTGCAAGGTGATATTTGGAAGCCCGTACAGGGCTATGCTGGAAAAGGAAATATCCTCAGTTGAAAACTGGAAAGAAGCTTTCCGTGACACTTCTTTGTGTTCTGTTAATTCATCTCACCGAGTTACACCTGTAACATCAAGAAGACTTTCGTTAAGTCTGTTCTTGTGTAATTTGCAAGGTGATATTTAGAAGCCCATTGAAGGCTATGGTGAAAAAGGAAATATCTTCCGTTAAAAACTGGAAAGAAGATTTCTGAGAAACTGCTTTGTGTTCTGTTAATTCATCTCACAGAGTTACAGCTTTCCCTCAAGAAGCCTTTCGCTTAGACTGTTCTTTGGAATTTGCAAAATGATATTTGGAAGCCCATAGAGCGCTATGGTGAAAAAGGCCGGGCGCGGTGGCTCACGCCTGTAATCCCAGCACTTTGGGAGGCCGAGGCGGGCGGATCACAAGGTGAGGAGATCGAGACCATGGTGAAACCCCGTCTCTACTAAAACATAGAAAAAAATTAGCCGGGGGCAGTGGTGGGCGCCTGTAGTCCCAGCTACTCGGGAGGCTGAGGTAGGAGAATGGCGTGAACCCGGGAGGCGGAGCTTGCAGTGAGCCGAGATTGCACCACTGCACTCCAGCCTGGGCGACAGAGCGATACTCCGTCTCAAAAAAAAAAAAAAAATTAAAAAAAAAAAAAAAGAAAAAGGAAATATCTTCGGTTAAAAACCGAAAACAATCTTTCTCAAAAACTGCTTTGTGTTCTGTTAGTTAATCTCACAGAGTTTCAGCTTTCCTTCAAGAAGCCGTTCACTAAGACTATTCTTGTGAAATTAGCATATTAATGTTTTCAACCCCATAGATGGCTATGGTGAAAAAGGAAATATCTTCCGTTAAAAACTTGAAAGAAGCTTTCTGAGAAACTGCCGGGTGTTCTGTTAACATATCTCAAAGAGATACAGCTTTCCTCTACAGAAGACTTTCGATAACACTGTTCTTGCGGAATTTACAAAATGATATTTGGAAGCCCATAGAGGGCTATGGTGAAAATGGAAATATCCTAAGATAAAAACCGAAGAGAAGCTTTCTGAGAAACTGCTTTGTGTTCTGTTAATTCATCTCACAGAGTTACAGCTTTCCCCTCAAGAAGCCGTTCAATAAGACTGTTCTTGTTGAATTTGAAAAATGAAATTTGGAATCCCATAGAGGGCTATGGTGGAAAAGGAAATATCTTCAGTTAAAAACCGTAAAGGAGCTTTCTGAGAAACTGTTTTGTGTTCTCTTAGTTCATCTCACAGAGTTATAGCTTTCCCCTGCAGAAGCCTTTCGCTAAGACTGCTCTTGTGGAATTTGCAAAGTGATATTTGGAATCCGGTAGGGGGCTATGGTGATAAAAAAAAATCTTCCGTTAAAAACGGGAAAGAAGCTTTCTGAGAAAATGTCGTGTGTTCTGTTAATACACCTCACCGAGATACACCTTTCCCTTAATGAAGCCTTTCGCTAAGACTGTTCTTTTGGGATTTCAAAGTGATATTTGGAAGCTTATAGAGGGCTACGGTGAAAAAGGAAATTACTTCAGTTAAAAACTGAAAAGAAGCTTTCTGAAAACCTGCTTTGTGTTCTGTTAATTCATCTAACAGAGTTACAGCTTTCCCCTCCAGAAGACTTTGGCTAAGACTGTTCTTGTGGAATTTGCAAGGTGATATTTGGAAGCCCATAGAGGGCTATGGTGAAAAAGGAAATATCTTCCGTTAAAAACTGGAAAGAAGTCTTCTGAGAAAGTGATTTGTGTTCTGTTAATTCATCTCACAAAGTTACAGCTTTCCCCTCAAGAAGCCTTTCGCTAAGGCTGTTGTTGTGGAATTTGCAGAGTGATATTTCGATGCCCATAGAGGGCTATGTTGAAAATGGAAATATCCTAAGATAAAATCGAAAAGAATCTTTCTGCAAAACTGCTTGGTGTTCTGTTAGTTCATGTTACAGAGTTTCAGTTTTGCCCTCAAGGTGCCCCACTAAGACTGTTCTTGTGAAATTTGCAAATTGATATTTGCAAACCCATAGAGGGCTACAGTGAAAAGGGAAATATCTTCCGGTAAAAACGGGAAAGAAGCTTTCTGAAGAACTGTCGTGTGTTCTGTTAATACATCCATCGAGTTACAGCTTTCCCCTCAACAAGCCGTTCACTAAGGCTGTTCTAGGGGAACTTGCAAAGTGATATTTGGAAGCCCATAGAGGGCTATGGTGAAAAAGGAAATATCTTTAGTTAAAAACTGAAAAGAAGCTTTCTGAGAAACTGCCGTGTGTTGGTGTAATACATCTCACCGAGTTACACCTTTCCCCTCAAGAAGCCTTTCACTAAGACTGTTCTTGTGGAATTTGCAATGTGATATTTGGAAGCCCATAGAGGCCTATGGTGAAAAAGGAAACATCCTAAGATAAAAATTGAAAAGAAGCTTTCTGAGAAACGGCTTTAGGTTCTCGTAATTCATCTCACAGAGTTAGAGCTTTCCTCTCAAGAATTCGTTCACTAAGACAGCTCTTGTGAAATTTGCAAAGTGATATTTGGAAACCCATAGGAGGCTACGGTGAAAAAGACAAAGTCTTCCGTTAAAAACTGGAAAGAAGCTTTCTGAGAAACTGCCATGTGTTCTGTTAATACACCTCACGGAGTTACAGCTTTGCCCTCAAGAAGCCTTTCGCTAAGACTGCTCTTGTGGGATTTGCAAAGTGATATTTGGAAGCCCATAGAGGGCTACGGTGAAAAAGGAAATATCTTCAGTTAAACTGTGGATAGAAACATTCTGAGAAACTGCTTTCTGTTCTGTTAATTCATCTCACAGAATTACAGCCTTCCCCTCAAGAAGTCTTTCGCTAAGAGTGTTTTTGTGGGATTTGCAAAGTGGTATTTGGATGACCCTATAGGGCTATGCTGAAAAAGGAAATTTCTTAAGTTAAAAACTGGAAAGAAGCTTTCTAAGAAGCTGCTTTGTGTTCTGTTAATTCATCTCACAGAATTACAGCTTTCTCCTCAAGAAGCCTTTCGCTAAGACTCTTCTTGTGGAATTTGCAAAGTGATATTTGGAGGCCCATAGAGGGCTGTGGTGAAAACGGAAATATCTTCCGTTAAAAACTGAAAAGAAGATTTCTGAGAAACTGCTTTGTGTTCTGTTAATTCACCTCACTGAGTTACAACTTTTCCCTCCAGAAGCCCTCCACCAAGACACTTCTTGTGGAATTTGCAAAGTGAGATTTGGAGGCCCTTAAAGGGCTACGGTGAAAAAGGAAATTACCTCAGATAAAAACTGAAAGGAAGCTTTCTGAGAAACTGCCTTGTGTTCTGTTAATTCATTTCACAGATTTACAGCTTTCCCCTGAAGAAGCCTTTCGCTAAGACTGTTCTTTTGCGATTTGCAAAGTGATATTTGGAATCCCATAGAGTGCTATGGTGCAAAAGGAAATTTCTTCAGTTAAAAATAGGAAAGAACGTTTCTGAGAAACTGTGTTGTGTTCTGTTAATTCGTCTCACAGAGTTACAGCATTCAGCTCCAGAATCCTTTCCCTAAGACTATTCTTGTGGAATTTGCAAAGTGATATTGGGAAACCCTAGAGGGCTATGGTTAAAAAGGAAATATCTTCAGTTAAAAACTGGAAAGAAGCTTTCTGAGAAACTGCTTTCTGTTCTGTTAATTTATCTCACAGAGTTACAGCTTTCCCCTCCAAAAGCCCTTCCTTAAGACAGTTCTTGTGGAATTTGAAAAGTGATATTTGGAAGCCCATAGAGGGCTATGGTGAAAAAGTAAATATCTTTCGCTAAAAACCGAAAAGAAGCTCTCTGAGAAACTGCTTTGTGTTCTGTTAGTTCATCTCACAGAGTTTCAGCTTTCTCCTCAAGAAGCCGTTCAGTAAGACTGTTCTTGTGAAATTTGCAAAGTGATATTTGGAAACCCATAGAGGGCTATCGTGAAAAAGGAAAGGTCTTCCGTTAAAAACTGGAAAGAAGCTTTCTGAGAAACTGCTTTCTGTTCTGTTAATTCATCTCACAGAATTACAGCTTCCCCCTCAAGAAGCCTTTCGCTTTGTGTTCTCTTAATTCATCTCACAGAGCTAAAACCTTCCCCTCCAGAAGCCCTCCGCAAAGACTGTTCTTCTGGAAATTGCAAAGTGATATTTGGAAGCCCATAGAGGGCTATGGTGAAAAAGCAAATTACCTAAGAAAAAAACTGTAAAGAAGATTTCTCGGAAAATGCTTTGTGTTCTGTTAATTCATCTGACAGAGTTACAGCTTTCTTCTCAAAAATCCCTTCCGTTAAAAACTGGAAAGAAGCTTTCTGAGAAACTACTTTGTGTTCTGTTTATTCATCTCACAGAATTACAACTTTTCCCTCAAGAAGCCTTACGCTAAGGCAGTTGTTGTGGAATTTGCAAAGTGATATTTGGAAGCCCATTCAGGGTTATGGTGAAAAAGGAAATATCTTCAGTTAAAAACTGGAGAGAAGCTTTCTGAGAAACTGATTTGTGTTCTGTAAATTCATCTCAAAGAGTTACAGCTTTCCCCTCAAGAAGCCTTTCACTAAGACTGTTCTTGTGGAATTTGCAAAGTGATATTTGGAAGCCCATAGATGGCTAAGGTGAAAATGGAAATATCCTAAGATGAAAACCGAAAAGAAGCTTTCTGAAAAGTTCTTAGTGTTCTGTTAGTTCATCTCACAGAGTTACAGCTTTCCCTTCAAGAAGTCGTTCACTAAGACTGTTCTTGTGAAATTTGAAAAGTGAACTTTGGATGCCGTTAGAGGGCTATGGTGTAAAAGGAAATATCTTCCGTTAAAATCTGGAAAGAAGCTTTCTGAGAAACTGCCGTGTGTTCTGTTAATACATCTCACCAAGTTACAGCTTTCCCCAAAAGAAGTCTTTGGCTTAGACTGTTCTTATGGGATTTGCAAAGTGATATTTGGAAGCCCATAGAGGGCTATGGTTAAAAAGAAAATATCTTCAATGAAAAACCGGAAAGAAGCTCTCTGAGAAACTGCTTTGTGTTCTGTTAATTCATCTCACAGGGTTACAGCTTTTCCCTCAAGAAGCCTTTCACTAAGTCTGTTATTGTGAAATTTGCAAAGAGACATTTGTAAGCCCATAGAGGGCTATGCTGGAAAACGAAATATCTTCAGTTAAAATCAGGAAGGAAGCTTTCTGAGAAACTGCTTTGTGTTCTGTTAATTCATGTCACAGAATTACAGCTTTCCCCTCAAGAAGCCTTTCGCTAAGACTGTTCTTGCGAAATTTGCAAAGTGATATTTGGAAGCCTATAGAGGGCTACGGTGAGAAAGGAAATATCCTAAGATAAAAACTGAAAAGAAGCTTTCACAGAAACTGCTTAGTGTTCTGTTAATTCACCTTACAGAGTAACAGCTTTACCCTCAAGAAGCCTTTAGCTAAGAATGTTCTTGTGGATTTTGCAAAGTGAAATTTGAAGCCCAAAGAGGGGTACGGTGAAAAAGCAATATCTTCCGTTAATCCGAAAAGAAGCTTTCTGAGAAACTGCTCTGTGTTCTGTTAATTCATCTCACAGATTTACATCTTTCCCTTCAAGAAGCCTTTCGCTAAGGCTGTTCTTGTGGAATTGGCAAAGGGATATTTGGAAGCCCATAGAGGGCTAAGGTGAAAAAGGAAATATCTTCCGTTCAAAACTGGAAAGAAGCTTTCTGAGAAACTGCTCTGTGTTCTGTTAATTCGTCTCACAGAGTTACATCTTTCCCTTCAAGAAGCCTTTCGCTGAGGCTGTTTTTGTAGAATTGGCAAAGGGATATTTGGAAGCCCATAGAGGGCTATGGTGAAAAAGGAAATATCTTCCGTTAAAAACTGGAAAGAAGATTTCTGAGAAACTGCTTTGTGTCCTGTTAAGTCGTCTCACAGAGTTACAGCTTTCCCCTCCAGAAGCCCTTCGCTAAGACTGTTCTTGTTTAATTTGCAAAGTGATATTTGGAAGCCCATAGACGGCTATGGTGAAAAAGGAAATTGCCTAAGATAAAAACTGAAAAGAACCTTTCTGAGAAACTGCTTAGTATTCTGTTAATTCATCTCACAGAGTTACAGCTTTTTCCTCAAGAAGCCTTTCGCTAAGACTCTTCTTGTGAAATTTGCAAAGTGATATTTAGAAGAACATAGGGGGCTATGGGGAAAAATGAAATATCTTCAGTTAAAAACCGGAAAGAAACTTTCTGTGAAACTGCTTTGTGTTCTGCTAATTCATCTCACAGAGTAACAGCTTTACCCTGAAGAAGCCTTTCACTAAGACTTTTCTTT
Source organism: Chlorocebus sabaeus (assembly GCF_047675955.1). Classification (NCBI taxonomy): domain Eukaryota; kingdom Metazoa; phylum Chordata; class Mammalia; order Primates; family Cercopithecidae; genus Chlorocebus; species Chlorocebus sabaeus. The sequence continues at coordinate 449,840 of NW_027327335.1, forward strand.
TTGAATTTGCAAAGTGAAATTTGGAAGCCCATAGTGGGCAATGGTGAAAAACGCCATATCTTCCATTAAAAACCGTAAAGAAGCTTTCTGAGAAAGTGCTTTGTGTTCTGTTAGTTCATCTCACAGTGTTACAGCTATCCCCTCAAGAAGCCGTTCACTAAGACTATTCTTGTGAAATTTGCAAAGTGATATTTGCAAACCAATGTTGGGCTACGGAGAAAAAGGAAATATCTTCAGTTAAAAACTGGAAAGAAGCTCTCTGAGATACTGCCGTGTGATCTGTTAATACATCTCACCAAATTACAGCTTTCCCCTCAAGAAGCCTTTCGCTAAGACTGTTCTAGTGGAATTTTCAAATTGATATTTGGAAGCCCCTAGAGGGCTATGGTGAAAAAGGAAATATCTTCCGTTAAAAAGTGGAAAGAAGCTTTCTGAGAAACTGCTGTGTGTTCTGTTAAAACACCTCACCGAGTTTCAGCTCTCCCCTCAAGAAGCCTTTCGCTAAGACTGTTCTTGTGGGATTTGCAGAGAGATATTTGGAAACCCATAGAGGGCTATGGTGAATAAGGAAATATCTTCAGTTAAAAACTGGAAAGAAGGTTTCTGAGATACTGCTTTGTGTTCTGTTAATTCATCTCACAGAGTTACAGCTTTCCCCTCCATAAGCCGTTCCCTAAGGCTGTTCTTGTGGAATTTTCAAAGTGATATTTGGAAGCCCATAGAGCGCTATGGTGAAAAAGGAAATATCTTCCGTTAAAAACTGGAAAGGAGCTTTCTGAGAAACTGCCGTGTGTTCGTGTAATACATCTCACCGAGTTACAACTTTCTCCTCAAGAAGCCTTTCACTGGGACTGTTCTTGTGGGATTTGCAAAGAGATATTTGGAAGCCCATAGAGGGCTACGGTGAAAAAGGAAATATCTTCCGTTAAAAACTTGAAAGAAGCTTTCTGAGAAACTGATTTGTGTTCTGCTAATTCATCTTACAGTGTTACAGCTTTCCCTTCCAGAAGCCTTTTGCTAAGACTGTTCTTGTGGGATTTGCGAAGTGATATTTGGAAGCCCATAGAGGGCTATGGTGAAAAAGAAAATATCTTCAGTTAAAAACTGGAAAGAGGCTTTCTGAGAAACTGCTTAGTGTTCTGTTAATTCATCTCAGAGAGTTAGAGCTGTCTCCTCAAGAAGCCCTTCGCTAAGACTGTTCTTGTGGAATTTGCAAAGTGATATTTTGAAGCCCATATGGGGCTACGGTGTAAAAGGAAATATCTTCCGTTAAAAACTGGAAAGAAGATTTCTGAGAAACTGTTTTGTGTTCTGTTAATTCATCTCACAGAGTTACAGCTTTTCCGTCAAGAAGACTTTCGCTAAGACTGTTCTTGTGGAAATTGTGAAGTGATATTTGGAAGCCCATAGAGGGCTGTGGTGAAAATGGAAATATCCTAAGATAAAAACCAAAAAGAAGCTTTGTGAGAAACTGCTTTGTGTTTTGTTAGTTCATCTCATAGAGTTACACCTTTCCCCTCAAGAATCCGTTCACTAAGACTGTTCTTGTGAATATTGCAAAAAGATATTTGGAAGCCCATAGAGGACTATGGTGAAATAGGAAATATCTTCCGTTAAAAACTGGAAAGAACCATTCTGAGAAATTACCGTGTGTTGTGTTAATACATCTCACCGACTTACAGGATTCCCCTCAAGAAGCCTTTCGCTAAGACTGTTCTTGTGATATTTGCAAACTGATATTTGGAAGCCCATTGAGGGCTATGGTGAAAAAGGAAATATCTTCAGTTAAAACTGGAAAGAATCTTTCTGAGAAACTGCTTTGTGTTCTGTTAAGTCATCTGAAAGAGTTACAGTTTCCCTGAAGAAGTCTTTCGCTAAGACTGTTCTTGTGGAATTTGCAATGTGATAATTGGAAGCCCGTAGAGGGCTATGGTGAAAAAGGAAATATCTTCCATTAAAAACCGAAAAGAAGCTCTCTGAGAAACTGCTTTGTGATCTGTTAGTTCGTCTCACAGAGTTACAGCTTTCCCCTCAAGAAGCCGTTCACTAAGACTGTTCTTGTGAAATTTGCAAAGTGATATTTGGAACCCCATAGAGGGCTTTGTTGAAAAAGGAAATATCTTCCGTTAAAAACTGGAAAGAGACTTTATCAGAAACTGCCGTGTGTTCTGAGAATACTTCTCACCAAATTACAGCTTTCCCCTCAAGAAGCCTTTCGCTAAGACTGTTCTATTGGAATTTTCAAAGTGATATTTGGAAGCCCCTACAGGGCTATGGTGAAAAAGGAAATATCTTCCGTTAAAAAGTGGAAAGAAAGGCCGGGCGCGGTGGCTCAAGCCTGTAATCCCAGCACTTTGGGAGGCCGAGACGGGCGGATCACGAGGTCAGAAGATCGAGACCATCCTGGCTAACACGGTGAAACCCCGTCTCTACTAAAACTACAAAAAAACTAGCCGGGCGAGGTGGCGGGCGCCTGTAGTCCCAGTTACTCGGGAGGCTGAGGCAGGAGAATGGCATGAACCTGGGAGGCGGAGCTTGCAGTGAGCTGAGATCCGGCCACTGCACTCCAGCCTGGGCGACAGAGCGAGACTCCATCTCAAAAAAAAAAAAAAAAAAAAAAAAAAAAAAAAAAAAAAGTGGAAAGAAACTTTCTAAGAAACTGCCGTGTGTTCTGTTAATACACCTCACCGAGTTACAGCTTTCCCCTCAAGAAGCCTTTCGCTAAGACTGTTCTTGTGGGATTTGCAGATAGATATTTGGAAGCCCATAGGGGACTATGGTGAATAAGGAAATATCTTCAGTTAAAAACTGGAAAGAAGGTTTCTGAGATACTGCTTTGTGTTCTGTAAATTCATCTCACAGCGTTACAGCTTTCTCCTCCAGAAGCCTTTCCCTAAGACTGTTCTTGTGGAATTTGCAAACTGATATTTGGAAACCCATAGAGCGCTATGGTGAAAAAGGAAATATCTTCCGTTTAAAACTGGAAAGAATCTTTCTGAGAAACTCCTTTGTGTTCTGTTATTTCATCTCACATGGTTACAGCTTTCCCTTCCAGAAGCCTTTCGCTAAGACTGTTCCTGTGGGATTTGCAAAGTGATATTTGGAAGCCGGTAGAGGGTTATGGTGAAAAAGGAAATATCTTCAGTTAAAACCTGGAAAGAGGCTTTCTGAGAAACTGCTTTGTGTTCTGTTAATTCATCTCTGAGAGTTACAGCTCCCTCCTAAAGAAGCCCTTCGCTATGACTGTTCTTGTGGAATTTGCAAAGTGATATTTTGAAGCCCCTAGGGCCTATGGTGTAAAAGGAAATATCTTCCGTTAAAAACTGGAAAGAAGATTTCTTAGAAACTGCTTTGTGTTCTGTTAATTCATCTCACAGAGATAGAGCTTTCTCCTCCACAAGCCTTCCGCTAAGACTGTTCTTGTGGAATTTGCAAAGTGATATTTGTAAGCCCGTAGAAGGCTATGGTGAAAATGGAAATATCCTAAGATAAAAACCCAAAAGAAGCTTTCTGAGAAACTGCTTTGTGTTCTGTTAGTTCATCTCACTGAGTTACAGCTTTACCCTCAAGAATCTGTTCAGTAAGGCTGTTCTTGTGAAATTTGCAATGTGACATTTGGAAGCCCATAGAGGGCTATGGTGAAAAACAAAATATCTTCCGTTAAAAACTGGAAAGAAGCATTCTGAGAAATTACCGTGTGTTGTGTTAAAACATCTCACTGACTTACAGCTTTCCCCTCAACAAGCTTTTCGCTAAGACGGTTCTTGTGAAATTTGCAAAGTGATATTTGGAGGCCCATAGAGGGCTACGGTGAAAAAGTAAATATCTACCGTTAAAAACTTGAAAGATGCTTTCTGAGAAACTGCCGTGTGTTCGTGTAAGACATCTCACCGCGTTACAGCTTTGCGCTCAAGAAACCTTTCGCTAAGACTGTTCTTGTGGGATTTGCAAAGTGATATTTGGAAGCCCATAGAGGGCTATGGTGAAAATGGAAATAGCCTAAGATAAAAACTGAAAAGAAGCTTTCTGTGAAAATGCTGTGTGTTTTGTTAGATCACCTCACAGAATTACAGCCTTCCCCTCAATAATCCGTTCACTAAGACTGTTCTTGTGAAATTTGCAAAGTGATATTTGGAAGCCCATAGAGGGCTAAGGTAAAAAAGGAAATATCTTGCGTTAAAAACTGGAAAGAAGATTTCTGAGAAACTGCTTTGTGTTCTGTAAATTCATCTCACAGTGTTAGAGCTTTCCCCTCAAGAAGCCTTTCGCTAAGACTGTTCTTGTGGAATTTGCAAAGTGAAATTGGAAGCCCCTAGAGGGCTATGATGAAAAAGGAAATATCCTAAGATAAATACTGAAAAGAAGCTTTCTGAAAAACTGCTTTGTGTTCTGTTAATTCATCTCACAGAGTTTAGCATTCCCCTGAGGAAGCCGTTCACTGAGACTTTTCTTGTGGAATTTGCAAAGTGATATTTGGAAGCTCCTGGAGGGCTTTGGTGAAAAAGGAAATAGCCTAAGAAAAAAACTGAAAAGATGTTTTCTGAGAAACTGATTTGTGTTCTGTTAATTCAACTCACAGAATTACAGCTTTCCCCGTAAGAAGCCTTTCGCTAAAGTTGTTGTTGTGGAATTTGCAAAGTGATATTTGGAATCCCTAGAGGGCTATGGTGAAAAAGGAAATATCTTCAGTTAAAATCTGAAAGTAAGCTTTCTGAGATACTGCTTTGTGTTCTGTTAATTCATCTCAAAGAGTTACATCTTTTCCCTCAATAAGCCTTTCGCTTAGACTGTTCTTATGGAATTTGCAAAGTGATATTTGGAAGCCCTTAGAGGGCTATGGTGAAAAAGGAAATATTTTCCGTTAAAAACTGGAAAGAAGCTTTCTGTGAAACTGCTTTGTGTTCTGTTAATTCATCTCACAGAGTTACAGTTTTCCCTTCAAGAAGCCTTTCGCTACGGCTGTTCTTGTGAAATTTGAAAGTGATATTTGGAAGCCCATAGAGGGTAAGGTGAAAAAGGAAATATCTTCAGTTAAAAACTGGAAAGAAGTTTTCTCAGAAACTGCTTTGTCTTCTCTTAATTCATCTCACAGAATTACAGTTTTCCCTTCAAGAAGACTTTCGCTAAGGCTGTCTTGTGGAATCTGGAAAGTGATATTTGTAAGCCCATAGAGAGCTGTGCGAAAAAGGAAGAATCTTACGCGATAAACTGGAAAGAAGCTTTCTGAGAACCTGCTTTGTGTTCTGTTAATTCTTCTCACAGCGTTACAGCTTTCCCCTCAAGAAGCCTTTTGCTAAGACTGTTTTTGTGGAATTTGCAAAGTGATATTTGCAAGCTCACAGCAGGCTATAGTGAAAAAGGAAATATCCTAAGATAAAAAATGAAAGGAAGCATTCTGAGAAACTGCTTTGTGATTTGTTAATTCATCTCACAGTGTTACAGCTTTCCCTTCAAGAAGCCTTTCGCAAAGGCTCTTCTTGTGGAATTGGCAAAGTGATATTTGGAAGCCAATAGAGGGCTATGGTGAAAAAGGAAATATCTTCAGTTAAAAACTGGAAAGAAGCTTTCTGAGAAACTGCTTTCTGTTCTGTTAATTCATCTCACAGAGTTACAGCTTTCCCCTCAAGAAGCCTTTCGCTAAGACTGTTCTTGTGGAATTTGCAAGGTGATATTTTAAAGCCCACAGAGGGCTACAGTGAAAAAGGAAATATCTTCCGTTAAAAACTGGAAAGAAGCTTTCTGAGCAACTGCTTTGTGTTCTGTTAATTCATCTCACAGTGTTACAGCTTTCCCCTCGAGAAGCCTTTCGTTAAGACTGTTCTTGTGGAATATGGAAAGTGATATTTGGAAGGCCATAGAGGGATATGGTGAGAAAGGAAATATCTTCCATTAAAAACTGGAAAGAAGCGTTCTGAGAAACTGCTTTGTGTTCTGTTAATTCATCTCACAGAGTTACAGCTTTCCCTTCAAGAAGTCTTTCGCTAAGGCTGTTCTTGTGGAATTTCGAAAGTGTTATTTGGAAGACCATAGAGGGCTATGGTGAAAAAGGAAATATCTTCAGTTAAAAACTGTAAAGAAGCTTTCGGACAAACTGCTTTGTGTTCTCTTAATTCACCTCAGAGAGTTACTGCTTTCCCCTCAAGAAGCCTTTCGCTAAGACTGTTCTTGTGGAATATGGAAACTGATATTTGGATGCCCTTAGAGGGCTATGGTGAAAAATGAAATATCTTCCGTTAAAAACTGGAAAGAAGCTTTCTGAGAAACTGCTTTGTGTTCTGTTAATTTATTTCACAGCATTACAGCATTCCCCTCAAGAAGCCTTTAGCTAAGACTGTTCTTGTGGAATTTGGAAAGTGGTATTTGAAAGCCCATAGAGGGCTATGGTGAAAAAGGGAATATGTTCTGTTAAAAACTGTAAAGAAGCTTTCTGAGAAACTGCTTCGTGTTCTGTTAATTTATCTCACAGAGTTACAGCTTTCCCTTCAAGAAGCTTTTTGCTGAGGCTGTTCTTGTGGAATTTGGAAAGTGATATTTGGAAGCCCAATGAGGGCTAATGTGAAAAAGTGAATATCTTCCCTTAAAAACTGGAAAGAAGCTTTCTGAGAAACTGCTTTGTGTTCTGGTGATTCTTCTCACAGAATTACAGCTTTCCCCTCAAGAAGCCTTTTGTTAAGACTGCTCTTCTGGAATTTGCAAAATGATATTTGGAAGCCCTTAGTGGTCTATGGTGAAAAAGGAAATATCCTAAGATAAAAACTGAAAAGAAGCATTCTGAGAAACTGCTTTGTGTTCTGTTGATTCATCTCACAGAGTTACAGCTTCCCCCTCAAGAATCTTTCTCTAAGACTGTTCTTGTGGAATTTGCAAAGTGATTTTTGGAATCCCTTAGAGGGCTATGGAGAAAAAGGAAATATCCTAAGATAAAAACTGAAAAGAAGCTTTCTGACAAGCTGTTCAGTGTTCTGTTAATTCATTTCAAAGTGATACAGCTCTCCCCTCAAGAAGACTTTCGCTAAGACTGTTGTTGTGGAATGTGTAAAGTGATATTTGGAATTCCATAGAGGGCTATGGTGAACAAGGAAATATTTTCCATTAAAAACTGAAAAGAAGCGTTCTGAGAAACAGTTTATATTCTGTTTATTCATCTCACATAGTTACAGCATTCCCCTCAAGTTGTCTTTTGCTAAGACTGTTCTTGTGAAATTTGCAAAGTGATATTTGGAAGTCCATACAGGGCTATGGTGAAAAAGGAAATATCTTCCATTAAAAACTGGAAAGAAATTTCTGAGAAACTGCTTTTTGTTCTGTTTATTCTTCTCGCAGAGTTACAGATTTCCCCTCAAGAAGCCTTTCGCTAAGACTGTTCTTGTTGTATTTGCAGAGTGATATTTGGAAGCCCTTAGATGGCTATGGTGAAAAAGGAAATATCCTAAGGTAAAAACTGAAAAGAAGATTTCTGAGAAACTGCTTCGTGTCCGTAAATTCATCTCACAGAGTTACAGCTTTCCCCTCAAGAAGCCTTTCGCTAAGACGGTTCTTGTGGAATTTACAAAGTGATATTTGGAAGCCCAGAGAGGGCTATGGCGAAAAATAAATATCTTCCGTTAAAAACTGGAAAGAAGCGTTCTGAGAAACTGCTTTCTCTTCTGTTAATTCATCTCACAGAGTTACAGCTTTCCCCTCAAGAAGCCTTTCGCTAAGACGGTTCTTGAGGAATTTGCAAAGTGATCATTGGAAGCCCATAGAGGGCCTTTCCCTTCAAGACGCCTTTCGGTAAATCTGTTCTTGTGGAATTTGCAAAGTGATATTTGGAAGCCCATAGAGGGCTATGGTGAAAAAGTAAATATCTTCCTTTAAACACTGGAAAGAATCTGTCTGAGAAACTGCTTTGTGTTCTGTTAATTCATCTCACAGAGTTACAGCTTTCCCCACAAGAAGCCTTTCCATAAGACTGTTCTTGGGGAATTTCAAAAGTGATATTGGGAATCCCATAGAGGGCTATGGTGAAAAAGGAAATATCTTCCGTTAAAACCTTGAAAGAAGCTTTCTGAGAAACTGCTTTCTGTTCTGTTACTTCATCTCACAGAGTTACAGCTTTTCCCTCAAGAAGCCTTTCGCTAAGACTGTTCTTGTGGAATTTGCAAAGTGATATTTGGAATCCCATGTAGGGCTATGGTGAATAGGAAATATCTTGCGTTAAAAACTGGAAAGAAGCCTTCTGAAAAATTGTTTTGTGTTCTGTTAATTCATCTCACAGAGTTACAGCTTTCCCTTCATAAAGCCTTTCGCTAAGGCTGTTCTTGTGGAATTTGCAAAGTGATAGTTGGAAGCCCATAGAGGGCTATTGTGAAAAAGGAAATTTCTTCCGTTAAAAACTGGAAAGAAGCTGTCTGAGAAACTGCTTTGTGTTCTGTTAATTCTTCTCACTGTGTTACAGCTACCCCCTCAAGAAACCTTTTCCTAAGACTGCTCTTGTGTAATTTGCAAAGTGATATTTGGAAGCCCCTAGACGGCTATGGTGAAAAAGGAAATATCCTAAGAAAAAATCTGGAAAGAAATTTTCTGAGAAACTGCTTTGTGTTCTGTTAATTCATCTCACAAAGTTTCAGCTTTCCCCTCAAGTAACCCTTCACGAACAGTGTTCTTGTGGAATTTGCGAAGTGATATTTGGAAGTCCATAGAGGGCTATTGTGAAAAAAGAAATATCTTAAGATAAAAACTGAAAAGAAGCTTTTTTGAGAGACTGCTTTGTGTTGGGTTAATACATCTCACAGAGTTACAGCTTTGCCCTCCAGAAGCCTTTCGCTAAAACTGTTCTTGTGGAATTTGCAAAGTGTTGTTTGGAGGCCCATAGAGGGCTCTGGTGACAAAGGAAATATCCTAAGATAAAAACTGAAAAGAAGCTTTCTGAGAAACATCTTCGTGTTCTGTTAATTCATCTCACAGTGTTACAGCTTCATCTGAAGAAGCCTTTCGCTAAGACTGTACAAATGGACTTTAAAATTTGATATTTGGAAGCCCAATGAGGGCTAAGGTGAAAAAGGAAATATCCTAAGATAAAAACCGAAAACAAGCTTTCAGAGAAACGGCTTTTGTTCTGTTAATTCATATCAGAGAGTTACACCTTTCCCCTCATGAAGCCTTTCCCTAAGACTGTTGTTGTGGAATTTGCAGAGTGATATTTCAAAGCCCACAGAGGCCTATGGTGAAAAAGGTAATATCTTCCGTTAAAAACTGGAAAGAAGCTTTCTGAGAAACTGCTTTGTGTTCTGTTAATTCATCTCACAGTGTTACAGCTTTCCCCTCAAGAAGCCTTTCGCTAAGACTGTTCTTGTGGAATTGGCAAAGTGATATTTGAAAGCCCATAGAGGGCTATGGTGAAAAAGGAAATATGTTCTGTTAAAAACTGTAAAGAACATTTCTGAGAAACTGCTTCATGTTCTGTTAATTTATCTCACAGAGTTACAGCTTTCCCTTCAAGAAGCTTTTTGCTAAGGCTGTTCTTGTGGAATTTGGAAAGTGATATTTGGAAGCCCAATGAGGGCTAATGTGAAAAAGTGAATATATTTCCTTAAAAACTGGAAAGAAGCTTTCTGAGAAACTGCTTTGTGTTCTGGTGTTTCTTCTCACAGAATTACAGCTTTCCCCTCAAGAAGCCTTTTGTTAAGACTGTTCTTGAGAATTTGCAAAGTGATATTTGGAAGCCCTTAGTGGTCTATGGTGAAAAAGGAAATATCCTAAGATAAAAACTGAAAAGAAGCATTCTGAGAAACTGCTTTGTGTTCTGTTGATTCATCTCACAGAGTTACAGCTTCCCCCTCAAGAATATTTCTCTAAGACTGTTCTTGTGGAATTTGCAAAGTGATATTTGGAATCCCTTAGAGGGCTATGGAGAAAAAGTAAATATCCTAAGATAAGAACTGAAAAGAAGCTTTCTGAGAAGCTGTTTAGTGTTCTGTTAATTCATTTCAAAGTGTCACAGATTTCCCCTCATGAGGCCGTTCACTAAGACTGTTCCTCTGAAATTTGGAAAGTGATATTTAGAATCTCATAGAGGGCAATGGTGAAAAAGGAAATATTTTCCGATAAAAACTCTAAAGAAGCTTTCTGATAAACTGCTTTGTGTTCTGTTAGTTCATCTCACAGAGTTACAGCTTTCCCTTCAAGAAGCAGTTCACTGAGACTATTCTTGTGAAATTTGCAAAGTGATACTAGAAAACTCCTAGAGGGCTATGGTGAAAAAGGAAATATCTTCCGTAAAAAACTGGAAAGAAGCTTTTTGAGAAACTGCCGTGTGTTCTGTTAAAGCATCTCACCGAGTTACAGCTTTCCCTGAAGAAGGCTTTCGCTAAGACTGTTCTTGTGGGATTTGCAAAGTGATATTTGGAAGTCCCTAGAGGGCTATGGTGAAAAAGGAAATATCTTTCGTTATAAACTGGAAAGAAGATATCTGAGAAACTGCTTTGTGTTCTGTTAATTCATCTCACAGAGTTACAGTTTTCCCCTCCATAAGTCTTTCGCTTCCACTGTTCTTGTGGAATTTGCATAGTGATATTTGGAATCCCATAGAGGGCTATGGTGAAAATGGAAATAACTTCAGTTAAAAAATGAAAAGAAGCTTTCCGAGAAACTGCTTTGTGTTCTGTTAATTCATTTCAAAGAGTTACAGCTTTCCCCTCAAGAAGCCTTCCGCTAAGACTGTTTTTGAGGAATTTCCAAAGTGATATGTGGAAGCCCATAGAGGGCGATGGTGAAAATGGAAATATCGTAAGATACTTACCAAAAAGAAGCTGTCTGAAAAACTGCTTTGTGTTCTGTTAGTTCATCTCACAGAGCTACAGCTTTTCCCTCAAGAAGCCGTTCACTAAGACTGTTTTGTGAAACTTGCAAAGTGATATTTGGAAGCCCTTAGAGGGCTAAGGTGAAAAAGGAAATATCTTCCGTTAAAAACTGGAAAGAACCATTCTGAGAAAATGCGGTGTGTTCTGTTAGTACATATCACCGAGCTACAGCTTTCCCCTCAGGAAGCCGTTCACTAAGACTGTTCTTGTGGAATTGCAAAGTGATATTTGGAGGCACATAGAGGGCAATGGTGAAAAAGGAAACATCCTAAGATAAAAACTGAAAAGAAGCTTTCTGAGAAACTGCTTTGTGTTCTGTTAATTCAACTCACAGTTACTCTTTTACCTCAAGAAGCCTTTCGCTAAGACTGTTCTTGTGGAATTTGCAAAGTGATATTTGGAAGCCCATAGAGGTCTATGGTGAAAAAGGAAATATCCTCAGTTAAAAACTGGAAAGAAGCTTTCTGAGAAACTCCTTTGTGTTCAGTTAGTTCCTCTCACAGAGTTACAGCTTTCCCCTCAAGAAGACTTTCGCTAAGACTGTTCATGTGGAATTTTCAAAGTGATAATTGGAATCCCATAGAGGGCTATGGTGAAAAAGGAAATATCCTAAGGTAAAAACTGAAAAGTAGGTTTCTGAGAAAATGTTTTGTGTTCTGTTAATTCATCTTACAGAGTTACAGCTTTACCCTCAAGAAGCCTTTCGCTAAGACTTTTCTTCTGGAATTTGCAAAGTGATATTTGGAAACCCTATAGCCCTGTGGTGAAAATGGAAATATCCTAAGATAAAAAACGAAAAGAAGGTTTCTGAGAAACTGCTTTGAATTATTTTAATTCATCTTACAGATTTACAGCTTTTATCTACAGAATCCTTTCGCTAAGACTGTTCTTGTGGAATTTGCAAAATGTTTTTGGAAGCCCATAGAGGGCTATGCTGAAAAGGGAAATATCCTAAGATAAAAACTGAAAAGAAGCTTTCTGAGAAACTGCTTTGTGTTCTGTTAATTCATCTCAGAGAGTTACAGCTTTCCCCTCAAGAAGTCTTTCACAAAGACTGTTCTTGTGTAATTTGCAAAGTGATATTTGGATGACCATAGAGGGCTATGTTGAAAAAGGAAATATAGTAAGATAAAATCCGAAAAGAAGCTTTCTGAGAAACTGCTTTGTGTTCTGTTAATTCATCTCAAAGTGTCAGAGATTTCCCCTCATGAGGCCGTTCACTAAGACTGTTCTTCTGAAATTTGGAAAGTGATATTTAGAATCTCATAGAGCGCAATGGTGAAAAAGGACATATTTTCCGATAAAAACTGTTAAGAAGCTTTCTGATAAACTGCTTTGTGTTCTGTTAGTTCATCTCACAGAGTTACAGCTTTCCCTTCAAGAAGCAGTTCACTGAGACTATTCTTGTGAAATTTGCAAAGTGATATTAGAAAACTCCTAGAGGGCTATGGTGAAAAAGGAAATATCTTCCGTTAAAAACTGGAAAGAAGCTTTTTGAGAAACTGCCGTGTGTTCTGTTAAAGCATCTCACCGAGTTACAGCTTTCCCCTCAAGAAGGCTTTCGCTAAGACTGTTCTTGTGGGATTTGCAAAGTGATATTTGGAAGTCCCTAGAGGGCTATGGTGAAAAAGGAAATATCTTTCGTTAAAAACTGGAAAGAAGATATCTGAGAAACTGCTTTGTGTTCTGTTAATTCATCTCACAGAGTTACAGTTTTCCCCTCCAGAAGTCTTTCGCTTCCACTGTTCTTGTGGAATTTGCATAGTGATATTTGGAATCCCATAGAGGGCTATGGTGAAAATGGAAATAACTTCAGTTAAAAAATGAAAAGAAGCTTTCCGAGAAACTGCTTTGTGTTCTGTTAATTCATCTCAAAGAGTTACAGCTTTCCCCTCAAGAAGCCTTCCGCTAAGACTGTTTTTGAGGAATTTCCAAAGTGATATGTGGAAGCCCATAGAGGGCTATGGTGAAAATGGAAATATCGTAAGATACTTACCGAAAAGAAGCTGTCTGAAAAACTGCTTTGTGTTCTGTTAGATCATCTCACAGAGCTACAGCTTTTCCCTCAAGAAGCCGTTCACTAAGACTGTTTTGTGAAATTTGCAAAGTGATATTTGGAAGCCCATAGAGGGCTAAGGTGAAAAAGGAAATATCTTCCGTTAAAAACTGGAAAGAACCATTCTGAGAAAATGCGGTGTGTTCTGTTAGTACATATCACCGAGCTACAGCTTTCCCCTCAGGAAGCCGTTCACTAAGACTGGTCTTGTGGAATTGCAAAGTGATATTTGGAGGCACATAGAGGGCAATGGTGAAAAAGGAAACATCCTAAGATAAAAACTGAAAAGAAGCTTTCTGAGAAACTGCTTTGTGTTCTGTTAATTCAACTCACAGTTACTCTTTTACCTCAGGAAGCCTTTCGCTAAGGCTGTTGTTGTGGAATTTACAAAGTGATATTTTGAAGCCCATAGAGGGCTATGGTGAAAAAGGAAATACCTTCAGTTAAAAACTGAAAAGAAGCTTTCTGAGAAACTGCTTTGTGTTCTGTTAATTCATCTCAAAGAGTTACTGCTTTTGCCTCAAGAATCCTTTCGCTAAGACTGTTTTTGTGGAATTTCCAAAGTGATATTTCGATACCCATAGTAGGCTATGGTGAAAATGGAAATATCCTAAGATAAAAACCGAAAAGAAGCTGTATGGAAAGCTGCTTTGTGTTTTGTTAGTTCACTCACAGAGTTACAGCTTTCCCCTCAAGGAGCCGTTAACTAAGACTGTTTTGTGAAATTTGCAAAGTGATATTTGGAAGCCCATAGAGGGCAAAGGTGAAAAAGGAAATATCTTCCGTTAAAAACTGGAAAGAACCATTCTGAGAAAATGCGGTGTGTTCTGTTAGTACATATCACCGAGGTACAGCTTTCCTCTCAAGAAGCCTTTCGCTAAGACTGTTCTTGTGGGATTTCCAAAGTGATATTTGGAAGCCCATAGAGGGCTATAGTGAAAAAGGAAATATCTTCAGTTAAATACTGGAAAGAAGCTTTCTGAAAGACTGCTTTGTGTTCTGTTAATTCATCTCACAGAGTTTAGCATTCCCCTGAGGAAGCCGTTCACTGAGACTTTTCTTGTGGAATTTGCAAAGTGATATTTGGAAGCTCCTGGAGGGCCTTGGTGAAAAAGGAAATAGCCTAAGAAAAAAACTGAAAAGATGTTTTCTGAGAAACTGATTTGTGTTCTGTTAATTCAACTCACAGAATTACAGCTTTCCCCTTAAGAAGCCTTTCGCTAAAGTTGTTGTTGTAGAATTTGCAAAGTGATATTTGGAATCCCTAGAGGGCTATGGTGAAAAAGGAAATATCTTCAGTTAAAATCTGAAAGTAAGCTTTCTGAGATACTGCTTTGTGTTCTGTTAATTCATCTCAAAGAGTTACATCTTTTCCCTCAATAAGCCTTTCGCTTAGACTGTTCTTATGGAATTTGCAAAGTGATATTTGGAAGCCCTTAGAGGGCTATGGTGAAAAAGGAAATATTTTCCGTTAAAAACTGGAAAGAAGCTTTCTGTGAAACTGCTTTGTGTTCTGTTAATTCATCTCACAGAGTTACAGTTTTCCCTTCAAGAAGCCTTTCGCTACGGCTGTTCTTGTGAAATTTGAAAGTGATATTTGGAAGCCCATAGAGGGTAAGGTGAAAAAGGAAATATCTTCAGTTAAAAACTGGAAAGAAGTTTTCTCAGAAACTGCTTTGTCTTCTCTTAATTCATCTCACAGAATTACAGTTTTCCCTTCAAGAAGACTTTCGCTAAGGCTGTCTTGTGGAATCTGGAAAGTGATATTTGTAAGCCCATAGAGAGCTGTGCGAAAAAGGAAGAATCTTACGCGATAAACTGGAAAGAAGCTTTCTGAGAACCTGCTTTGTGTTCTGTTAATTCTTCTCACAGCGTTACAGCTTTCCCCTCAAGAAGCCTTTTGCTAAGACTGTTTTTGTGGAATTTGCAAAGTGATATTTGGAAGCTCACAGCAGGCTATAGTGAAAAAGGAAATATCCTAAGATAAAAAATGAAAGGAAGCATTCTGAGAAACTGCTTTGTGATTTGTTAATTCATCTCACAGTGTTACAGGTTTCCCTTCAAGAAGCCTTTCGCAAAGGCTCTTCTTGTGGAATTGGCAAAGTGATATTTGGAAGCCAATAGAGGGCTATGGTGAAAAAGGAAATATCTTCAGTTAAAAACTGGAAAGAAGCTTTCTGAGAAACTGCTTTCTGTTCTGTTAATTCATCTCACAGAGTTACAGCTTTCCCCTCAAAAAGCCTTTCGCTAAGACTGTTCTTGTGGAATTTGCAAGGTGATATTTTAAAGCCCACAGAGGGCTACAGTGAAAAAGGAAATATCTTCCGTTAAAAACTGGAAAGAAGCTTTATGAGCAACTGCTTTGTGTTCTGTTAATTCATCTCACAGTGTTACAGCTTTCCCCTCAAGAAGCCTTTCGTTAAGACTGTTCTTGTGGAATATGGAAAGTGATATTTGGAAGGCCATAGAGGGATATGGTGAGAAAGGAAATATCTTCCATTAAAAACTGGAAAGAAGCGTTCTGAGAAACTGCTTTGTGTTCTGTTAATTCATCTCACAGAGTTACAGCTTTCCCTTCAAGAAGTCTTTCGCTAAGGCTGTTCTTGTGGAATTTCGAAAGTGTTATTTGGAAGACCATAGAGAGCTATGGTGAAAAAGGAAATATCTTCAGTTAAAAACTGTAAAGAAGCTTTCGGACAAACTGCTTTGTGTTCTCTTAATTCACCTCAGAGAGTTACTGCTTTCCCCTCAAGAAGCCTTTCGCTAAGACTGTTCTTGTGGAATATGGAAACTGATATTTGGATGCCCTTAGAGGGCTATGGTGAAAAATGAAATATCTTCCGTTAAAAACTGGAAAGAAGCTTTCTGAGAAACTGCTTTGTGTTCTGTTAATTTATCTCACAGAGTTACAGCATTCCCCTCAAGAAGCCTTTAGCTAAGACTGTTCTTGTGGAATTTGGAAAGTGGTATTTGAAAGCCCATAGAGGGCTATGGTGAAAAAGGGAATATGTTCTGTTAAAAACTGTAAAGAAGCTTTCTGAGAAACTGCTTCGTGTTCTGTTAATTTATCTCACAGAGTTACAGCTTTCCCTTCAAGAAGCTTTTTGCTAAGGCTGTTCTTGTGGAATTTGGAAAGTGATATTTGGAAGCCCAATGAGGGCTAATGTGAAAAAGTGAATATCTTCCCTTAAAAACTGGAAAGAAGCTTTCTGAGAAACTGCTTTGTGTTCTGGTGATTCTTCTCACAGAATTACAGCTTTCCCCTCAAGAAGCCTTTTGTTAAGACTGCTCTTCTGGAATTTGCAAAAGGATATTTGGAAGCCCTTAGTGGTCTATGGTGAAAAAGGAAATATCCTAAGATAAAAACTGAAAAGAAGCATTCTGAGAAACTGCTTTGTGTTCTGTTGATTCATCTCACAGAGTTACAGCTTCCCCCTCAAGAATCTTTCTCTAAGACTGTTCTTGTGGAATTTGCAAAGTGATATTTGGAATCCCATGTAGGGCTATGGTGAATAGGAAATATCTTGCGTTAAAAACTGGAAAGAAGCCTTCTGAAAAACTGTTTTGTGTTCTGTTAATTCATCTCACAGAGTTACAGCTTTCCCTTCATAAAGTCTTTCGCTAAGGCTGTTCTTGTGGAATTTGCAAAGTGATAGTTGGATGCCCATAGAGGGCTATTGTGAAAAAGGAAATTTCTTCCGTTAAAAACTGGAAAGAAGCTGTCTGAGAAACTGCTTTGTGTTCTGTTAATTCTTCTCACTGTGTTACAGCTACCCCCTGAAGAAACCTTTTCCTAAGACTGCTCTTGTGTAATTTGCAAAGTGATATTTGGAAGCCCATAGAGGGCTATGGTGAAAAAGGAAATATCCTAAGAAAAAATCTGGAAAGAAATTTTCTGAGAAACTGCTTTGTGTTCTGTTAATTCATCTCACAGAGTTTCAGCTTTCCCCTCAAGAAACCCTTCACGAACAGTGTTCTTGTGGAATTTGCGAAGTGATATTTGGAAGTCCATAGAGGGCTATTGTGAAAAAAGAAATATCTTAAGATAAAAACTGAAAAGAAGCTTTTTTGAGAGACTGCTTTGTGTTGGGTTAATACATCTCACAGAGTTACAGCTTTGCCCTCCAGAAGCCTTTCGCTAAAACTGTTCTTGTGGAATTTGCAAAGTGTTGTTTGGAGGCCCATAGAGGGCTCTGGTGACAAAGGAAATATCCTAAGATAAAAACTGAAAAGAAGCTTTCTGAGAAACATCTTCGTGTTCTGTTAATTCATCTCACAGTGTTACAGCTTCATCTGAAGAAGCCTTTCGCTAAGACTGTACAAATGGACTTTAAAATTTGATATTTGGAAGCCCAATGAGGGCTAAGGTGAAAAAGGAAATATCCTAAGATAAAAACCGAAAACAAGCTTTCAGAGAAACGGCTTTTGTTCTGTTAATTCATATCAGAGAGTTACACCTTTCCCCTCATGAAGCCTTTCCCTAAGACTGTTGTTGTGGAATTTGCAGAGTGATATTTCAAAGCCCACAGAGGCCTATGGTGAAAAAGGTAATATCTTCCGTTAAAAACTGGAAAGAAGCTTTCTGAGAAACTGCTTTGTGTTCTGTTAATTCATCTCACAGTGTTACAGCTTTCCCCTCAAGAAGCCTTTCGCTAAGACTGTTCTTGTGGAATTGGCAAAGTGATATTTGAAAGCCCATAGAGGGCTATGGTGAAAAAGGAAATATGTTCTGTTAAAAACTGTAAAGAACATTTCTGAGAAACTGCTTCATGTTCTGTTAATTTATCTCACAGAGTTACAGCTTTCCCTTCAAGAAGCTTTTTGCTAAGGCTGTTCTTGTGGAATTTGGAAAGTGATATTTGGAAGCCCAATGAGGGCTAATGTGAAAAAGTGAATATATTTCCTTAAAAACTGGAAAGAAGCTTTCTGAGAAACTGCTTTGTGTTCTGGTGTTTCTTCTCACAGAATTACAGCTTTCCCCTCAAGAAGCCTTTTGTTAAGACTGTTCTTGAGAATTTGCAAAGTGATATTTGGAAGCCCTTAGTGGTCTATGGTGAAAAAGGAAATATCCTAAGATAAAAACTGAAAAGAAGCATTCTGAGAAACTGCTTTGTGTTCTGTTGATTCATCTCACAGAGTTACAGCTTCCCCCTCAAGAATATTTCTCTAAGACTGTTCTTGTGGAATTTGCAAAGTGATATTTGGAATCCCTTAGAGGGCTATGGAGAAAAAGTAAATATCCTAAGATAAGAACTGAAAAGAAGCTTTCTGAGAAGCTGTTTAGTGTTCTGTTAATTCATTTCAAAGTGTCACAGATTTCCCCTCATGAGGCCGTTCACTAAGACTGTTCCTCTGAAATTTGGAAAGTGATATTTAGAATCTCATAGAGGGCAATGGTGAAAAAGGAAATACTTTCCGATAAAAACTCTAAAGAAGCTTTCTGATAAACTGCTTTGTGTTCTGTTAGTTCATCTCACAGAGTTACAGCTTTCCCTTCAAGAAGCAGTTCACTGAGACTATTCTTGTGAAATTTGCAAAGTGATACTAGAAAACTCCTAGAGGGCTATGGTGAAAAAGGAAATATCTTCCGTAAAAAACTGGAAAGAAGCTTTTTGAGAAACTGCCGTGTGTTCTGTTAAAGCATCTCACCGAGTTACAGCTTTCCCTGAAGAAGGCTTTCGCTAAGACTGTTCTTGTGGGATTTGCAAAGTGATATTTGGAAGTCCCTAGAGGGCTATGGTGAAAAAGGAAATATCTTTCGTTATAAACTGGAAAGAAGATATCTGAGAAACTGCTTTGTGTTCTGTTAATTCATCTCACAGAGTTACAGTTTTCCCCTCCATAAGTCTTTCGCTTCCACTGTTCTTGTGGAATTTGCATAGTGATATTTGGAATCCCATAGAGGGCTATGGTGAAAATGGAAATAACTTCAGTTAAAAAATGAAAAGAAGCTTTCCGAGAAACTGCTTTGTGTTCTGTTAATTCATTTCAAAGAGTTACAGCTTTCCCCTCAAGAAGCCTTCCGCTAAGACTGTTTTTGAGGAATTTCCAAAGTGATATGTGGAAGCCCATAGAGGGCGATGGTGAAAATGGAAATATCGTAAGATACTTACCGAAAAGAAGCTGTCTGAAAAACTGCTTTGTGTTCTGTTAGTTCATCTCACAGAGCTACAGCTTTTCCCTCAAGAAGCCGTTCACTAAGACTGTTTTGTGAAACTTGCAAAGTGATATTTGGAAGCCCATAGAGGGCTAAGGTGAAAAAGGAAATATCTTCCGTTAAAAACTGGAAAGAACCATTCTGAGAAAATGCGGTGTGTTCTGTTAGTACATATCACCGAGCTACAGCTTTCCCCTCAGGAAGCCGTTCACTAAGACTGTTCTTGTGGAATTGCAAAGTGATATTTGGAGGCACATAGAGGGCAATGGTGAAAAAGGAAACATCCTAAGATAAAAACTGAAAAGAAGCTTTCTGAGAAACTGCTTTGTGTTCTGTTAATTCAACTCACAGTTACTCTTTTACCTCAAGAAGCCTTTCGCTAAGACTGTTCTTGTGGAATTTGCAAAGTGATATTTGGAAGCCCATAGAGGTCTATGGTGAAAAAGGAAATATCCTCAGTTAAAAACTGGAAAGAAGCTTTCTGAGAAACTCCTTTGTGTTCAGTTAGTTCCTCTCACAGAGTTACAGCTTTCCCCTCAAGAAGACTTTCGCTAAGACTGTTCATGTGGAATTTTCAAAGTGATAATTGGAATCCCATAGAGGGCTATGGTGAAAAAGGAAATATCCTAAGGTAAAAACTGAAAAGTAGGTTTCTGAGAAAATGTTTTGTGTTCTGTTAATTCATCTTACAGAGTTACAGCTTTACCCTCAAGAAGCCTTTCGCTAAGACTTTTCTTCTGGAATTTGCAAAGTGATATTTGGAAACCCTATAGCCCTGTGGTGAAAATGGAAATATCCTAAGATAAAAAACGAAAAGAAGGTTTCTGAGAAACTGCTTTGAATTATTTTAATTCATCTTACAGATTTACAGCTTTTATCTACAGAATCCTTTCGCTAAGACTGTTCTTGTGGAATTTGCAAAATGTTTTTGGAAGCCCATAGAGGGCTATGCTGAAAAGGGAAATATCCTAAGATAAAAACTGAAAAGAAGCTTTCTGAGAAACTGCTTTGTGTTCTGTTAATTCATCTCAGAGAGTTACAGCTTTCCCCTCAAGAAGTCTTTCACAAAGACTGTTCTTGTGTAATTTGCAAAGTGATATTTGGATGACCATAGAGGGCTATGTTGAAAAAGGAAATATAGTAAGATAAAATCCGAAAAGAAGCTTTCTGAGAAACTGCTTTGTGTTCTGTTAATTCATCTCAAAGTGTCAGAGATTTCCCCTCATGAGGCCGTTCACTAAGACTGTTCTTCTGAAATTTGGAAAGTGATATTTAGAATCTCATAGAGCGCAATGGTGAAAAAGGACATATTTTCCGATAAAAACTGTTAAGAAGCTTTCTGATAAACTGCTTTGTGTTCTGTTAGTTCATCTCACAGAGTTACAGCTTTCCCTTCAAGAAGCAGTTCACTGAGACTATTCTTGTGAAATTTGCAAAGTGATATTAGAAAACTCCTAGAGGGCTATGGTGAAAAAGGAAATATCTTCCGTTAAAAACTGGAAAGAAGCTTTTTGAGAAACTGCCGTGTGTTCTGTTAAAGCATCTCACCGAGTTACAGCTTTCCCCTCAAGAAGGCTTTCGCTAAGACTGTTCTTGTGGGATTTGCAAAGTGATATTTGGAAGTCCCTAGAGGGCTATGGTGAAAAAGGAAATATCTTTCGTTAAAAACTGGAAAGAAGATATCTGAGAAACTGCTTTGTGTTCTGTTAATTCATCTCACAGAGTTACAGTTTTCCCCTCCAGAAGTCTTTCGCTTCCACTGTTCTTGTGGAATTTGCATAGTGATATTTGGAATCCCATAGAGGGCTATGGTGAAAATGGAAATAACTTCAGTTAAAAAATGAAAAGAAGCTTTCCGAGAAACTGCTTTGTGTTCTGTTAATTCATCTCAAAGAGTTACAGCTTTCCCCTCAAGAAGCCTTCCGCTAAGACTGTTTTTGAGGAATTTCCAAAGTGATATGTGGAAGCCCATAGAGGGCTATGGTGAAAATGGAAATATCGTAAGATACTTACCGAAAAGAAGCTGTCTGAAAAACTGCTTTGTGTTCTGTTAGATCATCTCACAGAGCTACAGCTTTTCCCTCAAGAAGCCGTTCACTAAGACTGTTTTGTGAAATTTGCAAAGTGATATTTGGAAGCCCATAGACGGCTAAGGTGAAAAAGGAAATATCTTCCGTTAAAAACTGGAAAGAACCATTCTGAGAAAATGCGGTGTGTTCTGTTAGTACATATCACCGAGCTACAGCTTTCCCCTCAGGAAGCCGTTCACTAAGACTGGTCTTGTGGAATTGCAAAGTGATATTTGGAGGCACATAGAGGGCAATGGTGAAAAAGGAAACATCCTAAGATAAAAACTGAAAAGAAGCTTTCTGAGAAACTGCTTTGTGTTCTGTTAATTCAACTCACAGTTACTCTTTTACCTCAGGAAGCCTTTCGCTAAGGCTGTTGTTGTGGAATTTACAAAGTGATATTTTGAAGCCCATAGAGGGCTATGGTGAAAAAGGAAATACCTTCAGTTAAAAACTGAAAAGAAGCTTTCTGAGAAACTGCTTTGTGTTCTGTTAATTCATCTCAAAGAGTTACTGCTTTTGCCTCAAGAATCCTTTCGCTAAGACTGTTTTTGTGGAATTTCCAAAGTGATATTTCGATACCCATAGTAGGCTATGGTGAAAATGGAAATATCCTAAGATAAAAACCGAAAAGAAGCTGTATGGAAAGCTGCTTTGTGTTTTGTTAGTTCACTCACAGAGTTACAGCTTTCCCCTCAAGGAGCCGTTAACTAAGACTGTTTTGTGAAATTTGCAAAGTGATATTTGGAAGCCCATAGAGGGCAAAGGTGAAAAAGGAAATATCTTCCGTTAAAAACTGGAAAGAACCATTCTGAGAAAATGCGGTGTGTTCTGTTAGTACATATCACCGAGGTACAGCTTTCCTCTCAAGAAGCCTTTCGCTAAGACTGTTCTTGTGGGATTTCCAAAGTGATATTTGGAAGCCCATAGAGGGCTATAGTGAAAAAGGAAATATCTTCAGTTAAATACTGGAAAGAAGCTTTCTGAAAGACTGCTTTGTGTTCTGTTAATTCATCTCACAGAGTTACAGCTTCCCCCCTCAAGAAGCCTTTCGCTAAGACTGTTCTTGTGGAATTTGCAAAGTCATATTTGGAAGCCCATAGAGGACTATGGTGAAAAAGGAACTAACTTCCGTTAAAAACTGGAAAGAAGATTTGTGAGAAACTGCTTTGTGTTCTGTTAATTCAACTCACAGAGTTACAGACTTCCCCTTCAGTAGCCTTTCGCTAAGACTGTTCTTCTGGAATTTGCAAAGTGATATTTGGAAGCCCATGGAGGGCTACGGTGAAAAGGGAAATAACTTCCGTTAAAAACTGGAAAGAAGCTTTCTGAGAAACTGCCGTGTGTTCTGTTAATACATCTCACCGAGTTACAGCTTTCCCCTCAAGAAGCCTTTCTTTAAGACTGTTCTTGTGGAATTTGCAAAGTGATACTTGGAAGCCCATAGAGGGCTATTTTTAAAATGGAAATATCCTAGGATAAAAACCGAAAAGAAGCTGTCTGAGAAACTGCTTTGTGTTGTGTTAGTTCATCTCACAGTGTTACAGCTTTCCCCTCAAGAAGCCCTTCACTAAGACTGTTCTTGTGAAATTTGCAAACTGATATTTGTAATCCCATAGAGGACTTTGGTGAAAAAGGAAATATCTTTCGTTAAAAACTGGAAAGAAGATATCTGAGAAACTGCTTTGTGTTCTGTTAATTCATCTCACAGAGTTACAGTTTTCCCCTCCAGAAGTCTTTCGCTTCCACTGTTCTTGTGGAATTTGCATAGTGATATTTGGAATCCCATAGAGGGCTATGGTGAAAATGGAAATAACTTCAGTTAAAAAATGAAAAGAAGCTTTCCGAGAAACTGCTTTGTGTTCTGTTAATTCATCTCAAAGAGTTACAGCTTTCCCCTCAAGAAGCCCTCCGCTAAGACTGTTTTTGAGGAATTTCCAAAGTGATATGTGGAAGCCCATAGAGGGCGATGGTGAAAATGGAAATATCCTAAGATAAAAACCGAAAAGAAGCTATATGGAAAGCTGCTTTGTGTTTTGTTAGTTCACTCACAGAGTTACAGCTTTCCCCTCAAGGAGCCGTTAACTAAGACTGTTTTGTGAAATTTGCAAAGTGATATTTGGAAGCCCATAGAGGGGAAAGGTGAAAAAGGAAATATCTTCCGTTAAAAACTGGAAAGAACCATTCTGAGAAAATGCGGTGTGTTCTGTTAGTACATATCACCGAGGTACAGCTTTCCTCTCAAGAAGCCTTTCGCTAAGACTGTTCTTGTGGGATTTCCAAAGTGATATTTGGAAGCCCATAGAGGGCTATAGTGAAAAAGGAAATATCTTCAGTTAAATACTGGAAAGAAGCTTTCTGAAAGACTGCTTTGTGTTCTGTTAATTCATCTCACAGAGTTACAGCTTCCCCCCTCAAGAAGCCTTTCGCTAAGACTGTTCTTGTGGAATTTGCAAAGTCATATTTGGAAGCCCATAGAGGACTATGGTGAAAAAGGAACTAACTTCCGTTAAAAACTGGAAAGAAGATTTGTGAGAAACTGCTTTGTGTTCTGTTAATTCAACTCACAGAGTTACAGATTTCCCCTTCAGAAGCCTTTCGCTAAGACTGTTCTTCTGGAATTTGCAAAGTGATATTTGGAAGCCCATGGAGGGCTACGGTGAAAAGGGAAATAACTTCCGTTAAAAACTGGAAAGAAGCTTTCTGAGAAACTGCCGTGTGTTCTGTTAATACATCTCACCGAGTTACAGCTTTCCCCTCAAGAAGCCTTTCTATAAGACTGTTCTTGTGGAATTTGCAAAGTGATACTTGGAAGCCCATAGAGGGCTATTTTTAAAATGGAAATATCCTAGGATAAAAACCGAAAAGAAGCTGTCTGAGAAACTGCTTTGTGTTGTGTTAGTTCATCTCACAGTGTTACAGCTTTCCCCTCAAGAAGCCCTTCACTAAGACTGTTCTTGTGAAATTTGCAAACTGATATTTGTAATCCCATAGAGGACTTTGGTGAAAAAGGAAATATCTTTCGTTAAAAACTGGAAAGAAGATTTCTGAGAAACTGCTTTGTGTTCTGTTAATTCATCTCAGAGAGTTACAGATTTCCCCTCAAGAGGCCGTTCACTAAGACTGTTCTTGTGGAATTTGCAAAGTGATATTTTGAAGCCCATAGTGGACTATGGTGAAAAAGGAAATATCTTCTGCTAAAAACTGGAAAGAACCTTTCTGAGAAACTGCTTTGTGTTCTGTTAATTAATCTCACAGAGTTACAGCTTTCCTATCATGAAGCCGATCACTAAGGCTGTTCTTTTGGAATATGCAAAGTGATATTTGGAAGCCCATAGAGGGCTACGGTGAAAAAGGAAATATCCTAAGACAAAAACTGAAAAGAAGCTTTCTGAGAAACTGCTTTGTGTTCTGTTAATTCGTCACCAGAGTTACAGCTTTCCCCTCAAAAAGCCTTTCGCTAAGACTGTTCTTGTGAAATTTGCAAAGTGAAATTTGGAAGCCCTTTGAGGGCTATGATGTAAAAGGACATTTCTTCCATTCAAAACCTGAGAAACTGCTTCGTGTTTTGTTAGTTCATCTCACAGAATTACAGCTTTGCTCCCAGAAGCCTTTCGCTAAGACTTTTCTTGTGGAATTTGCAAAGTGATCTTAGAAGCCCGTAGAGGGCTATGGTGAAAAAGGAAAAAACTTACGTTAAAAATTGGACAGAAGCTTTCTGAGAAACTGATGTGTGTTCTGCTAAAACATCTCACCGTGTTACAGCTTTCACCTCAAGAAGCCTTTCGCTAAGACTGTTCTTGCGGAATTTTCTAAGTGATATTTGGAAGCCCATAGAGGGCTATGGGAAAAAGAAAATATCTTCGGTTGAAAACTGGAAAGAAGCTTTCTGAGAAACAGCTCTGTGTTCTGTTAATTCATTTCAGAGAGTTACAGCTTTCCGCTCCAGAAGTCTTTCACTAAGGCTGCTCTTTTGGAATTTGCAAAGTGATATTTGGAAGCCTTAGAGGGCTATGGTGAAAAAGGAAATATCTTCCGTTAAAAACTGGAAAGAAGCATTATGAGATACTGCCGTGTGTTCTGTTAATACATCTAACCGAGTTACAGCTTTCCCCTCTAGAAGCCTTTCGCTAAGTCTGTTCTTGTGGCATTTGCAATGTGATATTTTGAAGCCCTTAGAGGGCTATGGTGTAAAAGGAAATATCTTCAGTTAAAAACTGGAAAGAAGCTTTCTGAGAAACTGCTTTGTGTTCTGTTAATTCATCTCACAGAGTTACAGGTTTCCCCTCCAGAAGCCTTTCCCGAAGACTGTTCTTGTGAAATTTGCAAAGTGATATTTGGAAGCCCATAGAGGGCTATGGTGAAAAAGGACATATCTTCCGTTAAAAACTGGAAAGAAGATTTCTGAGAAAATGCTTTGTGTTCTGTTAATTCATCTCAGAGAGTTACAGATTTCCCCTCAAGAGGCCGTTCACTAAGACTGTTCTTCTGAAATTTGGAAAGTGATATTTAGAATCCCATAGAGGGCTATGGTGAAAAAGGAAATATCTTCCGTTAAAAACTGGAAAGAAGCTTTCTGAGAAACTGCTTTGTGTTTGTTAATTCATCTCACAGAGTTACAGGTTTCCCCCCAAGAAGCCTTTCCCGAAGTCTGTTCTTGTGGAATTTGCAAAGTCATATTTGGAAGCCCATAGAGGGCTATGGTGAAAAAGGACATATCTTCCGTTAAAAACTGGAAAGAAGCTTTCTGAGAAACTGCTTTGTGTTCTGTTAATTCATCTCACAGAGTTATATTTCCCTCTAAAAGCCTTTCGCTAAGGCTGTTGTCGAATTTGCAAAGTGATATTTCTAAGCCCATATAGGGCTACGGTGAAAAGGGAAATAACTTCAGTTAAAAACTGGAAAGAAGCTTTCTGAGAAACTGCCATGTGTTCTGATAATAGACCTCACCCAGTTACAGCTTTCCCTTCAAGAAGCCTTTCGCTAAGACTGTTGTTGTGGGATTTGCAAAATGATATTTGGAAGCCCATAGAGCGCTATGGTGAAAAAGGAAATATCTTCTGTTACAAAGCGGAAAGAAGCTTTCTGAGAAACTCCTTTTTGTTCTGTTAATTCACCTCAAAGAGTTACAGCTTTCCACTCAATAATTCTTTCGCTAAGACTGTTCTTGTGGAATTTGCAAAGTGAGATTTGGAAGCCCATAGAGGTCTATGGTGAAAAAGGAAATATCGTAAGATAAAAACTGAAAAGAAGCTTTCTGAGAAATTGCTTTGTGTTCTGTTAATTCATCTCACATAGTTACAACATTTCCCTCTAAAAGCCTTTCGCTAAGACTGTTCTTGTGGAATTTGCAAAGTGATATTTGGAAGCCCATACAGGGTTATGTTGAAAAAGGAAATATCTTCGGTTAAAAACTGAAAAGAAGCTTTTTGAGAAACTGCTTTGTGTTCTTTTAATTCATCTCACAGAGTTACAACTTTCCCCTCAGGAAGCCTTTCGCTAAGACTGTTCTTGTGAAACTTGAAAAGTGATATTTGGAAGCCCATAGAGGGCTATGGCTTAAAAGGAAATATCCTCCGTTAGAAACTGGAAAGAAGCTATCTGAGAAACTGCTTTGTGTTCTGTTAATTCATCTCACAGAGTTACAGTTTTCCCCTCAAGAAGCCGTTCACTAAGACTTTCCTTGTGGAATTTTCAAAGTGATATTTGAAGGCACATAGAGGGCTATGATGAAAAAGAAAACATCCAAAGATAAAAACTGAAATGAAGCTTTCTGTGAAACTGCTTTGTGTTCTGTTAATTCATCTCACAGATTTACAGCTTTCTTCTCAAGAAGCCTTTCGGTAAAACTGTTCTTGTGGAATTTGCAAAGTGATATTTGGAAGCCCATAGAGGGCTATGGTGAAAAAGGACATATCTTCCGTTAAAAACTGGAAAGAAGCTTTTTGAGAAACTGCCGTGTGTTCTGTTAAAGCATCTCACCGAGTTACAGCATTCCACTCAAGAAGGCTTTCGCTAAGACTGTTGTTGTGGGACTTGCAAAGTGATATTTGGAAGCCCATAGAAGACTATGGTGAAAAAGGAAATATGTTTCGTTAAAAACTGGAAAGAAGATATCTGAGAAACTGCTTTGTGTTCTGTTAATTCATCTCACAGCGTTACAGTTTTCCCTCCCGAAGTCTTTCGCTTCCACAGTTCTTGTGGAATTTGCATAGTGATATTTGGAATCCCATAGAGGGCTATGGTGAAAATGGAAATACCTTCAATTAAAAAATGAAAAGAAGCTTTCCGAGAAACTGCTTTGTTTTCTGTTAATTCATCTCAAAGAATTACAGCTTTCCCCTCAAGAAGCCTTCCGCTAAGACTGTTTTTGAGGAATTTCCAAAGTGATATGTGGAAGCCCATAGAGGGCTATGGTGAAAATGGAAATATCCTAAGATACTTACCGAAGAGAAGCTGTCTGAAAAACTGCTTTGTGTTCTGTTAGTTCATCTCACAGAGCTACAGCTTTTCCCTCAAGAAGCCGTTCATTAAGACTGTTTTCTGAAATTTGGAAAGTGATATTTGGAAACCCATAGAGGACTATGGTGAAAAAGGAAATATCTTCCGTTAAAAACTGGAAAGAAGCATTCTGAGAAAATGCCGTGTCTTCTGTTAATACGTCTCACTGAGTTACAGCTTTCCTCTCAAGAAGCCTTTCGCTAAGACTGTTCTTGTGGGATTTGCAATGTGATATTTGGAAGCCCATAGAAGACTATGGTGAGAAAGGAAATATCCTCCGTTAAAAACTGGAAAGAAGATTTGTGAGAAAATGCTTTGTGTTCTGTTAATTCATCTCACAGAGTTAGAGCTTTCCCCTCAAGAAGCCTTTCGCTAAGACTGTTCTTGTGGAATTTGCAAAGTGATATTTGGAAGCCCATAGAGGTCTATGGTGAAAAAGGAAATATCCTCAGTTAAAAACTGGAAAGAAGCTTTCTGAGAAACTGCTTTGTGTTCAGTTAGTTCCTCTCACAGAGTTACAGCTTTCCCCTCAAGAAGACTTTCGCTAAGACTGTTCATGTGGAATTTTCAAAGTGAAAATTGGAATCCCATAGAGGGCTATGGTGCAAAAAGGAAATATCCTAAGGTAAAAACTGAAAAGTAGGTTTCGGAGAAAATGTTTTGTGTTCTGTTAATTCATCTTACAGAGTTACAGCTTTACCCTCAAGAAGCCTTTCGCTAAGACTTTTCTTCTGGAATTTGCAAAGTGATATTTGGAAACCCTATAGCCCTATGGTGAAAATGGAAATATCGTAAGATAAAAAACGAAAAGAAGGTTTCTGAGAAACTGCTTTGAATTCTTTTAATTCATCTTACCGATTTACAGCTTATATCTCCAGAATCCTTTGTCTAAGACTGTTCTTGTGGAATTTGCAAAATGTTTTTGGAAGCCCATAGAGGGCTATGCTGAAAAAGGAAATATCCTAAGATAAAAACTGAAAAGAAGCTTTCTGAGAAACTGCTTTGTGTTCTGTTAATTCATCTCAGAGAGTTACAGCTTTCCCCTCAAGAAGTCTTTCACAAAGACTGTTCTTGTGTAATTTGCAAAGTGATATTTGGAAGACCATAGAGGGCTATGTTGAAAAAGGAAATATAGTAAGATAAAATCCGAAAAGAAGCTTTCTGAGAAACTGCTTTGTGTTCTGTTAATTCATCTCAAAGTGTCACAGATTTCCCCTCATGAGGCCGTTCACTAAGACTGTTCTTCTGAAATTTGGAAAGTGATATTTAGAATCTCATAGAGGGCAATGGTGAAAAAGGAAATATTTTCTGATAAAAACTGTAAAGAAGCTTTCTGATAAACTGCTTTGTGTTCTGTTAGTTCATCTCACAGAGTTACAGCTTTCCCTTCAAGAAGCAGTTCACTGAGACTATTCTTGTGAAATTTGCAAAGTGATATTAGAAATCTCCTAGAGGGCTATGGTGAAAAAGGAAATATCTTCCGTTAAAAACTGGAAAGAAGCTTTTTGAGAAACTGCCGTGTGTTCTGTTAAAGCATCTCACCGAGTTACAGCTTTCCCCTCAAGAAGGCTTTCGCTAAGACTGTTGTTGTGGGATTTGCAAAGTGATATTTGGAAGCCCCTAGAGGGCTATGGTGAAAAAGGAAATATCTTTCGTTAAAAACTGGAAAGAAGATATCTGAGAAACTGCTTTGTGTTCTGTTAATTCATCTCACAGAGTTACAGTTTTCCCCTCCAGAAGTCTTTCGCTTCCACTGTTCTTGTGGAATTTGCATAGTGATATTTGGAATCCCATAGAGGGCTATGGTGAAAATGGAAATAACTTCAGTTAAAAAATGAAAAGAAGCTTTCCGAGAAACTGCTTTGTGTTCTGTTAATTCATCTCAAAGAGTTACAGCTTTCCCCTCAAGAAGCCTTCCGCTAAGACTGTTTTTGAGAAATTTCCAAAGTGATATGTGGAAGCCCATAGAGGGCGATGGTGAAAGTGGAAATATCGTAAGATACTTACCGAAAAGAAGCTGTCTGAAAAACTGCTTTGTGTTCTGTTAGTTCATCTCACAGAGCTACAGCTTTTCCCTCAAGAAGCCGTTCACTAAGACTGTTTTGTGAAATTTGCAAAGTGATATTTGGAAGCCCATAGAGGGCTAAGGTGAAAAAGGAAATATCTTCCGTTAAAAACTGGAAAGAACCATTCTGAGAAAATGCGGTGTGTTCTGTTAGTACATATCACCGAGCTACAGCTTTCCCCTCAGGAAGCCGTTCACTAAGACTGTTCTTGTGGAATTGCAAAGTGATATTTGGAGGCACATAGAGGGCAATGGTGAAAAAGGAAACATCCCAAGATAAAAACTGAAAAGAAGCTTTCTGGGAAACGGCTTTGTGTTCTGTTAATTCAAGTCACAGAGTTACTCTTTTACCTCAGGAAGCCTTTCGCAAAGGCTGTTGTTGTGGAATTTGCAAAGTGATATTTGGAAGCCCAAAAGGGCTATGGTGAAAAAGGAAATATCCTCAGTTAAAAACTGGAAAGAAGCTTTCTGAGAAACTGCTTTGTGTTCAGTTAGTTCCTCTCACAGAGTTACAGCTTTCCCCTCAAGAAGACTTTCGCTAAGACTGTTCATGTGGAATTTTCAAAGTGATAATTGGAATCCCATAGAGGGCTATGGTGAAAAAGGAAATATCCTAATTTAAAAACTGAAAAGTAGTTTTCTGAGAAAATGTTTTGTGTTCTGTTAATTCATCTTACAGAGTTACAGCTTTACCCTCAAGAAGCCTTTCGCTAAGACTTTTCTTCTGGAATTTGCAAAGTGATATTTGGAAACCCTATAGCCCTATGGTGAAAATGGAAATATCGTAAGATAAAAAACGAAAAGAAGGTTTCTGAGAAACTGCTTTGAATTCTTTTAATTCATCTTACCGATTTACAGCTTTTATCTCCAGAATCCTTTGGCTAAGACTGTTCTTGTGGAATTTGCAAAATGTTTTTGGAAGCCCATAGAAGGCTATGCTGAAAAAGGAAATATCCTAAGATAAAAACTGAAAAGAAGCTTTCTGAGAAACTGCTTTGTGTTCTGTTAATTCATCTCAGAGAGTTACAGCTTTCCCCTCAAGAAGTCTTTCACAAAGACTGTTCTTGTGTAATTTGCAAAGTGATATTTGGAAGACCATAGAGGGGTATGTTGAAAAAGGAAATATAGTAAGATAAAATCCGAAAAGAAGCTTTCTGAGAAACTGCTTTGTGTTCTGTTAATTCATCTCAAAGTGTCACAGATTTCCCCTCATGAGGCCGTTCACTAAGACTGTTCTTCTGAAATTTGGAAAGTGATATTTAGAATCTCATAGAGGGCAATGGTGAAAAAGGAAATATTTTCCGATAAAAACTGTAAAGAAGCTTTCTGATAAACTGCTTTGTGTTCTGTTAGTTCATCTCACAGAGTTACAGCTTTCCCTTCAAGAAGCAGTTCACTGAGACTATTCTTGTGAAATTTGCAAAGTGATATTAGAAAACTCCTAGAGGGCTATGGTGAAAAAGGAAATATCTTCCGTTAAAATCTGGAAAGAAGCTTTTTGAGAAACTGCCGTGTGTTCTGTTAAAGCATCTCACCGAGTTACAGCTTTCCCCTCAAGAAGGCTTTCGCTAAGACTGTTGTTGTGGGATTTGCAAAGTGATATTTGGAAGCCCATAGAGGGCTATGGTGAAAAAGGAAATATCTTTCGTTAAAAACTGGAAAGAAGATATCTGAGAAACTGTTTTGTGTTCTGTTAATTCATCTCACAGAGTTACAGTTTTCCCCTCCAGAAGTCTTTCGCTTCCACTGTTCTTGTGGAATTTGCATAGTGATATTTGGAATCCCATAGAGGGCTACGGTGAAAATGGAAATAACTTCAGTTAAAAAATGAAAAGAAGCTTTCCGAAAAACTGCTTTGTGTTCTGTTAATTCATCTCAAAGAGTTACAGCTTTCCCCTCAAGAAGCATTCCGCTAAGACTGTTTTTGAGGAATTTCCAAAGTCATATGTGGAAGCCCATAGAGGGCGATGGTGAAAATGGAAATATCGTAAGATACTTACCGAAAAGAAGCTGTCTGAAAAACTGCTTTGTGTTCTGTTAGTTCATCTCACAGAGCTACAGCTTTTCCCTCAAGAAGCCGTTCACTAAGACTGTTTTGTGAAATTTGCAAAGTGATATTTGGAAGCCCATAGAGGGCTAAGGTGAAAAAGGAAATATCTTCCGTTAAAAACTGGAAAGAACCATTCTGAGAAAATGCGGTGTGTTCTGTTAGTACATATCACCGAGCTACAGCTTTCCCCTCAGGAAGCCGTTCACTAAGACTGTTCTTGTGGAATTGCAAAGTGATATTTGGAGGCACATAGAGGGCAATGGTGAAAAAGGAAACATCCCAAGATAAAAACTGAAAAGAAGCTTTCTGGGAAACGGCTTTGTGTTCTGTTAATTCAAGTCACAGAGTTACTCTTTTACCTCAGGAAGCCTTTCGCTAAGGCTGTTGTTGTGGAATTTGCAAAGTGATATTTGGAAGCCCAAAAGGGCTATGGTGAAAAAGGAAATATCCTCAGTTAAAAACTGGAAAGAAGCTTTCTGAGAAACTGCTTTGTGTTCAGTTAGTTCCTCTCACAGAGTTACAGCTTTCCCCTCAAGAAGACTTTCGCTAAGACTGTTCATGTGGAATTTTCAAAGTGATAATTGGAATCCCATAGAGGGCGATGGTGAAAAAGGAAATATCCTAAGGTAAAAACTGAAAAGTAGGTTTCTGAGAAAATGTTTTGTGTTCTGTTAATTCATCTTACAGAGTTACAGCTTTACCCTCAAGAAGCCTTTCGCTAAGACTTTTCTTCTGGAATTTGCAAAGTGATATTTGGAAACCCTATAGCCCTATGGTGAAAATGGAAATATCCTAAGATAAAAAACGAAAAGAAGGTTTCTGAGAAACTGCTTTGAATTCTTTTAATTCATCTTACCGATTTACAGCTTTTATCTCCAGAATCCTTTCGCTAAGACTGTTCTTGTGGAATTTGCAAAATGTTTTTGGAAGCCCATAGAGGGCTATGCTGAAAAAGGAAATATCCTAAGATAAAAACTGAAAAGAAGCTTTCTTAGAAACTGCTTTGTGTTCTGTTAATTCATCTCAGAGAGTTACAGCTTTCCCCTCAAGAAGTCTTTCACAAAGACTGTTCTTGTGTAATTTGCAAAGTGATATTTGGAAGACCATAGAGGGCTATGTTGAAAAAGGAAATATAGTAAGATAAAATCCGAAAAGAAGCTTTCTGAGAAACTGCTTTGTGTTCTGTTAATTCATCTCAAAGTGTCACAGATTTCCCCTCATGAGGCCGTTCACTAAGACTGTTCTTCTGAAATTTGGAAAGTGATATTTAGAATCTCATAGAGCGCAATGGTGAAAAAGGAAATATTTTCCGATAAAAACTGTAAAGAAGCTTTCTGATAAACTGCTTTGTGTTCTGTTAGTTCATCTCACAGAGTTACAGCTTTCCCTTCAAGAAGCAGTTCACTGAGACTATTCTTGTGAAATTTGCAAAGTGATATTAGAAAACTCCTAGAGGGCTATGGTGAAAAAGGAAATATCTTCCGTAAAAAACTGGAAAGAAGCTTTTTGAGAAACTGCCGTGTGTTCTGTTAAAGCATCTCACCGAGTTACAGCTTTCCCCTCAAGAAGGCTTTCGCTAAGACTGTTCTTGTGGAATTTGCAAAGTGATAATTGGAATCCCATAGAGGGCTATGGTGAAAAAGGAAATATCCTAAGGTAAAAACTGAAAAGTAGGTTTCTGAGAAAATGTTTTGTGTTCTGTTAATTCATCTTACAGAGTTACAGCTTTACCCTCAAGAAGCCTTTCGCTAAGACTTTTCTTCTGGAATTTGCAAAGTGATATTTGGAAACCCTATAGCCCTATGTTTAAAATGGAAATATCATAAGATAAAAAACGAAAAGAAGGTTTCTGAGAAAATGCTTTGAATTCTTTTAATTCATCTTACAGATTTACAGCTTTTATCTCCAGAATCCTTTCGCTAAGACTGTTCTTGTGGAATTTGCAAAATGTTTTTGAAGCCCATAGAGGGCTATGCTGAAAAAGGAAATATCCTACGATAAAAACTGAAAAGAAGCTTTCTGAGAAACTGCTTTGTGTTCTGTTAATTCATCTCAGAGAGTTACAGCTTTCCCCTCAAGAAGTCTTTCACAAAGACTGTTCTTGTGTAATTTACAAAGTGATATTTGGAAGACCATAGGTGGCTATGTTGAAAAAGGAAATATAGTAAGATAAAATCCGAAAAGAAGCTTTCTGAGAAACTGCTTTGTGTTCTGTTAATTAATCTCACAGAGTTACAGCTTTCCTATCATGAATCCGATCACTAAGGCTGTTCTTTTGGAATATGCAAAGTGATATTTGGAAGCCCATAGAGGGCTACGGTGAAAAAGGAAATATCCTAAGACAAAAACTGAAAAGAAGCTTTCTGAGAAACTGCTTTGTGTTCTGTTAATTCGTCACCAGAGTTACAGCTTTCCCCTCAAAAAGCCTTTCGCTAAGACTGTTCTTGTGGAATTTGCAGAGTGAAATTTGGAAGCCCATTGAGGGCTATGATGAAAAAGGACATTTCTTCCATTAAAAACCGAAAAGAAGATTTCTGAGAAACTGCTTCGTGTTTTGTTAGTTCATCTCACAGAATTACAGCTTTGCCCCCAGAAGCCTTTCGCTAAGACTGTTCTTGTGGAATTTGCAAAGTGATCTTAGAAGCCCGTAGAGGGCTATGGTGAGAAAGGAAATACCTTAAGTAAGAACTGGAAAGAAGCTTTCTGAGAAACTGCTTTGTGCTCTGATAATTAATCTCGCAGAGTTACAGCTTTCCCTTCAAGAAGCCTTTCGCTAAGGCTGTTCCTGTGGATTTTGCAAATAATATTTGGAAGCCCATAGACGGTTACGGTGAAAAAGGGAATATCTTCAGTTAAAAACTGGAAAGAAGCTGTCTGAGATACTGCTCTGTGTTCTGTTAATTCATGTCAAAGAGTTACAGCTTTCCCCTCAAGAATCCTTTCGCTAAGTCTGTTCTTGTGGAATTTGGAAAGTGATATTTGCAAGCCCATAGAGGGGTATGGTAAAAAGGAAATATCTTCCGTTATAACTGGAAAGAAGCTTTCTGAGAAACTGCTTTGTGTTCTGTAATTTCATCTCTCAGAGTTACAGCTTTCCCTTAAAGAAGCCTTTCACTAAAGCTGTTCTTGCGGAATTTGGAAAGTTATATTTGGAAGCCCATAGAGGATTATGGTGAAAAAGGAAATAATCTAAGGTAAAAACTGAAAAGAAGAATTCTGAGAAACTGCTTTGTGTTCCGTTAATTCATCTCACAGAGTTACAGCTTTCCCTTCAAGAAGCCTTTCGCTAAGGCTGTTCTTGTGAAATTTGGAAAGTGATATTTGGAAGCCCCTAGATTACAATGGTGAAAAAGAAAATATCTTCAGATAAAAACTGGAAAGAAGCTGTCTGAGAATCTTCTTTGTGTTGTGTTAATTCATCTCACAGAGTTACAGCTTTCACCTCAAGAAGCCTTTTGCTAAGACTGTTCTTGTGGAATTGGCAAAGTGATATTTGGAAGCCCATAGAGGGCTATGGTGAAAAAGGAATATCTTCAGTTAAAATCTGGAAAGAAGCTTTCTTAGAAACTTCTTTGTGTTCTGTTAATTCGTTTCAAACAGTTACAGCTTTCCATTCAATAAGCCTGTCGCAAAGACTGTTCTTGTGGATTTTGCAAAGTGATACTTGGAATCCCATACAGGGCTATGGTGAAGAAGGAAATGTCTTTCGTTAAAAACTGGAAAGAAGCTTTATGATACACTGCTCTGTGTTCTGTTAATTCATCTCGCAGAGTTACAGCTTTCCCTTCAATAATCCTTTCGCTAAGTCTGTTCTTGTGGAATTTGCAAAGTTATATTTGGAAGCCCATAGAGGGATATGGTGAAAAAGGAAATATCTTCCGTTAAAAACTGGAAAGAAGGTTTCAGAGAAACTCCTTTGTGTTCTGCTAATTCATCTCACAGAGTTATAGCTTTCCCCTCAAGAAGCCTTTCGCTAAGACTGTTCTTGTGGAATTGGCAAAGTGATATTTGGAAGCGCATAGAGGGCTGTGGTGAAAAAGAAAATATCTCCCGTTAAAAACTGGAAAGAAGCTTTCTGAAAAAATGCTTTGTGTTCTGTTAATTCATCTCACAGAGTTACAGCTTTCCCTTCAAGAATCCTTTCGCTAAGTCTGTTCTTCTGGAGTTTGCAAAGTGATATTTGGAATCCCATATTGGGCTATGTTGAAAAAGGAAATATCTTCCATTAAAAACTGGATAGAAGCTTTCTGAGAAATTGCTTTGTGTTCTGTTAATTCATCTCACAGAGTCACTGCTTTCACCTCAAGAAACCTTTCGCTAAGATTGTAGCTTTCTGAGAAATGGCTTTGTGTTCTGTTAATTCATCTCAAAGTGTTACAGCTTTCCCCTCAAGAAGCCTTTCGCTATCACTGTTCTTGTGGAATTTTCAAAGTGATGTTTGGAAGCCCATAGAGGTCTATGGTGAAAAAGGAAGTCTCTTCATTAAAAACTGGAAAGAAGGTTTCTGAGAAATGGCTTTGTGTTCTGTTAATTCATCTCACAGAGTTACAGCTTTCTCCTCAAGAAGCCTTTCGCTAAGACTATTCTTGTGGAGTTTGCAAGGTGATATTTGGAAACCCAAAGAGGGCTACAGTGAGAAAGGAAATATCTTCAGTTAAAAACTGGAAATAAGCTTTTTGAGAAACTGCTTTGTGTTCTGTTAATTCATCTCACAGAATTACAGCTTTCCCCTGAAGAAGACTTTCGCTAGGACTGTTCTTGTGGAATTAGCAAAGTGATATTTGGATGCCCATAGAGGTCTATGTTGAAAAAGTAATTATCTTTAGTTAAAAAGTGGAAGGAAACATTATGAGAAACTGCTTTGTGTTCTGTTAATTCATCTCACAGAATTTTATATTTCCCCTCAAGAAGCCTTTCGTTAAGACTGTTCTTGTGGAATTTTCAAAGTGATATTTGGAAGCCCATAGAGGGCTATGGTGAAAAAGGAAATCTCTTCCGTTGAAAACTGGAAAGAAGCTTTCTCAGAAACGGCTATGTGTTCCGTTAATTCATCTCACAGAGTTGCAGCTATCCCCTCAAGAAGCCTTTCGCTAAGACTCTTTTTATGGTATTTACAAAGTGATATTTGAAGCCCACAGAGGGCTATGATGAAAAAGGAAATATCTTCGGGTAAAAACTGGAAAGAAGCTTTCTGAGAAACTGCTTTGTGTTCTGTTAATTCATCTCACATAGTTACAGCTTTCCCATCAAGAATCCTTTCTCTAAGACTGTTCTTGTGTAATTTGCAAGGTGATATTTGGAAGCCCCTGGAGGGCCATGATTTAAAAGGAAATCTCTTCAATTAAAAACTGTAAAGAAGCTTTCTGAGAAACGGCTTTGTGTTCTATTAATTCATCTCAAAGTGTTACAGCTTTCCCCTGAAGAAGACTTTCGCTAAGACTGTTGGTGTGGAATTTGCAAAGTGATATTTGAAAGCCCATAGAGGGCTATGGTGAAAAAGAAAGTATCTTCAGTTAAAAACTGGAAAGAAGCTTTCTGAGAAACTGCTTTGTGTTCAGTTAATTCATCTCACAGATTTACTGCTTTCCCCTGTGGAAGCCTTTTGCTAAGAGTGCTCTTGTGGAATTTAAAAACTGATATTTGGAAGCCCTTAGAGAGCTGTAGTGAAAAAGGAAATATCCTAAGATAAAAACTGTAAGAAGCTTTTTGAGAAACTCCTTTTTGTTCTGTTAATTCATCTCACAGAATTACAGCTTTCCCCTCAAGAATCCTTACGCTAAGACGGTTCCTGTGGAATTTGCAAAGTGATATTTGGAAGCCCTTAGAGGGCAATGGTGAAAAAGGAAATATCTTCAGTTAAAAACTGGAAAGAAGATTTT
This sequence comes from Chlorocebus sabaeus, assembly GCF_047675955.1. Taxonomy (NCBI): domain Eukaryota; kingdom Metazoa; phylum Chordata; class Mammalia; order Primates; family Cercopithecidae; genus Chlorocebus; species Chlorocebus sabaeus. The sequence continues at coordinate 487,458 of NW_027327335.1, forward strand.
TGAGAAACAGCATTGTGTTCTGTTAATTCATCTCACAGAGTTACAGCTTTCCCCTCAAGAAGCCTTTCGCTAAGACTGTTCTTGTGGAATTTGCAAAGTGATATTTGGAAGCCCATAGAGGGCTATGGTGAGAAAGGAAATATCTTCCGTTAAAAACGGGAAAGAAGCTTTCAGAGAAACGGCTTTGTGTTCTGTTAAATCATCTTACAGAGTTATAGCTATCCCCTCAAGAAGCCCTTTGCTAAGACTGCTCTTGAGGAATTTTCAAAGTGATATTTGGAAGACCTTAGAGGTCTATGTTGAAAAAGGAAGTCTCTTCTTTAAAAACTGGAAAGAAGCTTTCTGAGAAACGGCTTTGTGTTCTGTTAATACGTCTCACAGACTTACAGCTTTCCCCTCAAGCAGCCTTTTGCTAAGACTATTCTTGTGGAATTTGCAAGGTGATATTTTGAAGCCCGTAGAGGGCTATGGTGAAAAAGGAAATATCTTCAGTTAAAAACTTGAAAGAAACCTTTTGAGAAAGTGCTTTGTGTTCTGTTAATTCATCTCACAGAATTACAGCTTTCCCCTGAAGAAGCCTTTCGCTAAGACTGCTCTTGTGGAATTTGCAAAGTGATATTTTGAAGCCCATGGAGGGCTATGGTGAAAAAGGAAATATCCTAAGATAAAAACTAAAAAGAAGCCTTTTGAGAAACTGCTTTGTGATCTGTTAATTCACCTCGCAGAGTTACAGCGTTCCCCTTCAGAAGCCTTTCGCTAAGACTGTTCCTGTGTAATTTGCAAAGTAATATTGGGAAGCCCATAGAGGGCTATGGTGAATAAGGAAATCTCTTCAGTTACAAACTGGAAAGAAGCTTTTTAAGAAACGGCTTTGTGTTCTTTTAATTCATCTCACAGAGTTACAGCTTTCCCCTCAAAAGCCTTTTGCTAAGACTGTTCTTGTGAAATTTGGAAAGTGATATTTGAAGCCCATAGAGGGCTACGGTGAGAAGGAAATATCTTCTGGTAAAAACGGGAAAGAAGCTTTCTGAGAAACTGCTTTGTGTTCCGTTAATTCATCTCACAGAATTACAGCTTTCCCATCAAGAAGCCTGTCGCTACGACTGTTCTTGTGGAGGTTGCAAAGTGATATTTGAAGACCATAGAGGGCTATGGTGAAAAAAGAAATATCTTCCGTTTAAAACTGGAAAGAAGCTTTCTGAGAAACTGCATTGTGTTCTGCTAATTCAACTCACAGAGTTACATATTTCCCTTCAAGAAGCCTTTCGATAAGACTGTTCTTGTGGAATTTGCAAAGGGATATTTGGAAGCCCATAGAGGGCTATGGTGAAAAAGGGAATATCTTCCGTGAAAAACTGGAAAGATGCATTCTGAGAAACTGCTTTGTGTTCTGTTAATTCATCTCACAGAGTTACAGCTTTCACCTCAAGAAGCCTTTCACTAAGACTGTTCTTGTGGAATATTCAAAGTGATATTTGGAAGCCCATAGAGGTCTACGGTGAAAAAGGAATTATCTTCAGTTAAAAACTGGAAAGAAGCTTTCTGAAAAACTGCGTTGTGTTCTGATCATTCATCTCACAGAGCTACAGCTTTCCTGTCAAGAAGACTTACGTTACGACTGTTCTTGTGGAATTTGCAAAGAGATATTTGGAAGCCTATAGAGGGTTACGGTGAAAAAGAAATATCTTCACTTAAAAACGGGAAAGAAGCTTTCTGAGAAACTGCGTTGTGTTCTCTTAATTTTTCTCACAGAGTTACAGCTTTCCCCTCAAAAAGCCTTTCGATAAGACTCTCTTTTGGAATTTTCAAAGTGATATTTGGAAGCCCTTAGAGGGCTATGGTGAAAAAGGAAATGTCTTCAGTTAAAAACTGGAAAGAAGCTTTCTGAGAAACTGCTTTGTGTTCTGTTAATTCATCTCACATAGTTAAAGCTTTCCCTTCAAGAAGCCTTTCGTTAAGACTGTTCTTGTGGAATTTGCAAAGTGATATTGGGAAGCCCATAGAAGGCTAAGGTGAAAAAGGAAATGTCTTCCGTTAAAACTCTAAAGAAGCATTCTGTGAAATTGCCATGTGTTCTGTTAATACATCTCACAGAGTTACAGCTTTCCCAACAAGATGCCTTTCACTAAGACTGTTTTTGTGGGATTTGCAAAGTGATATTTGGAAGCCCATAGAGGGCTATGGTGAAAAAGAAATATCTTCAATTAAAAACTGGAAAGAAGCTTTCTGAGAAACTGCTTTCTGTTCTCTTAATTCATCTCACAGACTTACAGATATTCCCTCAAGAAGCCTTTCATTAAGAGTGTCTTTGTGGGATTTGCAAAGTGATAATTGGAAGCCCATATAGGGCTATGGTGTAAAGGGAACTATTTTCAGTTAAAAACTGGAAAGAAGCTTTCAGATAAAATGCCTTGTGTTCTGTAAATACATCTCACCGAGTTACAGCTTTCCCCTCAAGAAGCCTTTCGCAAAGACTGTTCTTGTGGGATTTTCTAAGTGATATTTGGAAGCACATAGAGGGCTATGGGGAAAAAGGAAATATCTTCAGTTAAAAACTGGTAAGTCGCTTTCTGAGAAACTGCTTTGTGTTCTGTTAATTCATCTCACAGAGTTACAGGATTCCCCTCCAGAAGCCTTTTGCTAAGACTGTTTTTGTGGAATTTGCAAAATGATATTTGGAAGCCCATAGAGGGCTATGGTGAAAAAGGACATATCTTCCATTAAAAACTGGAAGGAAATTTTCTGAGAAACCGCTTTGTGTTCTGTTAATTCATCTCACAGAGTTACAGCTTTCTTCTCAAGAAGCCTTTCGCTAAGACAGTTCTTGTGGAATTTACAAAGTGATATTTGGTAGCCCTTAGAGGGCTATGGTGAAAAAGGACATATCTTCCTTTAAAAACTGGAAAGAAGATATCTGAGAAACTGCTTTGTTTTCTGTTAATTCATCTCACAGAGTTAAAACTTTCCCCTCCAGAAGCCTTTCGCTTAGACTGTTCTTGTGAAATTTGCAAAATGATATTTGGAAGCCCAAAGAGAGCTATGGTGAAAAAGGAAATATCCTAAGATAAAAACTGAAAAGAAGCTTTCTGAGGAACTGCTTTGTGTTCTCTTAATTCGTATCACAGAGTTACAAATTTTCCCTCAAGAAGCCATTCGCTAAGACTGTTCTTGTGCAATTTGCAAAGTGATATTTGGAAGCCCATAGAGGGCCATGATGAAAAAGGAAATATCTTCAGTTAAAACCTGGAAAGAAACTTACTGAGAAACTGCTTTGTGTTGTAGTAATTCATCTCACAGAGTTACAGCTTTCTTCTCAAGAAGCTTTTCGGTAAGTCTGTTTTGTGGAATTTGCAAAGTGATATTTGGAAGCCCATAGTGGGATATGGAGAAAAAGGAAATATCTTCCGTTAAAAACTAGGAAGAAGATTTCTGAGACACTGCTTTCTGTTCTGTTAATTTATCTAACAGAGTTACAGCATTCCCCTACAGAACTCATTCGCTAAGAGTGTTTTTGTGGAATTTGCAAAGTGATATTTGGAAGCCCCAAGAGGGCTTCGGTGAAAAAGGGAATATCTTCAGTTAAAAACTGGAAAGAAGCTTTCTGAGAAACTGCTTTGTGTTCTGATAATTCATCTCACAGAATTACAGCTTTCCCTTCAAGAAGTCTTTCGATAAGACTGTTCTTGTGGGATTTGCAAAGTGATATTTGGAAACCCATAGAGGGCTATGGTGAAAAACAAAATATCTTCCGTTAAAAACTGGAAAGAAGCTTTCTGAGAAACTGCCGTGTGTTCTATTGATACATCTCACACAGTTACAGCTTTGCTCTCAAGAAGACCTTCGCTAAGACTGTTCTTGAGTGATTTGCAAAGTGATATTTGGAAGCCCACAGAGGGCTATGTTGAAAAAGGAAATATCTTCCGTTATAAACTGGAAAGAAGCTTTCTGAGAAACTGCCGTGTGTTCTGTTAATATATCTCACTGACTTACAGCTTTCCCCTCGAGAAGCCTTTCACTAAGACTGTTATTGTGGGATTTGCAAAGTGATATTTGGAAGTCTATAGGGGGCTATGGTAAAAAAATAAATATCTTCAGTTAAAAACTGGAAAGAAGCTTTCTGAGAAACTGCTTTGTGTTCTGTTAATTCATCTCACAGAGTTACAGCTTACCTCTCAAGAAGCCTTTCGCTAAGACTGTTCTTGTGGAATTTGCAAAGTGATATTTGGAAACCCATAGAGGGCTATGGTGAGAAAGGAATATCTTTCGTTAAAAACTGAAAAGAAGCTTTCTGAGAAACTGCGATGTGTTCTGTTAATTCATCTCAAAGAGTTACAACGTTCCCCTCAAGAAGCCTTCAGCTAAGGCTCCTCTTGTGTAATTTGCAAAATGATATTTGGAAACCCATAGAGGTCTACAGTGAAAATGGAAATATCCTCAGATAAAAACCGAAAAGAATCTTTCTGAAAATCTGCTTTGTGTTCTGTTAGTTCATCTCACAGAGTTACAGCTTTGCCCTCAAGAAGCCGTTCACTAAGATTGTTTTTGAGAAATTTGCAAAGAGATAGTTGGAAGCCCATAGAGGGCTACGGTGAAAAAGGAAATATCCTAAGATAAAAACAGAAAAGAAGCTTTCTGAGAAACTGCTTTGTGTTCTGTTAATTCATCCCACAGAGTTACAGCTTTCCCCTCCAGAAGACTTATGGTAAGACTGTTCTTGTGTAATTTGGAAAGTGATATTTAGAAGCCCCTACAGGGCTATGGAGAAAAAGGAAATATCTTCCGTTAAAAACTGGAAAGAAGCTTTCTGAGAAACTGCTTTGTGTTCTGTTAATTCATATCGAAGAGTTAGAGTTTCCCCTCAAGAAGCCTTTCGCTAAGACTGTTCTTGTGGAATTGGCAATGTGATATTTGGAAGAACATAGGTGCTATTCTGAAAAAGGAAATATCCTAAGAAAAAAACTGAAAAGAAGCTTTCTGAGAAACTGCTTTGTGTTCTGTTAATTCATCTCAAAGAGTTAGAGCTTTCCCCTCAAGAAGCCTTTCGCTAAGACTGTTCTTGTGGAATTTGCAAAGTGATATTTGGAAGCCCATCCATGGTTATGGTGAAAGTGGACATATCCTAAGATAAAAACCGAAAAGAAGCTTTCTGAGAATCTGCTTTGTGTTCTGTTATTTCGTCTCACAGAGTTACAGCTTTCCCCTCAAGAAGCCGTTCACGAAGGCTGTTCTTGTGTAATTTGCAAAGAGATATTTGGAAGACCATAGAGGGCTATATTGAAAAGTAAATATCTTCCGTTTAAAACTGGAAAGAAGCATTCTGAGAAACTGCCATGTGTTCTGTTAATACATCACACCGAGTTACAGCTTTCCCCTCAAGAAATTTTTCGCTAGGACTGTTCTTGTGGAATTTGCAAAGTCATATTTGGAAGCCAGTAGTGGGCTATGGTGAAAAAGGAAATATCTTCAGTGGAAAACTGGAAAGAAGGTTTCTGAGAAACTGCTTTGTGTTCCGTTAATTCATCTCACAGAGTTACAGATTTTCCCACAAGAAGCTTTTCTCAAAGACTGTTCTTGTGGAATTTGCAAAGTGATATTTGGAAGCCCATTGAAGTCTACTGTGAAAAAGGAAATATCATCCGTTAAAAACTGGAAAGAAGACTTCTGAGAAACTGCTTTGTGTTCTGTTAATTCATCTCACAGAGATACAGCTTACCCCTCAAGAAGTCTTTCGCTAAGACTGTTCTTGTGGAATTTGCAAAGTGATATTTGGAAGCCTATAGGGGGCTCTGGTGAAAAAGGAAATATCTTCCGTTAAAAACTGGAAAGAAGATTTCTGAGAAACTGCTTTGTGTTCTGTTAATTCATCTCACAGAGTTACAGATTTCCCCTCCAGAATCCTTTCACTAAGACTGTTCTTGTGGAATTTGCAAAGTGATATTTGGAATCCCAGAGAGATATGGGGAAAACAGAAATATCTTCCGTTAAAAACTGGAAAGAAGCTTTCTGAGAAACTGCTTCGTGTTCTGTTAATTCATCTCACAGAGTTACAGCTTTCCCTGAAAGAAGCCTTTCGCTAAGACTGTTCTTGTGGAATTTGCAAACTGATATTTGGAAGACTCTAGAGGGCTAGGGTGAAAAAGAAAATATTTTCCGTTAAAAACTGGAAAGAAGATTTCTGAGAATCAGCTTTGTGTTCTGTTAATTCATCTAACAGAGTTACAGCTGTCCCGTAGAGAAGCCTTTCGCTAAGAGTTTTCTTGTGGAATTTGCAAAGTGATATTTGGAAGCCCTTAGAAGGCTATGGTGAAAAAGGAAATATCCTAAGATAAAAACAGAAAAGAAACTTTCTGAGAAACTGTTTTGTGTTCTGTTAATTCATCTCACAGAGTTACAGCTTTTACCTCAAGATGCCTTTCGCTAAGACTGTTCTTGGGCAATTTGCAAAGTGATATTTTGAAGCCCATAGAGAGCTATGTTGAACAATTAAAATCTTTCGTTAAAAACTGGAAAGAAGCTTTCTGAGAAACTGCTTTTTGTTCTGTTAATTCATCTCACAGAGTTACAGCTTTCTCCTCAAGAAGCCGTTCACTAAGACTGTGCTTGTGGAATTTGCAAAGTGATATTTAAAAGCCCTTAGAGGACTATGGTGAAAAAGGAAATATCCTAAGATAAAAACAGAAAAGAAGCATTCTGAGAAACTGCTTTGTGTTCTGTTAATTCATCTCATGGAGTTACAGATTTCCTCTCCAGAATCCTTTCTCTAATACTGTTACTGTTTAGCTTGCTAAGTGATATTTGGAAGCCAGTAGAAGGCTATGGTGAAAAACGAAATATCTTCAGTTAGAAACTTGAAAGAAGCTTTCTGACAAACTACTTTGTGTTCTGTTAATTCATCTCACAGAGTTACAGCTTTCCCCTCAAGAAGCCGTTCACTTGGACTATTCTTGTGAAATTTTCAAAGTGATATTTTTAAACCCATAGACGGCTACGGTGAAAAAGAAAATATCTTCCTTTAATAACTGGAAAGAAATTTTCTGAGAAACTGCCGTGTTTTCTGTTAATACATCTCACCGAGTTACAGCTTTCCTCTCAAGAAGCCTTTCTGTAAGGCTCTTCTTGTGGAATTTGCAAAGTGATATTTGGAAGCACATAGAGGCCTATGGTGAAAAAGGAAATATCTTCCGTTAAAAACTGGAAGAGAGATTTCTGAAAAACTGCTTTGTGTTTTGTTAATTCATGTCACAGAGTTACAGCTTTCCCCTCCATAATCCTTTCGCTAAGACTGTTGTTGTGGAATTTGCAAAGAGATATTTGGAAGCCCATAGAGGGCTATGGTGAAAAAGGAAATATAATAAGATAAAAACTGAAAAGAAGCTTTCTGAGAAACTGTTTTGTGTTCTGTTAATTCATCTCACAGAGTTACAGCTTTTCTTTCAAGAAGTATTTCGGTAAGAGTGTTCTTGTGGAATTTGCAAAGTGATATTTGGAAGCCCTTAGAGGGCTACGGTGAAAAAGGAAATATCTTCAATTAAAAAATGGAAAGATGCTTTCTGAGTAACTGCTTTGTGTTCTGTTAATTCATCTCACAGCGTTACAGGTTTTAACTCAAGAAGCCCTTTGCTAAGACTGTTCTTGGGTAATTAGCAAAGTGATATTTGGAAGCTCTTAGAGGGCTATACGAAAAAGGAAATATCTTCAGTTAAAACTGGAAAGAAACTTCTGAGAAACTGCTTTGTGTTCTGTTAATTCATGTTACAGTGTTACAGCTTTCCCCTCCATAATCCTTTCGCTAAGACTGTTGTTGTGGAATTTGCAAAGAGATATTTGGAAGCCCATAGAGGGCTATGGTAAAAAAGGAAATATAATAAGATAAAAACTGAAAAGAAGCTTTCTGAGAAACTGCTTTGTGTTCTGTTAATTCATCTCAAAGAGTTAGAGCTTTCCCCTCAAGAAGCCTTTCGCTAAGACTGTTCTTGTGGAATTTGCAAAGTGATATTTGGAAGCCCATCCATGGTTTTGGTGAAAGTGGACATATCCTAAGATAAAAACCGAAAAGAAGCTTTCTGAGAATCTGCTTTGTGTTCTGTTATTTCGTCTCACAGAGTTACAGCTTTCCCCTCAAGAAGCCGTTCACGAAGGCTGTTCTTGTGTAATTTGCAAAGAGATATTTGGAAGACCATAGAGGGCTATATTGAAAAGTAAATATCTTCCGTTTAAAACTGGAAAGAAGCATTCTGAGAAACTGCCATGTGTTCTGTTAATACATCACACCGAGTTACAGCTTTCCCCTCAAGAAATTTTTCGCTAGGACTGTTCTTGTGGAATTTGCAAAGTCATATTTGGAAGCCAGTAGTGGGCTATGGTGAAAAAGGAAATATCTTCAGTGGAAAACTGGAAAGAAGGTTTCTGAGAAACTGCTTTGTGTTCCGTTAATTCATCTCACAGAGTTACAGATTTTCCCACAAGAAGCTTTTCTCAAAGACTGTTCTTGTGGAATTTGCAAAGTGATATTTGGAAGCCCATTGAAGTCTACTGTGAAAAAGGAAATATCATCCGTTAAAAACTGGAAAGAAGACTTCTGAGAAACTGCTTTGTGTTCTGTTAATTCATCTCACAGAGATACAGCTTACCCCTCAAGAAGTCTTTCGCTAAGACTGTTCTTGTGGAATTTGCAAAGTGATATTTGGAAGTCTATAGGGGGCTCTGGTGAAAAAGGAAATATCTTCCGTTAAAAACTGGAAAGAAGATTTCTGAGAAACTGCTTTGTGTTCTGTTAATTCATCTCACAGAGTTACAGATTTCCCCTCCAGAATCCTTTCACTAAGACTGTTCTTGTGGAATTTGCAAAGTGATATTTGGAATCCCAGAGAGATATGGGGAAAACAGAAATATCTTCCGTTAAAAACTGGAAAGAAGCTTTCTGAGAAACTGCTTCGTGTTCTGTTAATTCATCTCACAGAGTTACAGCTTTCCCTGAAAGAAGCCTTTCGCTAAGACTGTTCTTGTGGAATTTGCAAACTGATATTTGGAAGACTCTAGAGGGCTAGGGTGAAAAAGAAAATATTTTCCGTTAAAAACTGGAAAGAAGATTTCTGAGAATCAGCTTTGTGTTCTGTTAATTCATCTAACAGAGTTACAGCTGTCCCGTAGAGAAGCCTTTCGCTAAGAGTTTTCTTGTGGAATTTGCAAAGTGATATTTGGAAGCCCTTAGAAGGCTATGGTGAAAAAGGAAATATCCTAAGATAAAAACAGAAAAGAAACTCTCTGAGAAACTGTTTTGTGTTCTGTTAATTCATCTCACAGAGTTACAGCTTTTACCTCAAGATGCCTTTCGCTAAGACTGTTCTTGGGCAATTTGCAAAGTGATATTTTGAAGCCCATAGAGAGCTATGTTGAACAATTAAAATCTTTCGTTAAAAACTGGAAAGAAGCTTTCTGAGAAACTGCTTTTTGTTCTGTTAATTCATCTCACAGAGTTACAGCTTTCTCCTCAAGAAGCCGTTCACTAAGACTGTGCTTGTGGAATTTGCAAAGTGATATTTAAAAGCCCTTAGAGGACTATGGTGAAAAAGGAAATATCCTAAGATAAAAACAGAAAAGAAGCATTCTGAGAAACTGCTTTGTGTTCTGTTAATTCATCTCATGGAGTTACAGATTTCCTCTCCAGAATCCTTTCTCTAATACTGTTACTGTTTAGCTTGCTAAGTGATATTTGGAAGCCAGTAGAAGGCTATGGTGAAAAACGAAATATCTTCAGTTAGAAACTTGAAAGAAGCTTTCTGACAAACTACTTTGTGTTCTGTTAATTCATCTCACAGAGTTACAGCTTTCCCCTCAAGAAGCCGTTCACTTGGACTATTCTTGTGAAATTTTCAAAGTGATATTTTTAAACCCATAGAAGGCTACGGTGAAAAAGAAAATATCTTCCTTTAATAACTGGAAAGAAATTTTCTGAGAAACTGCCGTGTTTTCTGTTAATACATCTCACCGAGTTACAGCTTTCCTCTCAAGAAGCCTTTCTGTAAGGCTCTTCTTGTGGAATTTGCAAAGTGATATTTGGAAGCACATAGAGGCCTATGGTGAAAAAGGAAATATCTTCCGTTAAAAACTGGAAGAGAGATTTCTGAAAAACTGCTTTGTGTTTTGTTAATTCATGTCACAGAGTTACAGCTTTCCCCTCCATAATCCTTTCGCTAAGACTGTTGTTGTGGAATTTGCAAAGAGATATTTGGAAGCCCATAGAGGGCTATGGTGAAAAAGGAAATATAATAAGATAAAAACTGAAAAGAAGCTTTCTGAGAAACTGTTTTGTGTTCTGTTAATTCATCTCACAGAGTTACAGCTTTTCTTTCAAGAAGTATTTCGCTAAGAGTGTTCTTGTGGAATTTGCAAAGTGATATTTGGAAGCCCTTAGAGGGCTACGGTGAAAAAGGAAATATCTTCAATTAAAAAATGGAAAGATGCTTTCTGAGAAACTGCTTTGTGTTCTGTTAATTCATCTCACAGAGTTACAGGATTCCCCTCCAGAAGCCTTTTGCTAAGACTGTTTTTGTGGAATTTGCAAAATGATATTTGGAAGCCCATAGAGGGCTATGGTGAAAAAGGACATATCTTCCATTAAAAACTGGAAGGAAATTTTCTGAGAAACCGCTTTGTGTTCTGTTAATTCATCTCACAGAGTTACAGCTTTCTTCTCAAGAAGCCTTTCGCTAAGACAGTTCTTGTGGAATTTACAAAGTGATATTTGGTAGCCCTTAGAGGGCTATGGTGAAAAAGGACATATCTTCCTTTAAAAACTGGAAAGAAGATATCTGAGAAACTGCTTTGTTTTCTGTTAATTCATCTCACAGAGTTAAAACTTTCCCCTCCAGAAGCCTTTCGCTTAGACTGTTCTTGTGAAATTTGCAAAATGATATTTGGAAGCCCAAAGAGAGCTATGGTGAAAAAGGAAATATCCTAAGATAAAAACTGAAAAGAAGCTTTCTGAGGAACTGCTTTGTGTTCTCTTAATTCGTATCACAGAGTTACAAATTTTCCCTCAAGAAGCCATTCGCTAAGACTGTTCTTGTGCAATTTGCAAAGTGATATTTGGAAGCCCATAGAGGGCCATGATGAAAAAGGAAATATCTTCAGTTAAAACCTGGAAAGAAACTTACTGAGAAACTGCTTTGTGTTGTAGTAATTCATCTCACAGAGTTACAGCTTTCTTCTCAAGAAGCTTTTCGGTAAGTCTGTTTTGTGGAATTTGCAAAGTGATATTTGGAAGCCCATAGTGGGATATGGAGAAAAAGGAAATATCTTCCGTTAAAAACTAGGAAGAAGATTTCTGAGACACTGCTTTCTGTTCTGTTAATTTATCTAACAGAGTTACAGCATTCCCCTACAGAACTCATTCGCTAAGAGTGTTTTTGTGGAATTTGCAAAGTGATATTTGGAAGCCCCAAGAGGGCTTCGGTGAAAAAGGGAATATCTTCAGTTAAAAACTGGAAAGAAGCTTTCTGAGAAACTGCTTTGTGTTCTGATAATTCATCTCACAGAATTACAGCTTTCCCTTCAAGAAGTCTTTCGATAAGACTGTTCTTGTGGGATTTGCAAAGTGATATTTGGAAACCCATAGAGGGCTATGGTGAAAAACAAAATATCTTCCGTTAAAAACTGGAAAGAAGCTTTCTGAGAAACTGCCGTGTGTTCTATTGATACATCTCACACAGTTACAGCTTTGCTCTCAAGAAGACCTTCGCTAAGACTGTTCTTGAGTGATTTGCAAAGTGATATTTGGAAGCCCACAGAGGGCTATGTTGAAAAAGGAAATATCTTCCGTTATAAACTGGAAAGAAGCTTTCTGAGAAACTGCCGTGTGTTCTGTTAATATATCTCACTGACTTACAGCTTTCCCCTCGAGAAGCCTTTCACTAAGACTGTTATTGTGGGATTTGCAAAGTGATATTTGGAAGTCTATAGGGGGCTATGGTACAAAAATTAATATCTTCAGTTAAAAACTGGAAAGAAGCTTTCTGAGAAACTGCTTTGTGTTCTGTTAATTCATCTCACAGAGTTACAGCTTACCTCTCAAGAAGCCTTTCGCTAAGACTGTTCTTGTGGAATTTGCAAAGTGATATTTGGAAACCCATAGAGGGCTATGGTGAGAAAGGAAATATCTTTCGTTAAAAACTGAAAAGAAGCTTTCTGAGAAACTGCGATGTGTTCTGTTAATTCATCTCAAAGAGTTACAACTTTCCCCTCAAGAAGCTTTCAGCTAAGGCTCCTCTTGTGTAATTTGCAAAATGATATTTGGAAGCCCATAGAGGTCTACAGTGAAAATGGAAATATCCTCAGATAAAAACCGAAAAGAATCTTTCTGAAAATCTGCTTTGTGTTCTGTTAGTTCATCTCACAGAGTTACAGCTTTCCCCTCAAGAAGCCGTTCACTAAGATTGTTTTTGAGAAATTTGCAAAGAGATAGTTGGAAGCCCATAGAGGGCTACGGTGAAAAAGGAAATATCCTAAGATAAAAACAGAAAAGAAGCTTTCTGAGAAACTGCTTTGTGTTCTGTTAATTCATCCCACAGAGTTACAGCTTTCCCCTCCAGAAGACTTATGGTAAGACTGTTCTTGTGTAATTTGGAAAGTGATATTTAGAAGCCCCTACAGGGCTATGGAGAAAAAGGAAATATCTTCCGTTAAAAACTGGAAAGAAGCTTTCTGAGAAACAACTTTGTGTTCTGTTAATTGATTTCACAGAGTTACAGCGTTCCCCTCAAGAAGCCTTTCGCTCAGACTGTTCTTGTGGAATTTACATAGTGATATTTGGAAGCCCATAGTGGGCTATGGCGAAAAAGGAAATGTCGTAAGAAAAAAACTGAAAAGAAGCTTTCTGATAAACTGATTTGTGTTCTGTTAATTCATCTCACAGAGTTACAGATTTTCCCTAAAGAAGCCTTTTGCTAAGACTGTTCCTGTGGAATTTGCAAAGTGATATTTTGAAACCCATAGAGGGCTATGGTGAAAAAGGAAATATCCTATGATAAAAACTGAAAAGAAGCTTTCTGAGAAACTGCTTTGTGTTCTGTTAATTCAACTCACAGAGTTACAGCATTCCCCTCAAGAAACCTTTCGCTAAGACTGTTCTTTTGGAATTTGCAAAGTGATATTTGGAAGCCCATAGAGGCCTATGGTGAAAAAGGAAATATCTTCAGTTAAAAACTGAAAAGAAGCTTTCTGAGAAACTGCTTTGTGTTCTGTTAATTCATATCGAAGAGTTAGAGTTTCCCCTCAAGAAGCCTTTCGCTAAGACTGTTCTTGTGGAATTTGCAATGTGATATTTGGAAGAACATAGGTGCTATTCTGAAAAAGGAAATATCCTAAGAAAAAAACTGAAAAGAAGCTTTCTGAGAAACTGCTTTGTGTTCTGTTAATTCATCTCAAAGAGTTAGAGCTTTCCCCTCAAGAAGCCTTTCGCTAAGACTGTTCTTGTGGAATTTGCAAAGTGATATTTGGAAGCCCATCCATGGTTATGGTGAAAGTGGACATATCCTAAGATAAAAACCGAAAAGAAGCTTTCTGAGAATCTGCTTTGTGTTCTGTTATTTCGTCTCACAGAGTTACAGCTTTCCCCTCAAGAAGCCGTTCACGAAGGCTGTTCTTGTGTAATTTGCAAAGAGATATTTGGAAGACCATAGAGGGCTATATTGAAAAGTAAATATCTTCCGTTTAAAACTGGAAAGAAGCATTCTGAGAAACTGCCATGTGTTCTGTTAATACATCACACCGAGTTACAGCTTTCCCCTCAAGAAATTTTTCGCTAGGACTGTTCTTGTGGAATTTGCAAAGTCATATTTGGAAGCCAGTAGTGGGCTATGGTGAAAAAGGAAATATCTTCAGTGGAAAACTGGAAAGAAGGTTTCTGAGAAACTGCTTTGTGTTCCGTTAATTCATCTCACAGAGTTACAGATTTTCCCACAAGAAGCTTTTCTCAAAGACTGTTCTTGTGGAATTTGCAAAGTGATATTTGGAAGCCCATTGAAGTCTACTGTGAAAAAGGAAATATCATCCGTTAAAAACTGGAAAGAAGACTTCTGAGAAACTGCTTTGTGTTCTGTTAATTCATCTCACAGAGATACAGCTTACCCCTCAAGAAGTCTTTCGCTAAGACTGTTCTTGTGGAATTTGCAAAGTGATATTTGGAAGTCTATAGGGGGCTCTGGTGAAAAAGGAAATATCTTCCGTTAAAAACTGGAAAGAAGATTTCTGAGAAACTGCTTTGTGTTCTGTTAATTCATCTCACAGAGTTACAGATTTCCCCTCCAGAATCCTTTCACTAAGACTGTTCTTGTGGAATTTGCAAAGTGATATTTGGAATCCCAGAGAGATATGGGGAAAACAGAAATATCTTCCGTTAAAAACTGGAAAGAAGCTTTCTGAGAAACTGCTTCGTGTTCTGTTAATTCATCTCACAGAGTTACAGCTTTCCCTGAAAGAAGCCTTTCGCTAAGACTGTTCTTGTGGAATTTGCAAACTGATATTTGGAAGACTCTAGAGGGCTAGGGTGAAAAAGAAAATATTTTCCGTTAAAAACTGGAAAGAAGATTTCTGAGAATCAGCTTTGTGTTCTGTTAATTCATCTAACAGAGTTACAGCTGTCCCGTAGAGAAGCCTTTCGCTAAGAGTTTTCTTGTGGAATTTGCAAAGTGATATTTGGAAGCCCTTAGAAGGCTATGGTGAAAAAGGAAATATCCTAAGATAAAAACAGAAAAGAAACTCTCTGAGAAACTGTTTTGTGTTCTGTTAATTCATCTCACAGAGTTACAGCTTTTACCTCAAGATGCCTTTCGCTAAGACTGTTCTTGGGCAATTTGCAAAGTGATATTTTGAAGCCCATAGAGAGCTATGTTGAACAATTAAAATCTTTCGTTAAAAACTGGAAAGAAGCTTTCTGAGAAACTGCTTTTTGTTCTGTTAATTCATCTCACAGAGTTACAGCTTTCTCCTCAAGAAGCCGTTCACTAAGACTGTGCTTGTGGAATTTGCAAAGTGATATTTAAAAGCCCTTAGAGGACTATGGTGAAAAAGGAAATATCCTAAGATAAAAACAGAAAAGAAGCATTCTGAGAAACTGCTTTGTGTTCTGTTAATTCATCTCATGGAGTTACAGATTTCCTCTCCAGAATCCTTTCTCTAATACTGTTACTGTTTAGCTTGCTAAGTGATATTTGGAAGCCAGTAGAAGGCTATGGTGAAAAACGAAATATCTTCAGTTAGAAACTTGAAAGAAGCTTTCTGACAAACTACTTTGTGTTCTGTTAATTCATCTCACAGAGTTACAGCTTTCCCCTCAAGAAGCCGTTCACTTGGACTATTCTTGTGAAATTTTCAAAGTGATATTTTTAAACCCATAGAAGGCTACGGTGAAAAAGAAAATATCTTCCTTTAATAACTGGAAAGAAATTTTCTGAGAAACTGCCGTGTTTTCTGTTAATACATCTCACCGAGTTACAGCTTTCCTCTCAAGAAGCCTTTCTGTAAGGCTCTTCTTGTGGAATTTGCAAAGTGATATTTGGAAGCACATAGAGGCCTATGGTGAAAAAGGAAATATCTTCCGTTAAAAACTGGAAGAGAGATTTCTGAAAAACTGCTTTGTGTTTTGTTAATTCATGTCACAGAGTTACAGCTTTCCCCTCCATAATCCTTTCGCTAAGACTGTTGTTGTGGAATTTGCAAAGAGATATTTGGAAGCCCATAGAGGGCTATGGTGAAAAAGGAAATATAATAAGATAAAAACTGAAAAGAAGCTTTCTGAGAAACTGTTTTGTGTTCTGTTAATTCATCTCACAGAGTTACAGCTTTTCTTTCAAGAAGTATTTCGCTAAGAGTGTTCTTGTGGAATTTGCAAAGTGATATTTGGAAGCCCTTAGAGGGCTACGGTGAAAAAGGAAATATCTTCAATTAAAAAATGGAAAGATGCTTTCTGAGAAACTGCTTTGTGTTCTGTTAATTCATCTCACAGCGTTACAGGTTTTAACTCAAGAAGCCCTTTGCTAAGACTGTTCTTGGGTAATTAGCAAAGTGATATTTGGAAGCTCTTAGAGGGCTATACGAAAAAGGAAATATCTTCAGTTAAAACTGGAAAGAAACTTCTGAGAAACTGCTTTGTGTTCTGTTAATTCATGTTACAGTGTTACAGCTTTCCCCTCCATAATCCTTTCGCTAAGACTGTTGTTGTGGAATTTGCAAAGAGATATTTGGAAGCCCATAGAGGGCTATGGTAAAAAAGGAAATATAATAAGATAAAAACTGAAAAGAAGCTTTCTGAGAAACTGTTTTGTGTTCTGTTAATTCATCTCAAAGAGTTAGAGCTTTCCCCTCAAGAAGCCTTTCGCTAAGACTGTTCTTGTGGAATTTGCAAAGTGATATTTGGAAGCCCATCCATGGTTATGGTGAAAGTGGACATATCCTAAGATAAAAACCGAAAAGAAGCTTTCTGAGAATCTGCTTTGTGTTCTGTTATTTCGTCTCACAGAGTTACAGCTTTCCCCTCAAGAAGCCGTTCACGAAGGCTGTTCTTGTGTAATTTGCAAAGAGATATTTGGAAGACCATAGAGGGCTATATTGAAAAGTAAATATCTTCCGTTTAAAACTGGAAAGAAGCATTCTGAGAAACTGCCATGTGTTCTGTTAATACATCACACCGAGTTACAGCTTTCCCCTCAAGAAATTTTTCGCTAGGACTGTTCTTGTGGAATTTGCAAAGTCATATTTGGAAGCCAGTAGTGGGCTATGGTGAAAAAGGAAATATCTTCAGTGGAAAACTGGAAAGAAGGTTTCTGAGAAACTGCTTTGTGTTCCGTTAATTCATCTCACAGAGTTACAGATTTTCCCACAAGAAGCTTTTCTCAAAGACTGTTCTTGTGGAATTTGCAAAGTGATATTTGGAAGCCCATTGAAGTCTACTGTGAAAAAGGAAATATCATCCGTTAAAAACTGGAAAGAAGACTTCTGAGAAACTGCTTTGTGTTCTGTTAATTCATCTCACAGAGATACAGCTTACCCCTCAAGAAGTCTTTCGCTAAGACTGTTCTTGTGGAATTTGCAAAGTGATATTTGGAAGTCTATAGGGGGCTCTGGTGAAAAAGGAAATATCTTCCGTTAAAAACTGGAAAGAAGATTTCTGAGAAACTGCTTTGTGTTCTGTTAATTCATCTCACAGAGTTACAGATTTCCCCTCCAGAATCCTTTCACTAAGACTGTTCTTGTGGAATTTGCAAAGTGATATTTGGAATCCCAGAGAGATATGGGGAAAACAGAAATATCTTCCGTTAAAAACTGGAAAGAAGCTTTCTGAGAAACTGCTTCGTGTTCTGTTAATTCATCTCACAGAGTTACAGCTTTCCCTGAAAGAAGCCTTTCGCTAAGACTGTTCTTGTGGAATTTGCAAACTGATATTTGGAAGACTCTAGAGGGCTAGGGTGAAAAAGAAAATATTTTCCGTTAAAAACTGGAAAGAAGATTTCTGAGAATCAGCTTTGTGTTCTGTTAATTCATCTAACAGAGTTACAGCTGTCCCGTAGAGAAGCCTTTCGCTAAGAGTTTTCTTGTGGAATTTGCAAAGTGATATTTGGAAGCCCTTAGAAGGCTATGGTGAAAAAGGAAATATCCTAAGATAAAAACAGAAAAGAAACTCTCTGAGAAACTGTTTTGTGTTCTGTTAATTCATCTCACAGAGTTACAGCTTTTACCTCAAGATGCCTTTCGCTAAGACTGTTCTTGGGCAATTTGCAAAGTGATATTTTGAAGCCCATAGAGAGCTATGTTGAACAATTAAAATCTTTCGTTAAAAACTGGAAAGAAGCTTTCTGAGAAACTGCTTTTTGTTCTGTTAATTCATCTCACAGAGTTACAGCTTTCTCCTCAAGAAGCCGTTCACTAAGACTGTGCTTGTGGAATTTGCAAAGTGATATTTAAAAGCCCTTAGAGGACTATGGTGAAAAAGGAAATATCCTAAGATAAAAACAGAAAAGAAGCATTCTGAGAAACTGCTTTGTGTTCTGTTAATTCATCTCATGGAGTTACAGATTTCCTCTCCAGAATCCTTTCTCTAATACTGTTACTGTTTAGCTTGCTAAGTGATATTTGGAAGCCAGTAGAAGGCTATGGTGAAAAACGAAATATCTTCAGTTAGAAACTTGAAAGAAGCTTTCTGACAAACTACTTTGTGTTCTGTTAATTCATCTCACAGAGTTACAGCTTTCCCCTCAAGAAGCCGTTCACTTGGACTATTCTTGTGAAATTTTCAAAGTGATATTTTTAAACCCATAGAAGGCTACGGTGAAAAAGAAAATATCTTCCTTTAATAACTGGAAAGAAATTTTCTGAGAAACTGCCGTGTTTTCTGTTAATACATCTCACCGAGTTACAGCTTTCCTCTCAAGAAGCCTTTCTGTAAGGCTCTTCTTGTGGAATTTGCAAAGTGATATTTGGAAGCACATAGAGGCCTATGGTGAAAAAGGAAATATCTTCCGTTAAAAACTGGAAGAGAGATTTCTGAAAAACTGCTTTGTGTTTTGTTAATTCATGTCACAGAGTTACAGCTTTCCCCTCCATAATCCTTTCGCTAAGACTGTTGTTGTGGAATTTGCAAAGAGATATTTGGAAGCCCATAGAGGGCTATGGTGAAAAAGGAAATATAATAAGATAAAAACTGAAAAGAAGCTTTCTGAGAAACTGTTTTGTGTTCTGTTAATTCATCTCACAGAGTTACAGCTTTTCTTTCAAGAAGTATTTCGCTAAGAGTGTTCTTGTGGAATTTGCAAAGTGATATTTGGAAGCCCTTAGAGGGCTACGGTGAAAAAGGAAATATCTTCAATTAAAAAATGGAAAGATGCTTTCTGAGAAACTGCTTTGTGTTCTGTTAATTCATCTCACAGCGTTACAGGTTTTAACTCAAGAAGCCCTTTGCTAAGACTGTTCTTGGGTAATTAGCAAAGTGATATTTGGAAGCTCTTAGAGGGCTATACGAAAAAGGAAATATCTTCAGTTAAAACTGGAAAGAAACTTCTGAGAAACTGCTTTGTGTTCTGTTAATTCATGTTACAGTGTTACAGCTTTCCCCTCCATAATCCTTTCGCTAAGACTGTTGTTGTGGAATTTGCAAAGAGATATTTGGAAGCCCATAGAGGGCTATGGTAAAAAAGGAAATATAATAAGATAAAAACTGAAAAGAAGCTTTCTGAGAAACTGTTTTGTGTTCTGTTAATTCATCTCAAAGAGTTAGAGCTTTCCCCTCAAGAAGCCTTTCGCTAAGACTGTTCTTGTGGAATTTGCAAAGTGATATTTGGAAGCCCATCCATGGTTATGGTGAAAGTGGACATATCCTAAGATAAAAACCGAAAAGAAGCTTTCTGAGAATCTGCTTTGTGTTCTGTTATTTCGTCTCACAGAGTTACAGCTTTCCCCTCAAGAAGCCGTTCACGAAGGCTGTTCTTGTGTAATTTGCAAAGAGATATTTGGAAGACCATAGAGGGCTATATTGAAAAGTAAATATCTTCCGTTTAAAACTGGAAAGAAGCATTCTGAGAAACTGCCATGTGTTCTGTTAATACATCACACCGAGTTACAGCTTTCCCCTCAAGAAATTTTTCGCTAGGACTGTTCTTGTGGAATTTGCAAAGTCATATTTGGAAGCCAGTAGTGGGCTATGGTGAAAAAGGAAATATCTTCAGTGGAAAACTGGAAAGAAGGTTTCTGAGAAACTGCTTTGTGTTCCGTTAATTCATCTCACAGAGTTACAGATTTTCCCACAAGAAGCTTTTCTCAAAGACTGTTCTTGTGGAATTTGCAAAGTGATATTTGGAAGCCCATTGAAGTCTACTGTGAAAAAGGAAATATCATCCGTTAAAAACTGGAAAGAAGACTTCTGAGAAACTGCTTTGTGTTCTGTTAATTCATCTCACAGAGATACAGCTTACCCCTCAAGAAGTCTTTCGCTAAGACTGTTCTTGTGGAATTTGCAAAGTGATATTTGGAAGTCTATAGGGGGCTCTGGTGAAAAAGGAAATATCTTCCGTTAAAAACTGGAAAGAAGATTTCTGAGAAACTGCTTTGTGTTCTGTTAATTCATCTCACAGAGTTACAGATTTCCCCTCCAGAATCCTTTCACTAAGACTGTTCTTGTGGAATTTGCAAAGTGATATTTGGAATCCCAGAGAGATATGGGGAAAACAGAAATATCTTCCGTTAAAAACTGGAAAGAAGCTTTCTGAGAAACTGCTTCGTGTTCTGTTAATTCATCTCACAGAGTTACAGCTTTCCCTGAAAGAAGCCTTTCGCTAAGACTGTTCTTGTGGAATCTGCAAACTGATATTTGGAAGACTCTAGAGGGCTAGTGTGAAAAAGAAAATATTTTCCGTTAAAAACTGGAAAGAAGATTTCTGAGAATCAGCTTTGTGTTCTGTTAATTCATCTAACAGAGTTACAGCTGTCCCGTAGAGAAGCCTTTCGCTAAGAGTTTTCTTGTGGAATTTGCAAAGTGATATTTGGAAGCCCTTAGAAGGCTATGGTGAAAAAGGAAATATCCTAAGATAAAAACAGAAAAGAAACTTTCTGAGAAACTGTTTTGTGTTCTGTTAATTCATCTCACAGAGTTACAGCTTTTACCTCAAGATGCCTTTCGCTAAGACTGTTCTTGGGCAATTTGCAAAGTGATATTTTGAAGCCCATAGAGAGCTATGTTGAACAATTAAAATCTTTCGTTAAAAACTGGAAAGAAGCTTTCTGAGAAACTGCTTTTTGTTCTGTTAATTCATCTCACAGAGTTACAGCTTTCTCCTCAAGAAGCCGTTCACTAAGACTGTGCTTGTGGAATTTGCAAAGTGATATTTAAAAGCCCTTAGAGGACTATGGTGAAAAAGGAAATATCCTAAGATAAAAACAGAAAAGAAGCATTCTGAGAAACTGCTTTGTGTTCTGTTAATTCATCTCATGGAGTTACAGATTTCCTCTCCAGAATCCTTTCTCTAATACTGTTACTGTTTAGCTTGCTAAGTGATATTTGGAAGCCAGTAGAAGGCTATGGTGAAAAACGAAATATCTTCAGTTAGAAACTTGAAAGAAGCTTTCTGACAAACTACTTTGTGTTCTGTTAATTCATCTCACAGAGTTACAGCTTTCCCCTCAAGAAGCCGTTCACTTGGACTATTCTTGTGAAATTTTCAAAGTGATATTTTTAAACCCATAGAAGGCTACGGTGAAAAAGAAAATATCTTCCTTTAATAACTGGAAAGAAATTTTCTGAGAAACTGCCGTGTTTTCTGTTAATACATCTCACCGAGTTACAGCTTTCCTCTCAAGAAGCCTTTCTGTAAGGCTCTTCTTGTGGAATTTGCAAAGTGATATTTGGAAGCACATAGAGGCCTATGGTGAAAAAGGAAATATCTTCCGTTAAAAACTGGAAGAGAGATTTCTGAAAAACTGCTTTGTGTTTTGTTAATTCATGTCACAGAGTTACAGCTTTCCCCTCCATAATCCTTTCGCTAAGACTGTTGTTGTGGAATTTGCAAAGAGATATTTGGAAGCCCATAGAGGGCTATGGTGAAAAAGGAAATATAATAAGATAAAAACTGAAAAGAAGCTTTCTGAGAAACTGTTTTGTGTTCTGTTAATTCATCTCACAGAGTTACAGCTTTTCTTTCAAGAAGTATTTCGCTAAGAGTGTTCTTGTGGAATTTGCAAAGTGATATTTGGAAGCCCTTAGAGGGCTACGGTGAAAAAGGAAATATCTTCAGTTAAAAACTGAAAAGAAGCTTTCTGAGAAACTGCTTTGTGTTCTGTTAATTCATATCGAAGAGTTAGAGTTTCCCCTCAAGAAGCCTTTCGCTAAGACTGTTCTTGTGGAATTTGCAATGTGATATTTGGAAGAACATAGGTGCTATTCTGAAAAAGGAAATATCCTAAGAAAAAAACTGAAAAGAAGCTTTCTGAGAAACTGCTTTGTGTTCTGTTAATTCATCTCAAAGAGTTAGAGCTTTCCCCTCAAGAAGCCTTTCGCTAAGACTGTTCTTGTGGAATTTGCAAAGTGATATTTGGAAGCCCATCCATGGTTATGGTGAAAGTGGACATATCCTAAGATAAAAACCGAAAAGAAGCTTTCTGAGAATCTGCTTTGTGTTCTGTTATTTCGTCTCACAGAGTTACAGCTTTCCCCTCAAGAAGCCGTTCACGAAGGCTGTTCTTGTGTAATTTGCAAAGAGATATTTGGAAGACCATAGAGGGCTATATTGAAAAGTAAATATCTTCCGTTTAAAACTGGAAAGAAGCATTCTGAGAAACTGCCATGTGTTCTGTTAATACATCACACCGAGTTACAGCTTTCCCCTCAAGAAATTTTTCGCTAGGACTGTTCTTGTGGAATTTGCAAAGTCATATTTGGAAGCCAGTAGTGGGCTATGGTGAAAAAGGAAATATCTTCAGTGGAAAACTGGAAAGAAGGTTTCTGAGAAACTGCTTTGTGTTCCGTTAATTCATCTCACAGAGTTACAGATTTTCCCACAAGAAGCTTTTCTCAAAGACTGTTCTTGTGGAATTTGCAAAGTGATATTTGGAAGCCCATTGAAGTCTACTGTGAAAAAGGAAATATCATCCGTTAAAAACTGGAAAGAAGACTTCTGAGAAACTGCTTTGTGTTCTGTTAATTCATCTCACAGAGATACAGCTTACCCCTCAAGAAGTCTTTCGCTAAGACTGTTCTTGTGGAATTTGCAAAGTGATATTTGGAAGCCTATAGGGGGCTCTGGTGAAAAAGGAAATATCTTCCGTTAAAAACTGGAAAGAAGATTTCTGAGAAACTGCTTTGTGTTCTGTTAATTCATCTCACAGAGTTACAGATTTCCCCTCCAGAATCCTTTCACTAAGACTGTTCTTGTGGAATTTGCAAAGTGATATTTGGAATCCCAGAGAGATATGGGGAAAACAGAAATATCTTCCGTTAAAAACTGGAAAGAAGCTTTCTGAGAAACTGCTTCGTGTTCTGTTAATTCATCTCACAGAGTTACAGCTTTCCCTGAAAGAAGCCTTTCGCTAAGACTGTTCTTGTGGAATTTGCAAACTGATATTTGGAAGACTCTAGAGGGCTAGGGTGAAAAAGAAAATATTTTCCGTTAAAAACTGGAAAGAAGATTTCTGAGAATCAGCTTTGTGTTCTGTTAATTCATCTAACAGAGTTACAGCTGTCCCGTAGAGAAGCCTTTCGCTAAGAGTTTTCTTGTGGAATTTGCAAAGTGATATTTGGAAGCCCTTAGAAGGCTATGGTGAAAAAGGAAATATCCTAAGATAAAAACAGAAAAGAAACTTTCTGAGAAACTGTTTTGTGTTCTGTTAATTCATCTCACAGAGTTACAGCTTTTACCTCAAGATGCCTTTCGCTAAGACTGTTCTTGGGCAATTTGCAAAGTGATATTTTGAAGCCCATAGAGAGCTATGTTGAACAATTAAAATCTTTCGTTAAAAACTGGAAAGAAGCTTTCTGAGAAACTGCTTTTTGTTCTGTTAATTCATCTCACAGAGTTACAGCTTTCTCCTCAAGAAGCCGTTCACTAAGACTGTGCTTGTGGAATTTGCAAAGTGATATTTAAAAGCCCTTAGAGGACTATGGTGAAAAAGGAAATATCCTAAGATAAAAACAGAAAAGAAGCATTCTGAGAAACTGCTTTGTGTTCCGTTAATTCATCTCATGGAGTTACAGATTTCCTCTCCAGAATCCTTTCTCTAATACTGTTACTGTTTAGCTTGCTAAGTGATATTTGGAAGCCAGTAGAAGGCTATGGTGAAAAACGAAGTATCTTCAGTTAGAAACTTGAAAGAAGCTTTCTGACAAACTACTTTGTGTTCTGTTAATTCATCTCACAGAGTTACAGCTTTCCCCTCAAGAAGCCGTTCACTTGGACTATTCTTGTGAAATTTTCAAAGTGATATTTTTAAACCCATAGAAGGCTACGGTGAAAAAGAAAATATCTTCCTTTAATAACTGGAAAGAAATTTTCTGAGAAACTGCCGTGTTTTCTGTTAATACATCTCACCGAGTTACAGCTTTCCTCTCAAGAAGCCTTTCTGTAAGGCTCTTCTTGTGGAATTTGCAAAGTGATATTTGGAAGCACATAGAGGCCTATGGTGAAAAAGGAAATATCTTCCGTTAAAAACTGGAAGAGAGATTTCTGAAAAACTGCTTTGTGTTTTGTTAATTCATGTCACAGAGTTACAGCTTTCCCCTCCATAATCCTTTCGCTAAGACTGTTGTTGTGGAATTTGCAAAGAGATATTTGGAAGCCCATAGAGGGCTATGGTGAAAAAGGAAATATAATAAGATAAAAACTGAAAAGAAGCTTTCTGAGAAACTGTTTTGTGTTCTGTTAATTCATCTCACAGAGTTACAGCTTTTCTTTCAAGAAGTATTTCGCTAAGAGTGTTCTTGTGGAATTTGCAAAGTGATATTTGGAAGCCCTTAGAGGGCTACGGTGAAAAAGGAAATATCTTCAATTAAAAAATGGAAAGATGCTTTCTGAGAAACTGCTTTGTGTTCTGTTAATTCATCTCACAGAGTTACAGGATTCCCCTCCAGAAGCCTTTTGCTAAGACTGTTTTTGTGGAATTTGCAAAATGATATTTGGAAGCCCATAGAGGGCTATGGTGAAAAAGGACATATCTTCCATTAAAAACTGGAAGGAAATTTTCTGAGAAACCGCTTTGTGTTCTGTTAATTCATCTCACAGAGTTACAGCTTTCTTCTCAAGAAGCCTTTCGCTAAGACAGTTCTTGTGGAATTTACAAAGTGATATTTGGTAGCCCTTAGAGGGCTATGGTGAAAAAGGACATATCTTCCTTTAAAAACTGGAAAGAAGATATCTGAGAAACTGCTTTGTTTTCTGTTAATTCATCTCACAGAGTTAAAACTTTCCCCTCCAGAAGCCTTTCGCTTAGACTGTTCTTGTGAAATTTGCAAAATGATATTTGGAAGCCCAAAGAGAGCTATGGTGAAAAAGGAAATATCCTAAGATAAAAACTGAAAAGAAGCTTTCTGAGGAACTGCTTTGTGTTCTCTTAATTCGTATCACAGAGTTACAAATTTTCCCTCAAGAAGCCATTCGCTAAGACTGTTCTTGTGCAATTTGCAAAGTGATATTTGGAAGCCCATAGAGGGCCATGATGAAAAAGGAAATATCTTCAGTTAAAACCTGGAAAGAAACTTACTGAGAAACTGCTTTGTGTTGTAGTAATTCATCTCACAGAGTTACAGCTTTCTTCTCAAGAAGCTTTTCGGTAAGTCTGTTTTGTGGAATTTGCAAAGTGATATTTGGAAGCCCATAGTGGGATATGGAGAAAAAGGAAATATCTTCCGTTAAAAACTAGGAAGAAGATTTCTGAGACACTGCTTTCTGTTCTGTTAATTTATCTAACAGAGTTACAGCATTCCCCTACAGAACTCATTCGCTAAGAGTGTTTTTGTGGAATTTGCAAAGTGATATTTGGAAGCCCCAAGAGGGCTTCGGTGAAAAAGGGAATATCTTCAGTTAAAAACTGGAAAGAAGCTTTCTGAGAAACTGCTTTGTGTTCTGATAATTCATCTCACAGAATTACAGCTTTCCCTTCAAGAAGTCTTTCGATAAGACTGTTCTTGTGGGATTTGCAAAGTGATATTTGGAAACCCATAGAGGGCTATGGTGAAAAACAAAATATCTTCCGTTAAAAACTGGAAAGAAGCTTTCTGAGAAACTGCCGTGTGTTCTATTGATACATCTCACACAGTTACAGCTTTGCTCTCAAGAAGACCTTCGCTAAGACTGTTCTTGAGTGATTTGCAAAGTGATATTTGGAAGCCCACAGAGGGCTATGTTGAAAAAGGAAATATCTTCCGTTATAAACTGGAAAGAAGCTTTCTGAGAAACTGCCGTGTGTTCTGTTAATATATCTCACTGACTTACAGCTTTCCCCTCGAGAAGCCTTTCACTAAGACTGTTATTGTGGGATTTGCAAAGTGATATTTGGAAGTCTATAGGGGGCTATGGTAAAAAAATTAATATCTTCAGTTAAAAACTGGAAAGAAGCTTTCTGAGAAACTGCTTTGTGTTCTGTTAATTCATCTCACAGAGTTACAGCTTACCTCTCAAGAAGCCTTTCGCTAAGACTGTTCTTGTGGAATTTGCAAAGTGATATTTGGAAACCCATAGAGGGCTATGGTGAGAAAGGAAATATCTTTCGTTAAAAACTGAAAAGAAGCTTTCTGAGAAACTGCGATGTGTTCTGTTAATTCATCTCAAAGAGTTACAACTTTCCCCTCAAGAAGCCTTCAGCTAAGGCTCCTCTTGTGTAATTTGCAAAATGATATTTGGAAGCCCATAGAGGTCTACAGTGAAAATGGAAATATCCTCAGATAAAAACCGAAAAGAATCTTTCTGAAAATCTGCTTTGTGTTCTGTTAGTTCATCTCACAGAGTTACAGCTTTCCCCTCAAGAAGCCGTTCACTAAGATTGTTTTTGAGAAATTTGCAAAGAGATAGTTGGAAGCCCATAGAGGGCTACGGTGAAAAAGGAAATATCCTAAGATAAAAACAGAAAAGAAGCTTTCTGAGAAACTGCTTTGTGTTCTGTTAATTCATCCCACAGAGTTACAGCTTTCCCCTCCAGAAGACTTATGGTAAGACTGTTCTTGTGTAATTTGGAAAGTGATATTTAGAAGCCCCTACAGGGCTATGGAGAAAAAGGAAATATCTTCCGTTAAAAACTGGAAAGAAGCTTTCTGAGAAACAACTTTGTGTTCTGTTAATTGATTTCACAGAGTTACAGCGTTCCCCTCAAGAAGCCTTTCGCTCAGACTGTTCTTGTGGAATTTACATAGTGATATTTGGAAGCCCATAGTGGGCTAT
The DNA here is from genome assembly GCF_047675955.1 of Chlorocebus sabaeus. Classification (NCBI taxonomy): domain Eukaryota; kingdom Metazoa; phylum Chordata; class Mammalia; order Primates; family Cercopithecidae; genus Chlorocebus; species Chlorocebus sabaeus. The sequence continues at coordinate 514,364 of NW_027327335.1, forward strand.
GGCGAAAAAGGAAATGTCGTAAGAAAAAAACTGAAAAGAAGCTTTCTGATAAACTGATTTGTGTTCTGTTAATTCATCTCACAGAGTTACAGATTTTCCCTAAAGAAGCCTTTTGCTAAGACTGTTCCTGTGGAATTTGCAAAGTGATATTTTGAAACCCATAGAGGGCTATGGTGAAAAAGGAAATATCCTATGATAAAAACTGAAAAGAAGCTTTCTGAGAAACTGCTTTGTGTTCTGTTAATTCAACTCACAGAGTTACAGCATTCCCCTCAAGAAACCTTTCGCTAAGACTGTTCTTTTGGAATTTGCAAAGTGATATTTGGAAGCCCATAGAGGCCTATGGTGAAAAAGGAAATATCTTCAGTTAAAAACTGAAAAGAAGCTTTCTGAGAAACTGCTTTGTGTTCTGTTAATTCATATCGAAGAGTTAGAGTTTCCCCTCAAGAAGCCTTTCGCTAAGACTGTTCTTGTGGAATTGGCAATGTGATATTTGGAAGAACATAGGTGCTATTCTGAAAAAGGAAATATCCTAAGAAAAAAACTGAAAAGAAGCTTTCTGAGAAACTGCTTTGTGTTCTGTTAATTCATCTCAAAGAGTTAGAGCTTTCCCCTCAAGAAGCCTTTCGCTAAGACTGTTCTTGTGGAATTTGCAAAGTGATATTTGGAAGCCCATCCATGGTTATGGTGAAAGTGGACATATCCTAAGATAAAAACCGAAAAGAAGCTTTCTGAGAATCTGCTTTGTGTTCTGTTATTTCGTCTCACAGAGTTACAGCTTTCCCCTCAAGAAGCCGTTCACGAAGGCTGTTCTTGTGTAATTTGCAAAGAGATATTTGGAAGACCATAGAGGGCTATATTGAAAAGTAAATATCTTCCGTTTAAAACTGGAAAGAAGCATTCTGAGAAACTGCCATGTGTTCTGTTAATACATCACACCGAGTTACAGCTTTCCCCTCAAGAAATTTTTCGCTAGGACTGTTCTTGTGGAATTTGCAAAGTCATATTTGGAAGCCAGTAGTGGGCTATGGTGAAAAAGGAAATATCTTCAGTGGAAAACTGGAAAGAAGGTTTCTGAGAAACTGCTTTGTGTTCCGTTAATTCATCTCACAGAGTTACAGATTTTCCCACAAGAAGCTTTTCTCAAAGACTGTTCTTGTGGAATTTGCAAAGTGATATTTGGAAGCCCATTGAAGTCTACTGTGAAAAAGGAAATATCATCCGTTAAAAACTGGAAAGAAGACTTCTGAGAAACTGCTTTGTGTTCTGTTAATTCATCTCACAGAGATACAGCTTACCCCTCAAGAAGTCTTTCGCTAAGACTGTTCTTGTGGAATTTGCAAAGTGATATTTGGAAGCCTATAGGGGGCTCTGGTGAAAAAGGAAATATCTTCCGTTAAAAACTGGAAAGAAGATTTCTGAGAAACTGCTTTGTGTTCTGTTAATTCATCTCACAGAGTTACAGATTTCCCCTCCAGAATCCTTTCACTAAGACTGTTCTTGTGGAATTTGCAAAGTGATATTTGGAATCCCAGAGAGATATGGGGAAAACAGAAATATCTTCCGTTAAAAACTGGAAAGAAGCTTTCTGAGAAACTGCTTCGTGTTCTGTTAATTCATCTCACAGAGTTACAGCTTTCCCTGAAAGAAGCCTTTCGCTAAGACTGTTCTTGTGGAATTTGCAAACTGATATTTGGAAGACTCTAGAGGGCTAGGGTGAAAAAGAAAATATTTTCCGTTAAAAACTGGAAAGAAGATTTCTGAGAATCAGCTTTGTGTTCTGTTAATTCATCTAACAGAGTTACAGCTGTCCCGTAGAGAAGCCTTTCGCTAAGAGTTTTCTTGTGGAATTTGCAAAGTGATATTTGGAAGCCCTTAGAAGGCTATGGTGAAAAAGGAAATATCTTAAGATAAAAACAGAAAAGAAACTTTCTGAGAAACTGTTTTGTGTTCTGTTAATTCATCTCACAGAGTTACAGCTTTTACCTCAAGATGCCTTTCGCTAAGACTGTTCTTGGGCAATTTGCAAAGTGATATTTTGAAGCCCATAGAGAGCTATGTTGAACAATTAAAATCTTTCGTTAAAAACTGGAAAGAAGCTTTCTGAGAAACTGCTTTTTGTTCTGTTAATTCATCTCACAGAGTTACAGCTTTCTCCTCAAGAAGCCGTTCACTAAGACTGTGCTTGTGGAATTTGCAAAGTGATATTTAAAAGCCCTTAGAGGACTATGGTGAAAAAGGAAATATCCTAAGATAAAAACAGAAAAGAAGCATTCTGAGAAACTGCTTTGTGTTCTGTTAATTCATCTCATGGAGTTACAGATTTCCTCTCCAGAATCCTTTCTCTAATACTGTTACTGTTTAGCTTGCTAAGTGATATTTGGAAGCCAGTAGAAGGCTATGGTGAAAAACGAAATATCTTCAGTTAGAAACTTGAAAGAAGCTTTCTGACAAACTACTTTGTGTTCTGTTAATTCATCTCACAGAGTTACAGCTTTCCCCTCAAGAAGCCGTTCACTTGGACTATTCTTGTGAAATTTTCAAAGTGATATTTTTAAACCCATAGAAGGCTACGGTGAAAAAGAAAATATCTTCCTTTAATAACTGGAAAGAAATTTTCTGAGAAACTGCCGTGTTTTCTGTTAATACATCTCACCGAGTTACAGCTTTCCTCTCAAGAAGCCTTTCTGTAAGGCTCTTCTTGTGGAATTTGCAAAGTGATATTTGGAAGCACATAGAGGCCTATGGTGAAAAAGGAAATATCTTCCGTTAAAAACTGGAAGAGAGATTTCTGAAAAACTGCTTTGTGTTTTGTTAATTCATGTCACAGAGTTACAGCTTTCCCCTCCATAATCCTTTCGCTAAGACTGTTGTTGTGGAATTTGCAAAGAGATATTTGGAAGCCCATAGAGGGCTATGGTGAAAAAGGAAATATAATAAGATAAAAACTGAAAAGAAGCTTTCTGAGAAACTGTTTTGTGTTCTGTTAATTCATCTCACAGAGTTACAGCTTTTCTTTCAAGAAGTATTTCGCTAAGAGTGTTCTTGTGGAATTTGCAAAGTGATATTTGGAAGCCCTTAGAGGGCTACGGTGAAAAAGGAAATATCTTCAATTAAAAAATGGAAAGATGCTTTCTGAGAAACTGCTTTGTGTTCTGTTAATTCATCTCACAGCGTTACAGGTTTTAACTCAAGAAGCCCTTTGCTAAGACTGTTCTTGGGTAATTAGCAAAGTGATATTTGGAAGCTCTTAGAGGGCTATACGAAAAAGGAAATATCTTCAGTTAAAACTGGAAAGAAACTTCTGAGAAACTGCTTTGTGTTCTGTTAATTCATGTTACAGTGTTACAGCTTTCCCCTCAAGAAGCCTTTCGCTAAGACTGTTGTTGTGGAATTTGCAAAGAGATATTTGGAAGCCCATAGAGGGCTATGGTAAAAAAGGAAATATAATAAGATAAAAACTGAAAAGAAGCTTTCTGAGAAACTGCTTTGTGTTCTGTTAATTCATCTCAAAGAGTTAGAGCTTTCCCCTCAAGAAGCCTTTCGCTAAGACTGTTCTTGTGGAATTTGCAAAGTGATATTTGGAAGCCCATCCATGGTTATGGTGAAAGTGGACATATCCTAAGATAAAAACCGAAAAGAAGCTTTCTGAGAATCTGCTTTGTGTTCTGTTATTTCGTCTCACAGAGTTACAGCTTTCCCCTCAAGAAGCCGTTCACGAAGGCTGTTCTTGTGTAATTTGCAAAGAGATATTTGGAAGACCATAGAGGGCTATATTGAAAAGTAAATATCTTCCGTTTAAAACTGGAAAGAAGCATTCTGAGAAACTGCCATGTGTTCTGTTAATACATCACACCGAGTTACAGCTTTCCCCTCAAGAAATTTTTCGCTAGGACTGTTCTTGTGGAATTTGCAAAGTCATATTTGGAAGCCAGTAGTGGGCTATGGTGAAAAAGGAAATATCTTCAGTGGAAAACTGGAAAGAAGGTTTCTGAGAAACTGCTTTGTGTTCCGTTAATTCATCTCACAGAGTTACAGATTTTCCCACAAGAAGCTTTTCTCAAAGACTGTTCTTGTGGAATTTGCAAAGTGATATTTGGAAGCCCATTGAAGTCTACTGTGAAAAAGGAAATATCATCCGTTAAAAACTGGAAAGAAGACTTCTGAGAAACTGCTTTGTGTTCTGTTAATTCATCTCACAGAGATACAGCTTACCCCTCAAGAAGTCTTTCGCTAAGACTGTTCTTGTGGAATTTGCAAAGTGATATTTGGAAGCCTATAGGGGGCTCTGGTGAAAAAGGAAATATCTTCCGTTAAAAACTGGAAAGAAGATTTCTGAGAAACTGCTTTGTGTTCTGTTAATTCATCTCACAGAGTTACAGATTTCCCCTCCAGAATCCTTTCACTAAGACTGTTCTTGTGGAATTTGCAAAGTGATATTTGGAATCCCAGAGAGATATGGGGAAAACAGAAATATCTTCCGTTAAAAACTGGAAAGAAGCTTTCTGAGAAACTGCTTCGTGTTCTGTTAATTCATCTCACAGAGTTACAGCTTTCCCTGAAAGAAGCCTTTCGCTAAGACTGTTCTTGTGGAATTTGCAAACTGATATTTGGAAGACTCTAGAGGGCTAGGGTGAAAAAGAAAATATTTTCCGTTAAAAACTGGAAAGAAGATTTCTGAGAATCAGCTTTGTGTTCTGTTAATTCATCTAACAGAGTTACAGCTGTCCCGTAGAGAAGCCTTTCGCTAAGAGTTTTCTTGTGGAATTTGCAAAGTGATATTTGGAAGCCCTTAGAAGGCTATGGTGAAAAAGGAAATATCCTAAGATAAAAACAGAAAAGAAACTTTCTGAGAAACTGTTTTGTGTTCTGTTAATTCATCTCACAGAGTTACAGCTTTTACCTCAAGATGCCTTTCGCTAAGACTGTTCTTGGGCAATTTGCAAAGTGATATTTTGAAGCCCATAGAGAGCTATGTTGAACAATTAAAATCTTTCGTTAAAAACTGGAAAGAAGCTTTCTGAGAAACTGCTTTTTGTTCTGTTAATTCATCTCACAGAGTTACAGCTTTCTCCTCAAGAAGCCGTTCACTAAGACTGTGCTTGTGGAATTTGCAAAGTGATATTTAAAAGCCCTTAGAGGACTATGGTGAAAAAGGAAATATCCTAAGATAAAAACAGAAAAGAAGCATTCTGAGAAACTGCTTTGTGTTCTGTTAATTCATCTCATGGAGTTACAGATTTCCTCTCCAGAATCCTTTCTCTAATACTGTTACTGTTTAGCTTGCTAAGTGATATTTGGAAGCCAGTAGAAGGCTATGGTGAAAAACGAAATATCTTCAGTTAGAAACTTGAAAGAAGCTTTCTGACAAACTACTTTGTGTTCTGTTAATTCATCTCACAGAGTTACAGCTTTCCCCTCAAGAAGCCGTTCACTTGGACTATTCTTGTGAAATTTTCAAAGTGATATTTTTAAACCCATAGAAGGCTACGGTGAAAAAGAAAATATCTTCCTTTAATAACTGGAAAGAAATTTTCTGAGAAACTGCCGTGTTTTCTGTTAATACATCTCACCGAGTTACAGCTTTCCTCTCAAGAAGCCTTTCTGTAAGGCTCTTCTTGTGGAATTTGCAAAGTGATATTTGGAAGCACATAGAGGCCTATGGTGAAAAAGGAAATATCTTCCGTTAAAAACTGGAAGAGAGATTTCTGAAAAACTGCTTTGTGTTTTGTTAATTCATGTCACAGAGTTACAGCTTTCCCCTCCATAATCCTTTCGCTAAGACTGTTGTTGTGGAATTTGCAAAGAGATATTTGGAAGCCCATAGAGGGCTATGGTGAAAAAGGAAATATAATAAGATAAAAACTGAAAAGAAGCTTTCTGAGAAACTGTTTTGTGTTCTGTTAATTCATCTCACAGAGTTACAGCTTTTCTTTCAAGAAGTATTTCGCTAAGAGTGTTCTTGTGGAATTTGCAAAGTGATATTTGGAAGCCCTTAGAGGGCTACGGTGAAAAAGGAAATATCTTCAATTAAAAAATGGAAAGATGCTTTCTGAGAAACTGCTTTGTGTTCTGTTAATTCATCTCACAGCGTTACAGGTTTTAACTCAAGAAGCCCTTTGCTAAGACTGTTCTTGGGTAATTAGCAAAGTGATATTTGGAAGCTCTTAGAGGGCTATACGAAAAAGGAAATATCTTCAGTTAAAACTGGAAAGAAAATTCTGAGAAACTGCTTTGTGTTCTGTTAATTCATGTTACAGTGTTACAGCTTTCCCCTCCATAATCCTTTCGCTAAGACTGTTGTTGTGGAATTTGCAAAGAGATATTTGGAAGCCCATAGAGGGCTATGGTAAAAAAGGAAATATAATAAGATAAAAACTGAAAAGAAGCTTTCTGAGAAACTGTTTTGTGTTCTGTTAATTCATCTCAAAGAGTTAGAGCTTTCCCCTCAAGAAGCCTTTCGCTAAGACTGTTCTTGTGGAATTTGCAAAGTGATATTTGGAAGCCCATCCATGGTTTTGGTGAAAGTGGACATATCCTAAGATAAAAACCGAAAAGAAGCTTTCTGAGAATCTGCTGTGTGTTCTGTTATTTCGTCTCACAGAGTTACAGCTTTCCCCTCAAGAAGCCGTTCACGAAGGCTGTTCTTGTGTAATTTGCAAAGAGATATTTGGAAGACCATAGAGGGCTATATTGAAAAGTAAATATCTTCCGTTTAAAACTGGAAAGAAGCATTCTGAGAAACTGCCATGTGTTCTGTTAATACATCACACCGAGTTACAGCTTTCCCCTCAAGAAATTTTTCGCTAGGACTGTTCTTGTGGAATTTGCAAAGTCATATTTGGAAGCCAGTAGTGGGCTATGGTGAAAAAGGAAATATCTTCAGTGGAAAACTGGAAAGAAGGTTTCTGAGAAACTGCTTTGTGTTCCGTTAATTCATCTCACAGAGTTACAGATTTTCCCACAAGAAGCTTTTCTCAAAGACTGTTCTTGTGGAATTTGCAAAGTGATATTTGGAAGCCCATTGAAGTCTACTGTGAAAAAGGAAATATCATCCGTTAAAAACTGGAAAGAAGACTTCTGAGAAACTGCTTTGTGTTCTGTTAATTCATCTCACAGAGATACAGCTTACCCCTCAAGAAGTCTTTCGCTAAGACTGTTCTTGTGGAATTTGCAAAGTGATATTTGGAAGTCTATAGGGGGCTCTGGTGAAAAAGGAAATATCTTCCGTTAAAAACTGGAAAGAAGATTTCTGAGAAACTGCTTTGTGTTCTGTTAATTCATCTCACAGAGTTACAGATTTCCCCTCCAGAATCCTTTCACTAAGACTGTTCTTGTGGAATTTGCAAAGTGATATTTGGAATCCCAGAGAGATATGGGGAAAACAGAAATATCTTCCGTTAAAAACTGGAAAGAAGCTTTCTGAGAAACTGCTTCGTGTTCTGTTAATTCATCTCACAGAGTTACAGCTTTCCCTGAAAGAAGCCTTTCGCTAAGACTGTTCTTGTGGAATTTGCAAACTGATATTTGGAAGACTCTAGAGGGCTAGGGTGAAAAAGAAAATATTTTCCGTTAAAAACTGGAAAGAAGATTTCTGAGAATCAGCTTTGTGTTCTGTTAATTCATCTAACAGAGTTACAGCTGTCCCGTAGAGAAGCCTTTCGCTAAGAGTTTTCTTGTGGAATTTGCAAAGTGATATTTGGAAGCCCTTAGAAGGCTATGGTGAAAAAGGAAATATCCTAAGATAAAAACAGAAAAGAAACTCTCTGAGAAACTGTTTTGTGTTCTGTTAATTCATCTCACAGAGTTACAGCTTTTACCTCAAGATGCCTTTCGCTAAGACTGTTCTTGGGCAATTTGCAAAGTGATATTTTGAAGCCCATAGAGAGCTATGTTGAACAATTAAAATCTTTCGTTAAAAACTGGAAAGAAGCTTTCTGAGAAACTGCTTTTTGTTCTGTTAATTCATCTCACAGAGTTACAGCTTTCTCCTCAAGAAGCCGTTCACTAAGACTGTGCTTGTGGAATTTGCAAAGTGATATTTAAAAGCCCTTAGAGGACTATGGTGAAAAAGGAAATATCCTAAGATAAAAACAGAAAAGAAGCATTCTGAGAAACTGCTTTGTGTTCTGTTAATTCATCTCATGGAGTTACAGATTTCCTCTCCAGAATCCTTTCTCTAATACTGTTACTGTTTAGCTTGCTAAGTGATATTTGGAAGCCAGTAGAAGGCTATGGTGAAAAACGAAATATCTTCAGTTAGAAACTTGAAAGAAGCTTTCTGACAAACTACTTTGTGTTCTGTTAATTCATCTCACAGAGTTACAGCTTTCCCCTCAAGAAGCCGTTCACTTGGACTATTCTTGTGAAATTTTCAAAGTGATATTTTTAAACCCATAGAAGGCTACGGTGAAAAAGAAAATATCTTCCTTTAATAACTGGAAAGAAATTTTCTGAGAAACTGCCGTGTTTTCTGTTAATACATCTCACCGAGTTACAGCTTTCCTCTCAAGAAGCCTTTCTGTAAGGCTCTTCTTGTGGAATTTGCAAAGTGATATTTGGAAGCACATAGAGGCCTATGGTGAAAAAGGAAATATCTTCCGTTAAAAACTGGAAGAGAGATTTCTGAAAAACTGCTTTGTGTTTTGTTAATTCATGTCACAGAGTTACAGCTTTCCCCTCCATAATCCTTTCGCTAAGACTGTTGTTGTGGAATTTGCAAAGAGATATTTGGAAGCCCATAGAGGGCTATGGTGAAAAAGGAAATATAATAAGATAAAAACTGAAAAGAAGCTTTCTGAGAAACTGTTTTGTGTTCTGTTAATTCATCTCACAGAGTTACAGCTTTTCTTTCAAGAAGTATTTCGCTAAGAGTGTTCTTGTGGAATTTGCAAAGTGATATTTGGAAGCCCTTAGAGGGCTACGGTGAAAAAGGAAATATCTTCAATTAAAAAATGGAAAGATGCTTTCTGAGAAACTGCTTTGTGTTCTGTTAATTCATCTCACAGAGTTACAGGATTCCCCTCCAGAAGCCTTTTGCTAAGACTGTTTTTGTGGAATTTGCAAAATGATATTTGGAAGCCCATAGAGGGCTATGGTGAAAAAGGACATATCTTCCATTAAAAACTGGAAGGAATTTTTCTGAGACACCGCTTTGTGTTCTGTTAATTCATCTCACAGAGTTACAGCTTTCTTCTCAAGAAGCCTTTCGCTAAGACAGTTCTTGTGGAATTTACAAAGTGATATTTGGTAGCCCTTAGAGGGCTATGGTGAAAAAGGACATATCTTCCTTTAAAAACTGGAAAGAAGATATCTGAGAAACTGCTTTGTTTTCTGTTAATTCATCTCACAGAGTTAAAACTTTCCCCTCCAGAAGCCTTTCGCTTAGACTGTTCTTGTGAAATTTGCAAAATGATATTTGGAAGCCCAAAGAGAGCTATGGTGAAAAAGGAAATATCCTAAGATAAAAACTGAAAAGAAGCTTTCTGAGGAACTGCTTTGTGTTCTCTTAATTCGTATCACAGAGTTACAAATTTTCCCTCAAGAAGCCATTCGCTAAGACTGTTCTTGTGCAATTTGCAAAGTGATATTTGGAAGCCCATAGAGGGCCATGATGAAAAAGGAAATATCTTCAGTTAAAACCTGGAAAGAAACTTACTGAGAAACTGCTTTGTGTTGTAGTAATTCATCTCACAGAGTTACAGCTTTCTTCTCAAGAAGCTTTTCGGTAAGTCTGTTTTGTGGAATTTGCAAAGTGATATTTGGAAGCCCATAGTGGGATATGGAGAAAAAGGAAATATCTTCCGTTAAAAACTAGGAAGAAGATTTCTGAGACACTGCTTTCTGTTCTGTTAATTTATCTAACAGAGTTACAGCATTCCCCTACAGAACTCATTCGCTAAGAGTGTTTTTGTGGAATTTGCAAAGTGATATTTGGAAGCCCCAAGAGGGCTTCGGTGAAAAAGGGAATATCTTCAGTTAAAAACTGGAAAGAAGCTTTCTGAGAAACTGCTTTGTGTTCTGATAATTCATCTCACAGAATTACAGCTTTCCCTTCAAGAAGTCTTTCGATAAGACTGTTCTTGTGGGATTTGCAAAGTGATATTTGGAAACCCATAGAGGGCTATGGTGAAAAACAAAATATCTTCCGTTAAAAACTGGAAAGAAGCTTTCTGAGAAACTGCCGTGTGTTCTATTGATACATCTCACACAGTTACAGCTTTGCTCTCAAGAAGACCTTCGCTAAGACTGTTCTTGAGTGATTTGCAAAGTGATATTTGGAAGCCCACAGAGGGCTATGTTGAAAAAGGAAATATCTTCCGTTATAAACTGGAAAGAAGCTTTCTGAGAAACTGCCGTGTGTTCTGTTAATATATCTCACTGAGTTACAGCTTTCCCCTCGAGAAGCCTTTCACTAAGACTGTTATTGTGGGATTTGCAAAGTGATATTTGGAAGTCTATAGGGGGCTATGGTAAAAAAATTAATATCTTCAGTTAAAAACTGGAAAGAAGCTTTCTGAGAAACTGCTTTGTGTTCTGTTAATTCATCTCACAGAGTTACAGCTTACCTCTCAAGAAGCCTTTCGCTAAGACTGTTCTTGTGGAATTTGCAAAGTGATATTTGGAAACCCATAGAGGGCTATGGTGAGAAAGGAAATATCTTTCGTTAAAAACTGAAAAGAAGCTTTCTGAGAAACTGCGATGTGTTCTGTTAATTCATCTCAAAGAGTTACAACTTTCCCCTCAAGAAGCCTTCAGCTAAGGCTCCTCTTGTGTAATTTGCAAAATGATATTTGGAAGCCCATAGAGGTCTACAGTGAAAATGGAAATATCCTCAGATAAAAACCGAAAAGAATCTTTCTGAAAATCTGCTTTGTGTTCTGTTAGTTCATCTCACAGAGTTACAGCTTTCCCCTCAAGAAGCCGTTCACTAAGATTGTTTTTGAGAAATTTGCAAAGAGATGGTTGGAAGCCCATAGAGGGCTACGGTGAAAAAGGAAATATCCTAAGATAAAAACAGAAAAGAAGCTTTCTGAGAAACTGCTTTGTGTTCTGTTAATTCATCCCACAGAGTTACAGCTTTCCCCTCCAGAAGACTTATGGTAAGACTGTTCTTGTGTAATTTGGAAAGTGATATTTAGAAGCCCCTACAGGGCTATGGAGAAAAAGGAAATATCTTCCGTTAAAAACTGGAAAGAAGCTTTCTGAGAAACAACTTTGTGTTCTGTTAATTGATTTCACAGAGTTACAGCGTTCCCCTCAAGAAGCCTTTCGCTCAGACTGTTCTTGTGGAATTTACATAGTGATATTTGGAAGCCCATAGTGGGCTATGGCGAAAAAGGAAATGTCGTAAGAAAAAAACTGAAAAGAAGCTTTCTGATAAACTGATTTGTGTTCTGTTAATTCATCTCACAGAGTTACAGATTTTCCCTAAAGAAGCCTTTTGCTAAGACTGTTCCTGTGGAATTTGCAAAGTGATATTTTGAAACCCATAGAGGGCTATGGTGAAAAAGGAAATATCCTATGATAAAAACTGAAAAGAAGCTTTCTGAGAAACTGCTTTGTGTTCTGTTAATTCAACTCACAGAGTTACAGCATTCCCCTCAAGAAATCTTTCGCTAAGACTGTTCTTTTGGAATTTGCAAAGTGATATTTGGAAGCCCATAGAGGCCTATGGTGAAAAAGGAAATATCTTCAGTTAAAAACTGAAAAGAAGCTTTCTGAGAAGCTGCTTTGTGTTCTGTTAATTCATATCGAAGAGTTAGAGTTTCCCCTCAAGAAGCCTTTCGCTAAGACTGTTCTTGTGGAATTTGCAATGTGATATTTGGAAGAACATAGGTGCTATTCTGAAAAAGGAAATATCCTAAGAAAAAAACTGAAAAGAAGCTTTCTGAGAAACTGCTTTGTGTTCTGTTAATTCATATCGAAGAGTTAGAGTTTCCCCTCAAGAAGCCTTTCGCTAAGACTGTTCTTGTGGAATTTGCAATGTGATATTTGGAAGAACATAGGTGCTATTCTGAAAAAGGAAATATCCTAAGAAAAAAACTGAAAAGAAGCTTTCTGAGAAACTGCTTTGTGTTCTGTTAATTCATCTCAAAGAGTTAGAGCTTTCCCCTCAAGAAGCCTTTCGCTAAGACTGTTCTTGTGGAATTTGCAAAGTGATATTTGGAAGCCCATCCATGGTTATGGTGAAAGTGGACATATCCTAAGATAAAAACCGAAAAGAAGCTTTCTGAGAATCTGCTTTGTGTTCTGTTATTTCGTCTCACAGAGTTACAGCTTTCCCCTCAAGAAGCCGTTCACGAAGGCTGTTCTTGTGTAATTTGCAAAGAGATATTTGGAAGACCATAGAGGGCTATATTGAAAAGTAAATATCTTCCGTTTAAAACTGGAAAGAAGCATTCTGAGAAACTGCCATGTGTTCTGTTAATACATCACACCGAGTTACAGCTTTCCCCTCAAGAAATTTTTCGCTAGGACTGTTCTTGTGGAATTTGCAAAGTCATATTTGGAAGCCAGTAGTGGGCTATGGTGAAAAAGGAAATATCTTCAGTGGAAAACTGGAAAGAAGGTTTCTGAGAAACTGCTTTGTGTTCCGTTAATTCATCTCACAGAGTTACAGATTTTCCCACAAGAAGCTTTTCTCAAAGACTGTTCTTGTGGAATTTGCAAAGTGATATTTGGAAGCCCATTGAAGTCTACTGTGAAAAAGGAAATATCATCCGTTAAAAACTGGAAAGAAGACTTCTGAGAAACTGCTTTGTGTTCTGTTAATTCATCTCACAGAGATACAGCTTACCCCTCAAGAAGTCTTTCGCTAATTCATCTCACAGAGTTACAGATTTCCCCTCCAGAATCCTTTCACTAAGACTGTTCTTGTGGAATTTGCAAAGTGATATTTGGAATCCCAGAGAGATATGGGGAAAACAGAAATATCTTCCGTTAAAAACTGGAAAGAAGCTTTCTGAGAAACTGCTTCGTGTTCTGTTAATTCATCTCACAGAGTTACAGCTTTCCCTGAAAGAAGCCTTTCGCTAAGACTGTTCTTGTGGAATTTGCAAACTGATATTTGGAAGACTCTAGAGGGCTAGGGTGAAAAAGAAAATATTTTCCGTTAAAAACTGGAAAGAAGATTTCTGAGAATCAGCTTTGTGTTCTGTTAATTCATCTAACAGAGTTACAGCTGTCCCGTAGAGAAGCCTTTCGCTAAGAGTTTTCTTGTGGAATTTGCAAAGTGATATTTGGAAGCCCTTAGAAGGCTATGGTGAAAAAGGAAATATCCTAAGATAAAAACAGAAAAGAAACTTTCTGAGAAACTGTTTTGTGTTCTGTTAATTCATCTCACAGAGTTACAGCTTTTACCTCAAGATGCCTTTCGCTAAGACTGTTCTTGGGCAATTTGCAAAGTGATATTTTGAAGCCCATAGAGAGCTATGTTGAACAATTAAAATCTTTCGTTAAAAACTGGAAAGAAGCTTTCTGAGAAACTGCTTTTTGTTCTGTTAATTCATCTCACAGAGTTACAGCTTTCTCCTCAAGAAGCCGTTCACTAAGACTGTGCTTGTGGAATTTGCAAAGTGATATTTAAAAGCCCTTAGAGGACTATGGTGAAAAAGGAAATATCCTAAGATAAAAACAGAAAAGAAGCATTCTGAGAAACTGCTTTGTGTTCTGTTAATTCATCTCATGGAGTTACAGATTTCCTCTCCAGAATCCTTTCTCTAATACTGTTACTGTTTAGCTTGCTAAGTGATATTTGGAAGCCAGTAGAAGGCTATGGTGAAAAACGAAATATCTTCAGTTAGAAACTTGAAAGAAGCTTTCTGACAAACTACTTTGTGTTCTGTTAATTCATCTCACAGAGTTACAGCTTTCCCCTCAAGAAGCCGTTCACTTGGACTATTCTTGTGAAATTTTCAAAGTGATATTTTTAAACCCATAGACGGCTACGGTGAAAAAGAAAATATCTTCCTTTAATAACTGGAAAGAAATTTTCTGAGAAACTGCCGTGTTTTCTGTTAATACATCTCACCGAGTTACAGCTTTCCTCTCAAGAAGCCTTTCTGTAAGGCTCTTCTTGTGGAATTTGCAAAGTGATATTTGGAAGCACATAGAGGCCTATGGTGAAAAAGGAAATATCTTCCGTTAAAAACTGGAAGAGAGATTTCTGAAAAACTGCTTTGTGTTTTGTTAATTCATGTCACAGAGTTACAGCTTTCCCCTCCATAATCCTTTCGCTAAGACTGTTGTTGTGGAATTTGCAAAGAGATATTTGGAAGCCCATAGAGGGCTATGGTGAAAAAGGAAATATAATAAGATAAAAACTGAAAAGAAGCTTTCTGAGAAACTGTTTTGTGTTCTGTTAATTCATCTCACAGAGTTACAGCTTTTCTTTCAAGAAGTATTTCGCTAAGAGTGTTCTTGTGGAATTTGCAAAGTGATATTTGGAAGCCCTTAGAGGGCTACGGTGAAAAAGGAAATATCTTCAATTAAAAAATGGAAAGATGCTTTCTGAGAAACTGCTTTGTGTTCTGTTAATTCATCTCACAGCGTTACAGGTTTTAACTCAAGAAGCCCTTTGCTAAGACTGTTCTTGGGTAATTAGCAAAGTGATATTTGGAAGCTCTTAGAGGGCTATACGAAAAAGGAAATATCTTCAGTTAAAACTGGAAAGAAACTTCTGAGAAACTGCTTTGTGTTCTGTTAATTCATGTTACAGTGTTACAGCTTTCCCCTCCATAATCCTTTCGCTAAGACTGTTGTTGTGGAATTTGCAAAGAGATATTTGGAAGCCCATAGAGGGCTATGGTAAAAAAGGAAATATAATAAGATAAAAACTGAAAAGAAGCTTTCTGAGAAACTGTTTTGTGTTCTGTTAATTCATCTCAAAGAGTTAGAGCTTTCCCCTCAAGAAGCCTTTCGCTAAGACTGTTCTTGTGGAATTTGCAAAGTGATATTTGGAAGCCCATCCATGGTTTTGGTGAAAGTGGACATATCCTAAGATAAAAACCGAAAAGAAGCTTTCTGAGAATCTGCTGTGTGTTCTATTATTTCGTCTCACAGAGTTACAGCTTTCCCCTCAAGAAGCCGTTCACGAAGGCTGTTCTTGTGTAATTTGCAAAGAGATATTTGGAAGACCATAGAGGGCTATATTGAAAAGTAAATATCTTCCGTTTAAAACTGGAAAGAAGCATTCTGAGAAACTGCCATGTGTTCTGTTAATACATCACACCGAGTTACAGCTTTCCCCTCAAGAAATTTTTCGCTAGGACTGTTCTTGTGGAATTTGCAAAGTCATATTTGGAAGCCAGTAGTGGGCTATGGTGAAAAAGGAAATATCTTCAGTGGAAAACTGGAAAGAAGGTTTCTGAGAAACTGCTTTGTGTTCCGTTAATTCATCTCACAGAGTTACAGATTTTCCCACAAGAAGCTTTTCTCAAAGACTGTTCTTGTGGAATTTGCAAAGTGATATTTGGAAGCCCATTGAAGTCTACTGTGAAAAAGGAAATATCATCCGTTAAAAACTGGAAAGAAGACTTCTGAGAAACTGCTTTGTGTTCTGTTAATTCATCTCACAGAGATACAGCTTACCCCTCAAGAAGTCTTTCGCTAAGACTGTTCTTGTGGAATTTGCAAAGTGATATTTGGAAGCCTATAGGGGGCTCTGGTGAAAAAGGAAATATCTTCCGTTAAAAACTGGAAAGAAGATTTCTGAGAAACTGCTTTGTGTTCTGTTAATTCATCTCACAGAGTTACAGATTTCCCCTCCAGAATCCTTTCACTAAGACTGTTCTTGTGGAATTTGCAAAGTGATATTTGGAATCCCAGAGAGATATGGGGAAAACAGAAATATCTTCCGTTAAAAACTGGAAAGAAGCTTTCTGAGAAACTGCTTCGTGTTCTGTTAATTCATCTCACAGAGTTACAGCTTTCCCTGAAAGAAGCCTTTCGCTAAGACTGTTCTTGTGGAATTTGCAAACTGATATTTGGAAGACTCTAGAGGGCTAGGGTGAAAAAGAAAATATTTTCCGTTAAAAACTGGAAAGAAGATTTCTGAGAATCAGCTTTGTGTTCTGTTAATTCATCTAACAGAGTTACAGCTGTCCCGTAGAGAAGCCTTTCGCTAAGAGTTTTCTTGTGGAATTTGCAAAGTGATATTTGGAAGCCCTTAGAAGGCTATGGTGAAAAAGGAAATATCCTAAGATAAAAACAGAAAAGAAACTTTCTGAGAAACTGTTTTGTGTTCTGTTAATTCATCTCACAGAGTTACAGCTTTTACCTCAAGATGCCTTTCGCTAAGACTGTTCTTGGGCAATTTGCAAAGTGATATTTTGAAGCCCATAGAGAGCTATGTTGAACAATTAAAATCTTTCGTTAAAAACTGGAAAGAAGCTTTCTGAGAAACTGCTTTTTGTTCTGTTAATTCATCTCACAGAGTTACAGCTTTCTCCTCAAGAAGCCGTTCACTAAGACTGTGCTTGTGGAATTTGCAAAGTGATATTTAAAAGCCCTTAGAGGACTATGGTGAAAAAGGAAATATCCTAAGATAAAAACAGAAAAGAAGCATTCTGAGAAACTGCTTTGTGTTCTGTTAATTCATCTCATGGAGTTACAGATTTCCTCTCCAGAATCCTTTCTCTAATACTGTTACTGTTTAGCTTGCTAAGTGATATTTGGAAGCCAGTAGAAGGCTATGGTGAAAAACGAAATATCTTCAGTTAGAAACTTGAAAGAAGCTTTCTGACAAACTACTTTGTGTTCTGTTAATTCATCTCACAGAGTTACAGCTTTCCCCTCAAGAAGCCGTTCACTTGGACTATTCTTGTGAAATTTTCAAAGTGATATTTTTAAACCCATAGAAGGCTACGGTGAAAAAGAAAATATCTTCCTTTAATAACTGGAAAGAAATTTTCTGAGAAACTGCCGTGTTTTCTGTTAATACATCTCACCGAGTTACAGCTTTCCTCTCAAGAAGCCTTTCTGTAAGGCTCTTCTTGTGGAATTTGCAAAGTGATATTTGGAAGCACATAGAGGCCTATGGTGAAAAAGGAAATATCTTCCGTTAAAAACTGGAAGAGAGATTTCTGAAAAACTGCTTTGTGTTTTGTTAATTCATGTCACAGAGTTACAGCTTTCCCCTCCATAATCCTTTCGCTAAGACTGTTGTTGTGGAATTTGCAAAGAGATATTTGGAAGCCCATAGAGGGCTATGGTGAAAAAGGAAATATAATAAGATAAAAACTGAAAAGAAGCTTTCTGAGAAACTGTTTTGTGTTCTGTTAATTCATCTCACAGAGTTACAGCTTTTCTTTCAAGAAGTATTTCGCTAAGAGTGTTCTTGTGGAATTTGCAAAGTGATATTTGGAAGCCCTTAGAGGGCTACGGTGAAAAAGGAAATATCTTCAATTAAAAAATGGAAAGATGCTTTCTGAGAAACTGCTTTGTGTTCTGTTAATTCATCTCACAGCGTTACAGGTTTTAACTCAAGAAGCCCTTTGCTAAGACTGTTCTTGGGTAATTAGCAAAGTGATATTTGGAAGCTCTTAGAGGGCTATACGAAAAAGGAAATATCTTCAGTTAAAACTGGAAAGAAACTTCTGAGAAACTGCTTTGTGTTCTGTTAATTCATGTTACAGTGTTACAGCTTTCCCCTCCATAATCCTTTCGCTAAGACTGTTGTTGTGGAGTTTGCAAAGAGATATTTGGAAGCCCATAGAGGGCTATGGTAAAAAAGGAAATATAATAAGATAAAAACTGAAAAGAAGCTTTCTGAGAAACTGTTTTGTGTTCTGTTAATTCATCTCAAAGAGTTAGAGCTTTCCCCTCAAGAAGCCTTTCGCTAAGACTGTTCTTGTGGAATTTGCAAAGTGATATTTGGAAGCCCATCCATGGTTTTGGTGAAAGTGGACATATCCTAAGATAAAAACCGAAAAGAAGCTTTCTGAGAATCTGCTTTGTGTTCTGTTATTTCGTCTCACAGAGTTACAGCTTTCCCCTCAAGAAGCCGTTCACGAAGGCTGTTCTTGTGTAATTTGCAAAGAGATATTTGGAAGACCATAGAGGGCTATATTGAAAAGTAAATATCTTCCGTTTAAAACTGGAAAGAAGCATTCTGAGAAACTGCCATGTGTTCTGTTAATACATCACACCGAGTTACAGCTTTCCCCTCAAGAAATTTTTCGCTAGGACTGTTCTTGTGGAATTTGCAAAGTCATATTTGGAAGCCAGTAGTGGGCTATGGTGAAAAAGGAAATATCTTCAGTGGAAAACTGGAAAGAAGGTTTCTGAGAAACTGCTTTGTGTTCCGTTAATTCATCTCACAGAGTTACAGATTTTCCCACAAGAAGCTTTTCTCAAAGACTGTTCTTGTGGAATTTGCAAAGTGATATTTGGAAGCCCATTGAAGTCTACTGTGAAAAAGGAAATATCATCCGTTAAAAACTGGAAAGAAGACTTCTGAGAAACTGCTTTGTGTTCTGTTAATTCATCTCACAGAGATACAGCTTACCCCTCAAGAAGTCTTTCGCTAAGACTGTTCTTGTGGAATTTGCAAAGTGATATTTGGAAGCCTATAGGGGGCTCTGGTGAAAAAGGAAATATCTTCCGTTAAAAACTGGAAAGAAGATTTCTGAGAAACTGCTTTGTGTTCTGTTAATTCATCTCACAGAGTTACAGATTTCCCCTCCAGAATCCTTTCACTAAGACTGTTCTTGTGGAATTTGCAAAGTGATATTTGGAATCCCAGAGAGATATGGGGAAAACAGAAATATCTTCCGTTAAAAACTGGAAAGAAGCTTTCTGAGAAACTGCTTCGTGTTCTGTTAATTCATCTCACAGAGTTACAGCTTTCCCTGAAAGAAGCCTTTCGCTAAGACTGTTCTTGTGGAATTTGCAAACTGATATTTGGAAGACTCTAGAGGGCTAGGGTGAAAAAGAAAATATTTTCCGTTAAAAACTGGAAAGAAGATTTCTGAGAATCAGCTTTGTGTTCTGTTAATTCATCTAACAGAGTTACAGCTGTCCCGTAGAGAAGCCTTTCGCTAAGAGTTTTCTTGTGGAATTTGCAAAGTGATATTTGGAAGCCCTTAGAAGGCTATGGTGAAAAAGGAAATATCCTAAGATAAAAACAGAAAAGAAACTTTCTGAGAAACTGTTTTGTGTTCTGTTAATTCATCTCACAGAGTTACAGCTTTTACCTCAAGATGCCTTTCGCTAAGACTGTTCTTGGGCAATTTGCAAAGTGATATTTTGAAGCCCATAGAGAGCTATGTTGAACAATTAAAATCTTTCGTTAAAAACTGGAAAGAAGCTTTCTGAGAAACTGCTTTTTGTTCTGTTAATTCATCTCACAGAGTTACAGCTTTCTCCTCAAGAAGCCGTTCACTAAGACTGTGCTTGTGGAATTTGCAAAGTGATATTTGAAAGCCCTTAGAGGACTATGGTGAAAAAGGAAATATCCTAAGATAAAAAGAGAAAAGAAGCATTCTGAGAAACTGCTTTATGTTCTGTTAATTCATCTCATGGAGTTACAGATTTCCTCTCCAGAATCCTTTCTCTAATACTGTTACTGTTTAGCTTGCTAAGTGATATTTGGAAGCCAGTAGAAGGCTATGGTGAAAAACGAAGTATCTTCAGTTAGAAACTTGAAAGAAGCTTTCTGACAAACTACTTTGTGTTCTGTTAATTCATCTCACAGAGTTACAGCTTTCCCCTCAAGAAGCCGTTCACTTGGACTATTCTTGTGAAATTTTCAAAGTGATATTTTTAAACCCATAGAAGGCTACGGTGAAAAAGAAAATATCTTCCTTTAATAACTGGAAAGAAATTTTCTGAGAAACTGCCGTGTTTTCTGTTAATACATCTCACCGAGTTACAGCTTTCCTCTCAAGAAGCCTTTCTGTAAGGCTCTTCTTGTGGAATTTGCAAAGTGATATTTGGAAGCACATAGAGGCCTATGGTGAAAAAGGAAATATCTTCCGTTAAAAACCGGAAGAGAGATTTCTGAAAAACTGCTTTGTGTTTTGTTAATTCATGTCACAGAGTTACAGCTTTCCCCTCCATAATCCTTTCGCTAAGACTGTTGTTGTGGAATTTGCAAAGAGATATTTGGAAGCCCATAGAGGGCTATGGTGAAAAAGGAAATATAATAAGATAAAAACTGAAAAGAAGCTTTCTGAGAAACTGTTTTGTGTTCTGTTAATTCATCTCACAGAGTTACAGCTTTTCTTTCAAGAAGTATTTCGCTAAGAGTGTTCTTGTGGAATTTGCAAAGTGATATTTGGAAGCCCTTAGAGGGCTACGGTGAAAAAGGAAATATCTTCAATTAAAAAATGGAAAGATGCTTTCTGAGAAACTGCTTTGTGTTCTGTTAATTCATCTCACAGAGTTACAGGATTCCCCTCCAGAAGCCTTTTGCTAAGACTGTTTTTGTGGAATTTGCAAAATGATATTTGGAAGCCCATAGAGGGCTATGGTGAAAAAGGACATATCTTCCATTAAAAACTGGAAGGAAATTTTCTGAGACACCGCTTTGTGTTCTGTTAATTCATCTCACAGAGTTACAGCTTTCTTCTCAAGAAGCCTTTCGCTAAGACAGTTCTTGTGGAATTTACAAAGTGATATTTGGTAGCCCTTAGAGGGCTATGGTGAAAAAGGACATATCTTCCTTTAAAAACTGGAAAGAAGATATCTGAGAAACTGCTTTGTTTTCTGTTAATTCATCTCACAGAGTTAAAACTTTCCCCTCCAGAAGCCTTTCGCTTAGACTGTTCTTGTGAAATTTGCAAAATGATATTTGGAAGCCCAAAGAGAGCTATGGTGAAAAAGGAAATATCCTAAGATAAAAACTGAAAAGAAGCTTTCTGAGGAACTGCTTTGTGTTCTCTTAATTCGTATCACAGAGTTACAAATTTTCCCTCAAGAAGCCATTCGCTAAGACTGTTCTTGTGCAATTTGCAAAGTGATATTTGGAAGCCCATAGAGGGCCATGATGAAAAAGGAAATATCTTCAGTTAAAACCTGGAAAGAAACTTACTGAGAAACTGCTTTGTGTTGTAGTAATTCATCTCACAGAGTTACAGCTTTCTTCTCAAGAAGCTTTTCGGTAAGTCTGTTTTGTGGAATTTGCAAAGTGATATTTGGAAGCCCATAGTGGGATATGGAGAAAAAGGAAATATCTTCCGTTAAAAACTAGGAAGAAGATTTCTGAGACACTGCTTTCTGTTCTGTTAATTTATCTAACAGAGTTACAGCATTCCCCTACAGAACTCATTCGCTAAGAGTGTTTTTGTGGAATTTGCAAAGTGATATTTGGAAGCCCCAAGAGGGCTTCGGTGAAAAAGGGAATATCTTCAGTTAAAAACTGGAAAGAAGCTTTCTGAGAAACTGCTTTGTGTTCTGATAATTCATCTCACAGAATTACAGCTTTCCCTTCAAGAAGTCTTTCGATAAGACTGTTCTTGTGGGATTTGCAAAGTGATATTTGGAAACCCATAGAGGGCTATGGTGAAAAACAAAATATCTTCCGTTAAAAACTGGAAAGAAGCTTTCTGAGAAACTGCCGTGTGTTCTATTGATACATCTCACACAGTTACAGCTTTGCTCTCAAGAAGACCTTCGCTAAGACTGTTCTTGAGTGATTTGCAAAGTGATATTTGGAAGCCCACAGAGGGCTATGTTGAAAAAGGAAATATCTTCCGTTATAAACTGGAAAGAAGCTTTCTGAGAAACTGCCGTGTGTTCTGTTAATATATCTCACTGAGTTACAGCTTTCCCCTCGAGAAGCCTTTCACTAAGACTGTTATTGTGGGATTTGCAAAGTGATATTTGGAAGTCTATAGGGGGCTATGGTAAAAAAATTAATATCTTCAGTTAAAAACTGGAAAGAAGCTTTCTGAGAAACTGCTTTGTGTTCTGTTAATTCATCTCACAGAGTTACAGCTTACCTCTCAAGAAACCTTTCGCTAAGACTGTTCTTGTGGAATTTGCAAAGTGATATTTGGAAACCCATAGAGGGCTATGGTGAGAAAGGAAATATCTTTCGTTAAAAACTGAAAAGAAGCTTTCTGAGAAACTGCGATGTGTTCTGTTAATTCATCTCAAAGAGTTACAACTTTCCCCTCAAGAAGCCTTCAGCTAAGGCTCCTCTTGTGTAATTTGCAAAATGATATTTGGAAGCCCATAGAGGTCTACAGTGAAAATGGAAATATCCTCAGATAAAAACCGAAAAGAATCTTTCTGAAAATCTGCTTTGTGTTCTGTTAGTTCATCTCACAGAGTTACAGCTTTCCCCTCAAGAAGCCGTTCACTAAGATTGTTTTTGAGAAATTTGCAAAGAGATGGTTGGAAGCCCATAGAGGGCTACGGTGAAAAAGGAAATATCCTAAGATAAAAACAGAAAAGAAGCTTTCTGAGAAACTGCTTTGTGTTCTGTTAATTCATCCCACAGAGTTACAGCTTTCCCCTCCAGAAGACTTATGGTAAGACTGTTCTTGTGTAATTTGGAAAGTGATATTTAGAAGCCCCTACAGGGCTATGGAGAAAAAGGAAATATCTTCCGTTAAAAACTGGAAAGAAGCATTCTGAGAAACAACTTTGTGTTCTGTTAATTGATTTCACAGAGTTACAGCGTTCCCCTCAAGAAGCCTTTCGCTCAGACTGTTCTTGTGGAATTTACATAGTGATATTTGGAAGCCCATAGTGGGCTATGGCGAAAAAGGAAATGTCGTAAGAAAAAAACTGAAAAGAAGCTTTCTGATAAACTGATTTGTGTTCTGTTAATTCATCTCACAGAGTTACAGATTTTCCCTAAAGAAGCCTTTTGCTAAGACTGTTCCTGTGGAATTTGCAAAGTGATATTTTGAAACCCATAGAGGGCTATGGTGAAAAAGGAAATATCCTATGATAAAAACTGAAAAGAAGCTTTCTGAGAAACTGCTTTGTGTTCTGTTAATTCAACTCACAGAGTTACAGCATTCCCCTCAAGAAACCTTTCGCTAAGACTGTTCTTTTGGAATTTGCAAAGTGATATTTGGAAGCCCATAGAGGCCTATGGTGAAAAAGGAAATATCTTCAGTTAAAAACTGAAAAGAAGCTTTCTGAGAAACTGCTTTGTGTTCTGTTAATTCATATCGAAGAGTTAGAGTTTCCCCTCAAGAAGCCTTTCGCTAAGACTGTTCTTGTGGAATTGGCAATGTGATATTTGGAAGAACATAGGTGCTATTCTGAAAAAGGAAATATCCTAAGAAAAAAACTGAAAAGAAGCTTTCTGAGAAACTGCTTTGTGTTCTGTTAATTCATCTCAAAGAGTTAGAGCTTTCCCCTCAAGAAGCCTTTCGCTAAGACTGTTCTTGTGGAATTTGCAAAGTGATATTTGGAAGCCCATCCATGGTTATGGTGAAAGTGGACATATCCTAAGATAAAAACCGAAAAGAAGCTTTCTGAGAATCTGCTTTGTGTTCTGTTATTTCGTCTCACAGAGTTACAGCTTTCCCCTCAAGAAGCCGTTCACGAAGGCTGTTCTTGTGTAATTTGCAAAGAGATATTTGGAAGACCATAGAGGGCTATATTGAAAAGTAAATATCTTCCGTTTAAAACTGGAAAGAAGCATTCTGAGAAACTGCCATGTGTTCTGTTAATACATCACACCGAGTTACAGCTTTCCCCTCAAGAAATTTTTCGCTAGGACTGTTCTTGTGGAATTTGCAAAGTCATATTTGGAAGCCAGTAGTGGGCTATGGTGAAAAAGGAAATATCTTCAGTGGAAAACTGGAAAGAAGGTTTCTGAGAAACTGCTTTGTGTTCCGTTAATTCATCTCACAGAGTTACAGATTTTCCCACAAGAAGCTTTTCTCAAAGACTGTTCTTGTGGAATTTGCAAAGTGATATTTGGAAGCCCATTGAAGTCTACTGTGAAAAAGGAAATATCATCCGTTAAAAACTGGAAAGAAGACTTCTGAGAAACTGCTTTGTGTTCTGTTAATTCATCTCACAGAGATACAGCTTACCCCTCAAGAAGTCTTTCGCTAAGACTGTTCTTGTGGAATTTGCAAAGTGATATTTGGAAGCCTATAGGGGGCTCTGGTGAAAAAGGAAATATCTTCCGTTAAAAACTGGAAAGAAGATTTCTGAGAAACTGCTTTGTGTTCTGTTAATTCATCTCACAGAGTTACAGATTTCCCCTCCAGAATCCTTTCACTAAGACTGTTCTTGTGGAATTTGCAAAGTGATATTTGGAATCCCAGAGAGATATGGGGAAAACAGAAATATCTTCCGTTAAAAACTGGAAAGAAGCTTTCTGAGAAACTGCTTCGTGTTCTGTTAATTCATCTCACAGAGTTACAGCTTTCCCTGAAAGAAGCCTTTCGCTAAGACTGTTCTTGTGGAATTTGCAAACTGATATTTGGAAGACTCTAGAGGGCTAGGGTGAAAAAGAAAATATTTTCCGTTAAAAACTGGAAAGAAGATTTCTGAGAATCAGCTTTGTGTTCTGTTAATTCATCTAACAGAGTTACAGCTGTCCCGTAGAGAAGCCTTTCGCTAAGAGTTTTCTTGTGGAATTTGCAAAGTGATATTTGGAAGCCCTTAGAAGGCTATGGTGAAAAAGGAAATATCCTAAGATAAAAACAGAAAAGAAACTTTCTGAGAAACTGTTTTGTGTTCTGTTAATTCATCTCACAGAGTTACAGCTTTTACCTCAAGATGCCTTTCGCTAAGACTGTTCTTGGGCAATTTGCAAAGTGATATTTTGAAGCCCATAGAGAGCTATGTTGAACAATTAAAATCTTTCGTTAAAAACTGGAAAGAAGCTTTCTGAGAAACTGCTTTTTGTTCTGTTAATTCATCTCACAGAGTTACAGCTTTCTCCTCAAGAAGCCGTTCACTAAGACTGTGCTTGTGGAATTTGCAAAGTGATATTTAAAAGCCCTTAGAGGACTATGGTGAAAAAGGAAATATCCTAAGATAAAAACAGAAAAGAAGCATTCTGAGAAACTGCTTTGTGTTCTGTTAATTCATCTCATGGAGTTACAGATTTCCTCTCCAGAATCCTTTCTCTAATACTGTTACTGTTTAGCTTGCTAAGTGATATTTGGAAGCCAGTAGAAGGCTATGGTGAAAAACGAAATATCTTCAGTTAGAAACTTGAAAGAAGCTTTCTGACAAACTACTTTGTGTTCTGTTAATTCATCTCACAGAGTTACAGCTTTCCCCTCAAGAAGCCGTTCACTTGGACTATTCTTGTGAAATTTTCAAAGTGATATTTTTAAACCCATAGAAGGCTACGGTGAAAAAGAAAATATCTTCCTTTAATAACTGGAAAGAAATTTTCTGAGAAACTGCCGTGTTTTCTGTTAATACATCTCACCGAGTTACAGCTTTCCTCTCAAGAAGCCTTTCTGTAAGGCTCTTCTTGTGGAATTTGCAAAGTGATATTTGGAAGCACATAGAGGCCTATGGTGAAAAAGGAAATATCTTCCGTTAAAAACTGGAAGAGAGATTTCTGAAAAACTGCTTTGTGTTTTGTTAATTCATGTCACAGAGTTACAGCTTTCCCCTCCATAATCCTTTCGCTAAGACTGTTGTTGTGGAATTTGCAAAGAGATATTTGGAAGCCCATAGAGGGCTATGGTGAAAAAGGAAATATAATAAGATAAAAACTGAAAAGAAGCTTTCTGAGAAACTGTTTTGTGTTCTGTTAATTCATCTCACAGAGTTACAGCTTTTCTTTCAAGAAGTATTTCGCTAAGAGTGTTCTTGTGGAATTTGCAAAGTGATATTTGGAAGCCCTTAGAGGGCTACGGTGAAAAAGGAAATATCTTCAATTAAAAAATGGAAAGATGCTTTCTGAGAAACTGCTTTGTGTTCTGTTAATTCATCTCACAGCGTTACAGGTTTTAACTCAAGAAGCCCTTTGCTAAGACTGTTCTTGGGTAATTAGCAAAGTGATATTTGGAAGCTCTTAGAGGGCTATACGAAAAAGGAAATATCTTCAGTTAAAACTGGAAAGAAACTTCTGAGAAACTGCTTTGTGTTCTGTTAATTCATGTTACAGTGTTACAGCTTTCCCCTCCATAATCCTTTCGCTAAGACTGTTGTTGTGGAATTTGCAAAGAGATATTTGGAAGCCCATAGAGGGCTATGGTGAAAAAGGAAATATAATAAGATAAAAACTGAAAAGAAGCTTTCTGAGAAACTGTTTTGTGTTCTGTTAATTCATCTCACAGAGTTACAGCTTTTCTTTCAAGAAGTATTTCGCTAAGAGTGTTCTTGTGGAATTTGCAAAGTGATATTTGGAAGCCCTTAGAAGGCTACGGTGAAAAAGGAAATATCTTCAATTAAAAAATGGAAAGATGCTTTCTGAGAAACTGCTTTGTGTTCTGTTAATTCATCTCACAGCGTTACAGGTTTTAACTCAAGAAGCCCTTTGCTAAGACTGTTCTTGGGTAATTAGCAAAGTGATATTTGGAAGCTCTTAGAGGGCTATACGAAAAAGGAAATATCTTCAGTTAAAAACTGGAAAGAAGTTTTCTGAGAAACTTCTTTTTGTTCTCTTAATGCATATCACAGAGTTACAGCTTTCCCCTCAAGAAGCCTTTCGCTAAGACTGTTCTTGTGGAATTTACAAAGTGATATTTGGAAGCCCTTAGAGAGCTATAGTGAAAAAGGAAATACCTTCCGTTAAAAACTGAAAAGAAGACTTCTGAGAAACTGCTTTGTGTTTTGTTAGTTCATCTCACAGAGTTACAGCTTTCCGCTCAAGAAGCCGTTCACTAAGACCCTTCTTGTGAAATTTCAAAGTGATATTTGAGAACCCATAGAGGGCTATGGCAAAAAAGGAAATATCTTCAGTTAAAAACTTGAAAGAAACCTTCTGAGCAACTGCTTTGTGTTCTGTTAATTCATCTCACAGAGTTACAGCTTTCCCCTCAAGAAGCCTTCCGCTAAGACGCTTCTTGTGGAATTTCCAAAGTGATATTTGGAATCCTCTAGAGGGCTACGGTGAAAAAGGAAATATCATCCATTAAAAACTGGAAAGAAGCTTTCTGAGAAAATGCTATGTCTTCTGCTAATTCATCTCACAGAGTTTCAGCTTTAACCTCAAGAAGCCGTTCAGTAAGGCTCTTCTTGTGGAATTTGCAAAGTGATATTTGGAAGCCCATAGAGGGCCATGGTGAAAAACGAAATATCTTAAGATAAAAACTGAAAAGAAGCTTTCTGAGAAACTCCTTTGGTTGTGTTAATTCAACTCACAGAGGTACAGCTTTCCCCTCAAGAAGCCTTTCGCTAAGACTCTTCTTGTGGAATTTCCAAAGTGATATTTGGAATCCTCTAGAGGGCTACGGTGAAAAAGGAAATATCATCCATTAAAAACTGGAAAGAAGCTTTCTGAGAAAATGCTATGTCTTCTGCTAATTCATCTCACAGAGTTTCAGCTTTAACCTCAAGAAGCCGTTCAGTAAGACTCTTCTTGTGGAATTTGCAAAGTGATATTTGGAAGCCCATAGAGGGCTATGGTGAAAAACGAAATAGCTTAAGATAAAAACTGAAAAGAAGCTTTCTGAGAAACTCCTTTGGTTGTGTTAATTCAACTCAGAGAGGTACAGCTTTCTCCTCAAGTACTCTTTCGCTAAGGTTGTTGTTGTGGAATTTGCAAAGTGATATTTGGAAGCACATAGAGGGCTATGGTGAAAAAGGAAATATCTTCAGTTAAAATCTGTAAAGAAGCTTTCTGAGAAACTGCTTTGTGTTCTGTTAATTCATCTCAAAGAGTTACAGCTTTCCCCTCAAGAAGCCTTCCGCTAAGACTTTTCAAGTGGAATTTGCAAAGTGATATTTGGAAGCCCATAAAGGGCTATGGTGAAAAAGGAAATCGCCTCCCTTAAAAACTGGAAAGAAGCTTTCTGAGAAACTGCTTTGAGTTCTGTTAGTTCATCTCACAGAGTTTCAGCTTTCCCCTGAAGAAGCCATTCACTAAGACTATTCTTGTGAAATTTGCAAAATGATATTTGGAAACCCATAGACGACTAAGGTGATAAAGGAAATATCTTCCGTTAAAAACTGGAAAGAAGCTTTCTGAGATACTGCCGTGTGTTCTGTTAATACATCTCACAGAGTTACAGCTTCCAATCCAGAAGCCTTTCGCTAAGAGTGTTCTTGTGGAATTTGCAAAGTGATAATTCGAAGCCTATAGAGGACTATGGTGAAAATGAGATATCCTAAGATAAAAACTGAAAAGAAACTTTCTGAGAAACTGCTTTGTGTTCTGTTAATTCATCTCCCAGAGTTACAGCTTTCCCTTGAAGAAGCCTTTCGCTAAGACTGCTCTTGTGAAATTTGCAAAGTGATATTTGGAGGCCCATAGAGGGCTATGGTGAAAAAGGAAATATCTTCAGTTAAAAACTGTAAAGAAGCTTTTGAGAAACTGCTGTGTGTTCTGTTAATATATCTGACCGAGTTACAGATTTCTCCACAAGAAGCCTTTCGCTAAGACTTCTTGTCGGAGTTGCAAAGTGATATTTGGAAGTCCATAGAGGGCTAAGGTGAAAAAGGAAACATCTTCTGTTATAAACTGGAAAGATGATTTCTGAGAAACTGCTTTGTGTTCGGTTAATTCATCACAGAGAGTTACTGCTTTCGCCTCCAGAAACCTTATACTAAGACTGTTGTTTTGGAATTTGCAAAGTGATATTTGGAAGCCCATACAGGGCTATGGTGAAAAAGGAAATATCCTAAGATAAAAACTGAAAAGAAGCTTTCATAGAAACTGCTTTGTGTTCTGTTAATTCATCTCACAGAATTACAGCTTTCCCCTCCAGAAGCCTTTCGCTAAGACTGTTCTTGTGGAATTTGCAAAGTGATATTTGGAAGCTCATAGAGGGCTATGATGGAAAAGGAAATATCCTAAGATAAAAACTGAAAAGAAGCTTTCTGAGAAACTGCTTTGTGTTCGGTTAATTCATCACACAGAGTTACAGCTTTCCCCTCAAGAAGCCATTAACTAAGATTGTTCTTGTGTAATTTGCAAAGTGATATTTGGAAGCCCCTAGAGGGCAATGGTGAAAAAGGAAATAGCCTAAGATAAAAACTGAAAAGAAGCTTTCTGAAAAACTGCTTTGTGTTCTGTCAATTCAACTCACAGAGTTACAGCTTTCCCCTCAAGAATCCTTTCGCTAAGGCTGTTGTTTTGGAATTTGCAAAGTGATATTTGGAAGTCCATACAGGGCTATGGTTAAAAAGGAAATATCTTCCGTTAAAAACTGGAAAGAAGCTTTCTGAGAAACTGCTTTGTGTTCTGTTAATTCATCTCACAGAGTTGCAGCATTCCCCTCTAGAAGCCTTTCACTATGACTGTTCTTTTGGGATGTGCAAACTGATATTTGGAAGCCCATTGAGGGCTAGGGTGAAAAAGGAAATATCTTCCGTTAAAAACTGGAAAGAAGTTTTCTGAGAAACTGCTTTGTGTTCTTTTAATTTATCTCACAGAGTTACAGGTTTCGCCTCAAGTAGTCTTTTGCTAAGAGGGTTCTTGTGGCATTTTCAAAGTGATATTTGGAAGCCCATAGAGGGCTACGGTGAAAAAAGAAATATCTTCCGTTAAAAACTGAAAAGAATCTTTCTGAGAAACTGCTTTGTGTTCTGTTAATTCATCTCAGAGAGTTGCAGCTTTCCCCTCAAGAAGCCTTTCGCTAAGACTGTTGTCGTAAAATTTGCAAAGTGATATTTGGAAGACCATAGAGGGCTAAGGTGAAAAAGGGAACATTTTCTGTTAAAAACTGGAAAGAACGTTTCTGAGAAACTGCTTTGTGTTCTGTTAATTCATCTCAGAGAGTTACAGCTTTCCCCTCCAGAACCCTTTCACTAAGACTGTTGTTTTGGAATTTGCAAAGTGATATTTCGAAGCCCATTCAGGGCTATGGTGAAAAAGGAAATATCGTAAGATAAAAACTGAAAAGAAGCTTTCATAGAAACTGCTCTGCGTTCTGTTAATTCATCTCACAGAGTTACAGCTTTCCCTTCCAGAAGACTTTCGCTAAGACTGTTCCTGTAGAATTTGCAAAGTGATATTTGAAAGCTCATAGAGGGGTATGATGAAAAAGGAAATATCTTCAGTTAAAAACTGAAAAGAAGCTTTCTGAGAAACTGCCGTGTGTTCTGTTAATTATACATCTGACAGAGTAACAGCTTTACCCAGGAGAAGCCTTCGCTAAGAATGTTCTTGTGGGATATTTAAAGTCATATTTGGAAGCCCATAGAGGGCTAGGGTGAAAAAGGAAATATCTTCGGTTAAAAACTGGAAAGAAGCTTTCTGAGAAACTGCTTTGTGTTCTATTAATTCATCTCAGAGACTTACAGCTTCCCCTCAAGAAGCTTTTCATTAAGACTTTTCTTGTGGAATTTGCAAAGTGATATTTGGAAGCCCATAGAGGGCTATGGTGAAAAAAGAAATATTCTAAGTTAAAAACTGAAAAGAAGCTTTCGGAGAATCTGCTTTGTGTCCTGTTAAGCAACTCACAGAGTTACACCTTTCCCCTCAAGAAGCCTTTCGCTGAGACTGTTCTTGTGAAATTTGAAAAGTGATGTTGGGAAGCCCATAGTGGGCTATAGTGAAAAAGCAAATATCTTTTGTAAAAAACTGGAAAGAAGCATTCTGAGAAATTTCCGTGTGTTCTGTTAATACATCTGAACGAGTTACCCCTTTCCCCTCAAGAAGCCTTTCGCTAAGACTGTTCTTGTGAAATTTGCAAAGTGATATTCGGAAGCCCTTAGAGGGCTATGGTGAAAAAGGAAATATCTTCAGTTAAAATCGGGAAAGAAGCTTTCTGAGAAATTGTTTGTGTTCTGTTAATTCGTCTCACAGAGTTACAGTTTTCGCTTCAAAAAGTCTTTCGCTAAGACTGTTCTTGTGGAATTTGCAAAGTGATATTTGGAAGCCCATAGAGGGCTATGCTGAAAAAGGAAATATCTTCCGTTAAAAACTGGAAAGAAGATTTCTGACAAACTGCTTTGTGTTCTGTTAATTCATCTCACAGAGTTACAGCTTTCCGTCAAGAAGCCTTTCGCTAAGACTCTTCTTGTGCAATTTGCAAAGTGATATTTGGAAGTCCATAGAAGTCTACGGTGAAAAAAGAAATATCTTCAGTTAAAAACTGGAAAGAAGCTTTCTGAGAAACTGCTTTGTATTCTGTTAATTCATCTCACAGAGTTACAGCTTTCCCTCAAGAAGCCTTTTGCTAAATCTGTTCTTGTGGAATTCGCAAAGTGATATTTGGAAGACCCTAGACGGCTATGGTGAAAAAGGAAATATCTTCCGTTAAAAACAGAAAAGAAGATTACTGAGAAACTGCATTGTGTTCTGTTGGTTCATCTCACAGAGTTTCAGCTTTCCGCTCAAGAGGCCGTTCACTAAGACTGTTCTTGTGAAATTTCAAAAGTGATATTTGGAAGCCCATAGAGGGCTATGGTGAAAAAGGAAATAACCTATGTTAAAAACTGGAAAGAAGCTTTCTGAGATACTGCCTTGTGTTCTGTTAATGCATCTCACCGAGTTACAGCTTTTCCCACAAGAAGACTTTCGCTAAGTCTGTTCTTGTGGGATTTGCAAAGTGATATTTGGAAGCCCATAGAGGGCTGTGGTGAAAAAGGAAATATCTTCAGGTAAAAACTGGAAAGAAGCTTTCTGAGAAACTGCTTTGTATTCTGTTAATTCATCTCACAGAGTTACAGCTTTCACCTCCAGAAGCCATTCACTAAGACTGTTCTTGTGGAATTTGCAAATTGATATTTGGAAACCCATAAAAAGCTATCTTGAAAAAGGAAATATTCTAAGATAAAAACTGAAAAGAAGCTTTCTGAGAAACTGCTTTAAGTTCTGCTAATTCATCTCACAGAGTTACAGCTTTTCCCTCTAGAAGCGAATCGCTAAGACTATTCTTGTGGAATTTGCAAGGTGATATTTGGAAGCCCGTAGAGGGCTATGCTGGAAAAGGAAATATCCTCAGTTGAAAACTGGAAAGAAGCTTTCTGAGTAACTGCTTTGTATTCTGTTAATTCATCTCACAGAGTTACAGCTTTCACCTCCAGAAGCCATTCACTAAGACTGTTCTTGTGGAATTTGCAAATTGATATTTGGAAGCCCATAAAAAGCTATCTTGAAAAAGGAAATATTCTAAGATAAAAACTGAAAAGAAGCTTTCTGAGAAACTGCTTTGTGTTCTGCTAATTCATCTCACAGAGTTACAGCTTTTCCCTCTAGAAGCGAATCGCTAAGACTGTTCTTGTGGAATTTGCAAGGTGATATTTGGAAGCCCGTAGAGGGCTATGCTGGAAAAGGAAATATCCTCAGTTGAAAACTGGAAAGAAGCTTTCCGTGACACTTCTTTGTGTTCTGTTAATTCATCTCACCGAGTTACACCTGTAACATCAAGAAGACTTTCGTTAAGTCTGTTCTTGTGTAATTTGCAAGGTGATATTTAGAAGCCCATTGAAGGCTATGGTGAAAAAGGAAATATCTTCCGTTAAAAACTGGAAAGAAGATTTCTGAGAAACTGCTTTGTGTTCTGTTAATTCATCTCACAGAGTTACAGCTTTCCCTCAAGAAGCCTTTCGCTTAGACTGTTCTTTGGAATTTGCAAAATGATATTTGGAAGCCCATAGAGCGCTATGGTGAAAAAGGCCGGGCGCGGTGGCTCACGCCTGTAATCCCAGCACTTTGGGAGGCCGAGGCGGGCGGATCACAAGGTGAGGAGATCGAGACCATGGTGAAACCCCGTCTCTACTAAAACATAGAAAAAAATTAGCCGTGGGCAGTGGCGGGCGCCTGTAGTCCCAGCTACTCGGGAGGCTGAGGTAGGAGAATGGCGTGAACCCGGGAGGCGGAGCTTGCAGTGAGCCGAGATTGCGCCACTGCACTCCAGCCTGGGCGACAGAGCGATACTCCGTCTCAAAAAAAAAAAAAAATTAAAAAAAAAAAAAAAAGAAAAAGGAAATATCTTCCGTTAAAAACCGAAAACAATCTTTCTCAAAAACTGCTTTGTGTTCTGTTAGTTAATCTCACAGAGTTTCAGCTTTCCTTCAAGAAGCCGTTCACTAAGACTATTCTTGTGAAATTAGCATATTAATGTTTTCAACCCCATAGATGGCTATGGTGAAAAAGGAAATATCTTCCGTTAAAAACTTGAAAGAAGCTTTCTGAGAAACTGCCGGGTGTTCTGTTAACATATCTCAAAGAGATACAGCTTTCCTCTACAGAAGACTTTCGATAACACTGTTCTTGCGGAATTTACAAAATGATATTTGGAAGCCCATAGAGGGCTATGGTGAAAATGGAAATATCCTAAGATAAAAACCGAAGAGAAGCTTTCTGAGAAACTGCTTTGTGTTCTGTTAATTCATCTCACAGAGTTACAGCTTTCCCCTCAAGAAGCCGTTCAATAAGACTGTTCTTGTTGAATTTGAAAAATGAAATTTGGAATCCCATAGAGGGCTATGGTGGAAAAGGAAATATCTTCAGTTAAAAACCGTAAAGGAGCTTTCTGAGAAACTGTTTTGTGTTCTCTTAGTTCATCTCACAGAGTTATAGCTTTCCCCTGCAGAAGCCTTTCGCTAAGACTGCTCTTGTGGAATTTGCAAAGTGATATTTGGAATCCGGTAGGGGGCTATGGTGATAAAAAAAAATCTTCCGTTAAAAACGGGAAAGAAGCTTTCTGAGAAAATGTCGTGTGTTCTGTTAATACACCTCACCGAGATACACCTTTCCCTTAATGAAGCCTTTCGCTAAGACTGTTCTTTTGGGATTTCAAAGTGATATTTGGAAGCTTATAGAGGGCTACGGTGAAAAAGGAAATTACTTCAGTTAAAAACTGAAAAGAAGCTTTCTGAAAACCTGCTTTGTGTTCTGTTAATTCATCTAACAGAGTTACAGCTTTCCCCTCCAGAAGACTTTGGCTAAGACTGTTCTTGTGGAATTTGCAAGGTGATATTTGGAAGCCCATAGAGGGCTATGGTGAAAAAGGAAATATCTTCCATTAAAAACTGGAAAGAAGTCTTCTGAGAAAGTGATTTGTGTTCTGTTAATTCATCTCACAAAGTTACAGCTTTCCCCTCAAGAAGCCTTTCGCTAAGGCTGTTGTTGTGGAATTTGCAGAGTGATATTTCGATGCCCATAGAGGGCTATGTTGAAAATGGAAATATCCTAAGATAAAATCGAAAAGAATCTTTCTGCAAAACTGCTTGGTGTTCTGTTAGTTCATGTTACAGAGTTTCAGTTTTGCCCTCAAGGTGCCCCACTAAGACTATTCTTGTGAAATTTGCAAATTGATATTTGCAAACCCATAGAGGGCTACAGTGAAAAGGGAAATATCTTCCGGTAAAAACGGGAAAGAAGCTTTCTGAAGAACTGTCGTGTGTTCTGTTAATACATCCATCGAGTTACAGCTTTCCCCTCAACAAGCCGTTCACTAAGGCTGTTCTAGGGGAACTTGCAAAGTGATATTTGGAAGCCCATAGAGGGCTATGGTGAAAAAGGAAATATCTTTAGTTAAAAACTGAAAAGAAGCTTTCTGAGAAACTGCCGTGTGTTGGTGTAATACATCTCACCGAGTTACACCTTTCCCCTCAAGAAGCCTTTCACTAAGACTGTTCTTGTGGAATTTGCAATGTGATATTTGGAAGCCCATAGAGGCCTATGGTGAAAAAGGAAACATCCTAAGATAAAAATTGAAAAGAAGCTTTCTGAGAAACGGCTTTAGGTTCTCGTAATTCATCTCACAGAGTTAGAGCTTTCCTCTCAAGAATTCGTTCACTAAGACAGCTCTTGTGAAATTTGCAAAGTGATATTTGGAAACCCATAGGAGGCTACGGTGAAAAAGACAAAGTCTTCCGTTAAAAACTGGAAAGAAGCTTTCTGAGAAACTGCCATGTGTTCTGTTAATACACCTCACGGAGTTACAGCTTTCCCCTCAAGAAGCCTTTCGCTAAGACTGCTCTTGTGGGATTTGCAAAGTGATATTTGGAAGCCCATAGAGGGCTACGGTGAAAAAGGAAATATCTTCAGTTAAACTGTGGATAGAAACATTCTGAGAAACTGCTTTCTGTTCTGTTAATTCATCTCACAGAATTACAGCCTTCCCCTCAAGAAGTCTTTCGCTAAGAGTGTTTTTGTGGGATTTGCAAAGTGGTATTTGGATGACCCTATAGGGCTATGCTGAAAAAGGAAATTTCTTAAGTTAAAAACTGGAAAGAAGCTTTCTAAGAAGCTGCTTTGTGTTCTGTTAATTCATCTCACAGAATTACAGCTTTCTCCTCAAGAAGCCTTTCGCTAAGACTGTTCTTGTGGAATTTGCAAAGTGATATTTGGAGGCCCATAGAGGGCTGTGGTGAAAACGGAAATATCTTCCGTTAAAAACTGAAAAGAAGATTTCTGAGAAACTGCTTTGTGTTCTGTTAATTCACCTCACTGAGTTACAACTTTTCCCTCCAGAAGCCCTCCACCAAGACACTTCTTGTGGAATTTGCAAAGTGAGATTTGGAGGCCCTTAAAGGGCTACGGTGAAAAAGGAAATTACCTCAGATAAAAACTGAAAGGAAGCTTTCTGAGAAACTGCCTTGTGTTCTGTTAATTCATTTCACAGATTTACAGCTTTCCCCTGAAGAAGCCTTTCGCTAAGACTGTTCTTTTGCGATTTGCAAAGTGATATTTGGAATCCCATAGAGTGCTATGGTGCAAAAGGAAATTTCTTCAGTTAAAAATAGGAAAGAACGTTTCTGAGAAACTGTGTTGTGTTCTGTTAATTCGTCTCACAGAGTTACAGCATTCAGCTCCAGAATCCTTTCCCTAAGACTATTCTTGTGGAATTTGCAAAGTGATATTGGGAAACCCTAGAGGGCTATGGTTAAAAAGGAAATATCTTCAGTTAAAAACTGGAAAGAAGCTTTCTGAGAAACTGCTTTCTGTTCTGTTAATTTATCTCACAGAGTTACAGCTTTCCCCTCCAAAAGCCCTTCCTTAAGACAGTTCTTGTGGAATTTGAAAAGTGATATTTGGAAGCCCATAGAGGGCTATGGTGAAAAAGTAAATATCTTTCGCTAAAAACCGAAAAGAAGCTCTCTGAGAAACTGCTTTGTGTTCTGTTAGTTCATCTCACAGAGTTTCAGCTTTCTCCTCAAGAAGCCGTTCAGTAAGACTGTTCTTGTGAAATTTGCAAAGTGATATTTGGAAACCCATAGAGGGCTATCGTGAAAAAGGAAAGGTCTTCCGTTAAAAACTGGAAAGAAGCTTTCTGAGAAACTGCTTTCTGTTCTGTTAATTCATCTCACAGAATTACAGCTTCCCCCTCAAGAAGCCTTTCGCTTTGTGTTCTCTTAATTCATGTCACAGAGCTAAAACATTCCCCTCCAGAAGCCCTCCACAAAGACTGTTCTTCTGGAAATTGCAAAGTGATATTTGGAAGCCCATAGAGGGCTATGGTGAAAAAGCAAATTACCTAAGAAAAAAACTGTAAAGAAGATTTCTCGGAAAATGCTTTGTGTTCTGTTAATTCATCTGACAGAGTTACAGCTTTCTTCTCAAAAATCCCTTCCGTTAAAAAATGGAAAGAAGCTTTCTGAGAAACTACTTTGTGTTCTGTTTATTCATCTCACAGAATTACAACTTTTCCCTCAAGAAGCCTTACGCTAAGGCAGTTGTTGTGGAATTTGCAAAGTGATATTTGGAAGCCCATGCAGGGTTATGGTGAAAAAGGAAATATCTTCAGTTAAAAACTGGAGAGAAGCTTTCTGAGAAACTGATTTGTGTTCTGTAAATTCATCTCAAAGAGTTACAGCTTTCCCCTCAAGAAGCCTTTCGCTAAGACTGTTCTTGTGGAAGTTGCAAAGTGATATTTGGAAGCCCATAGATGGCTAAGGTGAAAATGGAAATATCCTAAGATGAAAACCGAAAAGAAGCTTTCTGAAAAGTTCTTAGTGTTCTTTTAGTTCATCTCACAGAGTTACAGCTTTCCCTTCAAGAAGTCGTTCACTAAGACTGTTCTTGTGAAATTTGAAAAGTGAACTTTGGATGCCGTTAGAGGGCTATGGTGTAAAAGGAAATATCTTCCGTTAAAATCTGGAAAGAAGCTTTCTGAGAAACTGCCGTGTGTTCTGTTAATACATCTCACCAAGTTACAGCTTTCCCCAAAAGAAGTCTTTGGCTTAGACTGTTCTTATGGGATTTGCAAAGTGATATTTGGAAGCCCATAGAGGGCTATGGTTAAAAAGAAAATATCTTCAGTGAAAAACTGGAAAGAAGCTCTCTGAGAAACTGCTTTGTGTTCTGTTAATTCATCTCACAGGGTTACAGCTTTTCCCTCAAGAAGCCTTTCACTAAGTCTGTTATTGTGAAATTTGCAAAGAGACATTTGTAAGCCCATAGAGGGCTATGCTGAAAAACGAAATATCTTCAGTTAAAATCAGGAAGGAAGCTTTCTGAGAAACTGCTTTGTGTTCTGTTAATTCATGTCACAGAATTACAGCTTTCCCCTCAAGAAGCCTTTCGCTAAGACTGTTCTTGTGAAATTTGCAAAGTGATATTTGGAAGCCTATAGAGGGCTACGGTGAGAAAGGAAATATCCTAAGATAAAAACTGAAAAGAAGCTTTCACAGAAACTGCTTAGTGTTCTGTTAATTCATCTTACAGAGTAACAGCTTTACCCTCAAGAAGCCTTTAGCTAAGAATGTTCTTGTGGATTTTGCAAAGTGAAATTTGAAGCCCATAGAGGGGTACGGTGAAAAAGCAATGTCTTCCGTTAATCCGAAAAGAAGCTTTCTGAGAAACTGATTTGTGTTCTGTTAATTCATCTCACAGAGTTACAGCTTTCCCCTCAAGAAGCCGTTCACTAAGACTATTCTTGTGGAATTTGCAAAGTGATATTTGGAAGCCCATAGAGGACTATGGTGAAAAAGGAAATATCTTCCGTTAAAAACTGGAAAGAAGATTTCTGAGAAACTGCTTTGTGTCCTGTTAAGTCGTCTCACAGAGTTACAGCTTTCCCCTCCAGAAGCCCTTCGCTAAGACTGTTCTTGTTTAATTTGCAAAGTGATATTTGGAAGCCCATAGACGGCTATGGTGAAAAAGGAAATTGCCTAAGATAAAAACTGAAAAGAACCTTTCTGAGAAACTGCTTAGTATTCTGTTAATTCATCTCACAGAGTTACAGCTTTTTCCTCAAGAAGCCTTTCGCTAAGACTCTTCTTGTGAAATTTGCAAAGTGATATTTAGAAGAACATAGGGGGCTATGGGGAAAAATGAAATATCTTCAGTTAAAAACCGGAAAGAAACTTTCTGTGAAACTGCTTTGTGTTCTGCTAATTCATCTCACAGAGTAACAGCTTTACCCTGAAGAAGCCTTTCACTAAGACTTTTCTTTTTGAATTTGCAAAGTGAAATTTGGAAGCCCATAGTGGGCAATGGTAAAAAACGCCATATCTTCCATTAAAAACCGTAAAGAAGCTTTCTGAGAAAGTGCTTTGTGTTCTGTTAGTTCATCTCACAGTGTTACAGCTATCCCCTCAAGAAGCCGTTCACTAAGACTATTCTTGTGAAATTTGCAAAGTGATATTTGCAAACCAATGT
The DNA here is from genome assembly GCF_047675955.1 of Chlorocebus sabaeus. Lineage (NCBI taxonomy): Eukaryota > Metazoa > Chordata > Mammalia > Primates > Cercopithecidae > Chlorocebus > Chlorocebus sabaeus. Next base: position 552,969 of record NW_027327335.1, read on the forward strand.
TGGGCTACGGAGAAAAAGGAAATATCTTCAGTTAAAAACTGGAAAGAAGCTCTCTGAGATACTGCCGTGTGATCTGTTAATACATCTCACCAAATTACAGCTTTCCCCTCAAGAAGCCTTTCGCTAAGACTGTTCTAGTGGAATTTTCAAATTGATATTTGGAAGCCCCTAGAGGGCTATGGTGAAAAAGGAAATATCTTCCGTTAAAAAGTGGAAAGAAGCTTTCTGAGAAACTGCTGTGTGTTCTGTTAAAACACCTCACCGAGTTTCAGCTCTCCCCTCAAGAAGCCTTTCGCTAAGACTGTTCTTGTGGGATTTGCAGAGAGATATTTGGAAACCCATAGAGGGCTATGGTGAATAAGGAAATATCTTCAGTTAAAAACTGGAAAGAAGGTTTCTGAGATACTGCTTTGTGTTCTGTTAATTCATCTCACAGAGTTACAGCTTTCCCCTCCATAAGCCGTTCCCTAAGGCTGTTCTTGTGGAATTTTCAAAGTGATATTTGGAAGCCCATAGAGCGCTATGGTGAAAAAGGAAATATCTTCCGTTAAAAACTGGAAAGGAGCTTTCTGAGAAACTGCCGTGTGTTCGTGTAATACATCTCACCGAGTTACAGCTTTCTCCTCAAGAAGCCTTTCACTGGGACTGTTCTTGTGGGATTTGCAAAGAGATATTTGGAAGCCCATAGAGGGCTACGGTGAAAAAGGAAATATCTTCCGTTAAAAACTTGAAAGAAGCTTTCTGAGAAACTGATTTGTGTTCTGTTAATTCATCTTACAGTGTTACAGCTTTCCCTTCCAGAAGCCTTTTGCTAAGACTGTTCTTGTGGGATTTGCGAAGTGATATTTGGAAGCCCATAGAGGGCTATGGTGAAAAAGGAAATATCTTCAGTTAAAAACTGGAAAGAGGCTTTCTGAGAAACTGCTTAGTGTTCTGTTAATTCATCTCGGAGAGTTAGAGCTGTCTCCTCAAGAAGCCCTTCGCTAACACTGTTCTTGTGGAATTTGCAAAGTGATATTTTGAAGCCCATATGGGGCTACGGTGTAAAAGGAAATATCTTCCGTTAAAAACTGGAAAGAAGATTTCTGAGAAACTGTTTTGTGTTCTGTTAATTCATCTCACAGAGTTACAGCTTTTCCGTCAAGAAGACTTTCGCTAAGACTGTTCTTGTGGAAATTGTGAAGTGATATTTGGAAGCCCATAGAGGGCTGTGGTGAAAATGGAAATATCCTAAGATAAAAACCAAAAAGAAGCTTTGTGAGAAACTGCTTTGTGTTTTGTTAGTTCATCTCATAGAGTTACACCTTTCCCCTCAAGAATCCGTTCACTAAGACTGTTCTTGTGAATATTGCAAAAAGATATTTGGAAGCCCATAGAGGACTATGGTGAAATAGGAAATATCTTCCGTTAAAAACTGGAAAGAAGCATTCTGAGAAATTACCGTGTGTTGTGTTAATACATCTCACCGACTTACAGGATTCCCCTCAAGAAGCCTTTCGCTAAGACTGTTCTTGTGATATTTGCAAACTGATATTTGGAAGCCCATTGAGGGCTATGGTGAAAAAGGAAATATCTTCAGTTAAAACTGGAAAGAATCTTTCTGAGAAACTGCTTTGTGTTCTGTTAAGTCATCTGAAAGAGTTACAGTTTCCCTGAAGAAGTCTTTCGCTAAGACTGTTCTTGTGGAATTTGCAATGTGATAATTGGAAGCCCGTAGAGGGCTATGGTGAAAAAGGAAATATCTTCCATTAAAAACCGAAAAGAAGCTCTCTGAGAAACTGCTTTGTGATCTGTTTGTTCGTCTCACAGAGTTACAGCTTTCCCCTCAAGAAGCCGTTCACTAAGACTGTTCTTGTGAAATTTGCATAGTGATATTTGAAAGCCCATAGAGGGCTTTGGTGAAAAAGGAAATATCTTCCGTTAAAAACTGGAAAGAGACTTTATCAGAAACTGCCGTGTGTTCTGAGAATACTTCTCACCAAATTACAGCTTTCCCCTCAAGAAGCCTTTCGCTAAGACTGTTCTATTGGAATTTTCAAAGTGATATTTGGAAGCCCCTACAGGGCTATGGTGAAAAAGGAAATATCTTCCGTTAAAAAGTGGAAAGAAAGGCCGGGCGCGGTGGCTCAAGCCTGTAATCCCAGCACTTTGGGAGGCCGAGACGGGCGGATCACGAGGTCAGAAGATCGAGACCATCCTGGCTAACACGGTGAAACCCCGTCTCTACTAAAACTACAAAAAAACTAGCCGGGCGAGGTGGCGGGCGCCTGTAGTCCCAGTTACTCGGGAGGCTGAGGCAGGAGAATGGCATGAACCCGGGAGGCGGAGCTTGCAGTGAGCTGAGATCCGGCCACTGCACTCCAGCCTGGGCGACAGAGCGAGACTCCGTCTCAAAAAAAAAAAAAAAAAAAAGTGGAAAGAAACTTTCTGAGAAACTGCCGTGTGTTCTGTTAATACACCTCACCGAGTTACAGCTTTCCCCTCAAGAAGCCTTTCGCTAAGACTGTTCTTGTGGGATTTGCAGATAGATATTTGGAAGCCCATAGGGGACTATGGTGAATAAGGAAATATCTTCAGTTAAAAACTGGAAAGAAGGTTTCTGAGATACTGCTTTGTGTTCTGAAATTCATCTCACAGCGTTACAGCTTTCTCCTCCAGAAGCCTTTCCCTAAGACTGTTCTTGTGGAATTTGCAAACTGATATTTGGAAACCCATAGAGCGCTATGGTGAAAAAGGAAATATCTTCCGTTTAAAACTGGAAAGAATCTTTCTGAGAAACTCCTTTGTGTTCTGTTATTTCATCTCACATGGTTACAGCTTTCCCTTCCAGAAGCCTTTCGCTAAGACTGTTCCTGTGGGATTTGCAAAGTGAGATTTGGAAGCCCATAGAGGTCTATGGTGAAAAAGGAAATATCTTCAGTTAAAACCTGGAAAGAGGCTTTCTGAGAAACTGCTTTGTGTTCTGTTAATTCATCTCTGAGAGTTACAGCTCCCTCCTAAAGAAGCCCTTCGCTATGACTGTTCTTGTGGAATTTGCAAAGTGATATTTTGAAGCCCCTAGGGCCTATGGTGTAAAAGGAAATATCTTCCATTAAAAACTGGAAAGAAGATTTCTTAGAAACTGCTTTGTGTTCTGTTAATTCATCTCACAGAGATAGAGCTTTCTCCTCCACAAGCCTTCCGCTAAGACTGTTCTTGTGGAATTTGCAAAGTGATATTTGTAAGCCCGTAGAAGGCTATGGTGAAAATGGAAATATCCTAAGATAAAAACCCAAAAGAAGCTTTCTGAGAAACTGCTTTGTGTTCTGTTAGTTCATCTCACTGAGTTACAGCTTTACCCTCAAGAATCTGTTCAGTAAGGCTGTTCTTGTGAAATTTGCAATGTGACATTTGGAAGCCCATAGAGGGCTATGGTGAAAAACAAAATATCTTCCGTTAAAAACTGGAAAGAAGCATTCTGAGAAATTACCGTGTGTTGTGTTAATACATCTCACTGACTTACAGCTTTCCCCTCAACAAGCTTTTCGCTAAGACTGTTCTTGTGAAATTTGCAAAGTGATATTTGGAGGCCCATAGAGGGCTACGGTGAAAAAGTAAATATCTACCGTTAAAAACTTGAAAGATGCTTTCTGAGAAACTGCCGTGTGTTCGTGTAAGACATCTCACCGCGTTACAGCTTTGCGCTCAAGAAACCTTTCGCTAAGACTGTTCTTGTGGGATTTGCAAAGTGATATTTGGAAGCCCATAGAGGGCTATGGTGAAAATGGAAATAGCCTAAGATAAAAACTGAAAAGAAGCTTTCTGTGAAAATGCTGTGTGTTTTGTTAGATCACCTCACAGAATTACAGCCTTCCCCTCAATAATCCGTTCACTAAGACTGTTCTTGTGAAATTTGCAAAGTGATATTTGGAAGCCCATAGAGGGCTAAGGTAAAAAAGGAAATATCTTGCGTTAAAAACTGGAAAGAAGATTTCTGAGAAACTGCTTTGTGTTCTGTAAATTCATCTCACAGTGTTAGAGCTTTCCCCTCAAGAAGCCTTTCGCTAAGACTGTTCTTGTGGAATTTGCAAAGTGAAATTGGAAGCCCCTAGAGGGCTATGATGAAAAAGGAAATATCCTAAGATAAATACTGAAAAGAAGCTTTCTGAAAAACTGCTTTGTGTTCTGTTAATTCATCTCACAGAGTTTAGCATTCCCCTGAGGAAGCCGTTCACTGAGACTTTTCTTGTGGAATTTGCAAAGTGATATTTGGAAGCTCCTGGAGGGCTTTGGTGAAAAAGGAAATAGCCTAAGAAAAAAACTGAAAAGATGTTTTCTGAGAAACTGATTTGTGTTCTGTTAATTCAACTCACAGAATTACAGCTTTCCCCTTAAGAAGCCTTTCGCTAAAGTTGTTGTTGTGGAATTTGCAAAGTGATATTTGGAATCCCTAGAGGGCTATGGTGAAAAAGGAAATATCTTCAGTTAAAATCTGAAAGTAAGCTTTCTGAGATACTGCTTTGTGTTCTGTTAATTCATCTCAAAGAGTTACATCTTTTCCCTCAATAAGCCTTTCGCTTAGACTGTTCTTATGGAATTTGCAAAGTGATATTTGGAAGCCCTTAGAGGGCTATGGTGAAAAAGGAAATATTTTCCGTTAAAAACTGGAAAGAAGCTTTCTGTGAAACTGCTTTGTGTTCTGTTAATTCATCTCACAGAGTTACAGTTTTCCCTTCAAGAAACCTTTCGCTACGGCTGTTCTTGTGAAATTTGAAAGTGATATTTGGAAGCCCATAGAGGGTAAGGTGAAAAAGGAAATATCTTCAGTTAAAAACTGGAAAGAAGTTTTCTCAGAAACTGCTTTGTCTTCTCTTAATTCATCTCACAGAATTACAGTTTTCCCTTCAAGAAGACTTTCGCTAAGGCTGTCTTGTGGAATCTGGAAAGTGATATTTGTAAGCCCATAGAGAGCTGTGCGAAAAAGGAAGAATCTTACGCGATAAACTGGAAAGAAGCTTTCTGACAACCTGCTTTGTGTTCTGTTAATTCTTCTCACAGCGTTACAGCTTTCCCCTCAAGAAGCCTTTTGCTAAGACTGTTTTTGTGGAATTTGCAAAGTGATATTTGGAAGCTCACAGCAGGCTATAGTGAAAAAGGAAATATCCTAAGATAAAAAATGAAAGGAAGCATTCTGAGAAACTGCTTTGTGATTTGTTAATTCATCTCACAGTGTTACAGCTTTCCCTTCAAGAAGCCTTTCGCAAAGGCTCTTCTTGTGGAATTGGCAAAGTGATATTTGGAAGCCAATAGAGGGCTATGGTGAAAAAGGAAATATCTTCAGTTAAAAACTGGAAAGAAGCTTTCTGAGAAACTGCTTTCTGTTCTGTTAATTCATCTCACAGAGTTACAGCTTTCCCCTCAAGAAGCCTTTCGCTACGACTGTTCTTGTGGAATTTGCAAGGTGATATTTTAAAGCCCACAGAGGGCTACAGTGAAAAAGGAAATATCTTCCGTTAAAAACTGGAAAGAAGCTTTCTGAGCAAATGCTTTGTGTTCTGTTAATTCATCTCACAGTGTTACAGCTTTCCCCTCAAGAAGCCTTTCGTTAAGACTGTTCTTGTGGAATATGGAAAGTGATATTTGGAAGGCCATAGAGGGATATGGTGAGAAATTAAATATCTTCCATTAAAAACTGGAAAGAAGCGTTCTGAGAAACTGCTTTGTGTTCTGTTAATTCATCTCACAGAGTTACAGCTTTCCCTTCAAGAAGTCTTTCGCTAAGGCTGTTCTTGTGGAATTTCGAAAGTGTTATTTGGAAGACCATAGAGGGCTATGGTGAAAAAGGAAATATCTTCAGTTAAAACTGTAAAGAAGCTTTCGGACAAACTGCTTTGTGTTCTCTTAATTCACCTCAGAGAGTTACTGCTTTCCCCTCAAGAAGCCTTTCGCTAAGACTGTTCTTGTGGAATATGGAAACTGATATTTGGATGCCCTTAGAGGGCTATGGTGAAAAATGAAATATCTTCCGTTAAAAACTGGAAAGAAGCTTTCTGAGAAACTGCTTTGTGTTCTGTTAATTTATCTCACAGAGTTACAGCATTCCCCTCAAGAAGCCTTTAGCTAAGACTGTTCTTGTGGAATTTGGAAAGTGGTATTTGAAAGCCCATAGAGGGCTATGGTGAAAAAGGGAATATGTTCTGTTAAAAACTGTAAAGAAGTTTTCTGAGAAACTGCTTCGTGTTCTGTTAATTTATCTCACAGAGTTACAGCTTTCCCTTCAAGAAGCTTTTTGCTAAGGCTGTTCTTGTGGAATTTGGAAAGTGATATTTGGAAGCCCAATGAGGGCTAATGTGAAAAAGTGAATATCTTCCCTTAAAAACTGGAAAGAAGCTTTCTGAGAAACTGCTTTGTGTTCTGGTGATTCTTCTCACAGAATTACAGCTTTCCCCTCAAGAAGCCTTTTGTTAAGACTGCTCTTCTGGAATTTGCAAAATGATATTTGGAAGCCCTTAGTGGTCTATGGTGAAAAAGGAAATATCCTAAGATAAAAACTGAAAAGAAGCATTCTGAGAAACTGCTTTGTGTTCTGTTGATTCATCTCACAGAGTTACAGCTTCCCCCTCAAGAATCTTTCTCTAAGACTGTTCTTGTGGAATTTGCAAAGTGATATTTGGAATCCCTTAGAGGGCTATGGAGAAAAAGGAAATATCCTAAGATAAAAACTGAAAAGAAGCTTTCTGACAAGCTGTTCAGTGTTCTGTTCATTCATTTCAAAGTGATACAGCTCTCCCCTCAAGAAGACTTTCGCTAAGACTGTTGTTGTGGAATGTGTAAAGTGATATTTGGAATTCCATAGAGGGCTATGGTGAACAAGGAAATATTTTATATTAAAAACTGAAAAGAAGCGTTCTGAGAAACAGTTTATATTCTGTTTATTCATCTCACATAGTTACAGCATTCCCCTCAAGTTGTCTTTTGCTAAGACTGTTCTTGTGAAATTTGCAAAGTGATATTTGGAAGTCCATACAGGGCTATGGTGAAAAAGGAAATATCTTTCATTAAAAACGGGAAAGAAATTTCTGAGAAACTGCTTTTTGTTCTGTTAATTCTTCTCGCAGAGTTACAGATTTCCCCTCAAGAAGCCTTTCGCTAAGACTGTTCTTGTGGTATTTGCAGAGTGATATTTGGAAGCCCTTAGATGGCTGTGGTGAAAAAGGAAATATCCTAAGGTAAAAACTGAAAAGAAGATTTCTGAGAAACTGCTTCGTGTCTGTAAATTCATCTCACAGAGTTACAGCTTTCCCCTCAAGAAGCCTTTCGCTAAGACGGTTCTTGTGGAATTTACAAAGTGATATTTGGAAGCCCAGAGAGGGCTACGGCGAAAAATAAATATCTTCCGTTAAAAACTGGAAAGAAGCGTTCTGAGAAACTGCTTTCTCTTCTGTTAATTCATCTCACAGAGTTACAGCTTTCCCCTCAAGAAGCCTTTCACTAAGACGGTTCTTGAGGAATTTGCAAAGTGATCATTGGAAGCCCATAGAGGGCCTTTCCCTTCAAGACGCCTTTCGGTAAGTCTGTTCTTGTGGAATTTGCAAAGTGATATTTGGAAGCCCATAGAGGGCTATGGTGAAAAAGTAAATATCTTCCTTTAAACACTGGAAAGAATCTGTCTGAGAAACTGCTTTGTGTTCTGTTAATTCATCTCACAGAGTTACAGCTTTCCCCACAAGAAGCCTTTCCATAAGACTGTTCGTGGGGAATTTCAAAAGTGATATTGGGAATCCCATAGAGGGCTATGGTGAAAAAGGAAATATCTTCCGTTAAAATCTGGAAAGAAGCTTTCTGAGAAACTGCTTTCTGTTCTGTTACTTCATCTCACAGAGTTACAGCTTTTCCCTCAAGAAGCCTTTCGCTAAGACTGTTCTTGTGGAATTTGCAAAGTGATATTTGGAATCCCATGTAGGGCTATGGTGAATAGGAAATATCTTGCGTTAAAAACTGGAAAGAAGCCTTCTGAAAAACTGTTTTGTGTTCTGTTAATTCATCTCACAGAGTTACAGCTTTCCCTTCATAAAGCCTTTCGCTAAGGCTGTTCTTGTGGAATTTGCAAAGTGATAGTTGGAAGCCCATAGAGGGCTATTGTGAAAAAGGAAATTTCTTCCGTTAAAAACTGGAAAGAAGCTGTCTGAGAAAGTGCTTTGTGTTGTGTTAATTCTTCTCACTGTGTTACAGCTACCCCCTGAAGAAACCTTTTCCTAAGACTGCTCTTGTGTAATTTGCAAAGTGATATTTCGAAGCCCATAGAGGGCTATGGTGAAAAAGGAAATATCCTAAGAAAAAATCTGGAAAGATATTTTCTGAGAAACTGCTTTGTGTTCTGTTAATTCATCTCACAGAGTTTCAGCTTTCCCCTCAAGAAACCCTTCACGAACAGTGTTCTTGTGGAATTTGCGAAGTGATATTTGGAAGTCCATAGAGGGCTATTGTGAAAAAAGAAATATCTTAAGATAAAAACTGAAAAGAAGCTTTTTTGAGAGACTGCTTTGTGTTGGGTTAATACATCTCACAGAGTTACAGCTTTGCCCTCCAGAAGCCTTTCGCTAAAACTGTTCTTGTGGAATTTGCAAAGTGTTGTTTGGAGGCCCATAGAGGGCTCTGGTGACAAAGGAAATATCCTAAGATAAAAACTGAAAAGAAGCTTTCTGAGAAACATCTTCGTGTTCTGTTAATTCATCTCACAGTGTTACAGCTTCATCTGAAGAAGCCTTTCGCTAAGACTGTACAAATGGACTTTAAAATTTGATATTTGGAAGCCCAATGAGGGCTAAGGTGAAAAAGGAAACATCCTAAGATAAAAACCGAAAAGAAGCTTTCAGAGAAACGGCTTTTGTTCTGTTAATTCATATCAGAGAGTTACACCTTTCCCCTCATGAAGCCTTTCCCTAAGACTGTTGTTGTGGAATTTGCAGAGTGATATTTCGAAGCCCACAGAGGCCTATGGTGAAAAAGGTAATATCTTCCGTTAAAAACTGGAAAGAAGCTTTCTGAGAAACTGCTTTGTGTTCTGTTAATTCATCTCACAGTGTTACAGCTTTCCCCTCAAGAAGCCTTTCGCTAAGACTGTTCTTGTGGAATTGGCAAAGTGATATTTGAAAGCCCATAGAGGGCTATGGTGAAAAAGGAAATATGTTCTGTTAAAAACAGTAAAGAACATTTCTGAGAAACTGCTTCATGTTCTGTTAATTTATCTCACAGAGTTACAGCTTTCCCTTCAAGAAGCTTTTTGCTAAGGCTGTTCTTGTGGAATTTGGAAAGTGATATTTGGAAGCCCAATGAGGGCTAATGTGAAAAAGTGAATATATTTCCTTAAAAACTGGAAAGAAGCTTTCTGAGAAACTGCTTTGTGTTCTGGTGTTTCTTCTCACAGAATTACAGCTTTCCCCTCAAGAAGCCTTTTGTTAAGACTGTTCTTGTGGAATTTGCAAAGTGATATTTGGAAGCCGTTAGTGGTCTATGGTGAAAAAGGAAATATCCTAAGATAAAAACTGAAAAGAAGCATTCTGAGAAACTGCTTTGTGTTCTGTTGATTCATCTCACAGAGTTACAGCTTCCCCCTCAAGAATATTTCTCTAACACTGTTCTTGTGGAATTTGCAAAGTGATATTTGGAATCCCTTAGAGGGCTATGGAGAAAAAGTAAATATCCTAAGATAAAAACTGAAAAGAAGCTTTCTGAGAAGCTGTTTAGTGTTCTGTTAATTCATTTCAAAGTGTCACAGATTTCCCCTCAGGAGGCCGTTCACTAAGACTGTTCTTCTGAAATTTGGAAAGTGATATTTAGAATCTCATAGAGGGCAATGGTGAAAAAGGAAATATTTTCCCATAAAAACTGTAAAGAAGCTTTCTGATAAACTGCTTTGTGTTCTGTTAGTTCATCTCACAGAGTTACAGCTTTCCCGTCAAGAAGCAGTTCACTGAGACTATTCTTGTGAAATTTGCAAAGTGATATTAGAAAATTCCTAGAGGGCTATGGTGAAAAAGGAAATATCTTCCGTAAAAAACTGGAAAGAAGCTTTTTGAGAAACTGCCGTGTGTTCTGTTAAAGCATCTCACCGAGTTACAGCTTTCCCTGAAGAAAGCTTTCGCTAAGACTGTTCTTGTGGGATTTGCAAAGTGATATTTGGAAGTCCCTAGAGGGCTATGGTGAAAAAGGAAATATCTTTCGTTATAAACTGGAAAGAAGATATCTGAGAAACTGCTTTGTGTTCTGTTAATTCATCTCACAGAGTTCCAGTTTTCCCCTCCAGAAGTCTTTCGCTTCCACTGTTCTTGTGGAATTTGCATAGTGATATTTGGAATCCCATAGAGGGCTATGGTGAAAATGGAAATAACTTCAGTTAAAAAATGAAAAGAAGCTTTCCGAGAAACTGCTTTGTGTTCTGTTAATTCATTTCAAAGAGTTACAGCTTTCCCCTCAAGAAGCCTTCCGCTAAGACTGTTTTTGAGGAATTTCCAAAGTGATATGTGGAAGCCCATAGAGGGCTATGGTGAAAATGGAAATATCGTAAGATACTTACCGAAAAGAAGCTGTCTGAAAAACTGCTTTGTGTTCTGTTAGTTCATCTCACAGAGCTACAGATTTTCCCTCAAGAAGCCGTTCACTAAGACTGTTTTGTGAAATTTGCAAAGTGATATTTGGAAGCCCATAGAGGGCTAAGGTGAAAAAGGAAATATCTTCCGTTAAAAACTGGAAAGAACCATTCTGAGAAAATGCGGTGTGTTCTGTTAGTACATATCACCGAGCTACAGCTTTCCCCTCAGGAAGCCGTTCACTAAGACTGTTCTTGTGGAATTGCAAAGTGATATTTGGAGGCACATAGAGGGCAATGGTGAAAAAGGAAACATCCTAAGATAAAAACTGAAAAGAAGCTTTCTGAGAAACTGCTTTGTGTTCTGTTAATTCAACTCACAGTTACTCTTTTACCTCAAGAAGCCTTTCGCTAAGACTGTTCTTGTGGAATTTGCAAAGTGATATTTGGAAGCCCATAGAGGTCTATGGTGAAGAAGGAAATATCCTCAGTTAAAAACTGGAAAGAAGCTTTCTGAGAAACTCCTTTGTGTTCAGTTAGTTCCTCTCACAGAGTTACAGCTTTCCCCTCAAGAAGACTTTCGCTAAGACTGTTCATGTGGAATTTTCAAAGTGATAATTGGAATCCCATAGAGGGCTATGGTGAAAAAGGAAATATCCTAAGGTAAAAACTGAAAAGTAGGTTTCTGAGAAAATGTTTTGTGTTCTGTTAATTCATCTTACAGAGTTACAGCTTTACCCTCAAGAAGCCTTTCGCTAAGACTTTTCTTCTGGAATTTGCAAAGTGATATTTGGAAACCCTATAGCCCTGTGGTGAAAATGGAAATATCCTAAGATAAAAAACGAAAAGAAGGTTTCTGAGAAACTGCTTTGAATTCTTTTAATTCATCTTACAGTTTTACAGCTTTTATCTACAGAATCCTTTCGCTAAGACTGTTCTTGTGGAATTTGCAAAATGTTTTTGGAAGCCCATAGAGGGCTATGCTGAAAAAGGAAATATCCTAAGATAAAAACTGAAAAGAAGCTTTCTGAGAAACTGCTTTGTGTTCTGTTAATTCATCTCAGAGAGTTACAGCTTTCCCCTCAAGAAGTCTTTCACAAAGACTGTTCTTGTGTAATTTGCAAAGTGATATTTGGAAGACCATAGAGGGCTATGTTGAAAAAGGAAATATAGTAAGATAAAATCCGAAAAGAAGCTTTCTGAGAAACTGCTTTGTGTTCTGTTAATTCATCTCAAAGTGTCACAGATTTCCCCTCATGAGGCCGTTCACTAAGACTGTTCTTCTGAAATTTGGAAAGTGATATTTAGAATCTCATAGAGGGCAATGGTGAAAAAGGAAATATTTTCCGATAAAAACTGTAAAGAAGCTTTCTGATAAACTGCTTGGTGTTCTGTTAGTTCATCTCACAGAGTTACAGCTTTCCCTTCAAGAAGCAGTTCACTGAGACTATTCTTGTGAAATTTGCAAAGTGATATTAGAAAACTCCTAGAGGGCTATGGTGAAAAAGGAAATATCTTCCGTTAAAAACTGGAAAGAAGCTTTTTGAGAAACTGCCGTGTGTTCTGTTAAAGCATCACACCGAGTTACAGCTTTCCCCTCAAGAAGGCTTTCGCTAAGACTGTTCTTGTGGGATTTGCAAAGTGATATTTGGAAGTCCCTAGAGGGCTATGGTGAAAAAGGAAATATCTTTCGTTAAAAACTGGAAAGAAGATATCTGAGAAACTGCTTTGTGTTCTGTTAATTCATCTCACAGAGTTCCAGTTTTCCCCTCCAGAAGTCTTTCGCTTCCACTGTTCTTGTGGAATTTGCATAGTGATATTTGGAATCCCATAGAGGGCTATGGTGAAAATGGAAATAACTTCAGTTAAAAAATGAAAAGAAGCTTTCCGAGAAACTGCTTTGTGTTCTGTTAATTCATCTCAAAGAGTTACAGCTTTCCCCTCAAGAAGCCTTCCGCTAAGACTGTTTTTGAGGAATTTCCAAAGTGATATGTGGAAGCCCATAGAGGGCTATGGTGAAAATGGAAATATCGTAAGATACTTACCGAAAAGAAGCTGTCTGAAAAACTGCTTTGTGTTCTGTTAGTTCATCTCACAGAGCTACAGCTTTTCCCTCAAGAAGCCGTTCACTAAGACTGTTTTGTGAAATTTGCAAAGTGATATTTGGAAGCCCATAGAGGGCTAAGGTGAAAAAGGAAATATCTTCCGTTAAAAACTGGAAAGAACCATTCTGAGAAAATGCGGTGTGTTCTGTTAGTACATATCACCGAGCTACAGCTTTCCCCTCAGGAAGCCGTTCACTAAGACTGTTCTTGTGGAATTGCAAAGTGATATTTGGAGGCACATAGAGGGCAATGGTGAAAAAGGAAACATCCTAAGATAAAAACTGAAAAGAAGCTTTCTGAGAAACTGCTTTGTGTTCTGTTAATTCAACTCACAGTTACTCTTTTACCTCAGGAAGCCTTTCGCTAAGGCTGTTGTTGTGGAATTTACAAAGTGATATTTTGAAGCCCATAGAGGGCTATGGTGAAAAAGGAAATACCTTCAGTTAAAAACTGAAAAGAAGCTTTCTGAGAAACTGCTTTGTGTTCTGTTAATTCATCTCAAAGAGTTACTGCTTTTGCCTCAAGAATCCTTCCGCTAAGACTGTTTTTGTGGAATTTCCAAAGTGATATTTCGATACCCATAGTAGGCTATGGTGAAAATGGAAATATCCTAAGATAAAAACCGAAAAGAAGCTGTATGGAAAGCTGCTTTGTGTTTTGTTAGTTCACTCACAGAGTTACAGCTTTCCCCTCAAGGAGCCGTTAACTAAGACTGTTTTGTGAAATTTGCAAAGTGATATTTGGAAGCCCATAGAGGGCTAAGGTGAAAAAGGAAATATCTTCCGTTAAAAACTGGAAAGAACCATTCTGAGAAAATGCGGTGTGTTCTGTTAGTACATATCACCGAGGTACAGCTTTCCTCTCAAGAAGCCTTTCGCTAAGACTGTTCTTGTGGGATTTCCAAAGTGATATTTGGAAGCCCATAGAGGTCTATAGTGAAAAAGGAAATGTCTTCAGTTAAATACTGGAAAGAAGCTTTCTGAGAGACTGCTTTGTGTTCTGTTAATTCATCTCACAGAGTTACAGCTTCCCCCCTCAAGAAGCCTTTCGCTAAGACTGTTCTTGTGGAATTTGCAAAGTCATATTTGGAAGCCCATAGAGGACTATGGTGAAAAAGGAACTAACTTCCGTTAAAAACTGGAAAGAAGATTTGTGAGAAACTGCTTTGTGTTCTGTTAATTCAACTCACAGAGTTACAGATTTCCCCTTCAGAAGCCTTTCGCTAAGACTGTTCTTCTGGAATTTGCAAAGTGATATTTGGAAGCCCATGGAGGGCTATGGTGAAAAGGGAAATAACTTCCGTTAAAAACTGGAAAGAAGCTTTCTGAGAAACTGCCGTGTGTTCTGTTAATATATCTCACCGAGTTACAGCTTTCCCCTCAAGAAGCCTTTCTATAAGACTGTTCTTGTGGAATTTGCAAAGTGATACTTGGAAGCCCATAGAGGGCTATTTTGAAAATGGAAATATCCTAAGATAAAAACCGAAAAGAAGCTGTCTGAGAAACTGCTTTGTGTTGTGTTAGTTCATCTCACAGTGTTACAGCTTTCCCCTCAAGAAGCCCTTCACTAAGACTGTTCTTGTGAAATTTGCAAACTGATATTTGTAATCCCATAGAGGACTTGGGTGAAAAAGGAAATATCTTTCGTTAAAAACTGGAAAGAAGATTTCTGAGAAACTGCTTTGTGTTCTGTTAATTCATCTCAGAGAGTTACAGAATTCCCCTCAAGAGGCCGTTCACTAAGACTGTTCTTGTGGAATTTGCAAAGTGATATTTTGAAGCCCATAGTGGACTATGGTGAATAAGCAAATATCTTCCGCTAAAAACTGGAAAGAACCTCTCTGAGAAACTGCTTTGTGTTCCGTTAATTAATCTCACAGAGTTACAGCTTTTCTATCATGAATCCGATCACTAAGGCTGTTCTTTTGGAATATGCAAAGTGATATTTGGAAGCCCATAGAGGGCTACGGTGAAAAAGGAAATATCCTAAGACAAAAACTGAAAAGAAGCTTTCTGAGAAACTGCTTTGTGTTCTGTTAATTCGTCACCAGAGTTACAGCTTTCCCCTCAAAAAGCCTTTCGCTAAGACTGTTCTTGTGGAATTTGCAAAGTGAAATTTGGAAGCCCATTGAGGGCTATGATGAAAAAGGACATTTCTTCCATTAAAAACCTGAGAAACTGCTTCGTGTTTTGTTAGTTCACCTCACAGAATTACAGCTTTGCTCCCAGAAGCCTTTCGCTAAGACTGTTCTTGTGGAATTTGCAAAGTGATCTTAGAAGCCCATAGAGGGCTATGGTGAAAAAGGAAATAACTTACGTTAAAAATTGGAAAGAAGCTTTCTGAGAAACTGATGTGTGTTCTGTTAAAACATCTCACCGTGTTACAGCTTTCACGTCAAGAAGCCTTTCGCTAAGACTGTTCTTGTGGAATTTTCTAAGTGATATTTGGAAGCCCATAGAGGGCTATGGGAAAAAGAAAATATCTTCGGTTGAAAACTGGAAAGAAGCTTTCTGAGAAACAGCTCTGTGTTCTGTTAATTCATTTCAGAGAGTTACAGCTTTCCGCTCCAGAAGTCTTTCACTAAGACTGCTCTTTTGGAATTTGCAAAGTGATATTTGGAAGCCCTTAGAGGGCTATGGTGAAAAAGGAAATATCTTCCGTTAAAAACTGGAAAGAAGCATTCTGAGATACTGCCGTGTGTTCTGTTAATACATCTAACCGAGTTACAGCTTTCCCCTCTAGAAGCCTTTCGCTAAGACTGTTCTTGTGGCATTTGCAATGTGATATTTGGAGGCCCTTAGAGGGCTATGGTGAAAAAGGAAATATCTTCAGTTAAAAACTGGAAAGAAGCTTTATGAGAAACTGCTTTGTGTTCTGTTAATTCATCTCACAGAGTTACAGGATTCCCCTCCAGAAGCCTTTCCCGAAGACTGTTCTTGTGGAATTTGCAAAGTGATATTTGGAAGCCCATAGAGGGCTATGGTGAAAAAGGAAATATCTTCAGTTAAAAACTGGAAAGAAGCTTTCTGAGAAACTGCCATGTGTTCTGATAATAGACCTCACCCAGTTACAGCTTTCCCTTCAAGAATCCTTTCGCTAAGACTGTTGTTGTGGGATTTGCAAAATGATATTTGGAAGCCCATAGAGCGCTATGGTGAAAAAGGAAATATCTTCTGTTAAAAAGCGGAAAGAAGCTTTCTGAGAAACTCTTTTTTGTTCTGTTAATTCACCTCAAAGTGTTACAGCTTTCCACTCAATAATTCTTTCGCTAAGACTGTTCTTGTGGAATTTGCAAAGTGAGATTTGGAAGCCCATAGAGGTCTATGGTGAAAAAGGAAATATCGTAAGATAAAAACTGAAAAGAAGCTTTCTGAGAGATTGCTTTGTGTTCTGTTAATTCATCTCACAGAGTTACAACATTCCCCTCAGGAAGCGTTTCGCTAAGACTGTTCTTGTGAAACTTGCAAAGTGATATTTGGAAGCTCATAGAGGGCTATGGCTTAAAAGGAAATATCCTCCGTTAGAAACTGGAAAGAAGCTATCTGAGAAACTGCTTTGTGTTCTCTTAATTCATCTCACAGCGTTACAGTTTTCCCCTCCCGAAGTCTTTCGCTTGCACAGTTCTTGTGGAATCTGCATAGTGATATTTGGAATCCCATAGAGGGCTATGGTGAAAATGGAAATACCTTCAATTAAAAAATGAAAAGAAGCTTTCCGAGAAACTGCTTTGTGTTCTGTTAATTCATCTCAAAGAATTACAGCTTTCCCCTCAAGAAGCATTCCGCTAAGACTGTTTTTGAGGAATTTCCAAAGTGATATGTGGAAGCCCATAGAGGGCTATGGTGAAAATGGAAACATCCTAAGATACTTACCGAAGAGAAGCTGTCTGAAAAACTGCTTGGTGTTCTGTTAGTTCATCTCACAGAGCTACAGCTTTTCCCTCAAGAAGCCGTTCATTAAGACTGTTTTGTGAAATTTGGAAAGTGATATTTGGAAACCCATAGAGGACTATGGTGAAAAAGGAAATATCTTCCGTTAAAAACTGGAAAGAAGCATTCTGAGAAAATGCCGTGTCTTCTGTTAATACGTCTCACTGAGTTACAGCTTTCCTCTGAAGAAGCCTTTCGCTAAGACTGTTCTTGTGGGATTTGCAATGTGATATTTGGAAGCCCATAGAGGTCTATGGTGAAAAAGGAAATATCCTCACTTAAAAACTGGAAAGAAGCTTTCTGAGAAACTGCTTTGTGTTCAGTTAGTTCCTCTTACAGAGTTACAGCTTTCCCCTCAAGAAGACTTTCGCTAAGAATGTTCATGTCGAATTTTCAAAGTGATAATTGGAATCCCATAGAGGGCTATGGTGAAAAAGGAAATATCCTAAGGTAAAAACTGAATAGTAGGTTTCTGAGAAAATGTTTTGTGTTCTGTTAATTCATCTTACAGTGTTACAGCTTTACCCTCAAGAAGCCTTTCACTAAAACTTTTCTTCTGGAATTTGCAAAGTGATATTTGGAAACCCTATAGCCCTATGGTGAAAATGGAAATATCCTAAGATAAAAAACGAAAAGAAGGTTTCTGGGAAACTGCTTTGAATTCTTTTAATTCATCTTACAGATTTACAGCTTTTATCTCCAGAATCCTTTCGCTAAGACTGTTCTTGTGGAATTTGCAAAATGTTTTTGGAAGCCCATAGAGGGCTATGCTGAAAAAGGAAATATCCTAAGATAAAAACTGAAAAGAAGCTTTCTGAGAAACTGCTTTGTGTTCTGTTAATTCATCTCAGAGAGTTACAGCTTTCCCCTCAAGAAGTCTTTCACAAAGACTGTTCTTGTGTAATTTGCAAAGTGATATTTGGAAGACCATAGAGGGCTATGTTGAAAAAGGAAATATAGTAAGATAAAATCCGAAAAGAAGCTTTCTGAGAAACTGCTTTGTGTTCTGTTAATTCATCTCAAAGTGTCACAGATTTCCCCTCATGAGGCCGTTCACTAAGACTGTTCTTCTGAAATTTGGAAAGTGATATTTAGAATCTCATAGAGGGCAATGGTGAAAAAGGAAATATTTTCCGATAAAAACTGTAAAGAAGCTTTCTGATAAACTGCTTTGTGTTCTGTTAGTTCATCTCACAGAGTTACAGCTTTCCCTTCAAGAAGCAGTTCACTGAGACTATTCTTGTGAAATTTGCAAAGTGATATTAGAAAACTCCTAGAGGGTTATGGTGAAAAAGGAAATATCTTCCGTAAAAAACTGGAAAGAAGCTTTTTGAGAAACTGCTGTGTGTTCTGTTAAAGCATCTCACCGAGTTACAGCTTTCCCTGAAGAAGGCTTTCGCTAAGACTGTTCTTGTGGGATTTGCAAAGTGATATTTGGAAGTCCCTAGAGGGCTATGGTGAAAAAGGAAATATCTTTCGTTAAAAACTGGAAAGAAGATATCTGAGAAACTGCTTTGTGTTCTGTTAATTCATCTCACAGAGTTCCAGTTTTCCCCTCCAGAAGTCTTTCGCTTCCACTGTTCTTGTGGAATTTGCATAGTGATATTTGGAATCCCATAGAGGGTTATGGTGAAAATGGAAATAACTTCAGTTAAAAAATGAAAAGAAGCTTTCCGAGAAACTGCTTTGTGTTCTGTTAATTCATTTCAAAGAGTTACAGCTTTCCCCTCAAGAAGCCTTCCGCTAAGACTGTTTTTGAGGAATTTCCAAAGTGATATGTGGAAGCCCATAGAGGGCTATGGTGAAAATGGAAATATCGTAAGATACTTACCGAAAAGAAGCTGTCTGAAAAAGTGCTTTGTGTTCTGTTAGTTCATCTCACAGAGCTACAGCTTTTCCCTCAAGAAACCGTTCACTAAGACTGTTTTGTGAAATTTGCAAAGTGATATTTGGAAGCCCATAGAGGGCTAAGGTGAAAAAGGAAATATCTTCCGTTAAAAACTGGAAAGAACCATTCTGAGAAAATGCGGTGTGTTCTGTTAGTACATATCACCGAGCTACAGCTTTCCCCTCAGGAAGCCGTTCACTAAGACTGTTCTTGTGGAATTGCAAAGTGATATTTGGAGGCACATAGAGGGCAATGGTGAAAAAGGAAACATCCCAAGATAAAAACTGAAAAGAAGCTTTCTGAGAAACTGCTTTGTGTTCTGTTAATTCAACTCACAGTTACTCTTTTACCTCAAGAAGCCTTTCGCTAAGACTGTTCTTGTGGAATTTGCAAAGTGATATTTGGAAGCCCATAGAGGTCTATGGTGAAAAAGGAAATATCCTCAGTTAAAAACTGGAAAGAAGCTTTCTGAGAAACTCCTTTGTGTTCAGTTAGTTCCTCTCACAGAGTTACAGCTTTCCCCTCAAGAAGACTTTCGCTAAGACTGTTCATGTGGAATTTTCAAAGTGATAATTGGAATCCCATAGAGGGCTATGGTGAAAAAGGAAATATCCTAAGGTAAAAACTGAAAAGTAGGTTTCTGAGAAAATGTTTTGTGTTCTGTTAATTCATCTTACAGAGTTACAGCTTTACCCTCAAGAAGCCTTTCGCTAAGACTTTTCTTCTGGAATTTGCAAAGTGATATTTGGAAACCCTATAGCCCTATGGTGAAAATGGAAATATCCTAAGATAAAAAACGAAAAGAAGGTTTCTGAGAAACTGCTTTGAATTCTTTTAATTCATCTTACAGATTTACAGCTTTTATCTCCAGAATCCTTTCGCTAAGACTGTTCTTGTGGAATTTGCAAAATGTTTTTGGAAGCCCATAGAGGGCTATGCTGAAAAAGGAAATATCCTAAGATAAAAACTGAAAAGAAGCTTTCTGAGAAACTGCTTTGTGTTCTGTTAATTCATCTCAGAGAGTTACAGCTTTCCCCTCAAGAAGTCTTTCACAAAGACTGTTCTTGTGTAATTTGCAAAGTGATATTTGGAAGACCATAGAGGGCTATGTTGAAAAAGGAAATATAGTAAGATAAAATCCGAAAAGAAGCTTTCTGAGAAACTGCTTTGTGTTCTGTTAATTCATCTCAAAGTGTCACAGATTTCCCCTCATGAGGCCGTTCACTAAGACTGTTCTTCTGAAATTTGGAAAGTGATATTTAGAATCTCATAGAGGGCAATGGTGAAAAAGGAAATATTTTCCGATAAAAACTGTAAAGAAGCTTTCTGATAAACTGCTTGGTGTTCTGTTAGTTCATCTCACAGAGTTACAGCTTTCCCTTCAAGAAGCAGTTCACTGAGACTATTCTTGTGAAATTTGCAAAGTGATATTAGAAAACTCCTAGAGGGCTATGGTGAAAAAGGAAATATCTTCCGTTAAAAACTGGAAAGAAGCTTTTTGAGAAACTGCCGTGTGTTCTGTTAAAGCATCTCACCGAGTTACAGCATTCCCCTCAAGAAGGCTTTCGCTAAGACTGTTCTTGTGGGATTTGCAAAGTGATATTTGGAAGCCCATAGAGGACTATGGTGAAAAAGGAAATATCTTTCGTTAAAAACTGGAAAGAAGATATCTGAGAAACTGCTTTGTGTTCTGTTAATTCATCTCACAGCGTTACAGTTTTCCCCTCCCGAAGTCTTTCGCTTGCACAGTTCTTGTGGAATCTGCATAGTGATATTTGGAAGCCCATAGAGGGCTATGGTGAAAATGGAAATACCTTCAATTAAAAAATGAAAAGAAGCTTTCCGAGAAACTGCTTTGTGTTCTGTTAATTCATCTCAAAGAATTACAGCTTTCCCCTCAAGAAGCATTCCGCTAAGACTGTTCTTGTGGAATTTGCAAAGTGATATTTGGAAGCCCATAGAGGTCTATGGTGAAAAAGGAAATATCCTCAGTTAAAAACTGGAAAGAAGCTTTCTGAGAAACTGCTTTGTGTTCAGTTAGTTCCTCTCACAGAGTTACAGCTTTCCCCTCAAGAAGACTTTCGCTAAGAATGTTCATGTCGAATTTTCAAAGTGATAATTGGAATCCCATAGAGGGCTATGGTGAAAAAGGAAATATCCTAAGGTAAAAACTGAAAAGTAGGTTTCTGAGAAAATGTTTTGTGTTCTGTTAATTCATCTTACAGAGTTACAGCTTTACCCTCAAGAAGCCTTTCACTAAAACTTTTCTTCTGGAATTTGCAAAGTGATATTTGGAAACCCTATAGCCCTATGGTGAAAATGGAAATATCCTAAGATAAAAAACGAAAAGAAGGTTTCTGAGAAACTGCTTTGAATTCTTTTAATTCATCTTACAGATTTACAGCTTTTATCTACAGAATCCTTTCGCTAAGACTGTTCTTGTGGAATTTGCAAAATGTTTTTGGAAGCCCATAGAGGGCTATGCTGAAAAAGGAAATATCCTAAGATAAAAACTGAAAAGAAGCTTTCTGAGAAACTGCTTTGTGTTCTGTTAATTCATCTCAAAGTGTTACTGCTTTTGCCTCAAGAATCCTTCCGCTAAGACTGTTTTTGTGGAATTTCCAAAGTGATATTTCGATACCCATAGTAGGCTATGGTGAAAATGGAAATATCCTAAGATAAAAACCGAAAAGAAGCTGTATGGAATGCTGCTTTGTGTTTTGTTAGTTCACTCACAGAGTTACAGATTTCCCCTCAAGGAGCCGTTAACTAAGACTGTTTTGTGAAATTTGCAAAGTGATATTTGGAAGCCCATAGAGGGCTAACGTGAAAAAGGAAATATCTTCCGTTAAAAACTGGAAAGAACCATTCTGAGAAAATGCGGTGTGTTCTGTTAGTACATATCACCGAGGTACAGCTTTCCTCTCAAGAAGCCTTTCGCTAAGACTGTTCTTGTGGGATTTCCAAAGTGATATTTGGAAGCCCATAGAGGTCTATAGTGAAAAAGGAAATGTCTTCAGTTAAATACTGGAAAGAAGCTTTCTGAGAGACTGCTTTGTGTTCTGTTAATTCATCTCACAGAGTTACAGCTTCCCCCCTCAAGAAGCCTTTCGCTAAGACTGTTCTTGTGGAATTTGCAAAGTCATATTTGGAAGCCCATAGAGGACTATGGTGAAAAAGGAACTAACTTCCGTTAAAAACTGGAAAGAAGATTTGTGAGAAACTGCTTTGTGTTCTGTTAATTCAACTCACAGAGTTACAGATTTCCCCTTCAGAAGCCTTTCGCTAAGACTGTTCTTCTGGAATTTGCAAAGTGATATTTGGAAGCCCATGGAGGGCTATGGTGAAAAGGGAAATAACTTCCGTTAAAAACTGGAAAGAAGCTTTCTGAGAAACTGCCGTGTGTTCTGTTAATATATCTCGCCGAGTTACAGCTTTCCCCTCAAGAAGCCTTTCTATAAGACTGTTCTTGTGGAATTTGCAAAGTGATACTTGGAAGCCCATAGAGGGCTATTTTGAAAATGGAAATATCCTAAGATAAAAACCGAAAAGAAGCTGTCTGAGAAACTGCTTTGTGTTGTGTTAGTTCATCTCACAGTGTTACAGCTTTCCCCTGAAGAAGCCCTTCACTAAGACTGTTCTTGTGAAATTTGCAAACTGATATTTGTAATCCCATAGAGGACTTGGGTGAAAAAGGAAATATCTTTCGTTAAAAACTGGAAAGAAGATTTCTGAGAAACTGCTTTGTGTTCTGTTAATTCATCTCAGAGAGTTACAGAATTCCCCTCAAGAGGCCGTTCACTAAGACTGTTCTTGTGGAATTTGCAAAGTGATATTTTGAAGCCCATAGTGGACTATGGTGAATAAGCAAATATCTTCCGCTAAAAACTGGAAAGAACCTTTCTGTGAAACTGCTTTGTGTTCCGTTAATTAATCTCACAGAGTTACAGCTTTTCTATCATGAATCCGATCACTAAGGCTGTTCTTTTGGAATATGCAAAGTGATATTTGGAAGCCCATAGAGGGCTACGGTGAAAAAGGAAATATCCTAAGACAAAAACTGAAAAGAAGCTTTCTGAGAAACTGCTTTGTGTTCTGTTAATTCGTCACCAGAGTTACAGCTTTCCCCTCAAAAAGCCTTTCGCTAAGACTGTTCTTGTGGAATTTGCAAAGTGAAATTTGGAAGCCCATTGAGGGCTATGATGAAAAAGGACATTTCTTCCATTAAAAACCTGAGAAACTGCTTCGTGTTTTGTTAGTTCATCTCACAGAATTACAGCGTTGCTCCCAGAAGCCTTTCGCTAAGACTGTTCTTGTGGAATTTGCAAAGTGATCTTAGAAGCCCGTAGAGGGCTATGGTGAAAAAGGAAATAACTTACGTTAAAAATTGGAAAGAAGCTTTCTGAGAAACTGATGTGTGTTCTGTTAAAACATCTCACCGTGTTACAGCTTTCACCTCAAGAAGCCTTTCGCTAAGACTGTTCTTGTGGAATTTTCTAAGTGATATTTGGAAGCCCATAGAGGGCTATGGGAAAAAGAAAGTATCTTCGGTTGAAAACTGGAAAGAAGCTTTCTGAGAAACAGCTCTGTGTTCTGTTAATTCATTTCAGAGAGTTACAGCTTTCCGCTCCAGAAGTCTTTCACTAAGACTGCTCTTTTGGAATTTGCAAAGTGATATTTGGAAGCCCTTAGAGGGCTATGGTGAAAAAGGAAATATCTTCCGTTAAAAACTGGAAAGAAGCATTCTGAGTTACTGCCGTGTGTTCTGTTAATACATCTAACCGAGTTACAGCTTTCCCCTCTAGAAGCCTTTCGCTAAGACTGTTCTTGTGGCATTTGCAATGTGATATTTGGAGGCCCTTAGAGGGCTATGGTGAAAAAGGAAATATCTTCAGTTAAAAACTGGAAAGAAGCTTTATGAGAAACTGCTTTGTGTTCTGTTAATTCATCTCACAGAGTTACAGGATTCCCCTCCAGAAGCCTTTCCCGAAGACTGTTCTTGTGGAATTTGCAAAGTGATATTTGGAAGCCCATAGAGGGCTATGGTGAAAAAGGAAATATCTTCAGTTAAAAACTGGAAAGAAGCTTTCTGAGAAACTGCCATGTGTTCTGATAATAGACCTCACCCAGTTACAGCTTTCCCTTCAAGAAGCCTTTCGCTAAGACTGGTGTTGTGGGATTTGCAAAATGATATTTGGAAGCCCATAGAGCGCTAGGGTGAAAAAGGAAATATCTTCTGTTAAAAAGCGGAAAGAAGCTTTCTGAGAAACTCCTTTTTGTTCTGTTAATTCACCTCAAAGTGTTACAGCTTTCCACTCAATAATTCTTTCGCTAAGACTGTTCTTGTGGAATTTGCAAAGTGAGATTTGGAAGCCCATAGAGGTCTATGGTGAAAAAGGAAATATCGTAAGATAAAAACTGAAAAGAAGCTTTCTGAGAAATTGCTTTGTGTTCTGTTAATTCATCTCACATAGTTACAACATTTCCCTCTAAAAGCCTTTCGCTAAGACTGTTCTTGTGGAATTTGCAAAGTGATATTTGGAAGCCCATACAGGGTTATGTTGAAAAAGGAAATATCTTCGGTTAAAAACTGAAAAGAAGGGCCGGGCGCGGTGGCTCAAGCCTGTAATCCCAGCACTTTGGGAGGCCGAGATGGGCGGATCACGAGGTCAGGAGATCGAGACCATCCTGGCTAACACGGTGAAACCCCGTCTCTACTAAAAACACAAAAAACTAGCCGGGTGAAGTGGCGGGCGCCTGTAGTCCCCGCTACTCGGGAGGCTGAGGCAGGAGAATGGCGTAAACCCGGGAGGCGGAGCTTGCAGTGAGCTGAGATCCGGCCACTGCACTCCAGCCCGGGCGACAGAGCAAGACTCCGTCTCAAAAAAAAAAAAAAAAAAAAAAAAACTGAAAAGAAGCTTTTTGAGAAACTGCTTTGTGTTCTGTTAATTCATCTCACAGAGTTACAACATTCCCCTCAGGAAGCGTTTCGCTAAGACTGTTCTTGTGAAACTTGCAAAGTGATATTTGGAAGCCCATAGAGGGCTATGGCTTAAAAGGAAATATCCTCCGTTAGAAACTGGAAAGAAGCTATCTGAGAAACTGCTTTGTGTTCTGTTAATTCATCTCACAGAGTTACAGTTTTCCCCTCAAGAAGCCGTTCACTAAGACTTTCCTTGTGGAATTTTCAAAGTGATATTTGAAGGCACATAGAGGGCTATGATGAAAAAGAAAACATCCAAAGATAAAAACTGAAATGAAGCTTTCTGTGAAACTGCTTTGTGTTCTGTTAATTCATCTCACAGATTTACAGCTTTCTTATCAAGAAGCCTTTCGGTAAAACTGTTCTTGTGGAATTTGCAAAGTGATATTTGGAAGCCCATAGAGGGCTATGGTGAAAAAGGACATATCTTCCGTTAAAAACTGGAAAGAAGCTTTTTGAGAAACTGCCGTGTGTTCTGTTAAAGCATCTCACCGAGTTACAGCATTCCCCTCAAGAAGGCTTTCGCTAAGACTGTTCTTGTGGGATTTGCAAAGTGATATTTGGAAGCCCATAGAGGACTATGGTGAAAAAGGAAATATCTTTCATTAAAAACTGGAAAGAAGATATCTGAGAAACTGCTTTGTGTTCTGTTAATTCATCTCACAGCGTTACAGTTTTCCCCTCCCGAAGTCTTTCGCTTCCACAGTTCTTGTGGAATCTGCATAGTGATATTTGGAATCCCATAGAGGGCTATGGTGAAAATGGAAATACCTTCAATTAAAAAATGAAAAGAAGCTTTCCGAGAAACTGCTTTGTGTTCTGTTAATTCATCTCAAAGAATTACAGCTTTCCCCTCAAGAAGCATTCCGCTAAGACTGTTTTTGAGGAATTTCCAAAGTGATATGTGGAAGCCCATAGAGGGCTATGGTGAAAATGGAAACATCCTAAGATACTTACCGAAGAGAAGCTGTCTGAAAAACTGCTTGGTGTTCTGTTAGTTCATCTCACAGAGCTACAGCTTTTCCCTCAAGAAGCCGTTCATTAAGACTGTTTTGTGAAATTTGGAAAGTGATATTTGGAAACCCATAGAGGACTATGGTGAAAAAGGAAATATCTTCCGTTAAAAACTGGAAAGAAGCATTCTGAGAAAATGCCGTGTCTTCTGTTAATACGTCTCACTGAGTTACAGCTTTCCTCTCAAGAAGCCTTTCGCTAAGACTGTTCTTGTGGGATTTGCAATGTGATATTTGGAAGCCCATAGAGGACTATGGTGAGAAAGGAAATATCCTCCGTTAAAAACTGGAAAGAAGATTTGTGAGAAAATGCTTTGTTTTCTGTTAATTCATCTCACAGAGTTAGAGCTTTCCCCTCAAGAAGCCTTTCGCTAAGACTGTTCTTGTGGAATTTGCAAAGTGATATTTGGAAGCCCATAGAGGTCTATGGTGAAAAAGGAAATATCCTCAGTTAAAAACTGGAAAGAAGCTTTCTGAGAAACTGCTTTGTGTTCAGTTAGTTCCTCTCACAGAGTTACAGCTTTCCCCTCAAGAAGACTTTCGCTAAGAATGTTCATGTCGAATTTTCAAAGTGATAATTGGAATCCCATAGAGGGCTATGGTGAAAAAGGAAATATCCTAAGGTAAAAACTGAAAAGTAGGTTTCTGAGAAAATGTTTTGTGTTCTGTTAATTCATCTTACAGTGTTACAGCTTTACCCTCAAGAAGCCTTTCACTAAAACTTTTCTTCTGGAATTTGCAAAGTGATATTTGGAAACCCTATAGCCCTATGGTGAAAATGGAAATATCCTAAGATAAAAAACGAAAAGAAGGTTTCTGGGAAACTGCTTTGAATTCTTTTAATTCATCTTACAGATTTACAGCTTTTATCTACAGAATCCTTTCGCTAAGACTGTTCTTGTGGAATTTGCAAAATGTTTTTGGAAGCCCATAGAGGGCTATGCTGAAAAAGGAAATATCCTAAGATAAAAACTGAAAAGAAGCTTTCTGAGAAACTGCTTTGTGTTCTGTTAATTCAACTCACAGTTACTCTTTTACCTCAAGAAGCCTTTCGCTAAGACTGTTCTTGTGGAATTTGCAAAGTGATATTTGGAAGCCCATAGAGGTCTATGGTGAAAAAGGAAATATCCTCAGTTAAAAACTGGAAAGAAGCTTTCTGAGAAACTCCTTTGTGTTCAGTTAGTTCCTCTCACAGAGTTACAGCTTTCCCCTCAAGAAGACTTTCGCTAAGACTGTTCATGTGGAATTTTCAAAGTGATAATTGGAATCCCATTGAGGGCTATGGTGAAAAAGGAAATATCCTAAGGTAAAAACTGAAAAGTAGGTTTCTGAGAAAATGTTTTGTGTTCTGTTAATTCATCTTACAGAGTTACAGCTTTACCCTCAAGAAGCCTTTCGCTAAGACTTTTCTTCTGGAATTTGCAAAGTGATATTTGGAAACCCTATAGCCCTATGGTGAAAATGGAAATATCCTAAGATAAAAAACGAAAAGAAGGTTTCTGAGAAACTGCTTTGAATTCTTTTAATTCATCTTACAGATTTACAGCTTTTATCTCCAGAATCCTTTCGCTAAGACTGTTCTTGTGGAATTTGCAAAATGTTTTTGGAAGCCCATAGAGGGCTATGCTGAAAAAGGAAATATCCTAAGATAAAAACTGAAAAGAAGCTTTCTGAGAAACTGCTTTGTGTTCTGTTAATTCATCTCAGAGAGTTACAGCTTTCCCCTCAAGAAGTCTTTCACAAAGACTGTTCTTGTGTAATTTGCAAAGTGATATTTGGAAGACCATAGAGGGCTATGTTGAAAAAGGAAATATAGTAAGATAAAATCCGAAAAGAAGCTTTCTGAGAAACTGCTTTGTGTTCTGTTAATTCATCTCAAAGTGTCACAGATTTCCCCTCATGAGTCCGTTCACTAAGACTGTTCTTCTGAAATTTGGAAAGTGATATTTAGAATCTCATAGAGGGCAATGGTGAAGAAGGAAATATTTTCCGATAAAAACTGTAAAGAAGCTTTCTGATAAACTGCTTGGTGTTCTGTTAGTTCATCTCACAGAGTTACAGCTTTCCCTTCAAGAAGCAGTTCACTGAGACTATTCTTGTGAAATTTGCAAAGTGATATTAGAAAACTCCTAGAGGGCTATGGTGAAAAAGGAAATATCTTCCGTTAAAAACTGGAAAGAAGCTTTTTGAGAAACTGCCGTGTGTTCTGTTAAAGCATCTCACCGAGTTACAGCTTTCCCCTCAAGAAGGCTTTCGCTAAGACTGTTCTTGTGGGATTTGCAAAGTGATATTTGGAAGTCCCTAGAGGGCTATGGTGAAAAAGGAAATATCTTTCGTTAAAAACTGGAAAGAAGATATCTGAGAAACTGCTTTGTGTTCTGTTAATTCATCTCACAGAGTTACAGTTTTCCCCTCCAGAAGTCTTTCGCTTCCACTGTTCTTGTGGAATTTGCATAGTGATATTTGGAATCCCATAGAGGGCTATGGTGAAAATGGAAATAACTTCAGTTAAAAAATGAAAAGAAGCTTTCCGAGAAACTGCTTTGTGTTCTGTTAATTCATCTCAAAGAGTTACAGCTTTCCCCTCAAGAAGCCTTCCGCTAAGACTGTTTTTGAGGAATTTCCAAAGTGATATGTGAAAGCCCATAGAGGGCTATGGTGAAAATGGAAATATCGTAAGATACTTACCGAAAAGAAGCTGTCTGAAAAACTGCTTTGTGTTCTGTTAGTTCATCTCACAGAGCTACAGCTTTTCCCTCAAGAAGCCGTTCACTAAGACTGTTTTGTGAAATTTGCAAAGTGATATTTGGAAGCCCATAGAGGGCTAAGGTGAAAAAGGAAATATCTTCCGTTAAAAACTTGAAAGAACCATTCTGAGAAAATGCGGTGTGTTCTGTTAGTACATATCACCGAGCTACAGCTTTCCCCTCAGGAAGCCGTTCACTAAGACTGTTCTTGTGGAATTGCAAAGTGATATTTGGAGGCACATAGAGGGCAATGGTGAAAAAGGAAACATCCTAAGATAAAAACTGAAAAGAAGCTTTCTGAGAAACTGCATTGTGTTCTGTTAATTCAACTCACAGTTACTCTTTTACCTCAGGAAGCCTTTCGCTAAGGCTGTTTTTGTGGAATTTGCAAAGTGATATTTCGATACACATAGTAGGCTATGGTGAAAATGGAAATATCCTAAGATAAAAACCGAAAAGAAGCTGTATGGAAAGCTGCTTTGTGTTTTGTTAGTTCACTCACAGAGTTACAGCTTTCCCCTCAAGGAGCCGTTAACTAAGACTGTTTTGTGAAATTTGCAAAGTGATATTTGGAAGCCCATAGAGGGCTAAGGTGAAAAAGGAAATATCTTCCGTTAAAAACTGGAAAGAACCATTCTGAGAAAATGCGGTGTGTTCTGTTAGTACATATCACCGAGGTACAGCTTTCCTCTCAAGAAGCCTTTCGCTAAGACTGTTCTTGTGGGATTTCCAAAGTGATATTTGGAAGCCCATAGAGGGCTATAGTGAAAAAGGAAATGTCTTCAGTTAAATACTGGAAAGAAGCTTTCTGAGAGACTGCTTTGTGTTCTGTTAATTCATCTCACAGAGTTACAGCTTCCCCCCTCAAGAAGCCTTTCGCTAAGACTGTTCTTGTGGAATTTGCAAAGTCATATTTGGAAGCCCATAGAGGACTATGGTGAAAAAGGAACTAACTTCCGTTAAAAACTGGAAAGAAGATTTGTGAGAAACTGCTTTGTGTTCTGTTAATTCAACTCACAGAGTTACAGATTTCCCCTTCAGAAGCCTTTCGCTAAGACTGTTCTTCTGGAATTTGCAAAGTGATATTTGGAAGCCCATGGAGGGCTATGGTGAAAAGGGAAATAACTTCCGTTAAAAACTGGAAAGAAGCTTTCTGAGAAACTGCCGTGTGTTCTGTTAATATATCTCACCGAGTTACAGCTTTCCCCTCAAGAAGCCTTTCTATAAGACTGTTCTTGTGGAATTTGCAAAGTGATACTTGGAAGCCCATAGAGGGCTATTTTGAAAATGGAAATATCCTAAGATAAAAACCGAAAAGAAGCTGTCTGAGAAACTGCTTTGTGTTGTGTTAGTTCATCTCACAGTGTTACAGCTTTCCCCTCAAGAAGCCCTTCACTAAGACTGTTCTTGTGAAATTTGCAAACTGATATTTGTAATCCCATAGAGGACTTGGGTGAAAAAGGAAATATCTTTCGTTAAAAACTGGAAAGAAGATTTCTGAGAAACTGCTTTGTGTTCTGTTAATTCATCTCAGAGAGTTACAGAATTCCCCTCAAGAGGCCGTTCACTAAGACTGTTCTTGTGGAATTTGCAAAGTGATATTTTGAAGCCCATAGTGGACTATGGTGAATAAGCAAATATCTTCCGCTAAAAACTGGAAAGAACCTTTCTGTGAAACTGCTTTGTGTTCCGTTAATTAATCTCACAGAGTTACAGCTTTTCTATCATGAATCCGATCACTAAGGCTGTTCTTTTGGAATATGCAAAGTGATATTTGGAAGCCCATAGAGGGCTACGGTGAAAAAGGAAATATCCTAAGACAAAAACTGAAAAGAAGCTTTCTGAGAAACTGCTTTGTGTTCTGTTAATTCGTCACCAGAGTTACAGCTTTCCCCTCAAAAAGCCTTTCGCTAAGACTGTTCTTGTGGAATTTGCAAAGTGAAATTTGGAAGCCCATTGAGGGCTATGATGAAAAAGGACATTTCTTCCATTAAAAACCTGAGAAACTGCTTCGTGTTTTGTTAGTTCATCTCACAGAATTACAGCGTTCCTCCCAGAAGCCTTTCGCTAAGACTGTTCTTGTGGAATTTGCAAAGTGATCTTAGAAGCCCGTAGAGGGCTATGGTGAAAAAGGAAATAACTTACGTTAAAAATTGGAAAGAAGCTTTCTGAGAAACTGATGTGTGTTCTGTTAAAACATCTCACCGTGTTACAGCTTTCACCTCAAGAAGCCTTTCGCTAAGACTGTTCTTGTGGAATTTTCTAAGTGATATTTGGAAGCCCATAGAGGGCTATGGGAAAAAGAAAATATCTTCGGTTGAAAACTGGAAAGAAGCTTTCTGAGAAACAGCTCTGTGTTCTGTTAATTCATTTCAGAGAGTTACAGCTTTCCACTCCAGAAGTCTTTCACTAAGACTGCTCTTTTGGAATTTGCAAAGTGATATTTGGAAGCCCTTAGAGGGCTATGGTGAAAAAGGAAATATCTTCCGTTAAAACCTGGAAAGAAGCATTCTGAGATACTGCCGTGTGTTCTGTTAATACATCTAACCGAGTTACAGCTTTCCCCTCTAGAAGCCTTTCGCTAAGACTGTTCTTGTGGCATTTGCAATGTGATATTTGGAGGCCCTTAGAGGGCTATGGTGAAAAAGGAAATATCTTCAGTTAAAAACTGGAAAGAAGCTTTATGAGAAACTGCTTTGTGTTCTGTTAATTCATCTCACAGAGTTACAGGATTCCCCTCCAGAAGCCTTTCCCGAAGACTGTTCTTTGGAATTTGCAAAGTGATATTTGGAAGCCCATAGAGGGCTATGGTGAAAAAGGAAATATCTTCAGTTAAAAACTGGAAAGAAGCTTTCTGAGAAACTGCCATGTGTTCTGATAATAGACCTCACCCAGTTACAGCTTTCCCTTCAAGAAGCCTTTCGCTAAGACTGTTGTTGTGGGATTTGCAAAATGATATTTGGAAGCCCATAGAGCGCTAGGGTGAAAAAGGAAATATCTTCTGTTAAAAAGCGGAAAGAAGCTTTCTGAGAAACTCCTTTTTGTTCTGTTAATTCACCTCAAAGTGTTACAGCTTTCCACTCAATAATTCTTTCGCTAAGACTGTTCTTGTGGAATTTGCAAAGTGAGATTTGGAAGCCCATAGAGGTCTATGGTGAAAAAGGAAATATCGTAAGATAAAAACTGAAAAGAAGCTTTCTGAGAAATTGCTTTGTGTTCTGTTAATTCATCTCACATAGTTACAACATTTCCCTCTAAAAGCCTTTCGCTAAGACTGTTCTTGTGGAATTTGCAAAGTGATATTTGGAAGCCCATACAGGGTTATGTTGAAAAAGGAAATATCTTCGGTTAAAAACTGAAAAGAAGGGCCGGGCGCGGTGGCTCAAGCCTGTAATCCCAGCACTTTGGGAGGCCGAGATGGGCGGATCACGAGGTCAGGAGATCGAGACCATCCTGGCTAACACGGTGAAACCACGTCTCTACTAAAAACACAAAAAACTAGCCGGGCGAAGTGGCAGGCGCCTGTAGTCCCCGCTACTCGGGAGGCTGAGGCAGGAGAATGGCGTAAACCCGGGAGGCGGAGCTTGCAGTGAGCTGAGATCCGGCCACTGAACTCCAGCCCGGGCGACAGAGCAAGACTCCGTCTCAAAAAAAAAAAAAAAAAAAAAAAACTGAAAAGAAGCTTTTTGAGAAACTGCTTTGTGTTCTGTTAATTCATCTCACAGAGTTACAACATTCCCCTCAGGAAGCGTTTCGCTAAGACTGTTCTTGTGAAACTTGCAAAGTGATATTTGGAAGCCCATAGAGGGCTATGGCTTAAAAGGAAATATCCTCCGTTAGAAACTGGAAAGAAGCTATCTGAGAAACTGCTTTGTGTTCTGTTAATTCATCTCACAGAGTTACAGTTTTCCCCTCAAGAAGCCGTTCACTAAGACTTTCCTTGTGGAATTTTCAAAGTGATATTTGAAGGCACATAGAGGGCTATGATGAAAAAGAAAACATCCAAAGATAAAAACTGAAATGAAGCTTTCTGTGAAACTGCTTTGTGTTCTGTTAATTCATCTCACAGATTTACAGCTTTCTTATCAAGAAGCCTTTCGGTAAAACTGTTCTTGTGGAATTTGCAAAGTGATATTTGGAAGCCCATAGAGGGCTATGGTGAAAAAGGACATATCTTCCGTTAAAAACTGGAAAGAAGCTTTTTGAGAAACTGCCGTGTGTTCTGTTAAAGCATCTCACCGAGTTACAGCATTCCCCTCAAGAAGGCTTTCGCTAAGACTGTTCTTGTGGGATTTGCAAAGTGATATTTGGAAGCCCATAGAGGACTATGGTGAAAAAGGAAATATCTTTCGTTAAAAACTGGAAAGAAGATATCTGAGAAACTGCTTTGTGTTCTGTTAATTCATCTCACAGCGTTACAGTTTTCCCCTCCCGAAGTCTTTCGCTTCCACAGTTCTTGTGGAATCTGCATAGTGATATTTGGAATCCCATAGAGGGCTATGGTGAAAATGGAAATACCTTCAATTAAAAAATGAAAAGAAGCTTTCCGAGAAACTGCTTTGTGTTCTGTTAATTCATCTCAAAGAATTACAGCTTTCCCCTCAAGAAGCATTCCGCTAAGACTGTTTTTGAGGAATTTCCAAAGTGATATGTGGAAGCCCATAGAGGGCTATGGTGAAAATGGAAGCATCCTAAGATACTTACCGAAGAGAAGCTGTCTGAAAAACTGCTTTGTGTTCTGTTAGTTCATCTCACAGAGCTACAGCTTTTCCCTCAAGAAGCCGTTCATTAAGACTGTTTTGTGAAATTTGGAAAGTGATATTTGGAAACCCATAGAGGACTATGGTGAAAAAGGAAATATCTTCTGTTAAAAACTGGAAAGAAGCATTCTGAGAAAATGCCGTGTCTTCTGTTAATACGTCTCACTGAGTTACAGCTTTCCTCTCAAGAAGCCTTTCGCTAAGACTGTTCTTGTGGGATTTGCAATGTGATATTTGGAAGCCCATAGAGGACTATGGTGAGAAAGGAAATATCCTCCGTTAAAAACTGGAAAGAAGATTTGTGAGAAAATGCTTTGTGTTCTGTGAATTCATCTCACAGAGTTAGAGCTTTCCCCTCAAGAAGCCTTTCGCTAAGACTGTTCTTGTGGAATTTGCAAAGTGATATTTGGAAGCCCATAGAGGTCTATGGTGAAAAAGGAAATATCCTCAGTTAAAAACTGGAAAGAAGCTTTCTGAGAAACTGCTTTGTGTTCAGTTAGTTCCTCTCACAGAGTTACAGCTTTCCCCTCAAGAAGACTTTCGCTAAGAATGTTCATGTCGAATTTTCAAAGTGATAATTGGAATCCCATAGAGGGCTATGGTGAAAAAGGAAATATCCTAAGGTAAAAACTGAAAAGTAGGTTTCTGAGAAAATGTTTTGTGTTCTGTTAATTCATCTTACAGTGTTACAGCTTTACCCTCAAGAAGCCTTTCACTAAAACTTTTCTTCTGGAATTTGCAAAGTGATATTTGGAAACCCTATAGCCCTATGGTGAAAATGGAAATATCCTAAGATAAAAAACGAAAAGAAGGTTTCTGGGAAACTGCTTTGAATTCTTTTAATTCATCTTACAGATTTACAGCTTTTATCTACAGAATCCTTTCGCTAAGACTGTTCTTGTGGAATTTGCAAAATGTTTTTGGAAGCCCATAGAGGGCTATGCTGAAAAAGGAAATATCCTAAGATAAAAACTGAAAAGAAGCTTTCTGAGAAACTGCTTTGTGTTCTGTTAATTCATCTCAGAGAGTTACAGCTTTCCCCTCAAGAAGTCTTTCACAAAGACTGTTCTTGTGTAATTTGCAAAGTGATATTTGGAAGACCATAGAGGGCTATGTTGAAAAAGGAAATATAGTAAGATAAAATCCGAAAAGAAGCTTTCTGAGAAACTGCTTTGTGTTCTGTTAGTTCATCTCACAGAGTTACAGCTTTCCCTTCAAGAAGCAGTTCACTGAGACTATTCTTGTGAAATTTGCAAAGTGATATTAGAAAACTCCTAGAGGGTTATGGTGAAAAAGGAAATATCTTCCGTAAAAAACTGGAAAGAAGCTTTTTGAGAAACTGCCGTGTGTTCTGTTAAAGCATCTCACCGAGTTACAGCTTTCCCTGAAGAAGGCTTTCGCTAAGACTGTTCTTGTGGGATTTGCAAAGTGATATTTGGAAGT
Organism: Chlorocebus sabaeus; assembly: GCF_047675955.1. Lineage (NCBI taxonomy): Eukaryota > Metazoa > Chordata > Mammalia > Primates > Cercopithecidae > Chlorocebus > Chlorocebus sabaeus. Next base: position 587,404 of record NW_027327335.1, read on the forward strand.
CCCTAGAGGGCTATGGTGAAAAAGGAAATATCTTTCGTTAAAAACTGGAAAGAAGATATCTGAGAAACTGCTTTGTGTTCTGTTAATTCATCTCACAGAGTTCCAGTTTTCCCCTCCAGAAGTCTTTCGCTTCCACTGTTCTTGTGGAATTTGCATAGTGATATTTGGAATCCCATAGAGTGCTATGGTGAAAATGGAAATAACTTCAGTTAAAAAATGAAAAGAAGCTTTCCGAGAAACTGCTTTGTGTTCTGTTAATTCATTTCAAAGAGTTACAGCTTTCCCCTCAAGAAGCCTTCCGCTAAGACTGTTTTTGAGGAATTTCCAAAGTGATATGTGGAAGCCCATAGAGGGCTATGGTGAAAATGGAAATATCGTAAGATACTTACCGAAAAGAAGCTGTCTGAAAAAGTGCTTTGTGTTCTGTTAGTTCATCTCACAGAGCTACAGCTTTTCCCTCAAGAAACCGTTCACTAAGACTGTTTTGTGAAATTTGCAAAGTGATATTTGGAAGCCCATAGAGGGCTAAGGTGAAAAAGGAAATATCTTCCGTTAAAAACTGGAAAGAACCATTCTGAGAAAATGCGGTGTGTTCTGTTAGTACATATCACCGAGCTACAGCTTTCCCCTCAGGAAGCCGTTCACTAAGACAGTTCTTGTGGAATTGCAAAGTGATATTTGGAGGCACATAGAGGGCAATGGTGAAAAAGGAAACATCCTAAGATAAAAACTGAAAAGAAGCTTTCTGAGAAACTGCTTTGTGTTCTGTTAATTCATCTCAAAGAGTTACTGCTTTTGCCTCAAGAATCCTTCCGCTAAGACTGTTTTTGTGGAATTTCCAAAGTGATATTTCGATACCCATAGTAGGCTATGGTGAAAAAGGAAATATCCTAAGATAAAAACCGAAAAGAAGCTGTATGGAAAGCTGCTCTGTGTTTTGTTAGTTCACTCACAGAGTTACAGCTTTCCCCTGAAGGAGCCGTTAACTAGGACTGTTTTGTGAAATTTGCAAAGTGATATTTGGAAGCCCATAGAGGGCTAAGGTGAAAAAGGAAATATCTTCCGTTAAAAACTGGAAAGAACCATTCTGAGAAAATGCGGTGTGTTCTGTTAGTACATATCACCGAGGTACAGCTTTCCTCTCAAGAAGCCTTTCGCTAAGACTGTTCTTGTGGGATTTCCAAAGTGATATTTGGAAGCCCATAGAGGGCTATAGTGAAAAAGGAAATATCTTCAGTTAAATACTGGAAAGAAGCTTTCTGAAAGACTGCTTTGTGTTCTGTTAATTCATCTCACAGAGTTACAGCTTCCCCCCTCAAGAAGCCTTTCGCTAAGACTGTTCTTGTGGAATTTGCAAAGTCATATTTGGAAGCCCATAGCGGACTATGGTGAAAAAGGAACTAACTTCCGTTAAAAACTGGAAAGAAGATTTGTGAGAAACTGCTTTGTGTTCTGTTAATTCAACCCACAGAGTTACAGACTTCCCCTTCAGAAGCCTTTCGCTAAGACTGTTCTTCTGGAATTTGCAAAGTGATATTTGGAAGCCCATGGAGGGCTACGGTGAAAAGGGAAATAACTTCCGTTAAAAACTGGAAAGAAGCTTTCTGAGAAACTGCCGTGTGTTCTGTTAATATATCTCACCGAGTTACAGCTTTCCCCTCAAGAAGCCTTTCTATAAGACTGTTCTTGTGGAATTTGCAAAGTGATACTTGGAAGCCCATAGAGGGCTATTTTGAAAATGGAAATATCCTAAGATAAAAACCGAAAAGAAGCTGTCTGAGAAACTGCTTTGTGTTGTGTTAGTTCATCTCACAGTGTTACAGCTTTCCCCTGAAGAAGCCCTTCACTAAGACTGTTCTTGTGAAATTTGCAAACTGATATTTGTAATCCCATAGAGGACTTGGGTGAAAAAGGAAATATCTTTCGTTAAAAACTGGAAAGAAGATTTCTGAGAAACTGCTTTGTGTTCTGTTAATTCATCTCAGAGAGTTACAGAATTCCCCTCAAGAGGCCGTTCACTAAGACTGTTCTTGTGGAATTTGCAAAGTGATATTTTGAAGCCCATAGTGGACTATGGTGAATAAGCAAATATCTTCCGCTAAAAACTGGAAAGAACCTTTCTGTGAAACTGCTTTGTGTTCCGTTAATTAATCTCACAGAGTTACAGCTTTTCTATCATGAATCCGATCACTAAGGCTGTTCTTTTGGAATATGCAAAGTGATATTTGGAAGCCCATAGAGGGCTACGGTGAAAAAGGAAATATCCTAAGACAAAAACTGAAAAGAAGCTTTCTGAGAAACTGCTTTGTGTTCTGTTAATTCGTCACCAGAGTTACAGCTTTCCCCTCAAAAAGCCTTTCGCTAAGACTGTTCTTGTGGAATTTGCAAAGTGAAATTTGGAAGCCCATTGAGGGCTATGATGAAAAAGGACATTTCTTCCATTAAAAACCTGAGAAACTGCTTCGTGTTTTGTTAGTTCATCTCACAGAATTACAGCGTTCCTCCCAGAAGCCTTTCGCTAAGACTGTTCTTGTGGAATTTGCAAAGTGATCTTAGAAGCCCGTAGAGGGCTATGGTGAAAAAGGAAATAACTTACGTTAAAAATTGGAAAGAAGCTTTCTGAGAAACTGATGTGTGTTCTGTTAAAACATCTCACCGTGTTACAGCTTTCACCTCAAGAAGCCTTTCGCTAAGACTGTTCTTGTGGAATTTTCTAAGTGATATTTGGAAGCCCATAGAGGGCTATGGGAAAAAGAAAATATCTTCGGTTGAAAACTGGAAAGAAGCTTTCTGAGAAACAGCTCTGTGTTCTGTTAATTCATTTCAGAGAGTTACAGCTTTCCGCTCCAGAAGTCTTTCACTAAGACTGCTCTTTTGGAATTTGCAAAGTGATATTTGGAAGCCCTTAGAGGGCTATGGTGAAAAAGGAAATATCTTCCGTTAAAACCTGGAAAGAAGCATTCTGAGATACTGCCGTGTGTTCTGTTAATACATCTAACCGAGTTACAGCTTTCCCCTCTAGAAGCCTTTCGCTAAGACTGTTCTTGTGGCATTTGCAATGTGATATTTGGAGGCCCTTAGAGGGCTATGGTGAAAAAGGAAATATCTTCAGTTAAAAACTGGAAAGAAGCTTTATGAGAAACTGCTTTGTGTTCTGTTAATTCATCTCACAGAGTTACAGGATTCCCCTCCAGAAGCCTTTCCCGAAGACTGTTCTTGTGGAATTTGCAAAGTGATATTTGGAAGCCCATAGAGGGCTATGGTGAAAAAGGAAATATCTTCAGTTAAAAACTGGAAAGAAGCTTTCTGAGAAACTGCCATGTGTTCTGATAATAGACCTCACCCAGTTACAGCTTTCCCTTCAAGAAGCCTTTCGCTAAGACTGTTGTTGTGGGATTTGCAAAATGATATTTGGAAGCCCATAGAGCGCTATGGTGAAAAAGGAAATATCTTCTGTTAAAAAGCGGAAAGAAGCTTTCTGAGAAACTCCTTTTTGTTCTGTTAATTCACCTCAAAGTGTTACAGCTTTCCACTCAATAATTCTTTCGCTAAGACTGTTCTTGTGGAATTTGCAAAGTGAGATTTGGAAGCCCATAGAGGTCTATGGTGAAAAAGGAAATATCGTAAGATAAAAACTGAAAAGAAGCTTTCTGAGAAATTGCTTTGTGTTCTGTTAATTCATCTCACATAGTTACAACATTTCCCTCTAAAAGCCTTTCGCTAAGACTGTTCTTGTGGAATTTGCAAAGTGATATTTGGAAGCCCATACAGGGTTATGTTGAAAAAGGAAATATCTTCGGTTAAAAACTGAAAAGAAGGGCCGGGCGCGGTGGCTCAAGCCTGTAATCCCAGCACTTTGGGAGGCCGAGATGGGCGGATCACGAGGTCAGGAGATCGAGACCATCCTGGCTAACACGGTGAAACCACGTCTCTACTAAAAACACAAAAAACTAGCCGGGCGAAGTGGCAGGCGCCTGTAGTCCCCGCTACTCGGGAGGCTGAGGCAGGAGAATGGCGTAAACCCGGGAGGCGGAGCTTGCAGTGAGCTGAGATCCGGCCACTGAACTCCAGCCCGGGCGACAGAGCAAGACTCCGTCTCAAAAAAAAAAAAAAAAAAAAAAAACTGAAAAGAAGCTTTTTGAGAAACTGCTTTGTGTTCTGTTAATTCATCTCACAGAGTTACAACATTCCCCTCAGGAAGCGTTTCGCTAAGACTGTTCTTGTGAAACTTGCAAAGTGATATTTGGAAGCCCATAGAGGGCTATGGCTTAAAAGGAAATATCCTCCGTTAGAAACTGGAAAGAAGCTATCTGAGAAACTGCTTTGTGTTCTGTTAATTCATCTCACAGAGTTACAGTTTTCCCCTCAAGAAGCCGTTCACTAAGACTTTCCTTGTGGAATTTTCAAAGTGATATTTGAAGGCACATAGAGGGCTATGATGAAAAAGAAAACATCCAAAGATAAAAACTGAAATGAAGCTTTCTGTGAAACTGCTTTGTGTTCTGTTAATTCATCTCACAGATTTACAGCTTTCTTATCAAGAAGCCTTTCGGTAAAACTGTTCTTGTGGAATTTGCAAAGTGATATTTGGAAGCCCATAGAGGGCTATGGTGAAAAAGGACATATCTTCCGTTAAAAACTGGAAAGAAGCTTTTTGAGAAACTGCCGTGTGTTCTGTTAAAGCATCTCACCGAGTTACAGCATTCCCCTCAAGAAGGCTTTCGCTAAGACTGTTCTTGTGGGATTTGCAAAGTGATATTTGGAAGCCCATAGAGGACTATGGTGAAAAAGGAAATATCTTTCGTTAAAAACTGGAAAGAAGATATCTGAGAAACTGCTTTGTGTTCTGTTAATTCATCTCACAGCGTTACAGTTTTCCCCTCCCGAAGTCTTTCGCTTCCACAGTTCTTGTGGAATCTGCATAGTGATATTTGGAATCCCATAGAGGGCTATGGTGAAAATGGAAATACCTTCAATTAAAAAATGAAAAGAAGCTTTCCGAGAAACTGCTTTGTGTTCTGTTAATTCATCTCAAAGAATTACAGCTTTCCCCTCAAGAAGCATTCCGCTAAGACTGTTTTTGAGGAATTTCCAAAGTGATATGTGGAAGCCCATAGAGGGCTATGGTGAAAATGGAAACATCCTAAGATACTTACCGAAGAGAAGCTGTCTGAAAAACTGCTTTGTGTTCTGTTAGTTCATCTCACAGAGCTACAGCTTTTCCCTCAAGAAGCCGTTCATTAAGACTGTTTTGTGAAATTTGGAAAGTGATATTTGGAAACCCATAGAGGACTATGGTGAAAAAGGAAATATCTTCCGTTAAAAACTGGAAAGAAGCATTCTGAGAAAATGCCGTGTCTTCTGTTAATACGTCTCACTGAGTTACAGCTTTCCTCTCAAGAAGCCTTTCGCTAAGACTGTTCTTGTGGGATTTGCAATGTGATATTTGGAAGCCCATAGAGGACTATGGTGAGAAAGGAAATATCCTCCGTTAAAAACTGGAAAGAAGATTTGTGAGAAAATGCTTTGTGTTCTGTTAATTCATCTCACAGAGTTAGAGCTTTCCCCTCAAGAAGCCTTTCGCTAAGACTGTTCTTGTGGAATTTGCAAAGTGATATTTGGAAGCCCATAGAGGTCTATGGTGAAAAAGGAAATATCCTCAGTTAAAAACTGGAAAGAAGCTTTCTGAGAAACTGCTTTGTGTTCAGTTAGTTCCTCTCACAGAGTTACAGCTTTCCCCTCAAGAAGACTTTCGCTAAGAATGTTCATGTCGAATTTTCAAAGTGATAATTGGAATCCCATAGAGGGCTATGGTGAAAAAGGAAATATCCTAAGGTAAAAACTGAAAAGTAGGTTTCTGAGAAAATGTTTTGTGTTCTGTTAATTCATCTTACAGTGTTACAGCTTTACCCTCAAGAAGCCTTTCACTAAAACTTTTCTTCTGGAATTTGCAAAGTGATATTTGGAAACCCTATAGCCCTATGGTGAAAATGGAAATATCCTAAGATAAAAAACGAAAAGAAGGTTTCTGGGAAACTGCTTTGAATTCTTTTAATTCATCTTACAGATTTACAGCTTTTATCTACAGAATCCTTTCGCTAAGACTGTTCTTGTGGAATTTGCAAAATGTTTTTGGAAGCCCATAGAGGGCTATGCTGAAAAAGGAAATATCCTAAGATAAAAACTGAAAAGAAGCTTTCTGAGAAACTGCTTTGTGTTCTGTTAATTCATCTCAGAGAGTTACAGCTTTCCCCTCAAGAAGTCTTTCACAAAGACTGTTCTTGTGTAATTTGCAAAGTGATATTTGGAAGACCATAGAGGGCTATGTTGAAAAAGGAAATATAGTAAGATAAAATCCGAAAAGAAGCTTTCTGAGAAACTGCTTTGTGTTCTGTTAGTTCATCTCACAGAGTTACAGCTTTCCCTTCAAGAAGCAGTTCACTGAGACTATTCTTGTGAAATTTGCAAAGTGATATTAGAAAACTCCTAGAGGGTTATGGTGAAAAAGGAAATATCTTCCGTAAAAAACTGGAAAGAAGCTTTTTGAGAAACTGCCGTGTGTTCTGTTAAAGCATCTCACCGAGTTACAGCTTTCCCTGAAGAAGGCTTTCGCTAAGACTGTTCTTGTGGGATTTGCAAAGTGATATTTGGAAGTCCCTAGAGGGCTATGGTGAAAAAGGAAATAACTTTCGTTAAAAACTGGAAAGAAGATATCTGAGAAACTGCTTTGTGTTCTGTTAATTCATCTCACAGAGTTCCAGTTTTCCCCTCCAGAAGTCTTTCGCTTCCACTGTTCTTGTGGAATTTGCATAGTGATATTTGGAATCCCATAGAGTGCTATGGTGAAAATGGAAATAACTTCAGTTAAAAAATGAAAAGAAGCTTTCCGAGAAACTGCTTTGTGTTCTGTTAATTCATTTCAAAGAGTTACAGCTTTCCCCTCAAGAAGCCTTCCGCTAAGACTGTTTTTGAGGAATTTCCAAAGTGATATGTGGAAGCCCATAGAGGGCTATGGTGAAAATGGAAATATCGTAAGATACTTACCGAAAAGAAGCTGTCTGAAAAAGTGCTTTGTGTTCTGTTAGTTCATCTCACAGAGCTACAGCTTTTCCCTCAAGAAACCGTTCACTAAGACTGTTTTGTGAAATTTGCAAAGTGATATTTGGAAGCCCATAGAGGGCTAAGGTGAAAAAGGAAATATCTTCCGTTAAAAACTGGAAAGAACCATTCTGAGAAAATGCCGTGTCTTCTGTTAATACGTCTCACTGAGTTACAGCTTTCCTCTCAAGAAGCCTTTCGCTAAGACTGTTCTTGTGGGATTTGCAATGTGATATTTGGAAGCCCATAGAGGACTATGGTGAGAAAGGAAATATCCTCCGTTAAAAACTGGAAAGAAGATTTGTGAGAAAATGCTTTGTGTTCTGTGAATTCATCTCACAGAGTTAGAGCTTTCCCCTCAAGAAGCCTTTCGCTAAGACTGTTCTTGTGGAATTTGCAAAGTGATATTTGGAAGCCCATAGAGGTCTATGGTGAAAAAGGAAATATCCTCAGTTAAAAACTGGAAAGAAGCTTTCTGAGAAACTGCTTTGTGTTCAGTTAGTTCCTCTCACAGAGTTACAGCTTTCCCCTCAAGAAGACTTTCGCTAAGAATGTTCATGTCGAATTTTCAAAGTGATAATTGGAATCCCATAGAGGGCTATGGTGAAAAAGGAAATATCCTAAGGTAAAAACTGAAAAGTAGGTTTCTGAGAAAATGTTTTGTGTTCTGTTAATTCATCTTACAGTGTTACAGCTTTACCCTCAAGAAGCCTTTCACTAAAACTTTTCTTCTGGAATTTGCAAAGTGATATTTGGAAACCCTATAGCCCTATGGTGAAAATGGAAATATCCTAAGATAAAAAACGAAAAGAAGGTTTCTGGGAAACTGCTTTGAATTCTTTTAATTCATCTTACAGATTTACAGCTTTTATCTACAGAATCCTTTCGCTAAGACTGTTCTTGTGGAATTTGCAAAATGTTTTTGGAAGCCCATAGAGGGCTATGCTGAAAAAGGAAATATCCTAAGATAAAAACTGAAAAGAAGCTTTCTGAGAAACTGCTTTGTGTTCTGTTAATTCATCTCAGAGAGTTACAGCTTTCCCCTCAAGAAGTCTTTCACAAAGACTGTTCTTGTGTAATTTGCAAAGTGATATTTGGAAGACCATAGAGGGCTATGTTGAAAAAGGAAATATAGTAAGATAAAATCCGAAAAGAAGCTTTCTGAGAAACTGCTTTGTGTTCTGTTAGTTCATCTCACAGAGTTACAGCTTTCCCTTCAAGAAGCAGTTCACTGAGACTATTCTTGTGAAATTTGCAAAGTGATATTAGAAAACTCCTAGAGGGTTATGGTGAAAAAGGAAATATCTTCCGTAAAAAACTGGAAAGAAGCTTTTTGAGAAACTGCCGTGTGTTCTGTTAAAGCATCTCACCGAGTTACAGCTTTCCCTGAAGAAGGCTTTCGCTAAGACTGTTCTTGTGGGATTTGCAAAGTGATATTTGGAAGTCCCTAGAGGGCTATGGTGAAAAAGGAAATATCTTTCGTTAAAAACTGGAAAGAAGATATCTGAGAAACTGCTTTGTGTTCTGTTAATTCATCTCACAGAGTTCCAGTTTTCCCCTCCAGAAGTCTTTCGCTTCCACTGTTCTTGTGGAATTTGCATAGTGATATTTGGAATCCCATAGAGTGCTATGGTGAAAATGGAAATAACTTCAGTTAAAAAATGAAAAGAAGCTTTCCGAGAAACTGCTTTGTGTTCTGTTAATTCATTTCAAAGAGTTACAGCTTTCCCCTCAAGAAGCCTTCCGCTAAGACTGTTTTTGAGGAATTTCCAAAGTGATATGTGGAAGCCCATAGAGGGCTATGGTGAAAATGGAAATATCGTAAGATACTTACCGAAAAGAAGCTGTCTGAAAAAGTGCTTTGTGTTCTGTTAGTTCATCTCACAGAGCTACAGCTTTTCCCTCAAGAAACCGTTCACTAAGACTGTTTTGTGAAATTTGCAAAGTGATATTTGGAAGCCCATAGAGGGCTAAGGTGAAAAAGGAAATATCTTCCGTTAAAAACTGGAAAGAACCATTCTGAGAAAATGCGGTGTGTTCTGTTAGTACATATCACCGAGCTACAGCTTTCCCCTCAGGAAGCCGTTCACTAAGACAGTTCTTGTGGAATTGCAAAGTGATATTTGGAGGCACATAGAGGGCAATGGTGAAAAAGGAAACATCCTAAGATAAAAACTGAAAAGAAGCTTTCTGAGAAACTGCTTTGTGTTCTGTTAATTCATCTCAAAGAGTTACTGCTTTTGCCTCAAGAATCCTTCCGCTAAGACTGTTTTTGTGGAATTTCCAAAGTGATATTTCGATACCCATAGTAGGCTATGGTGAAAAAGGAAATATCCTAAGATAAAAACCGAAAAGAAGCTGTATGGAAAGCTGCTCTGTGTTTTGTTAGTTCACTCACAGAGTTACAGCTTTCCCCTGAAGGAGCCGTTAACTAGGACTGTTTTGTGAAATTTGCAAAGTGATATTTGGAAGCCCATAGAGGGCTAAGGTGAAAAAGGAAATATCTTCCGTTAAAAACTGGAAAGAACCATTCTGAGAAAATGCGGTGTGTTCTGTTAGTACATATCACCGAGGTACAGCTTTCCTCTCAAGAAGCCTTTCGCTAAGACTGTTCTTGTGGGATTTCCAAAGTGATATTTGGAAGCCCATAGAGGGCTATAGTGAAAAAGGAAATATCTTCAGTTAAATACTGGAAAGAAGCTTTCTGAAAGACTGCTTTGTGTTCTGTTAATTCATCTCACAGAGTTACAGCTTCCCCCCTCAAGAAGCCTTTCGCTAAGACTGTTCTTGTGGAATTTGCAAAGTCATATTTGGAAGCCCATAGCGGACTATGGTGAAAAAGGAACTAACTTCCGTTAAAAACTGGAAAGAAGATTTGTGAGAAACTGCTTTGTGTTCTGTTAATTCAACCCACAGAGTTACAGACTTCCCCTTCAGAAGCCTTTCGCTAAGACTGTTCTTCTGGAATTTGCAAAGTGATATTTGGAAGCCCATGGAGGGCTACGGTGAAAAGGGAAATAACTTCCGTTAAAAACTGGAAAGAAGCTTTCTGAGAAACTGCCGTGTGTTCTGTTAATATATCTCACCGAGTTACAGCTTTCCCCTCAAGAAGCCTTTCTATAAGACTGTTCTTGTGGAATTTGCAAAGTGATACTTGGAAGCCCATAGAGGGCTATTTTGAAAATGGAAATATCCTAAGATAAAAACCGAAAAGAAGCTGTCTGAGAAACTGCTTTGTGTTGTGTTAGTTCATCTCACAGTGTTACAGCTTTCCCCTCAAGAAGCCCTTCACTAAGACTGTTCTTGTGAAATTTGCAAACTGATATTTGTAATCCCATAGAGGACTTGGGTGAAAAAGGAAATATCTTTCGTTAAAAACTGGAAAGAAGATTTCTGAGAAACTGCTTTGTGTTCTGTTAATTCATCTCAGAGAGTTACAGAATTCCCCTCAAGAGGCCGTTCACTAAGACTGTTCTTGTGGAATTTGCAAAGTGATATTTTGAAGCCCATAGTGGACTATGGTGAATAAGCAAATATCTTCCGCTAAAAACTGGAAAGAACCTTTCTGTGAAACTGCTTTGTGTTCCGTTAATTAATCTCACAGAGTTACAGCTTTTCTATCATGAATCCGATCACTAAGGCTGTTCTTTTGGAATATGCAAAGTGATATTTGGAAGCCCATAGAGGGCTACGGTGAAAAAGGAAATATCCTAAGACAAAAACTGAAAAGAAGCTTTCTGAGAAACTGCTTTGTGTTCTGTTAATTCGTCACCAGAGTTACAGCTTTCCCCTCAAAAAGCCTTTCGCTAAGACTGTTCTTGTGGAATTTGCAAAGTGAAATTTGGAAGCCCATTGAGGGCTATGATGAAAAAGGACATTTCTTCCATTAAAAACCTGAGAAACTGCTTCGTGTTTTGTTAGTTCATCTCACAGAATTACAGCGTTCCTCCCAGAAGCCTTTCGCTAAGACTGTTCTTGTGGAATTTGCAAAGTGATCTTAGAAGCCCGTAGAGGGCTATGGTGAAAAAGGAAATAACTTACGTTAAAAATTGGAAAGAAGCTTTCTGAGAAACTGATGTGTGTTCTGTTAAAACATCTCACCGTGTTACAGCTTTCACCTCAAGAAGCCTTTCGCTAAGACTGTTCTTGTGGAATTTTCTAAGTGATATTTGGAAGCCCATAGAGGGCTATGGGAAAAAGAAAATATCTTCGGTTGAAAACTGGAAAGAAGCTTTCTGAGAAACAGCTCTGTGTTCTGTTAATTCATTTCAGAGAGTTACAGCTTTCCGCTCCAGAAGTCTTTCACTAAGACTGCTCTTTTGGAATTTGCAAAGTGATATTTGGAAGCCCTTAGAGGGCTATGGTGAAAAAGGAAATATCTTCCGTTAAAACCTGGAAAGAAGCATTCTGAGATACTGCCGTGTGTTCTGTTAATACATCTAACCGAGTTACAGCTTTCCCCTCTAGAAGCCTTTCGCTAAGACTGTTCTTGTGGCATTTGCAATGTGATATTTGGAGGCCCTTAGAGGGCTATGGTGAAAAAGGAAATATCTTCAGTTAAAAACTGGAAAGAAGCTTTATGAGAAACTGCTTTGTGTTCTGTTAATTCATCTCACAGAGTTACAGGATTCCCCTCCAGAAGCCTTTCCCGAAGACTGTTCTTGTGGAATTTGCAAAGTGATATTTGGAAGCCCATAGAGGGCTATGGTGAAAAAGGAAATATCTTCAGTTAAAAACTGGAAAGAAGCTTTCTGAGAAACTGCCATGTGTTCTGATAATAGACCTCACCCAGTTACAGCTTTCCCTTCAAGAAGCCTTTCGCTAAGACTGTTGTTGTGGGATTTGCAAAATGATATTTGGAAGCCCATAGAGCGCTATGGTGAAAAAGGAAATATCTTCTGTTAAAAAGCGGAAAGAAGCTTTCTGAGAAACTCCTTTTTGTTCTGTTAATTCACCTCAAAGTGTTACAGCTTTCCACTCAATAATTCTTTCGCTAAGACTGTTCTTGTGGAATTTGCAAAGTGAGATTTGGAAGCCCATAGAGGTCTATGGTGAAAAAGGAAATATCGTAAGATAAAAACTGAAAAGAAGCTTTCTGAGAAATTGCTTTGTGTTCTGTTAATTCATCTCACATAGTTACAACATTTCCCTCTAAAAGCCTTTCGCTAAGACTGTTCTTGTGGAATTTGCAAAGTGATATTTGGAAGCCCATACAGGGTTATGTTGAAAAAGGAAATATCTTCGGTTAAAAACTGAAAAGAAGGGCCGGGCGCGGTGGCTCAAGCCTGTAATCCCAGCACTTTGGGAGGCCGAGATGGGCGGATCACGAGGTCAGGAGATCGAGACCATCCTGGCTAACACGGTGAAACCACGTCTCTACTAAAAACACAAAAAACTAGCCGGGCGAAGTGGCAGGCGCCTGTAGTCCCCGCTACTCGGGAGGCTGAGGCAGGAGAATGGCGTAAACCCGGGAGGCGGAGCTTGCAGTGAGCTGAGATCCGGCCACTGAACTCCAGCCCGGGCGACAGAGCAAGACTCCGTCTCAAAAAAAAAAAAAAAAAAAAAAAAACTGAAAAGAAGCTTTTTGAGAAACTGCTTTGTGTTCTGTTAATTCATCTCACAGAGTTACAACATTCCCCTCAGGAAGCGTTTCGCTAAGACTGTTCTTGTGAAACTTGCAAAGTGATATTTGGAAGCCCATAGAGGGCTATGGCTTAAAAGGAAATATCCTCCGTTAGAAACTGGAAAGAAGCTATCTGAGAAACTGCTTTGTGTTCTGTTAATTCATCTCACAGAGTTACAGTTTTCCCCTCAAGAAGCCGTTCACTAAGACTTTCCTTGTGGAATTTTCAAAGTGATATTTGAAGGCACATAGAGGGCTATGATGAAAAAGAAAACATCCAAAGATAAAAACTGAAATGAAGCTTTCTGTGAAACTGCTTTGTGTTCTGTTAATTCATCTCACAGATTTACAGCTTTCTTATCAAGAAGCCTTTCGGTAAAACTGTTCTTGTGGAATTTGCAAAGTGATATTTGGAAGCCCATAGAGGGCTATGGTGAAAAAGGACATATCTTCCGTTAAAAACTGGAAAGAAGCTTTTTGAGAAACTGCCGTGTGTTCTGTTAAAGCATCTCACCGAGTTACAGCATTCCCCTCAAGAAGGCTTTCGCTAAGACTGTTCTTGTGGGATTTGCAAAGTGATATTTGGAAGCCCATAGAGGACTATGGTGAAAAAGGAAATATCTTTCGTTAAAAACTGGAAAGAAGATATCTGAGAAACTGCTTTGTGTTCTGTTAATTCATCTCACAGCGTTACAGTTTTCCCCTCCCGAAGTCTTTCGCTTCCACAGTTCTTGTGGAATCTGCATAGTGATATTTGGAATCCCATAGAGGGCTATGGTGAAAATGGAAATACCTTCAATTAAAAAATGAAAAGAAGCTTTCCGAGAAACTGCTTTGTGTTCTGTTAATTCATCTCAAAGAATTACAGCTTTCCCCTCAAGAAGCATTCCGCTAAGACTGTTTTTGAGGAATTTCCAAAGTGATATGTGGAAGCCCATAGAGGGCTATGGTGAAAATGGAAACATCCTAAGATACTTACCGAAGAGAAGCTGTCTGAAAAACTGCTTTGTGTTCTGTTAGTTCATCTCACAGAGCTACAGCTTTTCCCTCAAGAAGCCGTTCATTAAGACTGTTTTGTGAAATTTGGAAAGTGATATTTGGAAACCCATAGAGGACTATGGTGAAAAAGGAAATATCTTCCGTTAAAAACTGGAAAGAAGCATTCTGAGAAAATGCCGTGTCTTCTGTTAATACGTCTCACTGAGTTACAGCTTTCCTCTCAAGAAGCCTTTCGCTAAGACTGTTCTTGTGGGATTTGCAATGTGATATTTGGAAGCCCATAGAGGACTATGGTGAGAAAGGAAATATCCTCCGTTAAAAACTGGAAAGAAGATTTGTGAGAAAATGCTTTGTGTTCTGTGAATTCATCTCACAGAGTTAGAGCTTTCCCCTCAAGAAGCCTTTCGCTAAGACTGTTCTTGTGGAATTTGCAAAGTGATATTTGGAAGCCCATAGAGGTCTATGGTGAAAAAGGAAATATCCTCAGTTAAAAACTGGAAAGAAGCTTTCTGAGAAACTGCTTTGTGTTCAGTTAGTTCCTCTCACAGAGTTACAGCTTTCCCCTCAAGAAGACTTTCGCTAAGAATGTTCATGTCGAATTTTCAAAGTGATAATTGGAATCCCATAGAGGGCTATGGTGAAAAAGGAAATATCCTAAGGTAAAAACTGAAAAGTAGGTTTCTGAGAAAATGTTTTGTGTTCTGTTAATTCATCTTACAGTGTTACAGCTTTACCCTCAAGAAGCCTTTCACTAAAACTTTTCTTCTGGAATTTGCAAAGTGATATTTGGAAACCCTATAGCCCTATGGTGAAAATGGAAATATCCTAAGATAAAAAACGAAAAGAAGGTTTCTGGGAAACTGCTTTGAATTCTTTTAATTCATCTTACAGATTTACAGCTTTTATCTACAGAATCCTTTCGCTAAGACTGTTCTTGTGGAATTTGCAAAATGTTTTTGGAAGCCCATAGAGGGCTATGCTGAAAAAGGAAATATCCTAAGATAAAAACTGAAAAGAAGCTTTCTGAGAAACTGCTTTGTGTTCTGTTAATTCATCTCAGAGAGTTACAGCTTTCCCCTCAAGAAGTCTTTCACAAAGACTGTTCTTGTGTAATTTGCAAAGTGATATTTGGAAGACCATAGAGGGCTATGTTGAAAAAGGAAATATAGTAAGATAAAATCCGAAAAGAAGCTTTCTGAGAAACTGCTTTGTGTTCTGTTAGTTCATCTCACAGAGTTACAGCTTTCCCTTCAAGAAGCAGTTCACTGAGACTATTCTTGTGAAATTTGCAAAGTGATATTAGAAAACTCCTAGAGGGTTATGGTGAAAAAGGAAATATCTTCCGTAAAAAACTGGAAAGAAGCTTTTTGAGAAACTGCCGTGTGTTCTGTTAAAGCATCTCACCGAGTTACAGCTTTCCCTGAAGAAGGCTTTCGCTAAGACTGTTCTTGTGGGATTTGCAAAGTGATATTTGGAAGTCCCTAGAGGGCTATGGTGAAAAAGGAAATATCTTTCGTTAAAAACTGGAAAGAAGATATCTGAGAAACTGCTTTGTGTTCTGTTAATTCATCTCACAGAGTTCCAGTTTTCCCCTCCAGAAGTCTTTCGCTTCCACTGTTCTTGTGGAATTTGCATAGTGATATTTGGAATCCCATAGAGTGCTATGGTGAAAATGGAAATAACTTCAGTTAAAAAATGAAAAGAAGCTTTCCGAGAAACTGCTTTGTGTTCTGTTAATTCATTTCAAAGAGTTACAGCTTTCCCCTCAAGAAGCCTTCCGCTAAGACTGTTTTTGAGGAATTTCCAAAGTGATATGTGGAAGCCCATAGAGGGCTATGGTGAAAATGGAAATATCGTAAGATACTTACCGAAAAGAAGCTGTCTGAAAAAGTGCTTTGTGTTCTGTTAGTTCATCTCACAGAGCTACAGCTTTTCCCTCAAGAAACCGTTCACTAAGACTGTTTTGTGAAATTTGCAAAGTGATATTTGGAAGCCCATAGAGGGCTAAGGTGAAAAAGGAAATATCTTCCGTTAAAAACTGGAAAGAACCATTCTGAGAAAATGCCGTGTCTTCTGTTAATACGTCTCACTGAGTTACAGCTTTCCTCTCAAGAAGCCTTTCGCTAAGACTGTTCTTGTGGGATTTGCAATGTGATATTTGGAAGCCCATAGAGGACTATGGTGAGAAAGGAAATATCCTCCGTTAAAAACTGGAAAGAAGATTTGTGAGAAAATGCTTTGTGTTCTGTTAATTCATCTCACAGAGTTAGAGCTTTCCCCTCAAGAAGCCTTTCGCTAAGACTGTTCTTGTGGAATTTGCAAAGTGATATTTGGAAGCCCATTGAGGGCTATGATGAAAAAGGACATTTCTTCCATTAAAAACCTGAGAAACTGCTTCGTGTTTTGTTAGTTCATCTCACAGAATTACAGCGTTCCTCCCAGAAGCCTTTCGCTAAGACTGTTCTTGTGGAATTTGCAAAGTGATCTTAGAAGCCCGTAGAGGGCTATGGTGAAAAAGGAAATAACTTACGTTAAAAATTGGAAAGAAGCTTTCTGAGAAACTGACGTGTGTTCTGTTAAAACATCTCACCGTGTTACAGCTTTCACCTCAAGAAGCCTTTCGCTAAGACTGTTCTTGTGGAATTTTCTAAGTGATATTTGGAAGCCCATAGAGGGCTATGGGAAAAAGAAAATATCTTCGGTTGAAAACTGGAAAGAAGCTTTCTGAGAAACAGCTCTGTGTTCTGTTAATTCATTTCAGAGAGTTACAGCTTTCCGCTCCAGAAG
Organism: Chlorocebus sabaeus; assembly: GCF_047675955.1. Classification (NCBI taxonomy): domain Eukaryota; kingdom Metazoa; phylum Chordata; class Mammalia; order Primates; family Cercopithecidae; genus Chlorocebus; species Chlorocebus sabaeus. The sequence goes on from NW_027327335.1 coordinate 603,911, forward strand.
TCTTTCACTAAGACTGCTCTTTTGGAATTTGCAAAGTGATATTTGGAAGCCCTTAGAGGGCTATGGTGAAAAAGGAAATATCTTCCGTTAAAACCTGGAAAGAAGCATTCTGAGATACTGCCGTGTGTTCTGTTAATACATCTAACCGAGTTACAGCTTTCCCCTCTAGAAGCCTTTCGCTAAGACTGTTCTTGTGGCATTTGCAATGTGATATTTGGAGGCCCTTAGAGGGCTATGGTGAAAAAGGAAATATCTTCAGTTAAAAACTGGAAAGAAGCTTTATGAGAAACTGCTTTGTGTTCTGTTAATTCATCTCACAGAGTTACAGGATTCCCCTCCAGAAGCCTTTCCCGAAGACTGTTCTTGTGGAATTTGCAAAGTGATATTTGGAAGCCCATAGAGGGCTATGGTGAAAAAGGAAATATCTTCAGTTAAAAACTGGAAAGAAGCTTTCTGAGAAACTGCCATGTGTTCTGATAATAGACCTCACCCAGTTACAGCTTTCCCTTCAAGAAGCCTTTCGCTAAGACTGTTGTTGTGGGATTTGCAAAATGATATTTGGAAGCCCATAGAGCGCTATGGTGAAAAAGGAAATATCTTCTGTTAAAAAGCGGAAAGAAGCTTTCTGAGAAACTCCTTTTTGTTCTGTTAATTCACCTCAAAGTGTTACAGCTTTCCACTCAATAATTCTTTCGCTAAGACTGTTCTTGTGGAATTTGCAAAGTGAGATTTGGAAGCCCATAGAGGTCTATGGTGAAAAAGGAAATATCGTAAGATAAAAACTGAAAAGAAGCTTTCTGAGAAATTGCTTTGTGTTCTGTTAATTCATCTCACATAGTTACAACATTTCCCTCTAAAAGCCTTTCGCTAAGACTGTTCTTGTGGAATTTGCAAAGTGATATTTGGAAGCCCATACAGGGTTATGTTGAAAAAGGAAATATCTTCGGTTAAAAACTGAAAAGAAGGGCCGGGCGCGGTGGCTCAAGCCTGTAATCCCAGCACTTTGGGAGGCCGAGATGGGTGGATCACGAGGTCAGGAGATCGAGACCATCCTGGCTAACACGGTGAAACCACGTCTCTACTAAAAACACAAAAAACTAGCCGGGCGAAGTGGCAGGCGCCTGTAGTCCCCGCTACTCGGGAGGCTGAGGCAGGAGAATGGCGTAAACCCGGGAGGCGGAGCTTGCAGTGAGCTGAGATCCGGCCACTGAACTCCAGCCCGGGCGACAGAGCAAGACTCCGTCTCAAAAAAAAAAAAAAAAAAAAAAACTGAAAAGAAGCTTTTTGAGAAACTGCTTTGTGTTCTGTTAATTCATCTCACAGAGTTACAACATTCCCCTCAGGAAGCGTTTCGCTAAGACTGTTCTTGTGAAACTTGCAAAGTGATATTTGGAAGCCCATAGAGGGCTATGGCTTAAAAGGAAATATCCTCCATTAGAAACTGGAAAGAAGCTATCTGAGAAACTGCTTTGTGTTCTGTTAATTCATCTCACAGAGTTACAGTTTTCCCCTCAAGAAGCCGTTCACTAAGACTTTCCTTGTGGAATTTTCAAAGTGATATTTGAAGGCACATAGAGGGCTATGATGAAAAAGAAAACATCCAAAGATAAAAACTGAAATGAAGCTTTCTGTGAAACTGCTTTGTGTTCTGTTAATTCATCTCACAGATTTACAGCTTTCTTATCAAGAAGCCTTTCGGTAAAACTGTTCTTGTGGAATTTGCAAAGTGATATTTGGAAGCCCATAGAGGGCTATGGTGAAAAAGGACATATCTTCCGTTAAAAACTGGAAAGAAGCTTTTTGAGAAACTGCCGTGTGTTCTGTTAAAGCATCTCACCGAGTTACAGCATTCCCCTCAAGAAGGCTTTCGCTAAGACTGTTCTTGTGGGATTTGCAAAGTGATATTTGGAAGCCCATAGAGGACTATGGTGAAAAAGGAAATATCTTTCGTTAAAAACTGGAAAGAAGATATCTGAGAAACTGCTTTGTGTTCTGTTAATTCATCTCACAGCGTTACAGTTTTCCCCTCCCGAAGTCTTTCGCTTCCACAGTTCTTGTGGAATCTGCATAGTGATATTTGGAATCCCATAGAGGGCTATGGTGAAAATGGAAATACCTTCAATTAAAAAATGAAAAGAAGCTTTCCGAGAAACTGCTTTGTGTTCTGTTAATTCATCTCAAAGAATTACAGCTTTCCCCTCAAGAAGCATTCCGCTAAGACTGTTTTTGAGGAATTTCCAAAGTGATATGTGGAAGCCCATAGAGGGCTATGGTGAAAATGGAAACATCCTAAGATACTTACCGAAGAGAAGCTGTCTGAAAAACTGCTTTGTGTTCTGTTAGTTCATCTCACAGAGCTACAGCTTTTCCCTCAAGAAGCCGTTCATTAAGACTGTTTTGTGAAATTTGGAAAGTGATATTTGGAAACCCATAGAGGACTATGGTGAAAAAGGAAATATCTTCCGTTAAAAACTGGAAAGAAGCATTCTGAGAAAATGCCGTGTCTTCTGTTAATACGTCTCACTGAGTTACAGCTTTCCTCTCAAGAAGCCTTTCGCTAAGACTGTTCTTGTGGGATTTGCAATGTGATATTTGGAAGCCCATAGAGGACTATGGTGAGAAAGGAAATATCCTCCGTTAAAAACTGGAAAGAAGATTTGTGAGAAAATGCTTTGTGTTCTGTGAATTCATCTCACAGAGTTAGAGCTTTCCCCTCAAGAAGCCTTTCGCTAAGACTGTTCTTGTGGAATTTGCAAAGTGATATTTGGAAGCCCATAGAGGTCTATGGTGAAAAAGGAAATATCCTCAGTTAAAAACTGGAAAGAAGCTTTCTGAGAAACTGCTTTGTGTTCAGTTAGTTCCTCTCACAGAGTTACAGCTTTCCCCTCAAGAAGACTTTCGCTAAGAATGTTCATGTCGAATTTTCAAAGTGATAATTGGAATCCCATAGAGGGCTATGGTGAAAAAGGAAATATCCTAAGGTAAAAACTGAAAAGTAGGTTTCTGAGAAAATGTTTTGTGTTCTGTTAATTCATCTTACAGTGTTACAGCTTTACCCTCAAGAAGCCTTTCACTAAAACTTTTCTTCTGGAATTTGCAAAGTGATATTTGGAAACCCTATAGCCCTATGGTGAAAATGGAAATATCCTAAGATAAAAAACGAAAAGAAGGTTTCTGGGAAACTGCTTTGAATTCTTTTAATTCATCTTACAGATTTACAGCTTTTATCTACAGAATCCTTTCGCTAAGACTGTTCTTGTGGAATTTGCAAAATGTTTTTGGAAGCCCATAGAGGGCTATGCTGAAAAAGGAAATATCCTAAGATAAAAACTGAAAAGAAGCTTTCTGAGAAACTGCTTTGTGTTCTGTTAATTCATCTCAGAGAGTTACAGCTTTCCCCTCAAGAAGTCTTTCACAAAGACTGTTCTTGTGTAATTTGCAAAGTGATATTTGGAAGACCATAGAGGGCTATGTTGAAAAAGGAAATATAGTAAGATAAAATCCGAAAAGAAGCTTTCTGAGAAACTGCTTTGTGTTCTGTTAGTTCATCTCACAGAGTTACAGCTTTCCCTTCAAGAAGCAGTTCACTGAGACTATTCTTGTGAAATTTGCAAAGTGATATTAGAAAACTCCTAGAGGGTTATGGTGAAAAAGGAAATATCTTCCGTAAAAAACTGGAAAGAAGCTTTTTGAGAAACTGCCGTGTGTTCTGTTAAAGCATCTCACCGAGTTACAGCTTTCCCTGAAGAAGGCTTTCGCTAAGACTGTTCTTGTGGGATTTGCAAAGTGATATTTGGAAGTCCCTAGAGGGCTATGGTGAAAAAGGAAATATCTTTCGTTAAAAACTGGAAAGAAGATATCTGAGAAACTGCTTTGTGTTCTGTTAATTCATCTCACAGAGTTCCAGTTTTCCCCTCCAGAAGTCTTTCGCTTCCACTGTTCTTGTGGAATTTGCATAGTGATATTTGGAATCCCATAGAGTGCTATGGTGAAAATGGAAATAACTTCAGTTAAAAAATGAAAAGAAGCTTTCCGAGAAACTGCTTTGTGTTCTGTTAATTCATTTCAAAGAGTTACAGCTTTCCCCTCAAGAAGCCTTCCGCTAAGACTGTTTTTGAGGAATTTCCAAAGTGATATGTGGAAGCCCATAGAGGGCTATGGTGAAAATGGAAATATCGTAAGATACTTACCGAAAAGAAGCTGTCTGAAAAAGTGCTTTGTGTTCTGTTAGTTCATCTCACAGAGCTACAGCTTTTCCCTCAAGAAACCGTTCACTAAGACTGTTTTGTGAAATTTGCAAAGTGATATTTGGAAGCCCATAGAGGGCTAAGGTGAAAAAGGAAATATCTTCCGTTAAAAACTGGAAAGAACCATTCTGAGAAAATGCGGTGTGTTCTGTTAGTACATATCACCGAGCTACAGCTTTCCCCTCAGGAAGCCGTTCACTAAGACAGTTCTTGTGGAATTGCAAAGTGATATTTGGAGGCACATAGAGGGCAATGGTGAAAAAGGAAACATCCTAAGATAAAAACTGAAAAGAAGCATTCTGAGAAACTGCTTTGTGTTCTGTTAATTCATCTCAAAGAGTTACTGCTTTTGCCTCAAGAATCCTTCCGCTAAGACTGTTTTTGTGGAATTTCCAAAGTGATATTTCGATACCCATAGTAGGCTATGGTGAAAAAGGAAATATCCTAAGATAAAAACCGAAAAGAAGCTGTATGGAAAGCTGCTCTGTGTTTTGTTAGTTCACTCACAGAGTTACAGCTTTCCCCTGAAGGAGCCGTTAACTAGGACTGTTTTGCGAAATTTGCAAAGTGATATTTGGAAGCCCATAGAGGGCTAAGGTGAAAAAGGAAATATCTTCCATTAAAAACTGGAAAGAACCATTCTGAGAAAATGCGGTGTGTTCTGTTAGTACATATCACCGAGGTACAGCTTTCCTCTCAAGAAGCCATTCGCTAAGACTGTTCTTGTGGGATTTCCAAAGTGATATTTGGAAGCCCATAGAGGGCTATAGTGAAAAAGGAAATATCTTCAGTTAAATACTGGAAAGAAGCTTTCTGAAAGACTGCTTTGTGTTCTGTTAATTCATCTCACAGAGTTACAGCTTCCCCCCTCAAGAAGCCTTTCGCTAAGACTGTTCTTGTGGAATTTGCAAAGTCATATTTGGAAGCCCATAGCGGACTATGGTGAAAAAGGAACTAACTTCCGTTAAAAACTGGAAAGAAGATTTGTGAGAAACTGCTTTGTGTTCTGTTAATTCAACCCACAGAGTTACAGACTTCCCCTTCAGAAGCCTTTCGCTAAGACTGTTCTTCTGGAATTTGCAAAGTGATATTTGGAAGCCCATGGAGGGCTACGGTGAAAAGGGAAATAACTTCCGTTAAAAACTGGAAAGAAGCTTTCTGAGAAACTGCCGTGTGTTCTGTTAATATATCTCACCGAGTTACAGCTTTCCCCTCAAGAAGCCTTTCTATAAGACTGTTCTTGTGGAATTTGCAAAGTGATACTTGGAAGCCCATAGAGGGCTATTTTGAAAATGGAAATATCCTAAGATAAAAACCGAAAAGAAGCTGTCTGAGAAACTGCTTTGTGTTGTGTTAGTTCATCTCACAGTGTTACAGCTTTCCCCTCAAGAAGCCCTTCACTAAGACTGTTCTTGTGAAATTTGCAAACTGATATTTGTAATCCCATAGAGGACTTGGGTGAAAAAGGAAATATCTTTCGTTAAAAACTGGAAAGAAGATTTCTGAGAAACTGCTTTGTGTTCTGTTAATTCATCTCAGAGAGTTACAGAATTCCCCTCAAGAGGCCGTTCACTAAGACTGTTCTTGTGGAATTTGCAAAGTGATATTTTGAAGCCCATAGTGGACTATGGTGAATAAGCAAATATCTTCCGCTAAAAACTGGAAAGAACCTTTCTGTGAAACTGCTTTGTGTTCCGTTAATTAATCTCACAGAGTTACAGCTTTTCTATCATGAATCCGATCACTAAGGCTGTTCTTTTGGAATATGCAAAGTGATATTTGGAAGCCCATAGAGGGCTACGGTGAAAAAGGAAATATCCTAAGACAAAAACTGAAAAGAAGCTTTCTGAGAAACTGCTTTGTGTTCTGTTAATTCGTCACCAGAGTTACAGCTTTCCCCTCAAAAAGCCTTTCGCTAAGACTGTTCTTGTGGAATTTGCAAAGTGAAATTTGGAAGCCCATTGAGGGCTATGATGAAAAAGGACATTTCTTCCATTAAAAACCTGAGAAACTGCTTCGTGTTTTGTTAGTTCATCTCACAGAATTACAGCGTTCCTCCCAGAAGCCTTTCGCTAAGACTGTTCTTGTGGAATTTGCAAAGTGATCTTAGAAGCCCGTAGAGGGCTATGGTGAAAAAGGAAATAACTTACGTTAAAAATTGGAAAGAAGCTTTCTGAGAAACTGATGTGTGTTCTGTTAAAACATCTCACCGTGTTACAGCTTTCACCTCAAGAAGCCTTTCGCTAAGACTGTTCTTGTGGAATTTTCTAAGTGATATTTGGAAGCCCATAGAGGGCTATGGGAAAAAGAAAATATCTTCGGTTGAAAACTGGAAAGAAGCTTTCTGAGAAACAGCTCTGTGTTCTGTTAATTCATTTCAGAGAGTTACAGCTTTCCGCTCCAGAAGTCTTTCACTAAGACTGCTCTTTTGGAATTTGCAAAGTGATATTTGGAAGCCCTTAGAGGGCTATGGTGAAAAAGGAAATATCTTCCGTTAAAACCTGGAAAGAAGCATTCTGAGATACTGCCGTGTGTTCTGTTAATACATCTAACCGAGTTACAGCTTTCCCCTCTAGAAGCCTTTCGCTAAGACTGTTCTTGTGGCATTTGCAATGTGATATTTGGAGGCCCTTAGAGGGCTATGGTGAAAAAGGAAATATCTTCAGTTAAAAACTGGAAAGAAGCTTTATGAGAAACTGCTTTGTGTTCTGTTAATTCATCCCACAGAGTTACAGGATTCCCCTCCAGAAGCCTTTCCCGAAGACTGTTCTTGTGGAATTTGCAAAGTGATATTTGGAAGCCCATAGAGGGCTATGGTGAAAAAGGAAATATCTTCAGTTAAAAACTGGAAAGAAGCTTTCTGAGAAACTGCCATGTGTTCTGATAATAGACCTCACCCAGTTACAGCTTTCCCTTCAAGAAGCCTTTCGCTAAGACTGTTGTTGTGGGATTTGCAAAATGATATTTGGAAGCCCATAGAGCGCTATGGTGAAAAAGGAAATATCTTCTGTTAAAAAGCGGAAAGAAGCTTTCTGAGAAACTCCTTTTTGTTCTGTTAATTCACCTCAAAGTGTTACAGCTTTCCACTCAATAATTCTTTCGCTAAGACTGTTCTTGTGGAATTTGCAAAGTGAGATTTGGAAGCCCATAGAGGTCTATGGTGAAAAAGGAAATATCGTAAGATAAAAACTGAAAAGAAGCTTTCTGAGAAATTGCTTTGTGTTCTGTTAATTCATCTCACATAGTTACAACATTTCCCTCTAAAAGCCTTTCGCTAAGACTGTTCTTGTGGAATTTGCAAAGTGATATTTGGAAGCCCATACAGGGTTATGTTGAAAAAGGAAATATCTTCGGTTAAAAACTGAAAAGAAGGGCTGGGCGCGGTGGCTCAAGCCTGTAATCCCAGCACTTTGGGAGGCCGAGATGGGCGGATCACGAGGTCAGGAGATCGAGACCATCCTGGCTAACACGGTGAAACCACGTCTCTACTAAAAACACAAAAAACTAGCCGGGCGAAGTGGCAGGCGCCTGTAGTCCCCGCTACTCGGGAGGCTGAGGCAGGAGAATGGCGTAAACCCGGGAGGCGGAGCTTGCAGTGAGCTGAGATCCGGCCACTGAACTCCAGCCCGGGCGACAGAGCAAGACTCCGTCTCAAAAAAAAAAAAAAAAAAAAAAACTGAAAAGAAGCTTTTTGAGAAACTGCTTTGTGTTCTGTTAATTCATCTCACAGAGTTACAACATTCCCCTCAGGAAGCGTTTCGCTAAGACTGTTATTGTGAAACTTGCAAAGTGATATTTGGAAGCCCATAGAGGGCTATGGCTTAAAAGGAAATATCCTCCGTTAGAAACTGGAAAGAAGCTATCTGAGAAACTGCTTTGTGTTCTGTTAATTCATCTCACAGAGTTACAGTTTTCCCCTCAAGAAGCCGTTCACTAAGACTTTCCTTGTGGAATTTTCAAAGTGATATTTGAAGGCACATAGAGGGCTATGATGAAAAAGAAAACATCCAAAGATAAAAACTGAAATGAAGCTTTCTGTGAAACTGCTTTGTGTTCTGTTAATTCATCTCACAGATTTACAGCTTTCTTATCAAGAAGCCTTTCGGTAAAACTGTTCTTGTGGAATTTGCAAAGTGATATTTGGAAGCCCATAGAGGGCTATGGTGAAAAAGGACATATCTTCCGTTAAAAACTGGAAAGAAGCTTTTTGAGAAACTGCCGTGTGTTCTGTTAAAGCATCTCACCGAGTTACAGCATTCCCCTCAAGAAGGCTTTCGCTAAGACTGTTCTTGTGGGATTTGCAAAGTGATATTTGGAAGCCCATAGAGGACTATGGTGAAAAAGGAAATATCTTTCGTTAAAAACTGGAAAGAAGATATCTGAGAAACTGCTTTGTGTTCTGTTAATTCATCTCACAGCGTTACAGTTTTCCCCTCCCGAAGTCTTTCGCTTCCACAGTTCTTGTGGAATCTGCATAGTGATATTTGGAATCCCATAGAGGGCTATGGTGAAAATGGAAATACCTTCAATTAAAAAATGAAAAGAAGCTTTCCGAGAAACTGCTTTGTGTTCTGTTAATTCATCTCAAAGAATTACAGCTTTCCCCTCAAGAAGCATTCCGCTAAGACTGTTTTTGAGGAATTTCCAAAGTGATATGTGGAAGCCCATAGAGGGCTATGGTGAAAATGGAAACATCCTAAGATACTTACCGAAGAGAAGCTGTCTGAAAAACTGCTTTGTGTTCTGTTAGTTCATCTCACAGAACTACAGCTTTTCCCTCAAGAAGCCGTTCATTAAGACTGTTTTGTGAAATTTGGAAAGTGATATTTGGAAACCCATAGAGGACTATGGTGAAAAAGGAAATATCTTCCATTAAAAACTGGAAAGAAGCATTCTGAGAAAATGCCGTGTCTTCTGTTAATACGTCTCACTGAGTTACAGCTTTCCTCTCAAGAAGCCTTTCGCTAAGACTGTTCTTGTGGGATTTGCAATGTGATATTTGGAAGCCCATAGAGGACTATGGTGAGAAAGGAAATATCCTCCGTTAAAAACTGGAAAGAAGATTTGTGAGAAAATGCTTTGTGTTCTGTTAATTCATCTCACAGAGTTAGAGCTTTCCCCTCAAGAAGCCTTTCGCTAAGACTGTTCTTGTGGAATTTGCAAAGTGATATTTGGAAGCCCATAGAGGTCTATGGTGAAAAAGGAAATATCCTCAGTTAAAAACTGGAAAGAAGCTTTCTGAGAAACTGCTTTGTGTTCAGTTAGTTCCTCTCACAGAGTTACAGCTTTCCCCTCAAGAAGACTTTCGCTAAGAATGTTCATGTCGAATTTTCAAAGTGATAATTGGAATCCCATAGAGGGCTATGGTGAAAAAGGAAATATCCTAAGGTAAAAACTGAAAAGTAGGTTTCTGAGAAAATGTTTTGTGTTCTGTTAATTCATCTTACAGTGTTACAGCTTTACCCTCAAGAAGCCTTTCACTAAAACTTTTCTTCTGGAATTTGCAAAGTGATATTTGGAAACCCTATAGCCCTATGGTGAAAATGGAAATATCCTAAGATAAAAAACGAAAAGAAGGTTTCTGGGAAACTGCTTTGAATTCTTTTAATTCATCTTACAGATTTACAGCTTTTATCTACAGAATCCTTTCGCTAAGACTGTTCTTGTGGAATTTGCAAAATGTTTTTGGAAGCCCATAGAGGGCTATGCTGAAAAAGGAAATATCCTAAGATAAAAACTGAAAAGAAGCTTTCTGAGAAACTGCTTTGTGTTCTGTTAATTCATCTCAGAGAGTTACAGCTTTCCCCTCAAGAAGTCTTTCACAAAGACTGTTCTTGTGTAATTTGCAAAGTGATATTTGGAAGACCATAGAGGGCTATGTTGAAAAAGGAAATATAGTAAGATAAAATCCGAAAAGAAGCTTTCTGAGAAACTGCTTTGTGTTCTGTTAGTTCATCTCACAGAGTTACAGCTTTCCCTTCAAGAAGCAGTTCACTGAGACTATTCTTGTGAAATTTGCAAAGTGATATTAGAAAACTCCTAGAGGGTTATGGTGAAAAAGGAAATATCTTCCGTAAAAAACTGGAAAGAAGCTTTTTGAGAAACTGCCGTGTGTTCTGTTAAAGCATCTCACCGAGTTACAGCTTTCCCTGAAGAAGGCTTTCGCTAAGACTGTTCTTGTGGGATTTGCAAAGTGATATTTTGAAGCCCATAGTGGACTATGGTGAAAAAGGAAATATCTTCCACTAAAAACTGGAAAGAACCTTTCTGAGAAACTGCTTTGTGTTCCGTTAATTAATCTCACAGGGTTACATCTTTCCTATCATGAAGCCGATCACTAAGGCTGTTCTTTTGGAATATGCAAAGTGATATTTGGAAGCCCATAGAGGGCTACAGTGACAAAGGAAATATCCTAAGACAAAAACTGAAAAGAAGCTTTCTGAGAAACTGCTTTGTGTTCTGTTAATTCATCTCAAAGAGTTACTGCTTTTGCCTCAAGAATCCTTCCGCTAAGACTGTTTTTGTGGAATTTCCAAAGTGATATTTCGATACCCATAGTAGGCTATGGTGAAAATGGAAATATCCTAAGATAAAAACCGAAAAGAAGCTGTATGGAAAGCTGCTTTGTGTTTTGTTAGTTCACTCACAGAGTTACAGCTTTCCCCTCAAGGAGCCGTTAACTAAGACTGTTTTGTGAAATTTGCAAAGTGATATTTGGAAGCCCATAGAGGGCTAAGGTGAAAAAGGAAATATCTTCCGTTAAAAACTGGAAAGAACCATTCTGAGAAAATGCGGTGTGTTCTGTTAGTACATATCACCGAGGTACAGCTTTCCTCTCAAGAAGCCTTTTGCTAAGACTGTTCTTGTGGGATTTCCAAAGTGATATTTGGAAGCCCATAGAGGGCTATAGTGAAAAAGGAAATATCTTCAGTTAAATACTGGAAAGAAGCTTTCTGAAAGACTGCTTTGTGTTCTGTTAATTCATCTCACAGAGTTACAGCTTCCCCCCTCAAGAAGCCTTTCGCTAAGACTGTTCTTGTGGAATTTGCAAAGTCATATTTGGAAGCCCATAGAGGACTATGGTGAAAAAGGAACTAACTTCCGTTAAAAACTGGAAAGAAGATTTGTGAGAAACTGCTTTGTGTTCTGTTAATTCAACTCACAGAGTTACAGATTTCCCCTTCAGAAGCCTTTCGCTAAGACTGTTCTTCTGGAATTTGCAAAGTGATATTTGGAAGCCCATGGAGGGCTACGGTGAAAAGGGAAATAACTTCCGTTAAAAACTGGAAAGAAGCTTTCTGAGAAACTGCCGTGTGTTCTGTTAATACCTCTCATCGAGTTACAGCTTTCCCCTCAAGAAGCCTTTCTATAAGACTGTTCTTGTGGAATTTGCAAAGTGATACTTGGAAGCCCATAGAGGGCTATTTTTAAAATGGAAATATCCTAGGATAGAAACCGAAAAGAAGCTGTCTGAGAAACTGCTTTGTGTTGTGTTAGTTCATCTCACAGTGTTACAGCTTTCCCCTCAAGAAGCCCTTCTCTAAGACTGTTCTTGTGAAATTTGCAAACTGATATTTGTAATCCCATAGAGGACTTTGGTGAAAAAGGAAATATCTTTCGTTAAAAACTGGAAAGAAGATTTCTGAGAAACTGCTTTGTGTTCTGTTAATTCATCTCAGAGAGTTACAGATTTCCCCTCAAGAGGCCGTTCACTAAGACTGTTCTTGTGGAATTTGCAAAGTGATATTTTGAAGCCCATAGTGGACTATGGTGAAAAAGGAAATATCTTCCGCTAAAAACTGGAAAGAACCTTTCTGAGAAACTGCTTTGTGTTCCGTTAATTAATCTCACAGAGTTACAGCTTTCCTATCATGAAGCCGATCACTAAGGTTGTTCTTTTGGAATATGCAAAGTGATATTTGGAAGCCCATAGAGGGCTACGGTGAAAAAGGAAATATCCTAAGACAAAAACTGAAAAGAAGCTTTCTGAGAAACTGCTTTGTGTTCTGTTAATTCATCTCACAGAGTTACATTTCCCTCTAAAAGCCTTTCGCTAAGGCTGTTGTCGAATTTGCAAAGTGATATTTGGAAGCCCATAGAGGGCTATGGTGAAAAAGGAAATATCTTCAGTTAAAAACTGGAAAGAAGCTTTCTGAGAAACTGCCATGTGTTCTGATAATAGACCTCACCCAGTTACAGCTTTCCCTTCAAGAAGCCTTTCGCTAAGACGGTTGTTGTGGGATTTGCAAAATGATATTTGGAAGCCCATAGAGCGCTAAGGTGAAAAAGGAAATATCTTCTGTTACAAAGCGGAAAGAAGCTTTCTGAGAAACTCCTTTTTGTTCTGTTAATTCACCTCAAAGAGTTACAGCTTTCCACTCAATAATTCTTTCGCTAAGACTGTTCTTGTGGAATTTGCAAAGTGAGATTTGGAAGCCCATAGAGGTCTATGGTGAAAAAGGAAATATCGTAAGATAAAAACTGAAAAGAAGCTTTCTGAGAAATTGCTTTGTGTTCTGTTAATTCATCTCACATAGTTACAACATTTCCCTCTAAAAGCCTTTCGCTAAGACTGTTCTTGTGGAATTTGCAAAGTGATATTTGGAAGCCCATACAGGGTTATGTTGAAAAAGGAAATATCTTCGGTAAAAAACTGAAAAGAAGCTTTTAGAGAAACTGCTTTGTGTTCTGTTAATTCATCTCACAGAGTTACAACTTTCCCCTCAGGAAGCCTTTCGCTAAGACTGTTCTTGTGAAACTTGCAAAGTGATATTTGGAAGCCCATAGAGGGCTATGGTGAAAAAGGAAATATCCTCCGTTAGAAACTGGAAAGAAGCTATCTGAGAAACTGCTTTGTGTTCTGTTAATTCATCTCACAGCGTTACAGTTTTCCCCTCCAGAAGTCTTTCCCTTCCACAGTTCTTGTGGAATTTGCATAGTGATATTTGTAATCCCATAGAGGGCTATGGTGAAAATGGAAATACCTTCAATTAAAAAATGAAAAGAAGCTTTCCGAGAAACTGCTTTGTGTTCTGTTAATTCATCTCAAAGAATTACAGCTTTCCCCTCAAGAAGCCTTCTGCTAAGACTGTTTTTGAGGAATTCCCAAAGTGATATGTGGAAGCCCATAGAGGGCTATGGTGAAAATGGAAATATCCTAAGATACTTACCGAAGAGAAGCTGTCTGAAAAACTGCTTTGTGTTCTGTTAGTTCATCTCACAGAGCTACAGCTTTTCCCTCGAGACGCCGTTCATTAAGACTGTTTTGTGAAATTTGGAAAGTGATATTTGGAAACCCATAGAGGACTATGGTGAAAAAGGAAATATCTTCCGTTAAAAACTGGAAAGAAGCATTCTGAGAAAATGCCGTGGCTTCTGTTAATACGTCTCACTGACTTACAGCTTTCCTCTCAAGAAGCCTTTCGCTAAGACTGTTCTTGTGGGATTTGCAATGTGATATTTGGAAGCCCATAGGGGACTATGGTGAGAAAGGAAATATCCTCCGTTAAAAACTGGAAAGAAGATTTGTGAGAAAATGCTTTGTGTTCTGTGAATTCATCTCACAGAGTTAGAGCTTTCCCCTCAAGAAGCCTTTCGCTAAGACTGTTCTTGTGGAATTTGCAAAGTGATATTTGGAAGCCCATAGAGGTCTATGGTGAAAAAGGAAATATCCTCAGTTAAAAACTGGAAAGAAGCTTTCTGAGAAACTGCTTTGTGTTCAGTTAGTTCCTCTCACAGAGTTACAGCTTTCCCCTCAAGAAGGCTTTCGCTAAGACTGTTCATGTCGAATTTTCAAAGTGATAATTGGAATCCCATAGAGGGCTATGGTGAAAAAGGAAATATCCTAAGGTAAAAACTGAAAAGTAGGTTTCTGAGAAAATGTTTTGTGTTCTGTTAATTCATCTTACAGAGTTACAGCTTTACCCTCAAGAAGCCTTTCGCTAAGACTTTTCTTCTGGAATTTGCAAAGTGATATTTGGAAACCCTATAGCCCTATGGTGAAAATGGAAATATCCTAAGATAAAAAACGAAAAGAAGGTTTCTGAGAAACTTCTTTGAATTCTTTTAATTCATCTTACAGATTTACAGCTTTTATCTCCAGAATCCTTTCGCTAAGAATGTTCTTGTGGAATTTGCAAAATGTTTTTGGAAGCCCATTGAGGGCTATGCTGAAAAAGGAAATATCCTACGATAAAAACTGAAAAGAAGCTTTCTGAGAAACTGCTTTGTGTTCTGTTAATTCATCTCAGAGAGTTACAGCTTTCCCCTCAAAAAGTCTTTCACAAAGACTGTTCTTGTGTAATTTGCAAAGTGATATTTGGAAGACCATAGAGGGCTATGTTGAAAAAGGAAATATAGTAAGATAAAATCCGAAAAGAAGCTTTCTGAGAAACTGCTTTGTGTTCTGTTAATTCATCTCAAAGTGTCACAGATTTCCCCTCATGAGGCCGTTCACTAAGACTGTTCTTCTGAAATTTGGAAAGTGATATTTAGAATCTCATAGAGGGCAATGGTGAAAAAGGAAATATTTTCCGATAAAAACTGTAAAGAAGCTTTCTGATAAACTGTTTTGTGTTCTGTTAGTTCATCTCACAGAGTTACAGCTTTCCCTTCAAGAAGCAGTTCACTGAGACTATTCTTGTGAAATTTGCAAAGTGATATTTGAAAACTCCTAGAGGGCTATGGTGAAAAAGGAAATATCTTCCGTTAAAAACTGGAAAGAAGCTTTTTGAGAAACTGCCGTGTGTTCTGTTAAAGCATCTCACCGAGTTACAGCTTTCCTCTCAAGAAGGCTTTCGCTAAGACTGTTCTTGTGGAATTTGCAAAGTGATATTTGGAAGTCCCTAGAGGGCTATGGTGAAAAAGGAAATATCTTTCGTTAAAAACTGGAAAGAAGATATCTGAGAAACTGCTTTGTGTTCTGTTAATTCATCTCACAGAGTTCCAGTTTTCCCCTCCAGAAGTCTTTCGCTTCCACTGTTCTTGTGGAATTTGCATAGTGATATTTGGAATCCCATAGAGGGCTATGGTGAAAATGGAAATAACTTCAGTTAAAAAATGAAAAGAAGCTTTCCGAGAAACTGCTTTGTGTTCTGTTAATTCATCTCAAAGAGTTACAGCTTTCCCCTCAAGAAGCCTTCCGCTAAGACTGTTTTTGAGGAATTTCCAAAGTGATATGTGGAAGCCCATAGAGGGCTATGGTGAAAATGGAAATATCGTAAGATACTTACCGAAAAGAAGCTGTCTGAAAAACTGCTTTGTGTTCTGTTAGTTCATCTCACAGAGCTACAGCTTTTCCCTCAAGAAGCCGTTCACTAAGACTGTTTTGTGAAATTTGCAAAGTGATATTTGGAAGCCCATAGAGGGCTAAGGTGAAAAAGGAAATATCTTCCGTTAAAAACTGGAAAGAACCATTCTGAGAAAATGCGGTGTGTTCTGTTAGTACATATCACCGAGCTACAGCTTTCCCCTCAGGAAGCCGTTCACTAAGACTGTTCTTGTGGAATTGCAAAGTGATATTTGGAGGCACATAGAGGGCAATGGTGAAAAAGGAAACATCCTAAGATAAAAACTGAAAAGAAGCTTTCTGAGAAACTGCTTTGTGTTCTGTTAATTCAACTCACAGTTACTCTTTTACCTCAGGAAGCCTTTCACTAAGGCTGTTGTTGTGGAATTTACAAAGTGATATTTTGAAGCCCATAGAGGGCTATGGTGAAAAAGGAAATACCTTCAGTTAAAAACTGAAAAGAAGCTTTCTGAGAAACTGCTTTGTGTTCTGTTAATTCATCTCAAAGAGTTACTGCTTTTGCCTCAAGAATCCTTCCGCTAAGACTGTTTTTGTGGAATTTCCAAAGTGATATTTCGATACCCATAGTAGGCTATGGTGAAAAAGGAAATATCCTAAGATAAAAACCGAAAAGAAGCTGTATGGAAAGCTGCTTTGTGTTTTGTTAGTTCACTCACAGAGTTACAGCTTTCCCCTCAAGGAGCCGTTAACTAAGACTGTTTTGTGAAATTTGCAAAGTGATATTTGGAAGCCCATAGAGGGCTAAGGTGAAAAAGGAAATATCTTCCGTTAAAAACTGGAAAGAACCATTCTGAGAAAATGCGGTGTGTTCTGTTAGTACATATCACCGAGGTACAGCTTTCCTCTCAAGAAGCCTTTCGCTAAGACTGTTCTTGTGGGATTTCCAAAGTGATATTTGGAAGCCCATAGAGGGCTATAGTGAAAAAGGAAATATCTTCAGTTAAATACTGGAAAGAAGCTTTCTGAGAGACTGCTTTGTGTTCTGTTAATTCATCTCACAGAGTTACAGCTTCCCCCCTCAAGAAGCCTTTCGCTAAGACTGTTCTTGTGGAATTTGCAAAGTCATATTTGGAAGCCCATAGAGGACTATGGTGAAAAAGGAACTAACTTCCGTTAAAAACTGGAAAGAAGATTTGTGAGAAACTGCTTTGTGTTCTGTTAATTCAACTCACAGAGTTACAGATTTCCCCTTCAGAAGCCTTTCGCTAAGACTGTTCTTCTGGAATTTGCAAAGTGATATTTGGAAGCCCATGGAGGGCTACGGTGAAAAGGGAAATAACTTCCGTTAAAAACTGGAAAGAAGCTTTCTGAGAAACTGCCGTGTGTTCTGTTAATACATCTCACCGAGTTACAGCTTTCCCCTCAAGAAGCCTTTCTATAAGACTGTTCTTGTGGAATTTGCAAAGTGATACTTGGAAGCCCATAGAGGGCTATTTTTAAAATGGAAATATCCTAGGATAAAAACCGAAAAGAAGCTGTCTGAGAAACTGCTTTGTGTTGTGTTAGTTCATCTCACAGTGTTACAGCTTTCCCCTCAAGAAGCCCTTCACTAAGACTGTACTTGTGAAATTTGCAAACTGATATTTGTAATCCCATAGAGGACTTTGGTGAAAAAGGAAATATCTTTCGTTAAAAACTGGAAAGAAGATTTCTGAGAAACTGCTTTGTGTTCTGTTAATTCATCTCAGAGAGTTACAGATTTCCCCTCAAGAGGCCGTTCACTAAGACTGTTCTTGTGGAATTTGCAAAGTGATATTTTGAAGCCCATAGTGGACTATGGTGAAAAAGGAAATATCTTCCACTAAAAACTGGAAAGAACCTTTCTGAGAAACTGCTTTGTGTTCCGTTAATTAATCTCACAGAGTTACAGCTTTCCTATCATGAAGCCGATCACTAAGGCTGTTCTTTTGGAATATGCAAAGTGATATTTGGAAGCCCATAGAGGGCTACGGTGAAAAAGGAAATATCCTAAGACAAAAACTGAAAAGAAGCTTTCTGAGAAACTGCTTTGTGTTCTGTTAATTCGTCACCAGAGTTACAGCTTTCCCCTCAAAAAGCCTTTCGCTAAGACTGTTCTTGTGAAATTTGCAAAGTGAAATTTGGAAGCCCTTTGAGGGCTATGATGTAAAAGGACATTCCTTACATTAAAACCCTGAGAAACTGCTTCATGTTTTGTTAGTTCATCTCACAGAATTACAGCTTTGCTCCCAGAAGCCTTTCGCTACGACTGTTCTTGTGGAATTTGCAAAGTGATCTTAGAAGCCCGTAGAGGGCTATGGTGAAAAAGGAAAAAACTTATGTTAAAAATTGGAAAGAAGCTTTCTGAGAAACTGATGTGTGTTCTGTTAAAACATCTCACCGTGTTACAGCTTTCACCTCAAGAAGCCTTTCGCTAAGACTGTTCTTGTGGAATTTTCTAAGTGATATTTGGAAGCCCATAGAGGGCTATGGGAAAAAGAAAATATCTTCGGTTGAAAACTGGAAAGAAGCTTTCTGAGAAACAGCTCTGTGTTCTGTTAATTCATTTCAGAGAGTTACAGCTTTCCGCTCCAGAAGTCTTTCACTAAGACTGCTCTTTTGGAATTTGCAAAGTGATATTTGGAAGCCTTAGAGGGCTAGGGTGAAAAAGGAAATATCTTCCGTTAAAAACTGGAAAGAAGCATTATGAGATACGGCCGTGTGTTCTGTTAATACATCTAACCGAGTTACAGCTTTCCCCTCTAGAAGCCTTTCGCTAAGTCTGTTCTTGTGGCATTTGCAATGTGATATTTTGAAGCCCTTAGAGGGCTATGGTGTAAAAGGAAATATCTTCAGTTAAAAACTGGAAAGAAGCTTTCTGAGAAACTGCTTTGTGTTCTGTTAATTCATCTCACAGAGTTACAGGTTTCCCCTCCAGAAGCCTTTCCCGAAGACTGTTCTTGTGAAATTTGCAAAGTGATATTTGGAAGCCCATAGAGGGCTATGGTGAAAAAGGACATATCTTCCGTTAAAAACTGTAAAGAAGATTTCTGAGAAAATGCTTTGTGTTCTGTTAATTCATATCAGAGAGTTACAGATTTCCCCTCAAGAGGCCGTTCAGTAAGACTGTTCTTCTGAAATTTGGAAAGTGATATTTAGAATCCCATAGAGGGCTATGGTGAAAAAGGAAATATCTTCAGTTAAAAACTGGAAAGAAGCTTTCTGAGAAACTGCTTTGTGTTTGTTAATTCATCTCACAGAGTTACAGGTCTCCCCTCCAGAAGCCTTTCCCGAAGACTGTTCTTGTGGAATTTGCAAAGTGATATTTGGAAGCCCATAGAGGGCTATGGTGAAAAAGGACATATCTTCCGTTAAAAACTGGAAAGAAGCTTTCTGAGAAACTGCTTTGTGTTCTGTTAATTCATCTCACAGAGTTATATTTCCCTCTAAAAGCCTTTCGCTAAGGCTGTTGTCGAATTTGCAAAGTGATATTTCTAAGCCCATAGAGGGCTATGGTGAAAAAGGAAATATCTTCAGTTAAAAACTGGAAAGAAGCTTTCTGAGAAACTGCCATGTGTTCTGATAATAGACCTCACCCAGTTACAGCTTTCCCTTCAAGAAGCCTTTCGCTAAGACTGTTGTTGTGGGATTTGCAAAATGATATTTGGAATCCCATAGAGCGCTATGGTGAAAAAGGAAATATCTTCTGTTACAAAGCGGAAAGAAGCTTTCTGAGAAACTCCTTTTTGTTCTGTTAATTCACCTCAAAGAGTTACAGCTTTCCACTCAATAATTCTTTCGCTAAGACTGTTCTTGTGGAATTTGCAAAGTGAGATTTGGAAGCCCATAGAGGTCTATGGTGAAAAAGGAAATATCGTAAGATAAAAACTGAAAAGAAGCTTTCTGAGAAATTGCTTTGTGTTCTGTTAATTCATCTCACATAGTTACAACATTTCCCTCTAAAAGCCTTTCGCTAAGACTGTTCTTGTGGAATTTGCAAAGTGATATTTGGAAGCCCATACAGGGTTATGTTGAAAAAGGAAATATCTTCGGTTAAAAACTGAAAAGAAGCTTTTTGAGAAACTGCTTTGTGTTCTTTTAATTCATCTCACAGAGTTACAACTTTCCCCTCAGGAAGCCTTTCGCTAAGACTGTTCTTGTGAAACTTGCAAAGTGATATTTGGAAGCCCATAGAGGGCTATGGCTTAAAAGGAAATATCCTCCGTTAGAAACTGGAAAGAAGCTATCTGAGAAACTGCTTTGTGTTCTGTTAATTCATCTCACAGAGTTACAGTTTTCCCCTCAAGAAGCCGTTCACTAAGACTTTCCTTGTGGAATTTTCAAAGTGATATTTGAAGGCACATAGAGGGCTATGATGAAAAAGAAAACATCCAAAGATAAAAACTGAAATGAAGCTTTCTGTGAAACTGCTTTGTGTTCTGTTAATTCATCTCACAGATTTACAGCTTTCTTCTCAAGAAGCCTTTCGGTAAAACTGTTCTTGTGGAATTTGCAAAGTGATATTTGGAAGCCCATAGAGGGCTATGGTGAAAAAGGACATATCTTCCGTTAAAAACTGGAAAGAAGCTTTTTGAGAAACTGCCGTGTGTTCTGTTAAAGCATCTCACCGAGTTATAGCATTCCCCTCAAGAAGGCTTTCGCTAAGACTGTTGTTGTGGGATTTGCAAAGTGATATTTGGAAGCCCATAGAAGACTATGGTGAAAAAGGAAATATCTTTCTTTAAAAACTGGAAAGAAGATATTTGAGAAACTGCTTTGTGTTCTGTTAATTCATCTCACAGCGTTACAGTTTTCCCTCCCGAAGTCTTTCGCTTCCACAGTTCTTGTGGAATTTGCATAGTGATATTTGGAATCCCATAGAGGGCTATGGTGAAAATGGAAATAACTTCAGTTAAAAAATGAAAAGAAGCTTTCCGAGAAACTGCTTTGTTTTCTGTTAATTCATCTCAAAGAATTACAGCTTTCCCCTCAAGAAGCCTTCCGCTAAGACTGTTTTTGAGGAATTTCCAAAGTGATATGTGGAAGCCCATAGAGGGCTATGGTGAAAATGGAAATATCCTAAGATACTTACCGAAGAGAAGCTGTCTGAAAAACTGCTTTGTGTTCTGTTAGTTCATCTCACAGAGCTACAGCTTTTCCCTCAAGAAGCCGTTCATTAAGACTGTTTTCTGAAATTTGGAAAGTGATATTTGGAAACCCATAGAGGACTATGGTGAAAAAGGAAATATCTTCCGTTAAAAACTGGAAAGAAGCATTCTGAGAAAATGCCGTGTCTTCTGTTAATACGTCTCACTGAGTTACAGCTTTCCTCTCAAGAAGCCTTTCGCTAAGACTGTTCTTGTGGGATTTGCAATGTGATATTTGGAAGCCCATAGAAGACTATGGTGAGAAAGGAAATATCCTCCGTTAAAAACTGGAAAGAAGATTTGTGAGAAAATGCTTTGTGTTCTGTTAATTCATCTCACAGAGTTAGAGCTTTCCCCTCAAGAAGCCTTTCGCTAAGACTGTTCTTGTGGAATTTGCAAAGTGATATTTGGAAGCCCATAGAGGTCTATGGTGAAAAAGGAAATATCCTCAGTTAAAAACTGGAAAGAAGCTTTCTGAGAAACTGCTTTGTGTTCAGTTAGTTCCTCTCACAGAGTTACAGCTTTCCCCTCAAGAAGACTTTCGCTAAGACTGTTCATGTGGAATTTTCAAAGTGATAATTGGAATCCCATAGAGGGCTATGGTGAAAAAGGAAATATCCTAAGGTAAAAACTGAAAAGTAGGTTTCTGAGAAAATGTTTTGTGTTCTGTTAATTCATCTTACAGAGTTACAGCTTTACCCTCAAGAAGCCTTTCGCTAAGACTTTTCTTCTGGAATTTGCAAAGTGATATTTGGAAACCCTATAGCCCTATGGTGAAAATGGAAATATCCTAAGATAAAAAACGAAAAGAAGGTTTCTGAGAAATTGCTTTGAATTCTTTTAATTCATCTTACAGATTTACAGCTTTTATCTCCAGAATCCTTTCGCTAAGACTGTTCTTGTGGAATTTGCAAAATGTTTTTGGAAGCCCATAGAGGGCTATGCTGAAAAAGGAAATATCCTAAGATAAAAACTGAAAAGAAGCTTTCTGAGAAACTGCTTTGTGTTCTGTTAATTCATCTCAGAGAGTTACAGCTTTCCCCTCAAGAAGTCTTTCACAAAGACTGTTCTTGTGTAATTTGCAAAGTGATATTTGGAAGACCATAGAGGGCTATGTTGAAAAAGGAAATATAGTAAGATAAAATCCGAAAAGAAGCTTTCTGAGAAACTGCTTTGTGTTCTGTTAATTCATCTCAAAGTGTCACAGATTTCCCCTCATGAGGCCGTTCACTAAGACTGTTCTTCTGAAATTTGGAAAGTGATATTTAGAATCTCATAGAGGGCAATGGTGAAAAAGGAAATATTTTCCGATAAAAACTGTAAAGAAGCTTTCTGATAAACTGCTTTGTGTTCTGTTAGTTCATCTCACAGAGTTACAGCTTTCCCTTCAAGAAGCAGTTCACTGAGACTATTCTTGTGAAATTTGCAAAGTGATATTAGAAATCTCCTAGAGGGCTATGGTGAAAAAGGAAATATCTTCCGTTAAAAACTGGAAAGAAGCTTTTTGAGAAACTGCCGTGTGTTCTGTTAAAGCATCTCACCGAGTTACAGCTTTCCCCTCAAGAAGGCTTTCGCTAAGACTGTTCTTGTGGGATTTGCAAAGTGATATTTGGAAGTCCCTAGAGGGCTATGGTGAAAAAGGAAATATCTTTCGTTAAAAACTGGAAAGAAGCTATCTGAGAAACTGCTTTGTGTTCTGTTAATTCATCTCACAGAGTTACAGTTTTCCCCTCCAGAAGTCTTTCGCTTCCACTGTTCTTGTGGAATTTGCATAGTGATATTTGGAATCCCATAGAGGGCTATGGTGAAAATGGAAATAACTTCAGTTAAAAAATGAAAAGAAGCTTTCCGAGAAACTGCTTTGTGTTCTGTTAATTCATCTCAAAGAGTTACAGCTTTCCCCTCAAGAAGCCTTCCGCTAAGACTGTTTTTGAGGAATTTCCAAAGTGATATGTGGAAGCCCATAGAGGGCGATGGTGAAAATGGAAATATCGTAAGATACTTACCGAAAAGAAGCTGTCTGAAAAACCGCTTTGTGTTCTGTTAGTTCATCTCACAGAGCTACAGCTTTTCCCTCAAGAAGCCGTTCACTAAGACTGTTTTGTGAAATTTGCAAAGTGATATTTGGAAGCCCATAGAGGGCTAAGGTGAAAAAGGAAATATCTTCCGTTAAAAACTGGAAAGAACCATTCTGAGAAAATGCGGTGTGTTCTGTTAGTACATATCACCGAGCTACAGCTTTCCCCTCAGGAAGCCGTTCACTAAGACTGTTCTTGTGGAATTGCAAAGTGATATTTGGAGGCACATAGAGGGCAATGGTGAAAAAGGAAACATCCTAAGATAAAAACTGAAAAGAAGCTTTCTGAGAAACTGCTTTGTGTTCTGTTAATTCAACTCACAGTTACTCTTTTACCTCAGGAAGCCTTTCGCTAAGGCTGTTGTTGTGGAATTTACAAAGTGATATTTTGAAGCCCATAGAGGGCTATGGTGAAAAAGGAAATACCTTCAGTTAAAAACTGAAAAGAAGCTTTCTGAGAAACTGCTTTGTGTGCTGTTAATTCATCTCAAAGAGTTACTGCTTTTGCCTCAAGAATCCTTCCGCTAAGACTGTTTTTGTGGAATTTCCAAAGTGATATTTCGATACCCATAGTAGGCTATGGTGAAAATAGAAATATCCTAAGATAAAAACCGAAAAGAAGCTGTATGGACAGCTGCTTTGTGTTTTGTTAGTTCACTCACAGCGTTACAGCTTTCCCCTCAAGAAGCCGTTCACTAAGACTGTTTTGTGAAATTTGGAAAGTGATATTTGGAAGCCCATAGAGGGCTAAGGTGAAAAAGGAAATATCTTCCGTTAAAAACTGGAAAGAACCATTCTGAGAAAATGCGGTGTGTTCTGTTAGTACATATCACCGAGGTACAGCTTTCCTCTCAAGAAGCCTTTCGTTAAGACTGTTCTTATGGGATTTCCAAAGTGATATTTGGAAGCCCATAGAGGGCTATAGTGAAAAAGGAAATATCTTCAGTTAAATACTGGAAAGAAGCTTTCTGAGAGACTGCTTTGTGTTCTGTTAATTCATCTCACAGAGTTACAGCATCCCCCCTCAAGAAGCCTTTCGCTAAGACTGTTCTTGTGGAATTTGCAAAGTCATATTTGGAAGCCCATAGAGGACTATGGTGAAAAAGGAATAACTTCCGTTAAAAACTGGAAAGAAGATTTGTGAGAAACTGCTTTGTGTTCTGTTAATTCAACTCACAGAGTTACAGATTTCCCCTTCAGAAGCCTTTCGCTAAGACTGTTCTTCTGGAATTTGCAAAGTGATATTTGGAAGCCCATGGAGGGCTACGGTGAAAAGGGAAATAACTTCCGTTAAAGACTGGAAAGAAGCTTTCTGAGAAACTGCCGTGTGTTCTGTTAATACATCTCACCGAGTTACAGCTTTCCCCTCAAGAAGCCTTTCTATAAGACTGTTCTTGTGGAATTTGCAAAGTGATACTTGGAAGCCCATAGAGGGCTATTTTGAAAATGGAAATATCCTAAGATAAAAACCGAAAAGAAGCTGTCTGAGAAACTGCTTTTTGTTGTGTTAGTTCATCTCACAGTGTTACAGCTTTCCCCTCAAGAAGCCCTTCACTAAGACTGTTCTTGTGAAATTTGCAAACTGATATTTGTAATCCCATAGAGGACTTTGGTGAAAAAGGAAATATCTTTCGTTAAAAACTGGAAAGAAGATTTCTGAGAAACTGCTTTGTGTTCTGTTATTTCATCTCAGAGAGTTACAGATTTCCCCTCAAGAGGCCGTTCACTAAGACTGTTCTTGTGGAATTTGCAAAGTGATATTTTGAAGCCCATAGTGGACTATGGTGAAAAAGGAAATATCTTCCGCTAAAAACTGGAAAGAACCTTTCTGAGAAACTGCTTTGTGTTCCGTTAATTAATCTCACAGAGTTACAGCTTTCCTATCATGAAGCCAATCACTATGGCTGTTCTTTTGGAATATGCAAGGTGATATTTGGAAGCCCATAGAGGGCTACGGTGAAAAAGGAATTATCCTAAGACAAAAACTGAAAAGAAGCTTTCTGAGAAACTGCTTTGTGTTCTGTTAATTCGTCACCAGAGTTACAGCTTTCCCCTCAAAAAGCCTTTCGCTAAGACTGTTCTTCTGGAATTTGCAAAGTGAAATTTGGAAGCCCATTTTGGGCTATGATGAAAAAGGACATTTCTTCCATTAAAAACCGAAAAGAAGATTTCTGAGAAACTGCTTCGTGTTTTGTTAGTTCATCTCACAGAATTACAGCTTTGCTCCCAGAAGCATTTCGCTAAGACTGTTCTTGTGGAATTTGCAAAGTTGTCTTAGAAGCCCATAGAGGGCTATGGTGAAAAAGGAAATAACTTACGTTAAAAATTGAAAAGAAGCTTTCTGAGAAACTGACATGTGTTCTGTTAAAACATCTCACCGTGTTACAGCTTTCACCTCAAGAAGCCTTTCGCTAAGACTGTTCTTGTGGAATTTTCTAAGTGATATTTGGAAGCCCATAGAGGGCTATGGGAAAAAGAAAATATCTTCGGTTGAAAACTGGAAAGAAGCTTTCTGAGAAACAGCTCTGTGTTCTGTTAATTCATTTCAGAGAGTTACAGCTTTCCGCTCCAGAAGTCTTCACTAAGACTGCTCTTTTGGAATTTGCAACGTGATATTTGGAAGCCCTTAGAGGGCTATGGTGAAAAAGGAAATAACTTCAGTTAAAAACTGGAAAGAAGCTTTCTGAGAAACTGCTTTGTGTTCTGTTAATTCATCTCACAGAGTTACAGGTTTCCCCTCCAGAAGCCTTTCCCGAAGACTGTTCTTGTGGAATTTGCAAAGTGATATTTGGAAGCCCATAGAGGGCTATGGTGAAAAAGGACATATCTTCCATTAAAAACTGGAAAGAAATTTTCTGAGAAACTGCTTTGTTTTCTGTTAATTCATCTCACAGAGTTACAGCTTTCTTCTCAAGAAGCCTTTCGGTAAGACTGTTCTTGTGGAATTTGCAAAGTGATATTTGCAAGCCCATAGAGGGCTATGGTGAAAAAGGACATATCTTCCGTTAAAAACTGGAAAGAAGATTTCTGAGAAACTGCTTTGTGTTCTGTTAATTCATCTCAGAGAGTTACAGATTTCCCCTCAAGACGCCGTTCACTAAGACTGTTCTTCTGAAATTTGGAAAGTGATATTTAGAATCCCATAGAGGGCTATGGTGAAAAACGAATTATTTTCCGTTAAAAACTGGAAAGAAGCTTTCTGAGAAACTGCTTTGTGTTCTGTTAATTCATCTAACAGAGTTACATTTCCCTCTAAAAGCCTTTCGCTAAGGCTGTTGTCGAATTTGCAAAGTGATATTTGGAAGCCCATAGAGGGCTATGGTGAAAAAGGAAATATCTTCAGTTAAAAACTGGAAAGAAGCTTTCTGAGAAACTGCCATGTGTTCTGATAATAGACCTCACCCAGTTACAGCTTTCCCTTCAAGAAGCCTTTCGCTAAGACTGTTGTTGTGGGATTTGCAAAATGATATTTGGAAGCCCATAGAGCGCTATGGTGAAAAAGGAAATATCTTCTGTTACAAAGCGGAAAGAAGCTTTCTGAGAAACTCCTTTTTGTTCTGTTAATTCACCTCAAAGAGTTACAGCTTTCCACTCAATAATTCTTTCGCTAAGACTGTTCTTGTGGAATTTGCAAAGTGAGATTTGGAAGCCCATAGAGGTCTATGGTGAAAAAGGAAATATCGTAAGATAAAAACTGAAAAGAAGCTTTCTGAGAAATTGCTTTGTGTTCTGTTAATTCATCTCACATAGTTACAACATTTCCCTCTAAAAGCCTTTCGCTAAGACTGTTCTTGTGGAATTTGCAAAGTGATATTTGGAAGCCCATACAGGGTTATGTTGAAAAAGGAAATATCTTCGGTTAAAAACTGAAAAGAAGCTTTTTGAGAAACTGCTTTGTGTTCTGTTAATTCATCTCACAGAGTTACAACTTTCCCCTCAGGAAGCCTTTTGCTAAGACTGTTCTTGTGAAACTAGCAAAGTGATATTTGGAAGCCCATAGAGGGCTATGGCTTAAAAGGAAATATCCTCCGTTAGAAACTGGAAAGAAGCTATCTGAGAAACTGCTTTGTGTTCTGTTAATTCATCTCACAGAGTTACAGTTTTCCCCTCAAGAAGCCGTTCACTAAGACTTTCCTTGTGGAATTTTCAAAGTGATATTTGAAGGCACATAGAGGGCTATGATGAAAAAGAAAACATCCAAAGATAAAAACTGAAATGAAGCTTTCTGTGAAACTGCTTTGTGTTCTGTTAATTCATCTCACAGATTTACAGCTTTCTTCTCAAGAAGCCTTTCGGTAAAACTGTTCTTGTGGAATTTGCAAAGTGATATTTGGAAGCCCATAGAGGGCTATGGTGAAAAAGAACATATCTTCCGTTAAAAACTGGAAAGAAGCTTTTTGAGAAACTGCCGTGTGTTCTGTTAAAGCATCTCACCGAGTTACAGCATTCCCCTCAACAAGGCTTTCGCTAAGACTGTTCTTGTGGAATTTGCAAAGTGATATTTGGAAGCCCATAGAAGACTATGGTGAAAAAGGAAATATCTTTCGTTAAAAACTGGAAAGAAGATATCTGAGAAACTGCTTTGTGTTCTGTTAATTCATCTCACAGCGTTACAGTTTTCCCTCCCGAAGTCTTTCGCTTCCACAGTTCTTGTGGAATTTGCATAGTGATATTTGGAATCCCATAGAGGGCTATGGTGAAAATGGAAATACCTTCAATTAAAAAATGAAAAGAAGCTTTCCGAGAAACTGCTTTGTGTTCTGTTAATTCATCTCAAAGAATTACAGCTTTCCCCTCAAGAAGCCTTCCGCTAAGACTGTTTTTGAGGAATTTCCAAAGTGATATGTGGAAGCCCATAGAGGGCTATGGTGAAAATGGAAATATCCTAAGATACTTACCGAAGAGAAGCTGTCTGAAAAACTGCTTTGTGTTCTGTTAGTTCATCTCACAGAGCTACAGCTTTTCCCTCAAGAAGCCGTTCATTAAGACTGTTTTGTGAAATTTGGAAAGTGATATTTGGAAACCCATAGAGGACTATGGTGAAAAAGGAAATATCTTCCGTTAAAAACTGGAAAGAAGCATTCTGAGAAAATGCCGTGTCTTCTGTTAATAAGTCTCACTGAGTTACAGCTTTCCTTTCAAGAAGCCTTTCACTAAGACTGTTCTTGTGGGATTTTCAATGTGATATTTGGAAGCCCATAGATGAATATGGTGAGAAAGGAAATATCCTCCGTTAAAAACTGGAAAGAAGACTTGTGAGAAAATGCTTTGTGTTCTGTTAATTCATCTCAGAGAGTTACAGGTTTCCCCTCAAGAAGTCTTTCACAAAGACAGTTCTTGTGTAATTTGCAAAGTGATATTTGGAAGACCATAGAGGGCTATTTTGAAAAAGGAAATATAGTAAGATAAAATCCGAAAAGAAGCTCTCTGAGAAACTGCTTTGTGTTCAGTTAGTTCCTCTCACAGAGTTACAGCTTTCCCCTCAAGAAGACTTTCGCTAAGACTGTTCATGTGGAATTTTCAAAGTGATAATTGGAATCCCATAGAGGGCTATGGTGAAAAAGGAAATATCCTAAGGTAAAAACTGAAAAGTAGGTTTCTGAGAAAATGTTTTGTGTTCTGTTAATTCATCTTACAGAGTTACAGCTTTACCCTCAAGAAGCCTTTCGCTATGACTTTTCTTCTGGAATTTGCAAAGTGATATTTGGAAACCCTATAGCCCTATGGTGAAAATGGAAATATCATAAGATAAAAAACGAAAAGAAGGTTTCTGAGAAATTGCTTTGAATTCTTTTAATTCATCTTACAGATTTACAGCTTTTATCTCCAGAATCCTTTCGCTAAGACTGTTCTTGTGGAATTTGCAAAATGTTTTTGGAAGCCCATAGAGGGCTATGCTGAAAAAGGAAATATCCTAAGATAAAAACTGAAAAGAAGCTTTCTGAGAAACTGCTTTGTGTTCTGTTAATTCATCTCAGAGAGTTACAGCTTTCCCCTCAAGAAGTCTTTCACAAAGACTGTTCTTGTGTAATTTGCAAAGTGATATTTGGAAGACCATAGAGGGCTATGTTGAAAAAGGAAATATAGTAAGATAAAATCCGAAAAGAAGCTTTCTGAGAAACTGCTTTGTGTTCTGTTAATTCATCTCAAAGTGTCACAGATTTCCCCTCATGAGGCCGTTCACTAAGACTGTTCTTCTGAAATTTGGAAAGTGATATTTAGAATCTCATAGAGGGCAATGGTGAAAAAGGAAATATTTTCCGATAAAAACTGTAAAGAAGCTTTCTGATAAACTGCTTTGTGTTCTGTTAGTTCATCTCACAGAGTTACAGCTTTCCCTTCAAGAAGCAGTTCACTGAGCCTGTTCTTGTGAAATTTGCAAAGTGATATTAGAAATCTCCTAGAGGGCTATGGTGAAAAAGGAAATATCTTCCGTTAAAAACTGGAAAGAAGCTTTTTGAGAAACTGCCGTGTGTTCTGTTAAAGCATCTCACCGAGTTACAGCTTTCCCCTCAAGAAGGCTTTCGCTAAGACTGTTTTTGTGGGATTTGCAAAGTGATATTTGGAAGTCCCTAGAGGGCTATGGTGAAAAAGGAAATATCTTTCGTTAAAAACTGGAAAGAAGCTATCTGAGAAACTGCTTTGTGTTCTGTTAATTCATCTCACAGAGTTACAGTTTTCCCCTCCAGAAGTCTTTCGCTTCCACTGTTCTTGTGGAATTTGCATAGTGATATTTGGAATCCCATAGAGGGCTATGGTGAAAATGGAAATAACTTCAGTTAAAAAATGAAAAGAAGCTTTCCGAGAAACTGCTTTGTGTTCTGTTAATTCATCTCAAAGAGTTACAGCTTTCCCCTCAAGAAGCCTTCCGCTAAGACTGTTTTTGAGGAATTTCCAAAGTGATATGTGGAAGCCCATAGAGGGCGATGGTGAAAATGGAAATATCGTAAGATACTTACCGAAAAGAAGCTGTCTGAAAAACTGCTTTGTGTTCTGTTAGTTCATCTCACAGAGTTACAGCTTTCCCTTCAAGAAGCAGTTCACTGAGACTGTTCTTGTGAAATTTGCAAAGTGATATTAGAAATCTCCTAGAGGGCTATGGTGAAAAAGGAAATATCTTCCGTTAAAAACTGGAAAGAAGCTTTTTGAGAAACTGCCGTGTGTTCTGTTAAAGCATCTCACCGAGTTACAGCTTTCCCCTCAAGAAGGCTTTCGCTAAGACTGTTCTTGTGGGATTTGCAAAGTGATATTTGGAAGTCCCTAGAGGGCTATGGTGAAAAAGGAAATATATTTCGTTAAAAACTGGAAAGAAGCTATCTGAGAAACTGCTTTGTGTTCTGTTAATTCATCTCACAGAGTTACAGTTTTCCCCTCCAGAAGTCTTTCGCTTCCACTGTTCTTGTGGAATTTGCATAGTGATATTTGGAATCCCATAGAGGGCTATGGTGAAAATGGAAATAACTTCAGTTAAAAAATGAAAAGAAGCTTTCCGAGAAACTGCTTTGTGTTCTGTTAATTCATCTCAAAGAGTTACAGCTTTCCCCTCAAGAAGCCTTCCGCTAAGACTGTTTTTGAGGAATTTCCAAAGTGATATGTGGAAGCCCATAGAGGGCGATGGTGAAAATGGAAATATCGTAAGATACTTACCGAAAAGAAGCTGTCTGAAAAACTGCTTTGTGTTCTGTTAGTTCATCTCACAGAGTTACAGCTTTCCCTTCAAGAAGCAGTTCACTGAGACTGTTCTTGTGAAATTTGCAAAGTGATATTAGAAATCTCCTAGAGGGCTATGGTGAAAAAGGAAATATCTTCCGTTAAAAACTGGAAAGAAGCTTTTTGAGAAACTGCCGTGTGTTCTGTTAAAGCATCTCACCGAGTTACAGCTTTCCCCTCAAGAAGGCTTTCGCTAAGACTGTTCTTGTGGGATTTGCAAAGTGATATTTGGAAGTCCCTAGAGGGCTATGGTGAAAAAGGAAATATCTTTCGTTAAAAACTGGAAAGAAGCTATCTGAGAAACTGCTTTGTGTTCTGTTAATTCATCTCACAGAGTTACAGTTTTCCCCTCCAGAAGTCTTTCGCTTCCACTGTTCTTGTGGAATTTGCATAGTGATATTTGGAATCCCATAGAGGGCTATGGTGAAAATGGAAATAACTTCAGTTAAAAAATGAAAAGAAGCTTTCCGAGAAACTGCTTTGTGTTCTGTTAATTCATCTCAAAGAGTTACAGCTTTCCCCTCAAGAAGCCTTCCGCTAAGACTGTTTTTGAGGAATTTCCAAAGTGATATGTGGAAGCCCATAGAGGGCGATGGTGAAAATGGAAATATCGTAAGATACTTACCGAAAGGAAGCTGTCTGAAAAACTGCTTTGTGTTCTGTTAGTTCATCTCACAGAGCTACAGCTTTTCCCTCAAGAAGCCGTTCACTAAGACTGTTTTGTGAAATTTGCAAAGTGATATTTGGAAGCCCATAGAGGGCTAAGGTGAAAAAGGAAATATCTTCCGTTAAAAACTGGAAAGAACCATTCTGAGAAAATGCGGTGTGTTCTGTTAGTACATATCACCGAGCTACAGCTTTCCCCTCAGGAAGCCGTTCACTAAGACTGTTCTTGTGGAATTGCAAAGTGATATTTTGAGGCACATAGAGGGCAATGGTGAAAAAGGAAACATCCTAAGATAAAAACTGAAAAGAAGCTTTCTGAGAAACTGCTTTGTGTTCTGTTAATTCAACTCACAGTTACTCTTTTACCTCAGGAAGCCTTTCGCTAAGGCTGTTGTTGTGGAATTTACAAAGTGATATTTTGAAGCCCATAGAGGGCTATGGTGAAAAAGGAAATACCTTCAGTTAAAAACTGAAAAGAAGCTTTCTGAGAAACTGCTTTGTGTGCTGTTAATTCATCTCAAAGAGTTACTGCTTTTGCCTCAAGAATCCTTCCGCTAAGACTGTTTTTGTGGAATTTCCAAAGTGATATTTCGATACCCATAGTAGGCTATGGTGAAAATGGAAATATCCTAAGATAAAAACCGAAAAGAAGCTGTATGGACAGCTGCTTTGTGTTTTGTTAGTTCACTCACAGCGTTACAGCTTTCCCCTCAAGAAGCCGTTCACTAAGACTGTTTTGTGAAATTTGGAAAGTGATATTTGGAAGCCCATAGAGGGCTAAGGTGAAAAAGGAAATATCTTCCGTTAAAAACTGGAAAGAACCATTCTGAGAAAATGCGGTGTGTTCTGTTAGTACATATCACGGAGGTACAGCTTTCCTCTCAAGAAGCCTTTCGTTAAGACTGTTCTTATGGGATTTCCAAAGTGATATTTGGAAGCCCATAGAGGGCTATAGTGAAAAAGGAAATATCTTCAGTTAAATACTGGAAAGAAGCTTTCTGAGAGACTGCTTTGTGTTCTGTTAATTCATCTCACAGAGTTACAGCTTCCCCCCTCAAGAAGCCTTTCGCTAAGACTGTTCTTGTGGAATTTGCAAAGTCATATTTGGAAGCCCATAGAGGACTATGGTGAAAAAGGAACTAACTTCCGTTAAAAACTGGAAAGAAGATTTGTGAGAAACTGCTTTGTGTTCTGTTAATTCAACTCACAGAGTTACAGATTTCCCCTTCAGAAGCCTTTCGCTAAGACTGTTCTTCTGGAATTTGCAAAGTGATATTTGGAAGCCCATGGAGGGCTACGGTGAAAAGGGAAATAACTTCCGTTAAAAACTGGAAAGAAGCTTTCTGAGAAACTGCCGTGTGTTCTGTTAATACATCTCACTGAGTTACAGCTTTCCCCTCAAGAAGCCTTTCTATAAGACTGTTCTTGTGGAATTTGCAAAGTGATACTTGGAAGCCCATAGAGGGCTATTTTGAAAATGGAAATATCCTAAGATAAAAACCGAAAAGAAGCTGTCTGAGAAACTGCTTTGTGTTGTGTTAGTTCATCTCACAGTGTTACAGCTTTCTCCTCAAGAAGACCTTCACTAAGACTGTTCTTGTGAAATTTGCAAACTGATATTTGTAATCCCATAGAGGACTTTGGTGAAAAAGGAAATATCTTTCGTTAAAAACTGGAAAGAAGATTTCTGAGAAACTGCTTTGTGTTCTGTTAATTCATCTCAGAGAGTTACAGATTTCCCCTCAAGAGGCCGTTCACTAAGACTGTTCTTGTGGAATTTGCAAAGTGATATTTTGAAGCCCATAGTGGACTATGGTGAAAAAGGAAATATCTTCCGCTAAAAACTGGAAAGAACCTTTCTGAGAAACTGCTTTCTGTTCCGTTAATTAATCTCACAGAGTTACAGCTTTCCTATCATGAAGCCAATCACTATGGCTGTTCTTTTGGAATATGCAAGGTGATATTTGGAAGCCCATAGAGGGCTACGGTGAAAAAGGAATTATCCTAAGACAAAAACTGAAAAGAAGCTTTCTGAGAAACTGCTTTGTGTTCTGTTAATTCGTCACCAGAGTTACAGCTTTCCCCTCAAAAAGCCTTTCGCTAAGACTGTTCTTCTGGAATTTGCAAAGTGAAATTTGGAAGCCCATTTTGGGCTATGATGAAAAAGGACATTTCTTCCATTAAAAACCGAAAAGAAGATTTCTGAGAAACTGCTTCGTGTTTTGTTAGTTCATCTCACAGAATTACAGCTTTGCTCCCAGAAGCATTTCGCTAAGACTGTTCTTGTGGAATTTGCAAAGTTGTCTTAGAAGCCCATAGAGGGCTATGGTGAAAAAGGAAATAACTTACGTTGAAAATTGAAAAGAAGCTTTCTGAGAAACTGACATGTGTTCTGTTAAAACATCTCACCGTGTTACAGCTTTCACCTCAAGAAGCCTTTCGCTAAGACTGTTCTTGTGGAATTTTCTAAGTGATATTTGGAAGCCCATAGAGGGCTATGGGAAAAAGAAAATATCTTCGGTTGAAAACTGGAAAGAAGCTTTCTGAGAAACAGCTCTGTGTTCTGTTAATTCATTTCAGAGAGTTACAGCTTTCCGCTCCAGAAGTCTTCACTAAGACTGCTCTTTTGGAATTTGCAACGTGATATTTGGAAGCCCTTAGAGGACTATGGTGAAAAAGGAAATAACTTCAGTTAAAAACTGGAAAGAAGCTTTCTGAGAAACTGCTTTGTGTTCTGTTAATTCATCTCACAGAGTTACAGGTTTCCCCTCCAGAAGCCTTTCCCGAAGACTGTTCTTGTGGAATTTGCAAAGTGATATTTGGAAGCCCATAGAGGGCTATGGTGAAAAAGGACATATCTTCCATTAAAAACTGGAAAGAAATTTTCTGAGAAACTGCTTTGTTTTCTGTTAATTCATCTCACAGAGTTACAGCTTTCTTCTCAAGAAGCCTTTCGGTAAGACTGTTCTTGTGGAATTTGCAAAGTGATATTTGCAAGCCCATAGAGGGCTATGGTGAAAAAGGACATATCTTCCGTTAAAAACTGGAAAGAAGATTTCTGAGAAACTGCTTTGTGTTCTGTTAATTCATCTCAGAGAGTTACAGATTTCCCCTTCAGAGGCCGTTCACTAAGACTGTTCTTCTGAAATTTGGAAAGTGATATTTAGAATCCCATAGAGGGCTATGGTGAAAAACGAATTATTTTCCGTTAAAAACTGGAAAGAAGCTTTCTGAGAAACTGCTTTGTGTTCTGTTAATTCATCTCACAGAGTTACATTTCCCTCTAAAAGCCTTTCGCTAAGGCTGTTGTCGAATTTGCAAAGTGATATTTGGAAGCCCATAGAGGGCTATGGTGAAAAAGGAAATATCTTCAGTTAAAAACTGGAAAGAAGCTTTCTGAGAAACTGCCATGTGTTCTGATAATAGACCTCACCCAGTTACAGCTTTCCCTTCAAGAAGCCTTTCGCTAAGACTGTTGTTGTGGGATTTGCAAAATGATATTTGGAAGCCCATAGAGCGCTATGGTGAAAAAGGAAATATCTTCTGTTAAAAAGCGGAAAGAAGCTTTCTGAGAAACTCCTTTTTGTTCTGTTAATTCACCTCAAAGAGTTACAGCTTTCCACTCAATAATTCTTTCGCTAAGACTGTTCTTGTGGAATTTGCAAAGTGAGATTTGGAAGCCCATAGAGGTCTATGGTGAAAAAGGAAATATCGTAAGATAAAAACTGAAAAGAAGCTTTCTGAGAAATTGCTTTGTGTTCTGTTAATTCATCTCACATAGTTACAACATTTCCCTCTAAAAGCCTTTCGCTAAGACTGTTCTTGTGGAATTTGCAAAGTGATATTTGGAAGCCCATACAGGGTTATGTTGAAAAAGGAAATATCTTCGGTTAAAAACTGAAAAGAAGCTTTTTGAGAAACTGCTTTGTGTTCTGTTAATTCATCTCACAGAGTTACAACTTTCCCCTCAGGAAGCCTTTCGCTAAGACTGTTCTTGTGAAACTAGCAAAGTGATATTTGGAAGCCCATAGAGGGCTATGGCTTAAAAGGAAATATCCTCCGTTAGAAACTGGAAAGAAGCTATCTGAGAAACTGCTTTGTGTTCTGTTAATTCATCTCACAAAGTTACAGTTTTCCCCTCAAGAAGCCGTTCACTAAGACTTTCCTTGTGGAATTTTCAAAGTGATATTTGAAGGCACATAGAGGGCTATGATGAAAAAGAAAACATCCAAAGATAAAAACTGAAATGAAGCTTTCTGTGAAACTGCTTTGTGTTCTGTTAATTCATCTCACAGATTTACAGCTTTCTTCTCAAGAAGCCTTTCGGTAAAACTGTTCTTGTGGAATTTGCAAAGTGATATTTGGAAGCCCATAGAGGGCTATGGTGAAAAAGAACATATCTTCCGTTAAAAACTGGAAAGAAGCTTTTTGAGAAACTGCCGTGTGTTCTGTTAAAGCATCTCACCGAGTTACAGCATTCCCCTCAAGAAGGCTTTCGCTAAGACTGTTCTTGTGGAATTTGCAAAGTGATATTTGGAAGCCCATAGAAGACTATGGTGAAAAAGGAAATATCTTTCGTTAAAAACTGGAAAGAAGATATCTGAGAAACTGCTTTGTGTTCTGTTAATTCATCTCACAGCGTTACAGTTTTCCCTCCCGAAGTCTTTCGCTTCCACAGTTCTTGTGGAATTTGCATAGTGATATTTGGAATCCCATAGAGGGCTATGGTGAAAATGGAAATACCTTCAATTAAAAAATGAAAAGAAGCTTTCCGAGAAACTGCTTTGTGTTCTGTTAATTCATCTCAAAGAATTACAGCTTTCCCCTCAAGAAGCCTTCCGCTAAGAATGTTTTTGAGGAATTTCCAAAGTGATATGTGGAAGCCCATAGAGGGCTACGGTGAAAATGGAAATATCCTAAGATACTTACCGAAGAGAAGCTGTCTGAAAAACTGCTTTGTGTTCTGTTAGTTCATCTCACAGAGCTACAGCTTTTCCCTCAAAAAGCCGTTCATTAAGACTGTTTTGTGAAATTTGGAAAGTGATATTTGGAAACCCATAGAGGACTATGGTGAAAAAGGAAATATCTTCCGTTAAAAACTGGAAAGAAGCATTCTGAGAAAATGCCGTGTCTTCTGTTAATACGTCTCACTGAGTTACAGCTTTCCTTTCAAGAAGCCTTTCACTAAGACTGTTCTTGTGGGATTTTCAATGTGATATTTGGAAGCCCATAGAAGACTATGGTGAGAAAGGAAATATCCTCCGTTAAAAACTGGAAAGAAGACTTGTGAGAAAATGCTTTGTGTTCTGTTAATTCATCTCAGAGAGTTACAGGTTTCCCCTCAAGAAGTCTTTCACAAAGACAGTTCTTGTGTAATTTGCAAAGTGATATTTGGAAGACCATAGAGGGCTATGTTGAAAAAGGAAATATAGTAAGATAAAATCCGAAAAGAAGCTCTCTGAGAAACTGCTTTGTGTTCTGTTAATTCATCTCAAAGTGTCACAGATTTCCCCTCATGAGGCCGTTCACTAAGACTGTTCTTCTGAAATTTGGAAAGTGATATTTAGAATCTCATAGAGGGCCATGGTGAAAAAGGAAATATTTTCCGATAAAAACTGTAAAGAAGCTTTCTGATAAACTGCTTTGTGTTCTGTTAGTTCATCTCACAGAGTTACAGCTTTCCCTTCAAGAAGCAGTTCACTGAGACTATTCTTGTGAAATTTGCAAAGTGATATTAGAAAACTCCTAGAGGGCTATGGTGAAAAAGGAAATATCTTCCGTTAAAAACTGGAAAGAAGCTTTTTGAGAAACTGCCGTGTGTTCTGTTAAAGCATCTCACCGAGTTACAGTTTTCCCCTCCAGCAGTCTTTCGCTTCCACTGTTCTTGTGGAATTTGCATAGTGATATTTGGAATCCCATAGAGGGCTATGGTGAAAATGGAAAGAACTTCAGTTAAAAAATGAAAGGAAGCTTTCCGAGAAACTGCTTTGTGTTCTGTTAATTCATCTCAAAGAGTTACAGCTTTCCCCTCAAGAAGCCTTCCGCTAAGACTGTTTTTGAGGAATTTCCAAAGTGATATGTGGAAGCCCATAGAGGGCGATGGTGAAAATGGAAATATCGTAAGATACTTACCGAAAAGAAGCTGTCTGAAAAACTGCTTTGTGTTCTGTTAGTTCATCTCACAGAGCTACAGCTTTTCCCTCAAGAAGCCGTTCACTAAGACTGTTTTGTGAAATTTGCAAAGTGATATTTGGAAGCCCATAGAGGGCTAAGGTGAAAAAGGAAATATCTTCCGTTAAAAACTGGAAAGAACCATTCTGAGAAAATGCGGTGTGTTCTGTTAGTACATATCACCGAGCTACAGCTTTCCACTCAGGAAGCCGTTCACTAAGACTGTTCTTGTGGAATTGCAAAGTGATATTTGGAGGCACATAGAGGCCAATGGTGAAAAAGGAAACATCCTAAGATAAAAACTGAAAAGAAGTTTTCTGAGAAACTGCTTTGTGTTCTGTTAATTCAAGTCACAGAGTTACTCTTTTACCTCAGGAAGCCTTTCGCAAAGGCTGTTGTTGTGGAATTTGCAAAGTGATATTTGGAAGCCCAAAAGGGCTATGGTGAAAAAGGAAATATCCTCAGTTAAAAACTGGAAAGAAGCTTTCTGAGAAACTGCTTTGTGTTCAGTTATTTCCTCTCACAGAGTTACAGATTTCCCCTCAAGAAGACTTTCGCTAAGACTGTTCATGTGGAATTTTCAAAGTGAAAATTGGAATCCCATAGAGGGCTATGGTGAAAAAGGAAATATCCTAAGGTAAAAACTGAAAAGTAGGTTTCTGAGAAAATGTTTTGTGTTCTGTTAATTCATCTTACAGAGTTACAGCTTTACCCTCAAGAAGCCTTTCGCTAAGACTTTTCTTCTGGAATTTGCAAAGTGATATTTGGAAACCCTATAGCCCTATGGTGAAAATGGAAATATCG
This sequence comes from Chlorocebus sabaeus, assembly GCF_047675955.1. Classification (NCBI taxonomy): domain Eukaryota; kingdom Metazoa; phylum Chordata; class Mammalia; order Primates; family Cercopithecidae; genus Chlorocebus; species Chlorocebus sabaeus. Next base: position 641,999 of record NW_027327335.1, read on the forward strand.
TAAGATAAAAAACGAAAAGAAGGTTTCTGAGAAACTGCTTTGAATTCTTTTAATTCATCTTACCGATTTACAGCTTTTATCTCCAGAATCCTTTGTCTAAGACTGTTCTTGTGGAATTTGCAAAATGTTTTTGGAAGCCCATAGAGGGCTATGCTGAAAAAGGAAATATCCTAAGATAAAAACTGAAAAGAAGCTTTCTGAGAAACTGCTTTGTGTTCTGTTAATTCATCTCAGAGAGTTACAGCTTTCCCCTCAAGAAGTCTTTCACAAAGACTGTTCTTGTGTAATTTGCAAAGTGATATTTGGAAGACCATAGAGGGCTATGTTGAAAAAGGAAATATAGTAAGATAAAATCCGAAAAGAAGCTTTCTGAGAAACTGCTTTGTGTTCTGTTAATTCATCTCAAAGTGTCACAGATTTCCCCTCATGAGGCCGTTCACTAAGACTGTTCTTCTGAAATTTGGAAAGTGATATTTAGAATCTCATAGAGGGCCATGGTGAAAAAGGAAATATTTTCCGATAAAAACTGTAAAGAAGCTTTCTGATAAACTGCTTTGTGTTCTGTTAGTTCATCTCACAGAGTTACAGCTTTCCCTTCAAGAAGCAGTTCACTGAGACTATTCTTGTGAAATTTGCAAAGTGATATTAGAAAACTCCTAGAGGGCTATGGTGAAAAAGGAAATATCTTCCGTTAAAAACTGGAAAGAAGCTTTTTGAGAAACTGCCGTGTGTTCTGATAATAGACCTCACCCAGTTACAGCTTTCCCTTCAAGAAGCCTTTCGCTAAGACTGTTGTTGTGGGATTTGCAAAATGATATTTGGAAGCCCATAGAGCGCTATGGTGAAAAAGGAAATATCTTCTGTTACAAAGCGGAAAGAAGCTTTCTGAGAAACTCCTTTTTGTTCTGTTAATTCACCTCAAAGAGTTACAGCTTTCCACTCAATAATTCTTTCGCTAAGACTGTTCTTGTGGAATTTGCAAAGTGAGATTTGGAAGCCCATAGAGGTCTATGGTGAAAAAGGAAATATCGTAAGATAAAAACTGAAAAGAAGCTTTCTGAGAAATTGCTTTGTGTTCTGTTAATTCATCTCACATAGTTACAACATTTCCCTCTAAAAGCCTTTCGCTAAGACTGTTCTTGTGGAATTTGCAAAGTGATATTTGGAAGCCCATACAGGGTTATGTTGAAAAAGGAAATATCTTCGGTTAAAAACTGAAAAGAAGCTTTTTGAGAAACTGCTTTCTGTTCTGTTAATTCATCTCACAGAGTTACAACTTTCCCCTCAGGAAGCCTTTCGCTAAGACTGTTCTTGTGAAACTTGCAAAGTGATATTTGGAAGCCCATGGAGGGCTATGGTAAAAAAGGAAATATCCTCCGTTAGAAACTGGAAAGAAGCTATCTGAGAAACTGCTTTGTGTTCTGTTAATTCATCTCACAGAGTTACAGTTTTCCCCTCCAGAAGTCTTTCCCTTCCACAGTTCTTGTGGAATTTGCATAGTGATATTTGTAATCCCCTAGAGGGCTATGGTGAAAATGGAAATACCTTCAATTAAAAAATGAAAAAAAGCTTTCCGAGAAACTGCTTTGTGTTCTGTTAATTCATCTCAAAGAAATACAGCTTTCCCCTCAAGAAGCCTTCTGCTAAGACTGTTTTTGAGGAATTCCCAAAGTGATATGTGGAATCCCATAGAGGGCTATGGTGAAAATGGAAATATCCTAAGATACTTACCGAAGAGAAGCTGTCTGAAAAACTGCTTTGTGTTCTGTTAGTTCATCTCACAGAGCTACAGCTTTTCCCTCAAGAAGCCGTTCATTAAGACTGTTTTGTGAAATTTGGAAAGTGATATTTGGAAACCCATAGAGGACTATGGTGAAAAAGGAAATATCTTCCGTTAAAAACTGGAAAGAAGCATTCTGAGAAAATGCCGTGTCTTCTGTTAATACGTCTCACTGAGTTACAGCTTTCCTCTCAAGAAGCCTTTCGCTAAGACTGTTCTTGTGGGATTTGCAATGTGATATTTGGAAGCCCATAGAGGACTATGGTGAGAAAGGAAATATCCTCCGTTAAAAACTGGAAAGAAGATATGTGAGAAAATGCTTTGTGTTCTGTTAATTCATCTCACAGAGTTAGAGCTTTCCCCTCAAGAAGCCTTTCGCTAAGACTGTTCTTGTGGAACTTGCAAAGTGATATTTGGAAGCCCATAGAGGTCTATGGTGAAAAAGGAAATATCCTCAGTTAAAAACTGAAAAGAAGCTTTCTGAGAAACTGCTTTGTGTTCTGTTAATTCAACTCACAGTTACTCTTTTACCTCAGGAAGCCTTTCGCTAAGGCTGTTGTTGTGGAATTTACAAAGTGATATTTGGAAGCCCATAGAGGGCTATGGTGAAAAAGGAAATACCTTCAGATAAAAACTGGAAAGAAGCTTTCTGAGAAACTGCTTTGTGTTCAGTTAGTTCCTCTCACAGAGTTATAGCTTTCCCCTCAAGAAGACTTTCGCTAAGACTGTTCATGTGGAATTTTCAAAGTGATAATTGGAATCCCAAAGAGGGCGATGGTGAAAAAGGAAATATCCTAAGGTAAAAACTGAAAAGTAGGTTTCTGAGAAAATGTTTTGTGTTCTGTTAATTCATCTTACAGAGTTACAGCTTTACCCTCAAGAAGCCTTTCGCTAAGACTTTTCTTCTGGAATTTGCAAAGTGATATTTGGAAACCCTATAGCCCTATGGTGAAAATGGAAATATCGTAAGATAAAAAACGAAAAGAAGGTTTCTGAGAAACTGCTTTGAATTCTTTTAATTCATCTTACAGATTTACAGCTTTTATCTCCAGAATCCTTTCGCTAAGACTGTTCTTGTGGAATTTGCAAAGTGATACTTGGAAGCCCATAGAGGGCTATTTTTAAAATGGAAATATCCTAGGATAAAAACCGAAAAAAGCTGTCTGAGAAACTGCTTTGTGTTGTGTTAGTTCATCTCACAGTGTTACAGCTTTCCCCTCAAGAAGCCCTTCACTAAGACTGTTCTTGTGAAATTTGCAAACTGATATTTGTAATCCCATAGAGGACTTTGGTGAAAAAGGAAATATCTTTCGTTAAAAACTGGAAAGAAGATTTCTGAGAAACTGCTTTGTGTTCTGTTATTTCATCTCAGAGAGTTACAGATTTCCCCTCAAGAGGCCGTTCACTAAGACTGTTCTTGTGGAATTTGCAAAGTGATATTTTGAAGCCCATAGTGGACTATGGTGAAAAAGGAAATATCTTCCGCTAAAAACTGGAAAGAACCTTTCTGAGAAACTGCTTTGTGTTCCGTTAATTAATCTCACAGAGTTACAGCTTTCCTATCATGAAGCCAATCACTATGGCTGTTCTTTTGGAATATGCAAAGTGATATTTGGAAGCCCATAGAGGGCTACGGTGAAAAAGGAATTATCCTAAGACAAAAACTGAAAAGAAGCTTTCTGAGAAACTGCTTTGTGTTCTGTTAATTCGTCACCAGAGTTACAGCTTTCCCCTCAAAAAGCCTTTCGCTAAGACTGTTCTTGTGGAATTTGCAAAGTGAAATTTGGAAGCCCATTTTGGGCTATGATGAAAAAGGACATTTCTTCCATTAAAAACCGAAAAGAAGATTTCTGAGAAACTGCTTCGTGTTTTGTTAGTTCATCTCACAGAATTACAGCTTTGCTCCCAGAAGCATTTCGCTAAGACTGTTCTTGTGGAATTTGCAAAGTTGTCTTAGAAGCCCATAGAGGGCTATGGTGAAAAAGGAAATAACTTACGTTAAAAATTGAAAAGAAGCTTTCTGAGAAACTGACATGTGTTCTGTTAAAAAATCTCACCGTGTTACAGCTTTCACCTCAAGAAGCCTTTCGCTAAGACTGTTCTTGTGGAATTTTCTAAGTGATATTTGGAAGCCCATAGAGGGCTATGGGAAAAAGAAAATATCTTCGGTTGAAAACTGGAAAGAAGCTTTCTGAGAAACAGCTCTGTGTTCTGTTAATTCATTTCAGAGAGTTACAGCTTTCCGCTCCAGAAGTCTTCACTAAGACTGCTCTTTTGGAATTTGCAACGTGATATTTGGAAGCCCTTAGAGGGCTATGGTGAAAAAGGAAATATCTTCCGTTAAAAACTGGAAAGAAGCATTCTGAGATACTGCCGTGTGTTCTGTTAATACATCTAACCGAGTTACAGCTTTCCCCTCTAGAAGCCTTTCGCTAAGATTGTTCTTGTGGCATTTGCAATGTGATATTTGGAATCCCTTAGAGGGCTATGGTGAAAAAGGAAATAACTTCAGTTAAAAACTGGAAAGAAGCTTTCTGAGAAACTGCTTTGTGTTCTGTTAATTCATCTCACAGAGTTACAGGTTTCCCCTCCAGAAGCCTTTCCCGAAGACTGTTCTTGTGGAATTTGCAAAGTGATATTTGGAAGCCCATAGAGGGCTATGGTGAAAAAGGACATAACTTCCATTAAAAACTGGAAAGAAATTTTCTGAGAAACTGCTTTGTTTTCTGTTAATTCATCTCACAGAGTTACAGCTTTCTTCTCAAGAAGCCTTTCGGTAAGACTGCTCTTGTGGAATTTGCATAGTGATATTTGCAAGCCCATAGAGGGCTATGGTGAAAATGGAAATAACTTCAGTTACAAAATGAAAGGAAGCTTTCCGAGAAACTGCTTTGTGTTCTGTTAATTCATCTCAAAGTGTCACAGATTTCCCCTCATGAGGCCGTTCACTAAGACTGTTCTTCTGAAATTTGGAAAGTGATATTTAGAATCTCATAGAGGGCAATGGTGAAAAAGGAAATATTTTCCGATAAAAACTGTAAAGAAGCTTTCTGATAAACTGCTTTGTGTTCTGTTAGTTCATCTCACAGAGTTACAGCTTTCCCTTCAAGAAGCAGTTCACTGAGACTATTCTTGTGAAATTTGCAAAGTGATATTAGAAAACTCCTAGAGGGCTATGGTGAAAAAGGAAATATCTTCCGTTAAAAACTGGAAAGAAGCTTTTTGAGAAACTGCCGTGTGTTCTGTTAAAGCATCTCACCGAGGTACAGCTTTCCCCTCAAGAAGGCTTTCGCTAAGACTGTTGTTGTGGGATTTGCAAAGTGATATTTGGAAGCCCCTAGAGGGCTGTGGTGAAAAAGGAAATATCTTTCGTTAAAAACTGGAAAGAAGATATCTGAGAAACTGCTTTGTGTTCTGTTAATTCATCTCACAGCGTTACAGTTTTCCCCTCCAGAAGTCTTTCGCTTCCACTGTTCTTGTGGAATTTGCATAGTGATATTTGGAATCCCATAGAGGGCTATGGTGAAAATGGAAATAACTTCAGTTAAAAAATGAAAAGAAGCTTTCCGAGAAACTGCTTTGTGTTCTGTTAATTCATCTCAAAGAGTTACAGCATTCCCCTCAAGAAGCCTTCCGCTAAGACTGTTTTTGAGGAATTTCCAAAGTGATATGTGGAAGCCCATAGAGGGCGATGGTGAAAATGGAAATATCGTAAGATACTTACCGAAAAGAAGCTGTCTGAAAAAGTGCTTTGTGTTCTGTTAGTTCATCTCACAGAGCTACAGCTTTTCCCTCAAGAAGCCGTTCACTAAGACTGTTTTGTGAAATTTGCAAAGTGATATTTGGAAGCCCATAGAGGGCTAAGGTGAAAAAGGAAATATCTTCCGTTAAAAACTGGAAAGAACCATTCTGAGAAAATGCGGTGTGTTCTGTTAGTACATATCACCGAGCTACAGCTTTCCCCTCAGGAAGCCGTTCACTAAGACTGTTCTTGTGGAATTGCAAAGTGATATTTGGAGGCACATAGAGGGCAATGGTGAAAAAGGAAACATCCCAAGATAAAAACTGAAAAGAAGCTTTCTGGGAAACGGCTTTGTGTTCTGTTAATTCAAGTCACAGAGTTACTCTTTTACCTCAGGAAGCCTTTCGCTAAGGCTGTTGTTGTGGAATTTGCAAAGTGATATTTGGAAGCCCAAAAGGGCTATGGTGAAAAAGGAAATATCCTCAGTTAAAAACTGGGAAGAAGCTTTCTGAGGAACTGCTTTGTGTTCAGTTAGTTCCTCTCACAGAGTTACAGCTTTCCCCTCAAGAAGACTTTCGCTAAGACTGTTCATGTGGAATTTTCAAAGTGATAATTGGAATCCCATAGAGGGCGATGGTGAAAAAGGAAATATCCTAAGGTAAAAACTGAAAAGTAGGTTTCTGAGAAAATGTTTTGTGTTCTGTTAATTCATCTTACAGAGTTACAGCTTTACCCTCAAGAAGCCTTTCGCTAAGACTTTTCTTCTGGAATTTGCAAAGTGATATTTGGAAACCCTATAGCCCTATGGTGAAAATGGAAATATCCTAAGATAAAAAACGAAAAGAAGGTTTCTGAGAAACTGCTTTGAATTCTTTTAATTCATCTTACCGATTTACAGCTTTTATCTCCAGAATCCTTTCGCTAAGACTGTTCTTGTGGAATTTGCAAAATGTTTTTGGAAGCCCATAGAGGGCTATGCTGAAAAAGGAAATATCCTAAGATAAAAACTGAAAAGAAGCTTTCTTAGAAACTGCTTTGTGTTCTGTTAGTTCATCTCAGAGAGTTACAGCTTTCCCCTCAAGAAGTCTTTCACAAAGACTGTTCTTGTGTAATTTGCAAAGTGATATTTGGAAGACCATAGAGGGCTATGTTGAAAAAGGAAATATAGTAAGATAAAATCCGAAAAGAAGCTTTCTGAGAAACTGCTTTGTGTTCTGTTAATTCATCTCAAAGTGTCACAGATTTCCCCTCATGAGGCCGTTCACTAAGACTGTTCTTCTGAAATTTGGAAAGTGATATTTAGAATCTCATAGAGCGCAATGGTGAAAAAGGAAATATTTTCCGATAAAAACTGTAAAGAAGCTTTCTGATAAACTGCTTTGTGTTCTGTTAGTTCATCTCACAGAGTTACAGCTTTCCCTTCAAGAAGCAGTTCACTGAGACTATTCTTGTGAAATTTGCAAAGTGATATTAGAAAACTCCTAGAGGGCTATGGTGAAAAAGGAAATATCTTCCGTAAAAAACTGGAAAGAAGCTTTTTGAGAAACTGCCGTGTGTTCTGTTAAAGCATCTCACCGAGTTACAGCTTTCCCCTCAAGAAGGCTTTCGCTAAGACTGTTCTTGTGGAATTTGCAAAGTGATAATTGGAATCCCATAGAGGGCTATGGTGAAAAAGGAAATATCCTAAGGTAAAAACTGAAAAGTAGGTTTCTGAGAAAATGTTTTGTGTTCTGTTAATTCATCTTACAGAGTTACAGCTTTACCCTCAAGAAGCCTTTCGGTAAGACTTTTCTTCTGGAATTTGCAAAGTGATATTTGGAAACCCTATAGCCCTATGTTTAAAATGGAAATATCATAAGATAAAAAACGAAAAGAAGGTTTCTGAGAAAATGCTTTGAATTCTTTTAATTCATCTTACAGATTTACAGCTTTTATCTCCAGAATCCTTTCGCTAAGACTGTTCTTGTGGAATTTGCAAAATGTTTTTGAAGCCCATAGAGGGCTATGCTGAAAAAGGAAATATCCTACGATAAAAACTGAAAAGAAGCTTTCTGAGAAACTGCTTTGTGTTCTGTTAATTCATCTCAGAGAGTTACAGCTTTCCCCTCAAGAAGTCTTTCACAAAGACTGTTCTTGTGTAATTTACAAAGTGATATTTGGAAGACCATAGAGGGCTATGTTGAAAAAGGAAATATAGTAAGATAAAATCCGAAAAGAAGCTTTCTGAGAAACTGCTTTGTGTTCTGTTAATTAATCTCACAGAGTTACAGCTTTCCTATCATGAATCCGATCACTAAGGCTGTTCTTTTGGAATATGCAAAGTGATATTTGGAAGCCCATAGAGGGCTACGGTGAAAAAGGAAATATCCTAAGACAAAAACTGAAAAGAAGCTTTCTGAGAAACTGCTTTGTGTTTTGTTAATTCGTCACCAGAGTTACAGCTTTCCCCTCAAAAAGCCTTTCGCTAAGACTGTTCTTGTGGAATTTGCAGAGTGAAATTTGGAAGCCCATTGAGGGCTATGATGAAAAAGGACATTTCTTCCATTAAAAACCGAAAAGAAGATTTCTGAGAAACTGCTTCGTGTTTTGTTAGTTCATCTCACAGAATTACAGCTTTGCCCCCAGAAGCCTTTCGCTAAGACTGTTCTTGTGGAATTTGCAAAGTGATCTTAGAAGCCCGTAGAGGGCTATGGTGAGAAAGGAAATACCTTAAGTAAGAACTGGAAAGAAGCTTTCTGAGAAACTGCTTTGTGCTCTGATAATTAATCTCGCAGAGTTACCGCTTTCCCTTCAAGAAGCCTTTCGCTAAGGCTGTTCCTGTGGATTTTGCAAATAATATTTGGAAGCCCATAGACGGTTACGGTGAAAAAGGGAATATCTTCAGTTAAAAACTGGAAAGAAGCTGTCTGAGATACTGCTCTGTGTTCTGTTAATTCATGTCAAAGAGTTACAGCTTTCCCCTCAAGAATCCTTTCGCTAAGTCTGTTCTTGTGGAATTTGGAAAGTGATATTTGCAAGCCCATAGAGGGGTATGGTAAAAAGGAAATATCTTCCGTTAAAACTGGAAAGAAGCTTTCTGAGAAACTGCTTTGTGTTCTGTAATTTCATCTCTCAGAGTTACAGCTTTCCCTTAAAGAAGCCTTTCACTAAAGCTGTTCTTGCGGAATTTGGAAAGTTATATTTGGAAGCCCATAGAGGATTATGGTGAAAAAGGAAATAATCTAAGGTAAAAACTGAAAAGAAGAATTCTGAGAAACTGCTTTGTGTTCCGTTAATTCATCTCACAGAGTTACAGCTTTCCCTTCAAGAAGCCTTTCGCTAAGGCTGTTCTTGTGAAATTTGGAAAGTGATATTTGGAAGCCCCTAGATTACAATGGTGAAAAAGAAAATATCTTCAGATAAAAACTGGAAAGAAGCTGTCTGAGAATCTTCTTTGTGTTGTGTTAATTCATCTCACAGAGTTACAGCTTTCACCTCAAGAAGCCTTTTGCTAAGACTGTTCTTGTGGAATTGGCAAAGTGATATTTGGAAGCCCATAGAGGGCTATGGGGAAAAAGGAATATCTTCAGTTAAAATCTGGAAAGAAGCTTTCTTAGAAACTTCTTTGTGTTCTGTTAATTCGTTTCAAACAGTTACAGCTTTCCATTCAATAAGCCTGTCGCAAAGACTGTTCTTGTGGATTTTGCAAAGTGATATTTGGAATCCCATACAGGGCTATGGTGAAGAAGGAAATGTCTTTCGTTAAAAACTGGAAAGAAGCTTTATGATACACTGCTCTGTGTTCTGTTAATTCATCTCGCAGAGTTACAGCTTTCCCTTCAATAATCCTTTCGCTAAGTCTGTTCTTGTGGAATTTGCAAAGTTATATTTGGAAGCCCATAGAGGGATATGGTGAAAAAGGAAATATCTTCCGTTAAAAACTGGAAAGAAGGTTTCAGAGAAACTCCTTTGTGTTCTGCTAATTCATCTCACAGAGTTATACCTTTCCCCTCAAGAAGCCTTTCGCTAAGACTGTTCTTGTGGAATTGGCAAAGTGATATTTGGAAGCGCATAGAGGGCTGTGGTGAAAAAGAAAATATCTCCCGTTAAAAACTGGAAAGAAGCTTTCTGAAAAAATGCTTTGTGTTCTGTTAATTCATCTCACAGAGTTACAGCTTTCCCTTCAAGAATCCCTTCGCTAAGTCTGTTCTTCTGGAGTTTGCAAAGTGATATTTGGAATCCCATATTGGGCTATGTTGAAAAAGGAAATATCTTCCATTAAAAACTGGATAGAAGCTTTCTGAGAAATTGCTTTGTGTTCTGTTAATTCATCTCACAGAGTTACATTTCCCTCTAAAAGCCTTTCGCTAAGGCTGCTGTCGAATTTGCAAAGTGATATTTGGAAGCCCATAGAGGGCTATGGTGAAAAAGGAAATATCTTCAGTTAAAAACTGGAAAGAAGCTTTCTGAGAAACTGCCATGTGTTCTGATAATAGACCTCACCCAGTTACAGCTTTCCCTTCAAGAAGCCTTTCGCTAAGACTGTTGTTGTGGGATTTGCAAAATGATATTTGGAAGCCCATAGAGCGCTATGGTGAAAAAGGAAATATCTTCTGTTACAAAGCGGAAAGAAGCTTTCTGAGAAACTCCTTTTTGTTCTGTTAATTCACCTCAAAGAGTTACAGCTTTCCACTCAATAATTCTTTCGCTAAGACTGTTCTTGTGGAATTTGCAAAGTGAGATTTGGAAGCCCATAGAGGTCTATGGTGAAAAAGGAAATATCGTAAGATAAAAACTGAAAAGAAGCTTTCTGAGAAATTGCTTTGTGTTCTGTTAATTCATCTCACATAGTTACAACATTTCCCTCTAAAAGCCTTTCGCTAAGACTGTTCTTGTGGAATTTGCAAAGTGATATTTGGAAGCCCATACAGGGTTATGTTGAAAAAGGAAATATCTTCGGTTAAAAACTGAAAAGAAGCTTTTTGAGAAACTGCTTTGTGTTCTGTTAATTCATCTCACAGAGTTACAACTTTCCCCTCAGGAAGCCTTTCGCTAAGACTGTTCTTGTGAAACTAGCAAAGTGATATTTGGAAGCCCATAGAGGGCTATGGCTTAAAAGGAAATATCCTCCGTTAGAAACTGGAAAGAAGCTATCTGAGAAACTGCTTTGTGTTCTGTTAATTCATCTCACAGAGTTACAGTTTTCCCCTCAAGAAGCCGTTCACTAAGACTTTCCTTGTGGAATTTTCAAAGTGATATTTGAAGGCACATAGAGGGCTATGATGAAAAAGAAAACATCCAAAGATAAAAACTGAAATGAAGCTTTCTGTGAAACTGCTTTGTGTTCTGTTAATTCATCTCACAGATTTACAGCTTTCTTATCAAGAAGCCTTTCGGTAAAACTGTTCTTGTGGAATTTGCAAAGTGATATTTGGAAGCCCATAGAGGGCTATGGTGAAAAAGGACATATCTTCCGTTAAAAACTGGAAAGAAGCTTTTTGAGAAACTGCCGTGTGTTCTGTTAAAGCATCTCACCCAGTTACAGCTTTCCCCTCAAGAAGGCTTTCGCTAAGACTGTTCTTGTGGGATTTGCAAAGTGATATTTGGAAGCCCATAGAAGACTATGGTGAAAAAGGAAATATCTTTCGTTAAAAACTGGAAAGAAGATATCTGAGAAACTGCTTTGTGTTCTGTTAATTCATCTCACAGCGTTACAGTTTTCCCTCCCGAAGTCTTTCGCTTCCACAGTTCTTGTGGAATTTGCATAGTGATATTTGGAATCCCATAGAGGGCTATGGTGAAAATGGAAATACCTTCAATTAAAAAATGAAAAGAAGCTTTCCGAGAAACTGCTTTGTGTTCTGTTAATTCATCTCAAAGAATTACAGCTTTCCCCTCAAGAAGCCTTCCGCTAAGACTGTTTTTGAGGAATTTCCAAAGTGATATGTGGAAGCCCATAGAGGGCTATGGTGAAAATGGAAATATCCTAAGATACTTACCGAAGAGAAGCTGTCTGAAAAACTGCTTTGTGTTCTGTTAGTTCATCTCACAGAGCTACAGCTTTTCCCTTAAGAAGCCGTTCATTAAGACTGTTTTGTGAAATTTGGAAAGTGATATTTGGAAACCCATAGAGGACTATGGTGAAAAAGGAAATATCTTCCGTTAAAAACTGGAAAGAAGCATTCTGAGAAAATGCCGTGTCTTCTGTTAATACGTCTCACTGAGTTACAGCTTTCCTTTCAAGAAGCCTTTCGCTAAGACTGTTCTTGTGGGATTTGCAATGTGATATTTGGAAGCCCATAGAAGACTATGGTGAGAAAGGAAATATCCTCCGTTAAAAACTGGAAAGAAGACTTGTGAGAAAATGCTTTGTGTTCTGTTAATTCATCTCAGAGAGTTACAGCTTTCCCCTCAAGAAGTCTTTCACAAAGACTGTTCTTGTTTTATTTGCAAAGTGATATTTGGAAGACCATAGAGGGCTATGTTGAAAATGGAAATATAGTAAGATAAAATCCGAAAAGAAGCTCTCTGAGAAACTGCTTTGTGTTCTGTTAATTCATCTCAAAGTGTCACAGATTTCCCCTCATGAGGCCGTTCACTAAGACTGTTCTTCTGAAATTTGGAAAGTGATATTTAGAATCTCATAGAGGGCAATGGTGAAAAAGGAAATATTTTCCGATAAAAACTGTAAAGAAGCTTTCTGATAAACTGCTTTGTGTTCTGTTAGTTCATCTCACAGAGTTACAGCTTTCCCTTCAAGAAGCAGTTCACTGAGACTATTCTTGTGAAATTTGCAAAGTGATATTAGAAAACTCCTAGAGGGCTATGGTGAAAAAGGAAATATCTTCCGTTAAAAACTGGAAAGAAGCTTTTTGAGAAACTGCCGTGTGTTCTGTTAAAGCATCTCACCGAGTTACAGCTTTCCCCTCAAGAAGGCTTTCGCTAAGACTGTTCTTGTGGGATTTGCAAAGTGATATTTGGAAGCCCCTAGAGGGCTATGGTGAAAAAGGAAATATCTTTCGTTAAAAACTGGAAAGAAGATATCTGAGAAACTGTTTTGTGTTCTGTTAATTCATATCACAGAGTTACAGTTTTCCCCTCCAGAAGTCTTTCGCTTCCACTGTTCTTGTGGAATTTGCATAGTGATATTTGGAATCCCATAGAGGGCTATGGTGAAAATGGAAATAACTTCAGTTACAAAATGAAAGGAAGCTTTCCGAGAAACTGCTTTGTGTTCTGTTAATTCATCTCAAAGTGTCACAGATTTCCCCTCATGAGGCCGTTCACTAAGACTGTTCTTCTGAAATTTGGAAAGTGATATTTAGAATCTCATAGAGGGCAATGGTGAAAAAGGAAATATTTTCCGATAAAAACTGTAAAGAAGCTTTCTGATAAACTGCTTTGTGTTCTGTTAGTTCATCTCACAGAGTTACAGCTTTCCCTTCAAGAAGCAGTTCACTGAGACTATTCTTGTGAAATTTGCAAAGTGATATTAGAAAACTCCTAGAGGGCTATGGTGAAAAAGGAAATATCTTCCGTTAAAAACTGGAAAGAAGCTTTTTGAGAAACTGCCGTGTGTTCTGTTAAAGCATCTCACCGAGGTACAGCTTTCCCCTCAAGAAGGCTTTCGCTAAGACTGTTGTTGTGGGATTTGCAAAGTGATATTTGGAAGCCCCTAGAGGGCTGTGGTGAAAAAGGAAATATCTTTCGTTAAAAACTGGAAAGAAGATATCTGAGAAACTGCTTTGTGTTCTGTTAATTCATCTCACAGCGTTACAGTTTTCCCCTCCAGAAGTCTTTCGCTTCCACTGTTCTTGTGGAATTTGCATAGTGATATTTGGAATCCCATAGAGGGCTATGGTGAAAATGGAAATAACTTCAGTTAAAAAATGAAAAGAAGCTTTCCGAGAAACTGCTTTGTGTTCTGTTAATTCATCTCAAAGAGTTACAGCATTCCCCTCAAGAAGCCTTCCGCTAAGACTGTTTTTGAGGAATTTCCAAAGTGATATGTGGAAGCCCATAGAGGGCGATGGTGAAAATGGAAATATCGTAAGATACTTACCGAAAAGAAGCTGTCTGAAAAAGTGCTTTGTGTTCTGTTAGTTCATCTCACAGAGCTACAGCTTTTCCCTCAAGAAGCCGTTCACTAAGACTGTTTTGTGAAATTTGCAAAGTGATATTTGGAAGCCCATAGAGGGCTAAGGTGAAAAAGGAAATATCTTCCGTTAAAAACTGGAAAGAACCATTCTGAGAAAATGCGGTGTGTTCTGTTAGTACATATCACCGAGCTACAGCTTTCCCCTCAGGAAGCCGTTCACTAAGACTGTTCTTGTGGAATTGCAAAGTGATATTTGGAGGCACATAGAGGGCAATGGTGAAAAAGGAAACATCCCAAGATAAAAACTGAAAAGAAGCTTTCTGGGAAACGGCTTTGTGTTCTGTTAATTCAAGTCACAGAGTTACTCTTTTACCTCAGGAAGCCTTTCGCTAAGGCTGTTGTTGTGGAATTTGCAAAGTGATATTTGGAAGCCCAAAAGGGCTATGGTGAAAAAGGAAATATCCTCAGTTAAAAACTGGGAAGAAGCTTTCTGAGGAACTGCTTTGTGTTCAGTTAGTTCCTCTCACAGAGTTACAGCTTTCCCCTCAAGAAGACTTTCGCTAAGACTGTTCATGTGGAATTTTCAAAGTGATAATTGGAATCCCATAGAGGGCGATGGTGAAAAAGGAAATATCCTAAGGTAAAAACTGAAAAGTAGGTTTCTGAGAAAATGTTTTGTGTTCTGTTAATTCATCTTACAGAGTTACAGCTTTACCCTCAAGAAGCCTTTCGCTAAGACTTTTCTTCTGGAATTTGCAAAGTGATATTTGGAAACCCTATAGCCCTATGGTGAAAATGGAAATATCCTAAGATAAAAAACGAAAAGAAGGTTTCTGAGAAACTGCTTTGAATTCTTTTAATTCATCTTACCGATTTACAGCTTTTATCTCCAGAATCCTTTCGCTAAGACTGTTCTTGTGGAATTTGCAAAATGTTTTTGGAAGCCCATAGAGGGCTATGCTGAAAAAGGAAATATCCTAAGATAAAAACTGAAAAGAAGCTTTCTTAGAAACTGCTTTGTGTTCTGTTAGTTCATCTCAGAGAGTTACAGCTTTCCCCTCAAGAAGTCTTTCACAAAGACTGTTCTTGTGTAATTTGCAAAGTGATATTTGGAAGACCATAGAGGGCTATGTTGAAAAAGGAAATATAGTAAGATAAAATCCGAAAAGAAGCTTTCTGAGAAACTGCTTTGTGTTCTGTTAATTCATCTCAAAGTGTCACAGATTTCCCCTCATGAGGCCGTTCACTAAGACTGTTCTTCTGAAATTTGGAAAGTGATATTTAGAATCTCATAGAGCGCAATGGTGAAAAAGGAAATATTTTCCGATAAAAACTGTAAAGAAGCTTTCTGATAAACTGCTTTGTGTTCTGTTAGTTCATCTCACAGAGTTACAGCTTTCCCTTCAAGAAGCAGTTCACTGAGACTATTCTTGTGAAATTTGCAAAGTGATATTAGAAAACTCCTAGAGGGCTATGGTGAAAAAGGAAATATCTTCCGTAAAAAACTGGAAAGAAGCTTTTTGAGAAACTGCCGTGTGTTCTGTTAAAGCATCTCACCGAGTTACAGCTTTCCCCTCAAGAAGGCTTTCGCTAAGACTGTTCTTGTGGAATTTGCAAAGTGATAATTGGAATCCCATAGAGGGCTATGGTGAAAAAGGAAATATCCTAAGGTAAAAACTGAAAAGTAGGTTTCTGAGAAAATGTTTTGTGTTCTGTTAATTCATCTTACAGAGTTACAGCTTTACCCTCAAGAAGCCTTTCGGTAAGACTTTTCTTCTGGAATTTGCAAAGTGATATTTGGAAACCCTATAGCCCTATGTTTAAAATGGAAATATCATAAGATAAAAAACGAAAAGAAGGTTTCTGAGAAAATGCTTTGAATTCTTTTAATTCATCTTACAGATTTACAGCTTTTATCTCCAGAATCCTTTCGCTAAGACTGTTCTTGTGGAATTTGCAAAATGTTTTTGAAGCCCATAGAGGGCTATGCTGAAAAAGGAAATATCCTACGATAAAAACTGAAAAGAAGCTTTCTGAGAAACTGCTTTGTGTTCTGTTAATTCATCTCAGAGAGTTACAGCTTTCCCCTCAAGAAGTCTTTCACAAAGACTGTTCTTGTGTAATTTACAAAGTGATATTTGGAAGACCATAGAGGGCTATGTTGAAAAAGGAAATATAGTAAGATAAAATCCGAAAAGAAGCTTTCTGAGAAACTGCTTTGTGTTCTGTTAATTAATCTCACAGAGTTACAGCTTTCCTATCATGAATCCGATCACTAAGGCTGTTCTTTTGGAATATGCAAAGTGATATTTGGAAGCCCATAGAGGGCTACGGTGAAAAAGGAAATATCCTAAGACAAAAACTGAAAAGAAGCTTTCTGAGAAACTGCTTTGTGTTCTGTTAATTCGTCACCAGAGTTACAGCTTTCCCCTCAAAAAGCCTTTCGCTAAGACTGTTCTTGTGGAATTTGCAGAGTGAAATTTGGAAGCCCATTGAGGGCTATGATGAAAAAGGACATTTCTTCCATTAAAAACCGAAAAGAAGATTTCTGAGAAACTGCTTCGTGTTTTGTTAGTTCATCTCACAGAATTACAGCTTTGCCCCCAGAAGCCTTTCGCTAAGACTGTTCTTGTGGAATTTGCAAAGTGATCTTAGAAGCCCGTAGAGGGCTATGGTGAGAAAGGAAATACCTTAAGTAAGAACTGGAAAGAAGCTTTCTGAGAAACTGCTTTGTGCTCTGATAATTAATCTCGCAGAGTTACCGCTTTCCCTTCAAGAAGCCTTTCGCTAAGGCTGTTCCTGTGGATTTTGCAAATAATATTTGGAAGCCCATAGACGGTTACGGTGAAAAAGGGAATATCTTCAGTTAAAAACTGGAAAGAAGCTGTCTGAGATACTGCTCTGTGTTCTGTTAATTCATGTCAAAGAGTTACAGCTTTCCCCTCAAGAATCCTTTCGCTAAGTCTGTTCTTGTGGAATTTGGAAAGTGATATTTGCAAGCCCATAGAGGGGTATGGTAAAAAGGAAATATCTTCCGTTAAAACTGGAAAGAAGCTTTCTGAGAAACTGCTTTGTGTTCTGTAATTTCATCTCTCAGAGTTACAGCTTTCCCTTAAAGAAGCCTTTCACTAAAGCTGTTCTTGCGGAATTTGGAAAGTTATATTTGGAAGCCCATAGAGGATTATGGTGAAAAAGGAAATAATCTAAGGTAAAAACTGAAAAGAAGAATTCTGAGAAACTGCTTTGTGTTCCGTTAATTCATCTCACAGAGTTACAGCTTTCCCTTCAAGAAGCCTTTCGCTAAGGCTGTTCTTGTGAAATTTGGAAAGTGATATTTGGAAGCCCCTAGATTACAATGGTGAAAAAGAAAATATCTTCAGATAAAAACTGGAAAGAAGCTGTCTGAGAATCTTCTTTGTGTTGTGTTAATTCATCTCACAGAGTTACAGCTTTCACCTCAAGAAGCCTTTTGCTAAGACTGTTCTTGTGGAATTGGCAAAGTGATATTTGGAAGCCCATAGAGGGCTATGGGGAAAAAGGAATATCTTCAGTTAAAATCTGGAAAGAAGCTTTCTTAGAAACTTCTTTGTGTTCTGTTAATTCGTTTCAAACAGTTACAGCTTTCCATTCAATAAGCCTGTCGCAAAGACTGTTCTTGTGGATTTTGCAAAGTGATATTTGGAATCCCATACAGGGCTATGGTGAAGAAGGAAATGTCTTTCGTTAAAAACTGGAAAGAAGCTTTATGATACACTGCTCTGTGTTCTGTTAATTCATCTCGCAGAGTTACAGCTTTCCCTTCAATAATCCTTTCGCTAAGTCTGTTCTTGTGGAATTTGCAAAGTTATATTTGGAAGCCCATAGAGGGATATGGTGAAAAAGGAAATATCTTCCGTTAAAAACTGGAAAGAAGGTTTCAGAGAAACTCCTTTGTGTTCTGCTAATTCATCTCACAGAGTTATAGCTTTCCCCTCAAGAAGCCTTTCGCTAAGACTGTTCTTGTGGAATTGGCAAAGTGATATTTGGAAGCGCATAGAGGGCTGTGGTGAAAAAGAAAATATCTCCCGTTAAAAACTGGAAAGAAGCTTTCTGAAAAAATGCTTTGTGTTCTGTTAATTCATCTCACAGAGTTACAGCTTTCCCTTCAAGAATCCCTTCGCTAAGTCTGTTCTTCTGGAGTTTGCAAAGTGATATTTGGAATCCCATATTGGGCTATGTTGAAAAAGGAAATATCTTCCATTAAAAACTGGATAGAAGCTTTCTGAGAAATTGCTTTGTGTTCTGTTAATTCATCTCACAGAGTTACATTTCCCTCTAAAAGCCTTTCGCTAAGGCTGCTGTCGAATTTGCAAAGTGATATTTGGAAGCCCATAGAGGGCTATGGTGAAAAAGGAAATATCTTCAGTTAAAAACTGGAAAGAAGCTTTCTGAGAAACTGCCATGTGTTCTGATAATAGACCTCACCCAGTTACAGCTTTCCCTTCAAGAAGCCTTTCGCTAAGACTGTTGTTGTGGGATTTGCAAAATGATATTTGGAAGCCCATAGAGCGCTATGGTGAAAAAGGAAATATCTTCTGTTACAAAGCGGAAAGAAGCTTTCTGAGAAACTCCTTTTTGTTCTGTTAATTCACCTCAAAGAGTTACAGCTTTCCACTCAATAATTCTTTCGCTAAGACTGTTCTTGTGGAATTTGCAAAGTGAGATTTGGAAGCCCATAGAGGTCTATGGTGAAAAAGGAAATATCGTAAGATAAAAACTGAAAAGAAGCTTTCTGAGAAATTGCTTTGTGTTCTGTTAATTCATCTCACATAGTTACAACATTTCCCTCTAAAAGCCTTTCGCTAAGACTGTTCTTGTGGAATTTGCAAAGTGATATTTGGAAGCCCATACAGGGTTATGTTGAAAAAGGAAATATCTTCGGTTAAAAACTGAAAAGAAGCTTTTTGAGAAACTGCTTTGTGTTCTGTTAATTCATCTCACAGAGTTACAACTTTCCCCTCAGGAAGCCTTTCGCTAAGACTGTTCTTGTGAAACTAGCAAAGTGATATTTGGAAGCCCATAGAGGGCTATGGCTTAAAAGGAAATATCCTCCGTTAGAAACTGGAAAGAAGCTATCTGAGAAACTGCTTTGTGTTCTGTTAATTCATCTCACAGAGTTACAGTTTTCCCCTCAAGAAGCCGTTCACTAAGACTTTCCTTGTGGAATTTTCAAAGTGATATTTGAAGGCACATAGAGGGCTATGATGAAAAAGAAAACATCCAAAGATAAAAACTGAAATGAAGCTTTCTGTGAAACTGCTTTGTGTTCTGTTAATTCATCTCACAGATTTACAGCTTTCTTCTCAAGAAGCCTTTCGGTAAAACTGTTCTTGTGGAATTTGCAAAGTGATATTTGGAAGCCCATAGAGGGCTATGGTGAAAAAGGACATATCTTCCGTTAAAAACTGGAAAGAAGCTTTTTGAGAAACTGCCGTGTGTTCTGTTAAAGCATCTCACCGAGTTACACCATTCCCCTCAAGAAGGCTTTCGCTAAGACTGTTCTTGTGGGATTTGCAAAGTGATATTTGGAAGCCCATAGAAGACTATGGTGAAAAAGGAAATATCTTTCGTTAAAAACTGGAAAGAAGATATCTGAGAAACTGCTTTGTGTTCTGTTAATTCATCTCACAGCGTTACAGTTTTCCCTCCCGAAGTCTTTCGCTTCCACAGTTCTTGTGGAATTTGCATAGTGATATTTGGAATCCCATAGAGGGCTATGGTGAAAATGGAAATACCTTCAATTAAAAAATGAAAAGAAGCTTTCCGAGAAACTGCTTTGTGTTCTGTTAATTCATCTCAAAGAATTACAGCTTTCCCCTCAAGAAGCCTTCCGCTAAGACTGTTTTTGAGGAATTTCCAAAGTGATATGTGGAAGCCCATAGAGGGCTATGGTGAAAATGGAAATATCCTAAGATACTTACCGAAGAGAAGCTGTCTGAAAAACTGCTTTGTGTTCTGTTAGTTCATCTCACAGAGCTACAGCTTTTCCCTTAAGAAGCCGTTCATTAAGACTGTTTTGTGAAATTTGGAAAGTGATATTTGGAAACCCATAGAGGACTATGGTGAAAAAGGAAATATCTTCCGTTAAAAACTGGAAAGAAGCATTCTGAGAAAATGCCGTGTCTTCTGTTAATACGTCTCACTGAGTTACAGCTTTCCTTTCAAGAAGCCTTTCGCTAAGACTGTTCTTGTGGGATTTGCAATGTGATATTTGGAAGCCCATAGAAGACTATGGTGAGAAAGGAAATATCCTCCGTTAAAAACTGGAAAGAAGACTTGTGAGAAAATGCTTTGTGTTCTGTTAATTCATCTCAGAGAGTTACAGCTTTCCCCTCAAGAAGTCTTTCACAAAGACTGTTCTTGTTTTATTTGCAAAGTGATATTTGGAAGACCATAGAGGGCTATGTTGAAAATGGAAATATAGTAAGATAAAATCCGAAAAGAAGCTCTCTGAGAAACTGCTTTGTGTTCTGTTAATTCATCTCAAAGTGTCACAGATTTCCCCTCATGAGGCCGTTCACTAAGACTGTTCTTCTGAAATTTGGAAAGTGATATTTAGAATCTCATAGAGGGCAATGGTGAAAAAGGAAATATTTTCCGATAAAAACTGTAAAGAAGCTTTCTGATAAACTG
Source organism: Chlorocebus sabaeus (assembly GCF_047675955.1). Taxonomy (NCBI): domain Eukaryota; kingdom Metazoa; phylum Chordata; class Mammalia; order Primates; family Cercopithecidae; genus Chlorocebus; species Chlorocebus sabaeus. The sequence goes on from NW_027327335.1 coordinate 662,270, forward strand.
CTTTGTGTTTTGTTAGTTCATCTCACAGAGTTACAGCTTTCCCTTCAAGAAGCAGTTCACTGAGACTATTCTTGTGAAATTTGCAAAGTGATATTAGAAAACTCCTAGAGGGCTATGGTGAAAAAGGAAATATCTTCCGTTAAAAACTGGAAAGAAGCTTTTTGAGAAACTGCCGTGTGTTCTGTTAAAGCATCTCACCGAGTTACAGCTTTCCCCTCAAGAAGGCTTTCGCTAAGACTGTTCTTGTGGGATTTGCAAAGTGATATTTGGAAGCCCATAGAGGGCTATGGTGAAAAAGGAAATATCTTTCGTTAAAAACTGGAAAGAAGATATCTGAGAAACTGTTTTGTGTTCTGTTAATTCATATCACAGAGTTACAGTTTTCCCCTCCAGAAGTCTTTCGCTTCCACTGTTCTTGTGGAATTTGCATAGTGATATTTGGAATCCCATAGAGGGCTATGGTGAAAATGGAAATAACTTCAGTTACAAAATGAAAGGAAGCTTTCCGAGAAACTGCTTTGTGTTCTGTTAATTCATCTCAAAGTGTCACAGATTTCCCCTCATGAGGCCGTTCACTAAGACTGTTCTTCTGAAATTTGGAAAGTGATATTTAGAATCTCATAGAGGGCAATGGTGAAAAAGGAAATATTTTCCGATAAAAACTGTAAAGAAGCTTTCTGATAAACTGCTTTGTGTTCTGTTAGTTCATCTCACAGAGTTACAGCTTTCCCTTCAAGAAGCAGTTCACTGAGACTATTCTTGTGAAATTTGCAAAGTGATATTAGAAAACTCCTAGAGGGCTATGGTGAAAAAGGAAATATCTTCCGTTAAAAACTGGAAAGAAGCTTTTTGAGAAACTGCCGTGTGTTCTGTTAAAGCATCTCACCGAGTTACACCATTCCCCTCAAGAAGGCTTTCGCTAAGACTGTTCTTGTGGGATTTGCAAAGTGATATTTGGAAGCCCATAGAAGACTATGGTGAAAAAGGAAATATCTTTCGTTAAAAACTGGAAAGAAGATATCTGAGAAACTGCTTTGTGTTCTGTTAATTCATCTCACAGCGTTACAGTTTTCCCTCCCGAAGTCTTTCGCTTCCACAGTTCTTGTGGAATTTGCATAGTGATATTTGGAATCCCATAGAGGGCTATGGTGAAAATGGAAATACCTTCAATTAAAAAATGAAAAGAAGCTTTCCGAGAAACTGCTTTGTGTTCTGTTAATTCATCTCAAAGAATTACAGCTTTCCCCTCAAGAAGCCTTCCGCTAAGACTGTTTTTGAGGAATTTCCAAAGTGATATGTGGAAGCCCATAGAGGGCTATGGTGAAAATGGAAATATCCTAAGATACTTACCGAAGAGAAGCTGTCTGAAAAACTGCTTTGTGTTCTGTTAGTTCATCTCACAGAGCTACAGCTTTTCCCTTAAGAAGCCGTTCATTAAGACTGTTTTGTGAAATTTGGAAAGTGATATTTGGAAACCCATAGAGGACTATGGTGAAAAAGGAAATATCTTCCGTTAAAAACTGGAAAGAAGCATTCTGAGAAAATGCCGTGTCTTCTGTTAATACGTCTCACTGAGTTACAGCTTTCCTTTCAAGAAGCCTTTCGCTAAGACTGTTCTTGTGGGATTTGCAATGTGATATTTGGAAGCCCATAGAAGACTATGGTGAGAAAGGAAATATCCTCCGTTAAAAACTGGAAAGAAGACTTGTGAGAAAATGCTTTGTGTTCTGTTAATTCATCTCAGAGAGTTACAGCTTTCCCCTCAAGAAGTCTTTCACAAAGACTGTTCTTGTTTTATTTGCAAAGTGATATTTGGAAGACCATAGAGGGCTATGTTGAAAATGGAAATATAGTAAGATAAAATCCGAAAAGAAGCTCTCTGAGAAACTGCTTTGTGTTCTGTTAATTCATCTCAAAGTGTCACAGATTTCCCCTCATGAGGCCGTTCACTAAGACTGTTCTTCTGAAATTTGGAAAGTGATATTTAGAATCTCATAGAGGGCAATGGTGAAAAAGGAAATATTTTCCGATAAAAACTGTAAAGAAGCTTTCTGATAAACTGCTTTGTGTTCTGTTAGTTCATCTCACAGAGTTACAGCTTTCCCTTCAAGAAGCAGTTCACTGAGACTATTCTTGTGAAATTTGCAAAGTGATATTAGAAAACTCCTAGAGGGCTATGGTGAAAAAGGAAATATCTTCCGTTAAAAACTGGAAAGAAGCTTTTTGAGAAACTGCCGTGTGTTCTGTTAAAGCATCTCACCGAGTTACAGCTTTCCCCTCAAGAAGGCTTTCGCTAAGACTGTTCTTGTGGGATTTGCAAAGTGATATTTGGAAGCCCATAGAGGGCTATGGTGAAAAAGGAAATATCTTTCGTTAAAAACTGGAAAGAAGATATCTGAGAAACTGTTTTGTGTTCTGTTAATTCATATCACAGAGTTACAGTTTTCCCCTCCAGAAGTCTTTCGCTTCCACTGTTCTTGTGGAATTTGCATAGTGATATTTGGAATCCCATAGAGGGCTATGGTGAAAATGGAAATAACTTCAGTTACAAAATGAAAGGAAGCTTTCCGAGAAACTGCTTTGTGTTCTGTTAATTCATCTCAAAGTGTCACAGATTTCCCCTCATGAGGCCGTTCACTAAGACTGTTCTTCTGAAATTTGGAAAGTGATATTTAGAATCTCATAGAGGGCAATGGTGAAAAAGGAAATATTTTCCGATAAAAACTGTAAAGAAGCTTTCTGATAAACTGCTTTGTGTTCTGTTAGTTCATCTCACAGAGTTACAGCTTTCCCTTCAAGAAGCAGTTCACTGAGACTATTCTTGTGAAATTTGCAAAGTGATATTAGAAAACTCCTAGAGGGCTATGGTGAAAAAGGAAATATCTTCCGTTAAAAACTGGAAAGAAGCTTTTTGAGAAACTGCCGTGTGTTCTGTTAAAGCATCTCACCGAGTTACAGCTTTCCCCTCAAGAAGGCTTTCGCTAAGACTGTTGTTGTGGGATTTGCAAAGTGATATTTGGAAGCCCCTAGAGGGCTGTGGTGAAAAAGGAAATATCTTTCGTTAAAAACTGGAAAGAAGATATCTGAGAAACTGCTTTGTGTTCTGTTAATTCATCTCACAGCGTTACAGTTTTCCCCTCCAGAAGTCTTTCGCTTCCACTGTTCTTGTGGAATTTGCATAGTGATATTTGGAATCCCATAGAGGGCTATGGTGAAAATGGAAATAACTTCAGTTAAAAAATGAAAAGAAGCTTTCCGAGAAACTGCTTTGTGTTCTGTTAATTCATCTCAAAGAGTTACAGCATTCCCCTCAAGAAGCCTTCCGCTAAGACTGTTTTTGAGGAATTTCCAAAGTGATATGTGGAAGCCCATAGAGGGCGATGGTGAAAATGGAAATATCGTAAGATACTTACCGAAAAGAAGCTGTCTGAAAAAGTGCTTTGTGTTCTGTTAGTTCATCTCACAGAGCTACAGCTTTTCCCTCAAGAAGCCGTTCACTAAGACTGTTTTGTGAAATTTGCAAAGTGATATTTGGAAGCCCATAGAGGGCTAAGGTGAAAAAGGAAATATCTTCCGTTAAAAACTGGAAAGAACCATTCTGAGAAAATGCGGTGTGTTCTGTTAGTACATATCACCGAGCTACAGCTTTCCCCTCAGGAAGCCGTTCACTAAGACTGTTCTTGTGGAATTGCAAAGTGATATTTGGAGGCACATAGAGGGCAATGGTGAAAAAGGAAACATCCCAAGATAAAAACTGAAAAGAAGCTTTCTGGGAAACGGCTTTGTGTTCTGTTAATTCAAGTCACAGAGTTACTCTTTTACCTCAGGAAGCCTTTCGCTAAGGCTGTTGTTGTGGAATTTGCAAAGTGATATTTGGAAGCCCAAAAGGGCTATGGTGAAAAAGGAAATATCCTCAGTTAAAAACTGGGAAGAAGCTTTCTGAGGAACTGCTTTGTGTTCAGTTAGTTCCTCTCACAGAGTTACAGCTTTCCCCTCAAGAAGACTTTCGCTAAGACTGTTCATGTGGAATTTTCAAAGTGATAATTGGAATCCCATAGAGGGCGATGGTGAAAAAGGAAATATCCTAAGGTAAAAACTGAAAAGTAGGTTTCTGAGAAAATGTTTTGTGTTCTGTTAATTCATCTTACAGAGTTACAGCTTTACCCTCAAGAAGCCTTTCGCTAAGACTTTTCTTCTGGAATTTGCAAAGTGATATTTGGAAACCCTATAGCCCTATGGTGAAAATGGAAATATCCTAAGATAAAAAACGAAAAGAAGGTTTCTGAGAAACTGCTTTGAATTCTTTTAATTCATCTTACCGATTTACAGCTTTTATCTCCAGAATCCTTTCGCTAAGACTGTTCTTGTGGAATTTGCAAAATGTTTTTGGAAGCCCATAGAGGGCTATGCTGAAAAAGGAAATATCCTAAGATAAAAACTGAAAAGAAGCTTTCTTAGAAACTGCTTTGTGTTCTGTTAGTTCATCTCAGAGAGTTACAGCTTTCCCCTCAAGAAGTCTTTCACAAAGACTGTTCTTGTGTAATTTGCAAAGTGATATTTGGAAGACCATAGAGGGCTATGTTGAAAAAGGAAATATAGTAAGATAAAATCCGAAAAGAAGCTTTCTGAGAAACTGCTTTGTGTTCTGTTAATTCATCTCAAAGTGTCACAGATTTCCCCTCATGAGGCCGTTCACTAAGACTGTTCTTCTGAAATTTGGAAAGTGATATTTAGAATCTCATAGAGCGCAATGGTGAAAAAGGAAATATTTTCCGATAAAAACTGTAAAGAAGCTTTCTGATAAACTGCTTTGTGTTCTGTTAGTTCATCTCACAGAGTTACAGCTTTCCCTTCAAGAAGCAGTTCACTGAGACTATTCTTGTGAAATTTGCAAAGTGATATTAGAAAACTCCTAGAGGGCTATGGTGAAAAAGGAAATATCTTCCGTAAAAAACTGGAAAGAAGCTTTTTGAGAAACTGCCGTGTGTTCTGTTAAAGCATCTCACCGAGTTACAGCTTTCCCCTCAAGAAGGCTTTCGCTAAGACTGTTCTTGTGGAATTTGCAAAGTGATAATTGGAATCCCATAGAGGGCTATGGTGAAAAAGGAAATATCCTAAGGTAAAAACTGAAAAGTAGGTTTCTGAGAAAATGTTTTGTGTTCTGTTAATTCATCTTACAGAGTTACAGCTTTACCCTCAAGAAGCCTTTCGGTAAGACTTTTCTTCTGGAATTTGCAAAGTGATATTTGGAAACCCTATAGCCCTATGTTTAAAATGGAAATATCATAAGATAAAAAACGAAAAGAAGGTTTCTGAGAAAATGCTTTGAATTCTTTTAATTCATCTTACAGATTTACAGCTTTTATCTCCAGAATCCTTTCGCTAAGACTGTTCTTGTGGAATTTGCAAAATGTTTTTGAAGCCCATAGAGGGCTATGCTGAAAAAGGAAATATCCTACGATAAAAACTGAAAAGAAGCTTTCTGAGAAACTGCTTTGTGTTCTGTTAATTCATCTCAGAGAGTTACAGCTTTCCCCTCAAGAAGTCTTTCACAAAGACTGTTCTTGTGTAATTTACAAAGTGATATTTGGAAGACCATAGAGGGCTATGTTGAAAAAGGAAATATAGTAAGATAAAATCCGAAAAGAAGCTTTCTGAGAAACTGCTTTGTGTTCTGTTAATTAATCTCACAGAGTTACAGCTTTCCTATCATGAATCCGATCACTAAGGCTGTTCTTTTGGAATATGCAAAGTGATATTTGGAAGCCCATAGAGGGCTACGGTGAAAAAGGAAATATCCTAAGACAAAAACTGAAAAGAAGCTTTCTGAGAAACTGCTTTGTGTTCTGTTAATTCGTCACCAGAGTTACAGCTTTCCCCTCAAAAAGCCTTTCGCTAAGACTGTTCTTGTGGAATTTGCAGAGTGAAATTTGGAAGCCCATTGAGGGCTATGATGAAAAAGGACATTTCTTCCATTAAAAACCGAAAAGAAGATTTCTGAGAAACTGCTTCGTGTTTTGTTAGTTCATCTCACAGAATTACAGCTTTGCCCCCAGAAGCCTTTCGCTAAGACTGTTCTTGTGGAATTTGCAAAGTGATCTTAGAAGCCCGTAGAGGGCTATGGTGAGAAAGGAAATACCTTAAGTAAGAACTGGAAAGAAGCTTTCTGAGAAACTGTTTTGTGCTCTGATAATTAATCTCGCAGAGTTACCGCTTTCCCTTCAAGAAGCCTTTCGCTAAGGCTGTTCCTGTGGATTTTGCAAATAATATTTGGAAGCCCATAGACGGTTACGGTGAAAAAGGGAATATCTTCAGTTAAAAACTGGAAAGAAGCTGTCTGAGATACTGCTCTGTGTTCTGTTAATTCATGTCAAAGAGTTACAGCTTTCCCCTCAAGAATCCTTTCGCTAAGTCTGTTCTTGTGGAATTTGGAAAGTGATATTTGCAAGCCCATAGAGGGGTATGGTAAAAAGGAAATATCTTCCGTTAAAACTGGAAAGAAGCTTTCTGAGAAACTGCTTTGTGTTCTGTAATTTCATCTCTCAGAGTTACAGCTTTCCCTTAAAGAAGCCTTTCACTAAAGCTGTTCTTGCGGAATTTGGAAAGTTATATTTGGAAGCCCATAGAGGATTATGGTGAAAAAGGAAATAATCTAAGGTAAAAACTGAAAAGAAGAATTCTGAGAAACTGCTTTGTGTTCCGTTAATTCATCTCACAGAGTTACAGCTTTCCCTTCAAGAAGCCTTTCGCTAAGGCTGTTCTTGTGAAATTTGGAAAGTGATATTTGGAAGCCCCTAGATTACAATGGTGAAAAAGAAAATATCTTCAGATAAAAACTGGAAAGAAGCTGTCTGAGAATCTTCTTTGTGTTGTGTTAATTCATCTCACAGAGTTACAGCTTTCACCTCAAGAAGCCTTTTGCTAAGACTGTTCTTGTGGAATTGGCAAAGTGATATTTGGAAGCCCATAGAGGGCTATGGGGAAAAAGGAATATCTTCAGTTAAAATCTGGAAAGAAGCTTTCTTAGAAACTTCTTTGTGTTCTGTTAATTCGTTTCAAACAGTTACAGCTTTCCATTCAATAAGCCTGTCGCAAAGACTGTTCTTGTGGATTTTGCAAAGTGATATTTGGAATCCCATACAGGGCTATGGTGAAGAAGGAAATGTCTTTCGTTAAAAACTGGAAAGAAGCTTTATGATACACTGCTCTGTGTTCTGTTAATTCATCTCGCAGAGTTACAGCTTTCCCTTCAATAATCCTTTCGCTAAGTCTGTTCTTGTGGAATTTGCAAAGTTATATTTGGAAGCCCATAGAGGGATATGGTGAAAAAGGAAATATCTTCCGTTAAAAACTGGAAAGAAGGTTTCAGAGAAACTCCTTTGTGTTCTGCTAATTCATCTCACAGAGTTATAGCTTTCCCCTCAAGAAGCCTTTCGCTAAGACTGTTCTTGTGGAATTGGCAAAGTGATATTTGGAAGCGCATAGAGGGCTGTGGTGAAAAAGAAAATATCTCCCGTTAAAAACTGGAAAGAAGCTTTCTGAAAAAATGCTTTGTGTTCTGTTAATTCATCTCACAGAGTTACAGCTTTCCCTTCAAGAATCCCTTCGCTAAGTCTGTTCTTCTGGAGTTTGCAAAGTGATATTTGGAATCCCATATTGGGCTATGTTGAAAAAGGAAATATCTTCCATTAAAAACTGGATAGAAGCTTTCTGAGAAATTGCTTTGTGTTCTGTTAATTCATCTCACAGAGTTACATTTCCCTCTAAAAGCCTTTCGCTAAGGCTGCTGTCGAATTTGCAAAGTGATATTTGGAAGCCCATAGAGGGCTATGGTGAAAAAGGAAATATCTTCAGTTAAAAACTGGAAAGAAGCTTTCTGAGAAACTGCCATGTGTTCTGATAATAGACCTCACCCAGTTACAGCTTTCCCTTCAAGAAGCCTTTCGCTAAGACTGTTGTTGTGGGATTTGCAAAATGATATTTGGAAGCCCATAGAGCGCTATGGTGAAAAAGGAAATATCTTCTGTTACAAAGCGGAAAGAAGCTTTCTGAGAAACTCCTTTTTGTTCTGTTAATTCACCTCAAAGAGTTACAGCTTTCCACTCAATAATTCTTTCGCTAAGACTGTTCTTGTGGAATTTGCAAAGTGAGATTTGGAAGCCCATAGAGGTCTATGGTGAAAAAGGAAATATCGTAAGATAAAAACTGAAAAGAAGCTTTCTGAGAAATTGCTTTGTGTTCTGTTAATTCATCTCACATAGTTACAACATTTCCCTCTAAAAGCCTTTCGCTAAGACTGTTCTTGTGGAATTTGCAAAGTGATATTTGGAAGCCCATACAGGGTTATGTTGAAAAAGGAAATATCTTCGGTTAAAAACTGAAAAGAAGCTTTTTGAGAAACTGCTTTGTGTTCTGTTAATTCATCTCACAGAGTTACAACTTTCCCCTCAGGAAGCCTTTCGCTAAGACTGTTCTTGTGAAACTAGCAAAGTGATATTTGGAAGCCCATAGAGGGCTATGGCTTAAAAGGAAATATCCTCCGTTAGAAACTGGAAAGAAGCTATCTGAGAAACTGCTTTGTGTTCTGTTAATTCATCTCACAGAGTTACAGTTTTCCCCTCAAGAAGCCGTTCACTAAGACTTTCCTTGTGGAATTTTCAAAGTGATATTTGAAGGCACATAGAGGGCTATGATGAAAAAGAAAACATCCAAAGATAAAAACTGAAATGAAGCTTTCTGTGAAACTGCTTTGTGTTCTGTTAATTCATCTCACAGATTTACAGCTTTCTTCTCAAGAAGCCTTTCGGTAAAACTGTTCTTGTGGAATTTGCAAAGTGATATTTGGAAGCCCATAGAGGGCTATGGTGAAAAAGGACATATCTTCCGTTAAAAACTGGAAAGAAGCTTTTTGAGAAACTGCCGTGTGTTCTGTTAAAGCATCTCACCGAGTTACACCATTCCCCTCAAGAAGGCTTTCGCTAAGACTGTTCTTGTGGGATTTGCAAAGTGATATTTGGAAGCCCATAGAAGACTATGGTGAAAAAGGAAATATCTTTCGTTAAAAACTGGAAAGAAGATATCTGAGAAACTGCTTTGTGTTCTGTTAATTCATCTCACAGCGTTACAGTTTTCCCTCCCGAAGTCTTTCGCTTCCACAGTTCTTGTGGAATTTGCATAGTGATATTTGGAATCCCATAGAGGGCTATGGTGAAAATGGAAATACCTTCAATTAAAAAATGAAAAGAAGCTTTCCGAGAAACTGCTTTGTGTTCTGTTAATTCATCTCAAAGAATTACAGCTTTCCCCTCAAGAAGCCTTCCGCTAAGACTGTTTTTGAGGAATTTCCAAAGTGATATGTGGAAGCCCATAGAGGGCTATGGTGAAAATGGAAATATCCTAAGATACTTACCGAAGAGAAGCTGTCTGAAAAACTGCTTTGTGTTCTGTTAGTTCATCTCACAGAGCTACAGCTTTTCCCTTAAGAAGCCGTTCATTAAGACTGTTTTGTGAAATTTGGAAAGTGATATTTGGAAACCCATAGAGGACTATGGTGAAAAAGGAAATATCTTCCGTTAAAAACTGGAAAGAAGCATTCTGAGAAAATGCCGTGTCTTCTGTTAATACGTCTCACTGAGTTACAGCTTTCCTTTCAAGAAGCCTTTCGCTAAGACTGTTCTTGTGGGATTTGCAATGTGATATTTGGAAGCCCATAGAAGACTATGGTGAGAAAGGAAATATCCTCCGTTAAAAACTGGAAAGAAGACTTGTGAGAAAATGCTTTGTGTTCTGTTAATTCATCTCAGAGAGTTACAGCTTTCCCCTCAAGAAGTCTTTCACAAAGACTGTTCTTGTTTTATTTGCAAAGTGATATTTGGAAGACCATAGAGGGCTATGTTGAAAATGGAAATATAGTAAGATAAAATCCGAAAAGAAGCTCTCTGAGAAACTGCTTTGTGTTCTGTTAATTCATCTCAAAGTGTCACAGATTTCCCCTCATGAGGCCGTTCACTAAGACTGTTCTTCTGAAATTTGGAAAGTGATATTTAGAATCTCATAGAGGGCAATGGTGAAAAAGGAAATATTTTCCGATAAAAACTGTAAAGAAGCTTTCTGATAAACTGCTTTGTGTTCTGTTAGTTCATCTCACAGAGTTACAGCTTTCCCTTCAAGAAGCAGTTCACTGAGACTATTCTTGTGAAATTTGCAAAGTGATATTAGAAAACTCCTAGAGGGCTATGGTGAAAAAGGAAATATCTTCCGTTAAAAACTGGAAAGAAGCTTTTTGAGAAACTGCCGTGTGTTCTGTTAAAGCATCTCACCGAGTTACAGCTTTCCCCTCAAGAAGGCTTTCGCTAAGACTGTTCTTGTGGGATTTGCAAAGTGATATTTGGAAGCCCATAGAGGGCTATGGTGAAAAAGGAAATATCTTTCGTTAAAAACTGGAAAGAAGATATCTGAGAAACTGTTTTGTGTTCTGTTAATTCATATCACAGAGTTACAGTTTTCCCCTCCAGAAGTCTTTCGCTTCCACTGTTCTTGTGGAATTTGCATAGTGATATTTGGAATCCCATAGAGGGCTATGGTGAAAATGGAAATAACTTCAGTTACAAAATGAAAGGAAGCTTTCCGAGAAACTGCTTTGTGTTCTGTTAATTCATCTCAAAGTGTCACAGATTTCCCCTCATGAGGCCGTTCACTAAGACTGTTCTTCTGAAATTTGGAAAGTGATATTTAGAATCTCATAGAGGGCAATGGTGAAAAAGGAAATATTTTCCGATAAAAACTGTAAAGAAGCTTTCTGATAAACTGCTTTGTGTTCTGTTAGTTCATCTCACAGAGTTACAGCTTTCCCTTCAAGAAGCAGTTCACTGAGACTATTCTTGTGAAATTTGCAAAGTGATATTAGAAAACTCCTAGAGGGCTATGGTGAAAAAGGAAATATCTTCCGTTAAAAACTGGAAAGAAGCTTTTTGAGAAACTGCCGTGTGTTCTGTTAAAGCATCTCACCGAGGTACAGCTTTCCCCTCAAGAAGGCTTTCGCTAAGACTGTTGTTGTGGGATTTGCAAAGTGATATTTGGAAGCCCCTAGAGGGCTGTGGTGAAAAAGGAAATATCTTTCGTTAAAAACTGGAAAGAAGATATCTGAGAAACTGCTTTGTGTTCTGTTAATTCATCTCACAGCGTTACAGTTTTCCCCTCCAGAAGTCTTTCGCTTCCACTGTTCTTGTGGAATTTGCATAGTGATATTTGGAATCCCATAGAGGGCTATGGTGAAAATGGAAATAACTTCAGTTAAAAAATGAAAAGAAGCTTTCCGAGAAACTGCTTTGTGTTCTGTTAATTCATCTCAAAGAGTTACAGCATTCCCCTCAAGAAGCCTTCCGCTAAGACTGTTTTTGAGGAATTTCCAAAGTGATATGTGGAAGCCCATAGAGGGCGATGGTGAAAATGGAAATATCGTAAGATACTTACCGAAAAGAAGCTGTCTGAAAAAGTGCTTTGTGTTCTGTTAGTTCATCTCACAGAGCTACAGCTTTTCCCTCAAGAAGCCGTTCACTAAGACTGTTTTGTGAAATTTGCAAAGTGATATTTGGAAGCCCATAGAGGGCTAAGGTGAAAAAGGAAATATCTTCCGTTAAAAACTGGAAAGAACCATTCTGAGAAAATGCGGTGTGTTCTGTTAGTACATATCACCGAGCTACAGCTTTCCCCTCAGGAAGCCGTTCACTAAGACTGTTCTTGTGGAATTGCAAAGTGATATTTGGAGGCACATAGAGGGCAATGGTGAAAAAGGAAACATCCCAAGATAAAAACTGAAAAGAAGCTTTCTGGGAAACGGCTTTGTGTTCTGTTAATTCAAGTCACAGAGTTACTCTTTTACCTCAGGAAGCCTTTCGCTAAGGCTGTTGTTGTGGAATTTGCAAAGTGATATTTGGAAGCCCAAAAGGGCTATGGTGAAAAAGGAAATATCCTCAGTTAAAAACTGGGAAGAAGCTTTCTGAGGAACTGCTTTGTGTTCAGTTAGTTCCTCTCACAGAGTTACAGCTTTCCCCTCAAGAAGACTTTCGCTAAGACTGTTCATGTGGAATTTTCAAAGTGATAATTGGAATCCCATAGAGGGCGATGGTGAAAAAGGAAATATCCTAAGGTAAAAACTGAAAAGTAGGTTTCTGAGAAAATGTTTTGTGTTCTGTTAATTCATCTTACAGAGTTACAGCTTTACCCTCAAGAAGCCTTTCGCTAAGACTTTTCTTCTGGAATTTGCAAAGTGATATTTGGAAACCCTATAGCCCTATGGTGAAAATGGAAATATCCTAAGATAAAAAACGAAAAGAAGGTTTCTGAGAAACTGCTTTGAATTCTTTTAATTCATCTTACCGATTTACAGCTTTTATCTCCAGAATCCTTTCGCTAAGACTGTTCTTGTGGAATTTGCAAAATGTTTTTGGAAGCCCATAGAGGGCTATGCTGAAAAAGGAAATATCCTAAGATAAAAACTGAAAAGAAGCTTTCTTAGAAACTGCTTTGTGTTCTGTTAGTTCATCTCAGAGAGTTACAGCTTTCCCCTCAAGAAGTCTTTCACAAAGACTGTTCTTGTGTAATTTGCAAAGTGATATTTGGAAGACCATAGAGGGCTATGTTGAAAAAGGAAATATAGTAAGATAAAATCCGAAAAGAAGCTTTCTGAGAAACTGCTTTGTGTTCTGTTAATTCATCTCAAAGTGTCACAGATTTCCCCTCATGAGGCCGTTCACTAAGACTGTTCTTCTGAAATTTGGAAAGTGATATTTAGAATCTCATAGAGCGCAATGGTGAAAAAGGAAATATTTTCCGATAAAAACTGTAAAGAAGCTTTCTGATAAACTGCTTTGTGTTCTGTTAGTTCATCTCACAGAGTTACAGCTTTCCCTTCAAGAAGCAGTTCACTGAGACTATTCTTGTGAAATTTGCAAAGTGATATTAGAAAACTCCTAGAGGGCTATGGTGAAAAAGGAAATATCTTCCGTAAAAAACTGGAAAGAAGCTTTTTGAGAAACTGCCGTGTGTTCTGTTAAAGCATCTCACCGAGTTACAGCTTTCCCCTCAAGAAGGCTTTCGCTAAGACTGTTCTTGTGGAATTTGCAAAGTGATAATTGGAATCCCATAGAGGGCTATGGTGAAAAAGGAAATATCCTAAGGTAAAAACTGAAAAGTAGGTTTCTGAGAAAATGTTTTGTGTTCTGTTAATTCATCTTACAGAGTTACAGCTTTACCCTCAAGAAGCCTTTCGGTAAGACTTTTCTTCTGGAATTTGCAAAGTGATATTTGGAAACCCTATAGCCCTATGTTTAAAATGGAAATATCATAAGATAAAAAACGAAAAGAAGGTTTCTGAGAAAATGCTTTGAATTCTTTTAATTCATCTTACAGATTTACAGCTTTTATCTCCAGAATCCTTTCGCTAAGACTGTTCTTGTGGAATTTGCAAAATGTTTTTGAAGCCCATAGAGGGCTATGCTGAAAAAGGAAATATCCTACGATAAAAACTGAAAAGAAGCTTTCTGAGAAACTGCTTTGTGTTCTGTTAATTCATCTCAGAGAGTTACAGCTTTCCCCTCAAGAAGTCTTTCACAAAGACTGTTCTTGTGTAATTTACAAAGTGATATTTGGAAGACCATAGAGGGCTATGTTGAAAAAGGAAATATAGTAAGATAAAATCCGAAAAGAAGCTTTCTGAGAAACTGCTTTGTGTTCTGTTAATTAATCTCACAGAGTTACAGCTTTCCTATCATGAATCCGATCACTAAGGCTGTTCTTTTGGAATATGCAAAGTGATATTTGGAAGCCCATAGAGGGCTACGGTGAAAAAGGAAATATCCTAAGACAAAAACTGAAAAGAAGCTTTCTGAGAAACTGCTTTGTGTTCTGTTAATTCGTCACCAGAGTTACAGCTTTCCCCTCAAAAAGCCTTTCGCTAAGACTGTTCTTGTGGAATTTGCAGAGTGAAATTTGGAAGCCCATTGAGGGCTATGATGAAAAAGGACATTTCTTCCATTAAAAACCGAAAAGAAGATTTCTGAGAAACTGCTTCGTGTTTTGTTAGTTCATCTCACAGAATTACAGCTTTGCCCCCAGAAGCCTTTCGCTAAGACTGTTCTTGTGGAATTTGCAAAGTGATCTTAGAAGCCCGTAGAGGGCTATGGTGAGAAAGGAAATACCTTAAGTAAGAACTGGAAAGAAGCTTTCTGAGAAACTGCTTTGTGCTCTGATAATTAATCTCGCAGAGTTACCGCTTTCCCTTCAAGAAGCCTTTCGCTAAGGCTGTTCCTGTGGATTTTGCAAATAATATTTGGAAGCCCATAGACGGTTACGGTGAAAAAGGGAATATCTTCAGTTAAAAACTGGAAAGAAGCTGTCTGAGATACTGCTCTGTGTTCTGTTAATTCATGTCAAAGAGTTACAGCTTTCCCCTCAAGAATCCTTTCGCTAAGTCTGTTCTTGTGGAATTTGGAAAGTGATATTTGCAAGCCCATAGAGGGGTATGGTAAAAAGGAAATATCTTCCGTTAAAACTGGAAAGAAGCTTTCTGAGAAACTGCTTTGTGTTCTGTAATTTCATCTCTCAGAGTTACAGCTTTCCCTTAAAGAAGCCTTTCACTAAAGCTGTTCTTGCGGAATTTGGAAAGTTATATTTGGAAGCCCATAGAGGATTATGGTGAAAAAGGAAATAATCTAAGGTAAAAACTGAAAAGAAGAATTCTGAGAAACTGCTTTGTGTTCCGTTAATTCATCTCACAGAGTTACAGCTTTCCCTTCAAGAAGCCTTTCGCTAAGGCTGTTCTTGTGAAATTTGGAAAGTGATATTTGGAAGCCCCTAGATTACAATGGTGAAAAAGAAAATATCTTCAGATAAAAACTGGAAAGAAGCTGTCTGAGAATCTTCTTTGTGTTGTGTTAATTCATCTCACAGAGTTACAGCTTTCACCTCAAGAAGCCTTTTGCTAAGACTGTTCTTGTGGAATTGGCAAAGTGATATTTGGAAGCCCATAGAGGGCTATGGGGAAAAAGGAATATCTTCAGTTAAAATCTGGAAAGAAGCTTTCTTAGAAACTTCTTTGTGTTCTGTTAATTCGTTTCAAACAGTTACAGCTTTCCATTCAATAAGCCTGTCGCAAAGACTGTTCTTGTGGATTTTGCAAAGTGATATTTGGAATCCCATACAGGGCTATGGTGAAGAAGGAAATGTCTTTCGTTAAAAACTGGAAAGAAGCTTTATGATACACTGCTCTGTGTTCTGTTAATTCATCTCGCAGAGTTACAGCTTTCCCTTCAATAATCCTTTCGCTAAGTCTGTTCTTGTGGAATTTGCAAAGTTATATTTGGAAGCCCATAGAGGGATATGGTGAAAAAGGAAATATCTTCCGTTAAAAACTGGAAAGAAGGTTTCAGAGAAACTCCTTTGTGTTCTGCTAATTCATCTCACAGAGTTATACCTTTCCCCTCAAGAAGCCTTTCGCTAAGACTGTTCTTGTGGAATTGGCAAAGTGATATTTGGAAGCGCATAGAGGGCTGTGGTGAAAAAGAAAATATCTCCCGTTAAAAACTGGAAAGAAGCTTTCTGAAAAAATGCTTTGTGTTCTGTTAATTCATCTCACAGAGTTACAGCTTTCCCTTCAAGAATCCCTTCGCTAAGTCTGTTCTTCTGGAGTTTGCAAAGTGATATTTGGAATCCCATATTGGGCTATGTTGAAAAAGGAAATATCTTCCATTAAAAACTGGATAGAAGCTTTCTGAGAAATTGCTTTGTGTTCTGTTAATTCATCTCACAGAGTTACATTTCCCTCTAAAAGCCTTTCGCTAAGGCTGCTGTCGAATTTGCAAAGTGATATTTGGAAGCCCATAGAGGGCTATGGTGAAAAAGGAAATATCTTCAGTTAAAAACTGGAAAGAAGCTTTCTGAGAAACTGCCATGTGTTCTGATAATAGACCTCACCCAGTTACAGCTTTCCCTTCAAGAAGCCTTTCGCTAAGACTGTTGTTGTGGGATTTGCAAAATGATATTTGGAAGCCCATAGAGCGCTATGGTGAAAAAGGAAATATCTTCTGTTACAAAGCGGAAAGAAGCTTTCTGAGAAACTCCTTTTTGTTCTGTTAATTCACCTCAAAGAGTTACAGCTTTCCACTCAATAATTCTTTCGCTAAGACTGTTCTTGTGGAATTTGCAAAGTGAGATTTGGAAGCCCATAGAGGTCTATGGTGAAAAAGGAAATATCGTAAGATAAAAACTGAAAAGAAGCTTTCTGAGAAATTGCTTTGTGTTCTGTTAATTCATCTCACATAGTTACAACATTTCCCTCTAAAAGCCTTTCGCTAAGACTGTTCTTGTGGAATTTGCAAAGTGATATTTGGAAGCCCATACAGGGTTATGTTGAAAAAGGAAATATCTTCGGTTAAAAACTGAAAAGAAGCTTTTTGAGAAACTGCTTTGTGTTCTGTTAATTCATCTCACAGAGTTACAACTTTCCCCTCAGGAAGCCTTTCGCTAAGACTGTTCTTGTGAAACTAGCAAAGTGATATTTGGAAGCCCATAGAGGGCTATGGCTTAAAAGGAAATATCCTCCGTTAGAAACTGGAAAGAAGCTATCTGAGAAACTGCTTTGTGTTCTGTTAATTCATCTCACAGAGTTACAGTTTTCCCCTCAAGAAGCCGTTCACTAAGACTTTCCTTGTGGAATTTTCAAAGTGATATTTGAAGGCACATAGAGGGCTATGATGAAAAAGAAAACATCCAAAGATAAAAACTGAAATGAAGCTTTCTGTGAAACTGCTTTGTGTTCTGTTAATTCATCTCACAGATTTACAGCTTTCTTCTCAAGAAGCCTTTCGGTAAAACTGTTCTTGTGGAATTTGCAAAGTGATATTTGGAAGCCCATAGAGGGCTATGGTGAAAAAGGACATATCTTCCGTTAAAAACTGGAAAGAAGCTTTTTGAGAAACTGCCGTGTGTTCTGTTAAAGCATCTCACCGAGTTACACCATTCCCCTCAAGAAGGCTTTCGCTAAGACTGTTCTTGTGGGATTTGCAAAGTGATATTTGGAAGCCCATAGAAGACTATGGTGAAAAAGGAAATATCTTTCGTTAAAAACTGGAAAGAAGATATCTGAGAAACTGCTTTGTGTTCTGTTAATTCATCTCACAGCGTTACAGTTTTCCCTCCCGAAGTCTTTCGCTTCCACAGTTCTTGTGGAATTTGCATAGTGATATTTGGAATCCCATAGAGGGCTATGGTGAAAATGGAAATACCTTCAATTAAAAAATGAAAAGAAGCTTTCCGAGAAACTGCTTTGTGTTCTGTTAATTCATCTCAAAGAATTACAGCTTTCCCCTCAAGAAGCCTTCCGCTAAGACTGTTTTTGAGGAATTTCCAAAGTGATATGTGGAAGCCCATAGAGGGCTATGGTGAAAATGGAAATATCCTAAGATACTTACCGAAGAGAAGCTGTCTGAAAAACTGCTTTGTGTTCTGTTAGTTCATCTCACAGAGCTACAGCTTTTCCCTTAAGAAGCCGTTCATTAAGACTGTTTTGTGAAATTTGGAAAGTGATATTTGGAAACCCATAGAGGACTATGGTGAAAAAGGAAATATCTTCCGTTAAAAACTGGAAAGAAGCATTCTGAGAAAATGCCGTGTCTTCTGTTAATACGTCTCACTGAGTTACAGCTTTCCTTTCAAGAAGCCTTTCGCTAAGACTGTTCTTGTGGGATTTGCAATGTGATATTTGGAAGCCCATAGAAGACTATGGTGAGAAAGGAAATATCCTCCGTTAAAAACTGGAAAGAAGACTTGTGAGAAAATGCTTTGTGTTCTGTTAATTCATCTCAGAGAGTTACAGCTTTCCCCTCAAGAAGTCTTTCACAAAGACTGTTCTTGTTTTATTTGCAAAGTGATATTTGGAAGACCATAGAGGGCTATGTTGAAAATGGAAATATAGTAAGATAAAATCCGAAAAGAAGCTCTCTGAGAAACTGCTTTGTGTTCTGTTAATTCATCTCAAAGTGTCACAGATTTCCCCTCATGAGGCCGTTCACTAAGACTGTTCTTCTGAAATTTGGAAAGTGATATTTAGAATCTCATAGAGGGCAATGGTGAAAAAGGAAATATTTTCCGATAAAAACTGTAAAGAAGCTTTCTGATAAACTGCTTTGTGTTCTGTTAGTTCATCTCACAGAGTTACAGCTTTCCCTTCAAGAAGCAGTTCACTGAGACTATTCTTGTGAAATTTGCAAAGTGATATTAGAAAACTCCTAGAGGGCTATGGTGAAAAAGGAAATATCTTCCGTTAAAAACTGGAAAGAAGCTTTTTGAGAAACTGCCGTGTGTTCTGTTAAAGCATCTCACCGAGTTACAGCTTTCCCCTCAAGAAGGCTTTCGCTAAGACTGTTCTTGTGGGATTTGCAAAGTGATATTTGGAAGCCCCTAGAGGGCTATGGTGAAAAAGGAAATATCTTTCGTTAAAAACTGGAAAGAAGATATCTGAGAAACTGTTTTGTGTTCTGTTAATTCATATCACAGAGTTACAGTTTTCCCCTCCAGAAGTCTTTCGCTTCCACTGTTCTTGTGGAATTTGCATAGTGATATTTGGAATCCCATAGAGGGCTATGGTGAAAATGGAAATAACTTCAGTTACAAAATGAAAGGAAGCTTTCCGAGAAACTGCTTTGTGTTCTGTTAATTCATCTCAAAGTGTCACAGATTTCCCCTCATGAGGCCGTTCACTAAGACTGTTCTTCTGAAATTTGGAAAGTGATATTTAGAATCTCATAGAGGGCAATGGTGAAAAAGGAAATATTTTCCGATAAAAACTGTAAAGAAGCTTTCTGATAAACTGCTTTGTGTTCTGTTAGTTCATCTCACAGAGTTACAGCTTTCCCTTCAAGAAGCAGTTCACTGAGACTATTCTTGTGAAATTTGCAAAGTGATATTAGAAAACTCCTAGAGGGCTATGGTGAAAAAGGAAATATCTTCCGTTAAAAACTGGAAAGAAGCTTTTTGAGAAACTGCCGTGTGTTCTGTTAAAGCATCTCACCGAGGTACAGCTTTCCCCTCAAGAAGGCTTTCGCTAAGACTGTTGTTGTGGGATTTGCAAAGTGATATTTGGAAGCCCCTAGAGGGCTGTGGTGAAAAAGGAAATATCTTTCGTTAAAAACTGGAAAGAAGATATCTGAGAAACTGCTTTGTGTTCTGTTAATTCATCTCACAGCGTTACAGTTTTCCCCTCCAGAAGTCTTTCGCTTCCACTGTTCTTGTGGAATTTGCATAGTGATATTTGGAATCCCATAGAGGGCTATGGTGAAAATGGAAATAACTTCAGTTAAAAAATGAAAAGAAGCTTTCCGAGAAACTGCTTTGTGTTCTGTTAATTCATCTCAAAGAGTTACAGCATTCCCCTCAAGAAGCCTTCCGCTAAGACTGTTTTTGAGGAATTTCCAAAGTGATATGTGGAAGCCCATAGAGGGCGATGGTGAAAATGGAAATATCGTAAGATACTTACCGAAAAGAAGCTGTCTGAAAAAGTGCTTTGTGTTCTGTTAGTTCATCTCACAGAGCTACAGCTTTTCCCTCAAGAAGCCGTTCACTAAGACTGTTTTGTGAAATTTGCAAAGTGATATTTGGAAGCCCATAGAGGGCTAAGGTGAAAAAGGAAATATCTTCCGTTAAAAACTGGAAAGAACCATTCTGAGAAAATGCGGTGTGTTCTGTTAGTACATATCACCGAGCTACAGCTTTCCCCTCAGGAAGCCGTTCACTAAGACTGTTCTTGTGGAATTGCAAAGTGATATTTGGAGGCACATAGAGGGCAATGGTGAAAAAGGAAACATCCCAAGATAAAAACTGAAAAGAAGCTTTCTGGGAAACGGCTTTGTGTTCTGTTAATTCAAGTCACAGAGTTACTCTTTTACCTCAGGAAGCCTTTCGCTAAGGCTGTTGTTGTGGAATTTGCAAAGTGATATTTGGAAGCCCAAAAGGGCTATGGTGAAAAAGGAAATATCCTCAGTTAAAAACTGGGAAGAAGCTTTCTGAGGAACTGCTTTGTGTTCAGTTAGTTCCTCTCACAGAGTTACAGCTTTCCCCTCAAGAAGACTTTCGCTAAGACTGTTCATGTGGAATTTTCAAAGTGATAATTGGAATCCCATAGAGGGCGATGGTGAAAAAGGAAATATCCTAAGGTAAAAACTGAAAAGTAGGTTTCTGAGAAAATGTTTTGTGTTCTGTTAATTCATCTTACAGAGTTACAGCTTTACCCTCAAGAAGCCTTTCGCTAAGACTTTTCTTCTGGAATTTGCAAAGTGATATTTGGAAACCCTATAGCCCTATGGTGAAAATGGAAATATCCTAAGATAAAAAACGAAAAGAAGGTTTCTGAGAAACTGCTTTGAATTCTTTTAATTCATCTTACCGATTTACAGCTTTTATCTCCAGAATCCTTTCGCTAAGACTGTTCTTGTGGAATTTGCAAAATGTTTTTGGAAGCCCATAGAGGGCTATGCTGAAAAAGGAAATATCCTAAGATAAAAACTGAAAAGAAGCTTTCTTAGAAACTGCTTTGTGTTCTGTTAGTTCATCTCAGAGAGTTACAGCTTTCCCCTCAAGAAGTCTTTCACAAAGACTGTTCTTGTGTAATTTGCAAAGTGATATTTGGAAGACCATAGAGGGCTATGTTGAAAAAGGAAATATAGTAAGATAAAATCCGAAAAGAAGCTTTCTGAGAAACTGCTTTGTGTTCTGTTAATTCATCTCAAAGTGTCACAGATTTCCCCTCATGAGGCCGTTCACTAAGACTGTTCTTCTGAAATTTGGAAAGTGATATTTAGAATCTCATAGAGCGCAATGGTGAAAAAGGAAATATTTTCCGATAAAAACTGTAAAGAAGCTTTCTGATAAACTGCTTTGTGTTCTGTTAGTTCATCTCACAGAGTTACAGCTTTCCCTTCAAGAAGCAGTTCACTGAGACTATTCTTGTGAAATTTGCAAAGTGATATTAGAAAACTCCTAGAGGGCTATGGTGAAAAAGGAAATATCTTCCGTAAAAAACTGGAAAGAAGCTTTTTGAGAAACTGCCGTGTGTTCTGTTAAAGCATCTCACCGAGTTACAGCTTTCCCCTCAAGAAGGCTTTCGCTAAGACTGTTCTTGTGGAATTTGCAAAGTGATAATTGGAATCCCATAGAGGGCTATGGTGAAAAAGGAAATATCCTAAGGTAAAAACTGAAAAGTAGGTTTCTGAGAAAATGTTTTGTGTTCTGTTAATTCATCTTACAGAGTTACAGCTTTACCCTCAA